>NC_079316.1:97681629-98306629 GCF_029931775.1 Euleptes europaea | reverse complement strand
AATCCAAACTGAGGCCCGAAGTCATCGGAGGGGGTCAAGGCGAGGGAAACAGCCATGCACAAAAGACCGCACACTTTTAGCCTACACTACTTCACAGGGTTGTTGCGAGGATAAAATGGAGGAGAGGAGAATGATGTAAGCTTCTTTGGGTTCACACTGGGGAGAAAGGTGGGGTATAAATGAATTAATTTAATGAATAATAATTGCAAATCTCAAGCAGTTGACATGGTCAGGGTTTCAACCCACACTCATAGCTCTCAGTGGGAGAGCAGAGTCCTCAGTTCCATCTCCAACATCTTCGGTTAAAAGGATCCCCAGTAGAAAAGCTGGGAAAGATACCTAACTGAGACATCTAACCTTGGAGAACCGCTGCCGGTCAAAGTTTTTTTTAAAAAAAACTGGACTAATGGACCCATGGTGTGGGCCAGCGTCCTGTAGTGGTTAGCATTTCTGACTAGTATCTGGGTCCGATCCTTACCCTGTCATGAATCTTGCTGTGTGACCTTGGGGTCTACACATGTTCTCTCAGCCTAACCTACCTCAGAAAGCCACCGTGAGGATAAGGAGGGAGAATTATGTACACCACCCTTGGTTCATTGGGGGAAGGGCAGGATAAACATTATGTGTGTGTAAAGTGCCGTCAAGTCGCAGCCGACTTATGGCGACCCCTTTTTTTTTTAGGGTTTTCATGGCAAGATACTAACAGAGGTGGTTTGCCAGTGCCTTCCTCTGCACAGCAACCCTGGTATTCCTTGGTGGTCTCCCATCCAAATACTAACCAGGGCTGACCCTGCTTAGCTTCCGAGATCTGACGAAATCAGGCTGTACCATGCTGCCTTCCCTCCTAGGCTAAACATTACTGAATGAAATAAATGAATATGTAAGGCAGCTTCACGTGTCCAAATAAGTATTTTTTAAAAAAATATTTTTCATTAAAGATTTTAAAGAATTAAAAACACATACATGTACATATGCATACAGTCTTGTCATTCTATCAGGGAAATCAATAATTGACTACCTTTGCTAACATACTCATATAGACCATACAATTGATTTGACTAAATGATGGGCTGCTCTATTACACAAGTGTTATATAAACATCCTGCTTTTTAAATATTCCAGTCTTCTGATTAACCGTGTCTTTATATTATAGCGTTATAGTGTCCAAATAAGGATTAATTCAGTCTATATTTCTACGAATTCAGGATAGACAGGACAGGGCACCCTTTATTATCTCCCTGCCTTGAGGTGTCAAGATGACTGGCCCGTGTGAGAAACCCCTTGGGCTAAAAGACGGCCATGGCCACTAGCCCACCCCCTTCCCATACCCCAAACTCTAAAAGTGTCTGCAGGCTCAATAAGATTGAAGACTGCTGATCTAAAGCTTTGATTAAAATCAGAATACATTAATAATGCCTTGAACTATGTGTGTGCCAAATATAAGCTTTCTACTGAGTGTGTAAATAATTTAGTGTCTTCTTTGTGTCTTCATTTTAAGGGAGAAATGTAAAATGGTCTTTTTATTTTAAAAATGCTTGTTAATCATGGTGGAGAATATGTTGCGGGTTTTCGTGGGTGAAGAAGCACTTAAGACATTTTGTGGTACTCTGTTTTTGAAGATGCGATGTTGTGTTTTATATTCTATTACATTATTTAATTGCAGAGTATGCCTTCCTCTCCTATTTCTCTGTGCATTTAGCTTGACTGCTTTTTCTTAGAATAAGGACATATTGTACTTCAGGTAACACAATCACTTTGCTGTTCATGGAAAAGTCTGGAAGATTGTGTCCAATTTAATTCTTGTGCAATGAATAAATGCTCTTTGTGTATGCCAGCGGGAAGAAATTCCAATTCACCCAAAGGCAGCAGGAACATGACCCACAGGCATATACACAGAAGAATCTAGAACAACCAGGACAAAAGGTAGCAAACTAAAATAGTCATTCATTTTTCTCAATATGCACACAGGGCTTCTGTACCAACAGATTTCCCCATTCACTTCAGTGGCAGGATGCACCTCTGTGGAACATAACCCTTTGCACATCTGGCTAATAGCTGCTGCCTCCACTGAAACAGATGAGAACTCTATTGCAGGTGTAGCTCTGCTGCACGTCAAAATCACCCTATCTAAAAAAAATGGAGTTTCCAACACTTTCTCAGCAAATATTGGGAGACTGGGGGTGGGGGGAAGTGGAGGACGGAGTTTGAGAAGAGTTTACCATACAGGCTAGGGAATGTTGAGGCCATTTGTCTTCCTCTCCTCAGTTCCTCTGGGGGAGTGTGAATTGTGGATGGGGGCAGGTAATTCCCTTCCCCCAGTGGGAAAATGGGAGGCCTACCAAAAGATTTCTGGATTGGGGTACACTGATACTGTTATCAGTGTGGAATTTGTTAACGGTTCTTTTTTATAAGCTTGACCTAAAGTGGCATGCTTTGGAGAAGCCACAGCCTGTCACAAAAAGAAAGGTAATGTTTCCGAATAACGTCTGCTATCCTTCCCCTCAGTGGGTCTTAATGGCTCTGTCCAAGTGCTCATCATGGCTTGGAGGATGTGACTCTTCCATGGGCTGAAGGAGAGGGAGCAGGTGTGTCTACGGGTGAAGAGGGAGGGTGGCTTTGGATGCTGGAAGAGGCCGTTGATGGAGCTTTGAATGGGCTGAAGTACTGGTGGTCAGTGTAGGATCTCTCCACCTCTGGGCATCAGATGTGGGGTAGCAGATCTGCCAGCAACCTGTTCTGTGGATACTGCCCATTCTGAGAAAAAAAAAATATTTGGCTGAATTTTAATTAGTTCCATCTAAATATTCAACAAGACAGGGGCAATTGTTTTTTTGCCTCAGCACAGTCACAGTGTTATCAGATAGGGCTTCACAGACCGAACAAAACGAAACAACCCCAACCCTATAATGCAAGATGGAATTGGAAAGAGTCATTCTTGGGAGAACACACTGCATATCTGCAGGTGCCAAAAACCGAGCGCATTTCAGCTACCAAAAAGTAGTAGAAAAAGATGACTTTGATAAATGACTCAGCTGCTGTGACTAAACTCATCAGTCTTTTTCTTCTCAAGCCCAAGCTTTCAACTCTGTGTGGTTTATGCACAAACACTGTCCGAATCTCCAGTGTATAGGATTAGCAAGCAAATATATTTTCACACTGTTGTGAATAAGAGGATGCAGAGAAACAGACGTGCACTATGAGCAACTATTTCTCCCATGGTAACTCAGTGTCTGAAGCACTTGGCACAGAAGCGGAAGGTTTAATGCCTCTTCAGGAGAAGGTAAACACATATGCTTATTCATTTTTAAAACATTATATTCTGGAAAAACTCTCAGCCAGATAGATTTCACCGATCAACCCTTTAAGCACACCCCTTGAGATGGTTCAATTGTATATCCAAAAAAGGTAAAGTAAAAACATACAAACATGTTTTTGGACCCCTATGTCATGTGAATACACTCACTACCCATGTGACCCTGACACATGTAATGATGACAAATGGATATCAGTTCTTTTTTTTTTGTTTGGTTTTTAGAAGCTGTCAGTGTTCATATATAAGGTGGTACCAATTTCCACCTATTCCTCCCTCAGGACTTGGGAGAGCCCCCCCCCCAAAGGTGCTAGTACTTATTACCAGTGAGTATCACCACACAAAAAAGCTCTGGTGGATCTGCTACAGGTTCCCTGGAAAGGTAGCACAGACATATTCTAAATAAAATTAATTAATTAAGGAGCGGTGATTGGCTGCAGGACCAGTTAAGTGTTAAATCAGTAGCTAACCTAATTGGTAGCTAACCTGGGTTTGCCTCTTTGCAATGCTTCGTATGGTAACCAGAGGCATTTAGTGCTACATAAAAGGTAAAGGTCCCCTGTGCAAGCACCAGGTCATTCCTGACCCATGGGGTGACGTCACATCCCGACGTTTTCTAGGCAGACTTTGTTTACAGGGTGGTTTGCCAGTGCCTTCCCCAGTCATCTTCCCTTTACCCCCAGCAAGCTGGGTCCTCATTTGACCGACCTCGGAAGGATGGAAGGCTGAGTCAACCTTGAGCCGGCTACCTGAAACCGACTTCCGTTGGGATCGAACTCAGGTCATGAGCAGAGCTTGGGACTGCAGTACTGCAGCTTAACACTCTGCGCCACGGGGCTACATAAACACCTCATAAACCTGAGGTACTAGCCATCAATAAAACCAGTTTTATAGATCCAAGTACCATGAATCAGAAGGCAAAGGAGGTCAGCCTTAAGCCCCTTCCACAACATGAATCACAACCGCAAACTCAAACTGTATGTCTACAATTTCTATCTGAGGCCAGATTGTAATACAAAAATGTGACTGCTCCTGTTAAATGCCCAGAGAAACAAAGGAAGAAAAACACACACCTCCTTTCATCCTCTGACACATTTATTATCTACCAGATCAAGCTTGCCAAATGATGTGAAGCGATGATCAATCACCAAAGCAATAACCCTAAGACCAATAAACAGCATAATTGATCATCAATTATTTACAACGTGAAAGCATGATGCGCTCCCAAACAAGATGTGCTCATATTTCTTTGTGCAAAATGCATTAAGCGGCAGAGGTTTTTATTTAACCCAACAACTTCCACACTCTTTTTTAAACCATGGCCACAATCAGAAGTATCCAGCAAAGCCCAGGACCCCTATGTGGTCAGTAGACTTAGCTTGTTGGATCAGACCAAAATCCAGTCATGGCCAGTGAGATACATCAGAGAAGGTCATATGCAGGGATGATGCCAGGGGCTATTTTTTGTCCCCAGAATTTAGCATTCAGAGATATATCACCTCTAAACGTGGATGTTTCATTTAAATAGCCTTGTATCTGACACCCCAGGCGTGGTCCCTACATGAATCAAAGTCCACAAATGCAAATGGTAAAATTAACTGCACTGCAAAGTTTTGGGAATGTAAGGTTTGAAGAAGAAAGCTGGCAACCTTTAATTAGATATTTAAATTTAATAATAGAGTAGTGCATAAAATAGTGTGATCCACTAGCTATAAATGAATGTATGTCAGCTGACTCTCAAGCTGCATATTGTTTCAAACAATTGCAATGTATGTAATGATATTAAAATGGATTACATAAGATTTTCAAAAATACAAAATTAAGTAGTCCACAAAACAGGACCAACGTTATCTACAGTTTAGGTCTCTACCAACCTACCAACTCCCTTACCAACGAGACTGGGCCCCTGTGGGACCTTAAAGAATTCTGCAGGGCCTGAGAAACGGAGATTTTCTGCGATGCCTATAGTCGAGGGCAGCAACGGTTTATCATCAGCGCTGCCCTCCCTACCCCCTCAATGTTGTCATCAATTTTTGTTTGGGGGGATCCTGACCACCTTTTTCAGGCCACCAGTGTCCTGTATTTTTGTCAAAGAGCGCCATTGTTTTAATTAGCCTAATCTATTAGAATCAAAATCTGTTTTTTAGGAATTTTAAAATTATTGTATATGGTTTTATTGTATGTGTTGGTTGATGTGAGCCGCCCTGAGCCCAGCTAGGGATGAGGGTGGATATAAACAAACAAACAAACAAACAAACAAACACATACATACATACATACATACATACATACATACATACATACATAATAGGAGAACCTCCTTGTTCCTTGTTTGCCAAAAAAATCTGAAAAGTTAAAAAAAAATAAGGGAGAGAAGCTCCAAAAACATTTTAAATGATGTCTGCACTTGCTTGGGCTTTAAAAATATTGACCATAGACAGCGCAGGTGGAAGGAAACAGAGCTAGAGCTGCTGAGGGAAAGAAAGCTGAACCAGAACCAGTGCAGATGGGGTGGGGGGCAGAGTGAAGCGGGTCAGTGTGTTTCAGTTGACTATGCTCTTAGAATTGACCCCTTCCTGAGAAGTGGTATGTTATCTTATTCAGTTAGTCACCAACTAAGCAGGACTCAACTTATTTACTCACAAAAAGTAAGTCTTTTTATTGAATAACTCCAATGAAATAAATGTGTATATATGTGTATATGCAAGTATTTCAAAGTCTTAAAAGCAGTAACAATGTATACAATAAAGCAAGCAAGTTCTACATACTATTCAGTTTTAAAATCCAATACTTAAAATATAACAGTTAAAGAAGTCTGATTTAGTTAAAAGACTATCTGATTCACACTATCTAGAATAATAGAAATCCATACATACCCAAAGACAATCTTCTGAGACTCTCAGTCCAAAGACTTAGAGAGGTCTCAAGTTCTAGCCCTTTTCCTGCCCATATTTATACTGTTTAAATCACCTTGAATGGGTGCAGAATGGGTTTGTCTTGGTAAAGTCACCTTGACCTGGAGCAGAGAGTACTCTACTGCACATGCTCTGTAGCTTCACCACAGACTACCGTATAAGGATTTCCTCCTCTAGCAGGCTATTTGGCTAAGCATGCTATTTCTTAAACAGTCAGTTTTGAGTCTTGTTATATCTCTATATAACTAATTTTACCAGTATTCTCATCTCTTGAAAAATAAGTTAAAAATGAACTTATTCATAAATTCCTAGGATCATGCTTTCATATCAAAACCTTAAAATACAATATATTGTATTGTTACATTACACCATTACATCATTAGTTAGCTAAAAATACTACTAATAGTACAAGAAAAGGTCAGTGCAAAAAGCACTCTACTAGTGGAGTCACTGAAAGGGCAAAGAGTGCAAAAAGCACTTCTTCGTGTCACTTGTCCTTGACAGAGTAATTCTGAACCATTAATCCTTGGCAAAGAATGTTTAGGCTTGTTTTACTTTTAAAAGGAAAGTCAAGCCTCTGCTGGGTTTTTATAAGACGTTAGGTTTTACATTGAATAATTCTGTACATGTACAACACTAATACAACAGTTCATATGTCCTAATATGTCAAAGCCTATAACAAGAGAAGGCCATGGAGTGGAAGCAGAGTGAGCGGAGGGGGGGGGGGACGGGACAGGGTGTGAAGTGGGAGCCAGAAGGTGAATAGGATTTCCTCACCTGAGTCTGAAAGTTCCTCTCTTGTCATGACTAAAAGCTGCTGACAACCCTCTCTTCCATGAATTTGTCTAATCCAGGGGTGGTGAATTCCATTGTTACAAGGGCCACATAAATGCCACTTGGTCAGGCTGGGCCATGCCTCGCCAGCCCAGATCGAGAGTTGGGGATGGCTGCCTCGGCTGACTCGTGGGCCAGATAAGAGCTCTCAAGAAGCCAGATCCGGCTCACGGGCCTTATGTTTGACACCCAGGTCTAATCCTTTTCAAAAGGCAGCTAGATGTATAGCAACATATAGCTCATTCTACCAGGGTCATCCCTCACATGTAAGATTGCCACCTCCAGGGACACAGCAGCGATGTGATGCCATAGAGTCCACCCTCAGAAGCTGCCATATCCTCCTGGACAACGGATCTCTGTTGTCAGGAGATCATTTGTAATTGTAAGAGATCTCCAGGCCGCACCTGGAAGTTGGCAACCCTACTCATGCATGATCTCAAACCACAAGCCTTCTAGATTCCCCACTTCTTGAGCCACTACTTCGCTTTGGGAAACCATGGATGGCACTCCCTGGTAGATACATGGGCTTGCTCTACCGTTCTTTACACTGTGATAGGTCGCTGTTTTTTTACTGAGACACCAGACCGCGGAATTTATACATGTAATGAAAGGAGTGCATGTACACTGGGGTTTTTTTTTTTTTTAAACAACCTATGATTAAAGGGGGGAAACCTTGCGTTCTCGTTTTTAGAAAGGATCTGTATGGATGTGAACTTAACTAAAAAATATTATTATTATTATAAATAAACCAATTTCAAAAAATAATGACCATTGGAAATAATCAGAAAACGTCATGCATCCTTTGTATTGTTACCTCAGTGATACCGTTTATAGTTCACTAGGAGTGGGGGAAAGGGAGGCAGTGAATCAGCTGATAATGTAAGTGACAGGAACACCATCCAACCAACACAGTATGTCAAGTTTGCTGTCAAAGAGGATGGTGCTGATAGGTTTCTGTGCCCAGTGTTTCCACCAATCAGTGCAATGGCCAAGGGAGAGCTTTCTGGATTATATATAAGTACCAGTATATAAGTAGCAGGAACACCACTATTTATCTGTCCATACTGAATATTTTTCAAGGCCATTTCAAGGTATTTTATCAGACCAAAGAAAGTATAGTTTTGCCATGCCTGAACAGCACAACCTGGAGTCATAAAAATAACCTACAATTAGGGAAAGGTCCCCTATGCAAGCACCGGGTCATTCCTGAACCCATGGGGTGACGTCACATCCCAACGTTTTCTAGGCACACTTTGTTTTGCGGGGTGGTTTGCCAGTGCCTTCCCCAGTCATCTTCCCTTTACCCCCAGCAAGCTGGGTACTCATTTTACCGACCTCGGAAGGATGGAAGGCTGAGTCAACCTTGAGCCGGCTACCTGAAACCGACTTCCGTTGGGATCGAACTCAGGTCGTGAGCAGAGCTTGGGACTGCAGTACTGCAGCTTAACACTCTGCGCCACGGGACTCTAACCTACAATTACTTGAGATATAAAGAAAGTCGGTATCCATATTGCAGGGTGAGAAACAGTGGCTTACTCAAGACAATCTTGTGTGCTCAAGGGCTATGTGATATTTGACTCAAAGTCTCCCCAGATCACACAGAGATACTAGAATAAGCCAGGTTTTTAGATCACCGGATCCCCTCCATTTTAGGTAACCGCTAAGTGTGTAGTCAAAAACACAGAATGTGATTCAACTGATTTTGAACCAAGGTCAGCTAGTATGCCAAGCCCCCACAGTCCTGGGGTTTCCATGAGTCGGCTGCAACTTGACAGCACACAATTATTATCCCAGGTGGGGACAGTTCACAGTTCCATAAAGAATCACAGTGAGCTTCATAAGGAAGTGAACTGCATTGAAGGAAACTCCTTGGAATGTTTGCACAAGTGGATTTGTCTCTAAAAACAGCATAGTAGCCTTAGATGAGTCAATACTCTCTCAGCCTTAGTCCTTTTCTCAGATAATACTGGCCTACCTTCCAGGATTGTAGTTCATAGACTGATGTATGTGAATGAAGGGAAGGCACCCCAAAAGTGCCTTGGGGAAAGCACGCACGGTGCTTTGAGGAAAGACGCATACAGTGTCTTGAGTTCCCGAGATCAATCTGAATTGCCCCAGTGATCTCTCAGTTTTATTAAGGAATATTACAATGGAATAGCAAAGGTCAGTCAGTGATTACACAATGGAACTAAAACAAGGCATACCACGATTAATGATTAACAAGATCAAGGCATAGCGAAGACAATGCACATTCCTCTTGTAGCCAGCATCCTTTGTGCAAACATACATAGAATGATGAGATTAAAAGAAGCTAATCCCTTTAAGGCTGCTACACTGAGGTCATTAGGTCACTATACAGTCAGTAGACTTTGGCCAGGAGCATCTCAGAGACCTAGAGCTTGTTGTGAACCAATATTTCAAGAATCAGGGTTCAGTGGAACCAATATTAAAATGGCGAGAGTGTGGAAAACGGTTGTATGCAATGCCTTTGTGCCAAGGGCCTGCCCTGCTGGTCACGCAAAATACATACAAGAATCTTCTACATGTGAAGAGCTTTGAAAATTCCTAGGAAACAACTACACTGCTGATATTAGAAAGTGTGTTTAGTGCCCTGTCTGGATTTGCCCCGGCTTCAAATCTAGCCTTGAGTGTCACAAATACAAGAATTCTCAATATAAAGCAACAACAGTGAACAAAATCAAAAGCACACACACTGAAACACACCACAGGAAAAAATAGATCTAAACCAGATTGACATATATATGACAAGATTATGTGGGAATAATACAAAATCTTGCATAAGTGTTATATGTATTACAGTATATTGCAGTAGAATAGGAATCTGGTAACCTTCCTGTTTCAAGGCGATCCCACCTCTCCAGAGGATCTTTGTAATGGTATCAGGAGAACCTTTACATCTCTGCATGTTCAATAACAAATTTAATTTAACACGTCCCAGATGCATTTTACAACACTTAAGCAAAATCATTGTATTTGAACAAGCACATGGAGTAGCATTTAGATAATCCTGTTTCTCCCCAGCCTTTTGTCATTCTAGGCAACTTCTCCTTGCCTGTTCTGCTTAATTTTGTGCCAAAAGCTCACTAAGGTTTAGTCAAGGAAACGTTTTTAGGAACGGGGCTGAGAAAAGAAATGGGAAGCGTAGCACATCTGAGAAATGGAAGCGAGCTTTTGCCTCCTTGCTAAAGTAACTGCATGCCCCACCTCTGTGCACGTTTAGAATTCAGGCTCAGGTTGCTTCCGAACATGGCTCCCAAACATAAGGGCTGGGCCTACAATCCATTGCCTTCACACTCATACCCAAATACTCCAGTCACTGCCTGTCTGGCTGTCTTTTTCTTTCTCCCTAGGGTTGTCAACTCTAGGTCTGCAAATTCCTAGAAATTTGGGGGTAAAGCCTTGGGAGGGGAAGGTCAGCAGCGGGGACTATAGCGCCACAGAGTCCACTCTCCAAAGTATCTATTTCCTCCAGAGGAACTGACCTCGGTAGTCTGGAGATCTACTGCAATTCTGGGAGGTCTCCTGGCGACACCTTAAGGTTGGCAACCTGGGTGGCAAAGGATATCGTTTTAAAAGAAAACTCATTAACAAATGGAAGAAAAGCACACATTTCATGTTACGTTCTTTTTGAAACTTGGTTAAAAAAAACTCCAGGATGTGCAATTCAAAAAAGCTCCCTCCTCCAGCCTCCCCCACTGTGTGGTGTAGGGGTAAAAGTGGTGGACTAGGACCCTGGGCGACCCAGGTTTGAATCCCTATTTCTACTATGGAAGCTCACTGGGTGATACAGTTGCCAACCTCCAGGTAGGACCTGGAGATCTTCCAGAATTACAACTGATCTCCAGAATATAGAGGAGGAGAAGAGTTGGTTTTTATATGCTTGACTTTCTCTACCACTTCAGGAAGAATCAAACCAGCTTACAATCACCTTCCCTTCCTCTCCCTACAACAGACATCTTGTGAGATAAGTAGAGCTGAGGGAACTCTAAGAGCTGTGACTAGCCCAAGGTCACCCAGCTGGCTTCATCTGTAGGAGTGGAGAAACAAATCCAGTTCACCAGATTAGCATCTGCCGCTCATGTGGAGGAGTGGGGAATCAAACCCAGTTATCTAGATCAGAGTCCACCACTCCAAACCATCGTTCTTAACCACTACGCCATGCTGGCTCTCAAGAGATCAGCTCCGCTGCAGAAAGCGGCTGCTTTGGAGGGTGGACTCTGGCATTATATCCTGCTAAAGTCACTCCCATCCCCAAATCCCATCTTCTGCAGGCTCCATCCCCAAATCTCCAGGAATTTCCCAACCAGGTGCTGGCATCCCTACTGGGTGACCTTGGCCCTTCACAAACTCTCAGCCTGGCCTGCCTCACAAGGTGGTGGTTGTGAGAAAATGGAGTAGGGTTGCCAACCTCCAGGTACTACAGAAAAATACATTAGCTCGCTGCACAGTATGTTTGTAAAAAATAAACAAATGATTGAGGGCTATACAGCCTTAATCTTCCATAGAGGATAAAAACATTCCTCACAGAGGTCTTTGCGCCCGAACAAAGTAGTTGTATATTTAATTTAATTAGTATAGGATCACTTATGTATAACATAGCATATAGAGTTAAGAATGCATAATATGTGTTAATTTGCACTTAATGATTATATGTATCACATTGTACACCACTTGTCATAATTTTGATGGGTAATATATATAATGCATGTGTTATCAATTGGCAACCTTGCTGTTTATTTTTTACAAACCACCAGGTACTAGCTGAAGATTCCCTGCTATTACAACTGATCTCCAGCCGATAGAGGTCAGTTCACCTGGAGAAAATGGCTGCTTTGGCAAATGGACTCCCCTGCCTAAACCCCGCTCTCCTCAGGCTCCACCCCAAAAACCTCCCGCCAGTGGCAGTGTGACCTGGCAACCCTAAAATGAAGGAGAGGGGTCACTTTGACTCCCAACTGGGGAGAAAAGCGGGATATAAATAAATGCAAAATAGATCCAAAATGCATCTCTTATCCCATGCATCTCTGGCTCAGTTTTAAGTGGGCTAAGAGCCTGAACTAGACATTAGCAAAAGCATCTTATTTACATTTAACACCGGCAGGGGTCGGGGGGGGGGGGAAACAGCAAATGCCTCAAGAACTACATTCTGTGTCAATTTCTCAGTCTCAGCAATGACTTATATTGGTGGGGGATCCATCATTATAATTTTAGGTGTCACCAACTTTGTCTATGGTGTGTGTCTCAAAGGTAGTTTATGGGGCTTTGAAATCCTAATGACTTGAGCTCAGTATGTTGCCCCCTGCTGGCCACTGATATGGAAGCAGTTGCTTTTCCAAAAAGAAAAACCCTACGTGATTTAAAGATAATGTAAGATAATGTATATTTTAGTGTGTGTATATTTAGTGTAATGTATATTTTAAAGATAAGTAGATAATGCATATTTTAGTGAGATACACTATCTAGAAACCTAGTTACCTATCACAGTAAATGACCGCTTCAGTTACCTGCTGTTAAAGAGAATATATCTACAAATATTTCACTTTCAAAATTGTCTTTAACTGACTATACAGCTATTTTTTTATACAGATAGCTCAGCAATAAAGAATTCTGATCCAAAGAAGAGATATTCTGCTGGCATGGGAATAGTACAAGGGCGTTATACTTCAAATAATGAATTCATTGTTGACCATAAGTGGAAATTTTAGGATGTCAGAAGTGTTAAGTATGTTTAGTATACAACCTTTATACAAACAATATATAATTATTTCTTACAACAGCAGTTAAAATTTGCAGATAGAACATAGAAAGATGTAAGAGGTCCCTAGGACTATTCTTTGAATATACTATTGAGTGTTTATACTAGTAATTCGAAATTGTTTTTGGATTATTAAGGTTAGCAGATTATGATCTGATTATTACAACTGTATAATTTTTACAATCCATATTTGTTAACATTATTTTTGGTTAATGGCTCGGAGGAGATAATCTTGTATTAAATTATTCCCTTTCTTATTTCCCCTTTCTTCTTTCTGTATCCTAATTTTTTAAAATGAAAAATAATAATTAAAAAAATGATTCCTTGTCATGTTATGTTATGTTTGGTCTGAATTCTTACCAGAGGTTCCACACGTTTTATTTCACTGTGCTTTGTATGAAGTGGAGAGAAATTGGTTAACTGAACCCCTATTAAGGCGTTTTAGCTCACCCAGAAATTCCTTGCATCAATCAGAGAGAATATTTCTGAGATATCTCTTGGAGGATAAGAGTATATGGGCTTCACGTTTGGTGGCTAAATTTCTGTATATTGTGATTATCAAACGTAAGACACTTATAAACTGTTCAGGCCTCAGGTTAAGTTGAATGTCATAGCATTTCTAATTTTATTACAGTGTCTATCATTATCCATGGATTTTAATGGTTAATCTTGTTTAAGATTGTTTATAATGTTTTAGACGTTACATGTTTTGGATCATCTTGAACCCCTTTTAAAAATTAATATCTTTTATTCTGTATATGTGATGGATATTTTACTGGTCATGGACTGTTCCAATAAACTGAAACTGAATCTAGAAACCTAGTCACCTATCACAGTAAATGACTGCTTCACTACTACAACTATGAATTTAATAAAATATTTCCAATTCAAAAAAATATTTCCAATTCAAACCAATAATATTGTATTTCAAATATTTCCAGATTTTTGGAATTCAATGGGCTTCTATAGAAACCAGGCTGGGCTGCCTAAGAAATAAAAGGGAAAGATACATTCCAGGCAGCCGTGCACCAAGGGCATTGGGGCAGGCAGCAGAGCGTCCCAGACTGGTTCTGGGGAGTGGGGGACTGAGGCGAACACAAAGCCTGTGATTGATCTCTGTCTGCACTTATGGAATGCCAAAGAAAAAGGCAGGCCCAGCCCACCTGGCATGCAGAAGGTCCCAGGTTCAATCCCTGGCATCTCCAATTAAAAAGACTAGGCAGGTAGGTGATGTGAAAGACCTCAGCCTGAGACCCTGGAGAGCCGCTGCTGATCTGAGTAGACAATACTGGCCTTGATGGACCAAGGGTCTGATTCAGTATAAGGCAGCTTCATGTGTGTTCATGTGTTCACTTTATTGCTCTTCTGCTGGCCCCAGATCATGTACTGTTGATGAATGGTCTTTATTAGGGTTGCCAGCCTGCAAGCGGGGCCTGAAGATCTTCCAGAATTACAACTGATTTCCAAACTACAGAGACTGTTCCACTGGGGGGTGGGAATGTCTGCTTTGGAGGGTGGACTGTACAGTATTATCGCCCACTGAGGTCGCTCCCCAAGCCCGCCCTCCCCAGGCTCCACCCCCAAATCTCTCCTACCTGCCTGAAATTTGGTAGAACCAGAAATGTGTTCTGTCTTTCATTCCCTACTTTCCTGATCTCCCTGGAATTTGGCAGGCATGCTCCTGTGTGGAGAGTTAAAATTTCACTTCCATCTGGGTGGAAAACAAAACTGTTATAGCCAGAAATGTGTTTTCCATTAAAATCTATGGAAGCAAATAATGAACAGAGGGGAGAATGTAATGGCGAATAGAAAGAAAACAAATAAAAAAACCTGAATGCTAACACCAAAAATATTGTGCATCCTCCGGTTAATTTGTGGGGGAGGGAAGGTGTGTCTATAAATACCGTGTTCTGATCTGAAAGTCTTTTCTGCTTGTCATGGATGCATGAGATTCTCTGTAGTTACTCTGGAGCCAGGGAAATGGAGTCTGTGCCTGCTCAGGGGTACATTCATCTACTCTTGTATCTTGGGTTCCAGCATTCAGGCCTGGCATTGAAAACAGATTTTACTTTGCTTAATTCTGGAACAAATTAAAACCCAGTAGGAAGTTCATCTGTACCGGAAGAAAACTAAGAAATAATTCAGTACAATCACTAGGGTTGGCAACTGCCAGATACTAGCTGGAGATCTCCTGCTATTACAACTGATCTCCAGCCGATAGATATCAGTGCACCTGGAGAAAATGGCCACTTTGGCCACTGGACTCTATGGCATTAAAGCCCCTCCCCAAACCCCGCCCTCCTCAGGCTCCGCCCTAAAAACCTCCCGCCAGTTGCGAAGAGGGAACCTGGCAACCCTAACAATAACAACTGCTGCTCTGGACGCAATCTTAGATCATGTTATCAATTGATCTAATGTAGTATAACAGACTGAATGACAGATTTGGATGGTGGGGAGGGGGGAAAAGAATCTGAGTTCAAATCCCCCATTCAGCCCTAAGCCACTCTACTCTATAAGAAAGGATGATTGCGCAGAGGGTGAACACACACAACGTTCTGGAGGATGAGTGGGGCAAAACTTTAATCTACAAATATTATCCCAAACAATAATGTAACATTTGAAATTTCCTTCTTGAAATTAGGACCAAGAAAAAATTAACAACATCCAGTTTGGGAGGAAAGGGGGAACTATAAATGTTTGCGATAAATAAGGTTAGGCTGAAAGATAAATAAGGTTAGGCTGAAAGAGAGTGATTGGCCCAAAATCACCCACTTAGCCTCATAGCAAAGTGGGGATTTGAACCTGTGTCTCCCCTTTGTGACAACAAACAGAAAACGTTCCAGAAAGAGAAAATTATCTGAAATAAATATTTCTTGTAACACCAAGGGGAAAATGAGAAGATTAAGTGGCAGATGGACCATTGTCGGAGACTGAAACAACATTCTTATTCCTCAGTTCTTCTTCTCCTGTATTTAATATTCAGCTAAATGACATTCTGCAACCTTCTTTTAATATGGGGGAAGGTGGGTTCTTTTGGAAAGAATATATGTGTTTGTGTGCTTTGTGTCGTATTTGCTGAGATTATTTAAGATCACAATGAGGCGGCTCACAATTAAAAAATCCAACACCTAAAGTGGAGAAGCAGTGAGAAATCCTACTACAAAACCGTAGTTTTCAAAGTTAAAAATGAAGGCAAACTTCTCTCTTATACCTGGAAAAAAAGTTTACTTTTAACGTGTGTATGAGTAAGAATTACCTATCTTCAGATGAGCCTGTGTTTCTGCAAGAGTCATTCTTTTGACTGTGACGCCTGAAAGGAAGGAAGTTCAGAACAGTAAATCATGCAGAGACACAACACGTAGTTCCTCGATGCAGTTCAGGGCTGGAATGATCACACTGACATGTAGGCAGATTCAGATTGCGCTGCTCAACAACTGTGACATGCAAAACACTGTCTCTCCCACAACTCACCCCTTAACAAAGGAGAGACTCCCATGAGACCAAAATTCCTTTAGAGATGCAGTCTGATGCTCTGACATCTGAGTAAACGTGCAGAAGATAAGCCATAGCTTGGTGTCTCTGTGGCTTGACAATATTTTTAATAACTTGTTTTTTACCCTGACAGCAAAGTTAAAGTAATGCTGCGTTTCCACTTTTTTTTTAAAGTATTTTCTTTAAAAAGTTCTGAAGAGACTGAGAAATCATGCCAATTCCTCTGAGACGTACGGTTTATATGTGGGAGAAAATAATGTTTTGCAAGGCACAGAATTTTAGCAGAACAATTTGTGCCTTCCTACATATCTCTGTCACCATTCTGGTTTTGAACAACATCGATAGAAAGGAGCTTTACAGCTGTGTCAAAACAGATTGCTCACACATAACTATTTGATAATGTGGGCTAGATGGGAAGTTTGCATCCTTTGGGATTTTGGTGACCAGAAGAAACATTAAAAGACATTTTAGCTATTTAGAAGCATTTCTCCTCAATGGGGAGCCCAAAGGGGCTTACAGTATCATTCTCCCCATCACCGTTTTATCTTCACAGCTACCCAGTGAGGTAGGTTAGGCTGAAAGAGAGTGATTGGCCCAAAATCACCCACTTAGCCTCATGGCAGAGTGGTGATTTGAACCTGTGTTTCCCGCTCCTCATGCTGACTCAATACTGGATCCTGAAATTTCTGGGCATGGCAGCTTTTTGCCACTCATTATCTTAACTTTGCTCTAGGCCTAGACCAGCAGGGCGTTCTTTCAACACCCTTTCTTCTTATGGAGAAGATCCGATTCTCATCCAGCCTGTTCAGGAAATGTTGCATGCCTCTCTGTTATGCTGTTTCCATCCCAGAGTTTCAAAGAGGGTTATTGCAGTAGCATGGGGTGTGTGTGTCAGGTTGTGGTACAGCTGCCAACTTCCAGGTGGTGGCTGGAGATCTCCCACTATTACAACTGATCTCCAGCCACAGACATCAGTCCACCTGGAGAAAATGGCTGCTTTGGAGGATGATTGCTATGGCATTATACTCCATTGAAGTCCCTCCCCTCCCCAAACCCCATCTCACCCAGGCTCCACCCCAAAAATCTCCAGATATTACCCAACCCAGAACTAGCAACTCTAGGTTGTGGTCTTGGGCATCCACTTCCACTCACTTCTCAATGCAGCTCTGCAACAAAACTGGCTTCCATCTGGGTTTCTAGTAAGTAGCGAAGTGGAGCTAGGAAAAATGTTCCTACTTCTCCCTTGTACACATGCATGCTTTCCGGGGTGGGGGATGTTCCATATGCATTATAGGAAGTTGAAAACAATCACACGTAGCTCAGCTAATTGTCCATTAATTGTTATATCTAATTCTGAACTGGACCCTGGACAGTGGATCAAAAAATCCCCATGATGGGTCCAGGGACAGACAGATAATTTTTCTACAAACTTGAGGGAAGCTCAAGGTTTGCAGAAAAATCTGAAATCTAATTTTAAAAGATACATTCGGGGGTTAATCCCCATGGGCGCACACACATAATTGAAACAAGGTCTGTAGCTTTAAGAGATTAATGACCACTGAGATCTTGCAAGACTGTGTTCTAAGATTTCAATGGCCATTTTGGCGGTTGCTAGGCAATAACTCTATTGCCAAGCCTTCCAAGCCTTAATTTTTGTCACTCAAAGATGGGGGGGTTGTGGTGGAAGAGACTAAAAAAGGTAAAAGATGGAAGGGAGGGAAGGAGCCACGGACAGAGGAGACAAGGAGGATAACCTGAATGGTGGTGAACAGTAAAAGGGAGTTAGGTGGGAGAGAAGAAGTTGGGTGCTCTTTTCTACTGCTATTGATGGACTAACACAGATTTGCTCATCTTCTGAGGCTCTAAACAAGGGGTCCTCAATGTGGTGCCTGTGGTCATGGCACCTGCCTACAGCTTTCCTGATGCCTGCCAAGTGTTTTAGAAAGTGGGTGGGGCCAGGTAGGGCTTTTGCCCAGCAAGACTTTTTTTATATAAATGTTGTTTTTTTGTAAAAAAATAATAAAAACAAAAAGCAATACAAATACCACATACCTACAACGCATACATACCGCTATTCTACACTTCCAAAGTGTGCCTATACCCATCATGTTATCAAATAGTAACCTCTTAAATATTAATAGTAAAATCCCTTTTACAATTACTATATAAAGAATCTCTAGTGCAAAATTAATCCTGATTATTACTGCTTTTAATTTCTGATTTTCTGCTTAATGTTATTCAAAAGCATTCTAAATAAAAATAACATTCCATATTCAAGACTGCTTATTAATAAGATTATTATCTTAAAGTATCTGCTCCATCAATACACAAAATTGCTGTTAAAAAACTATAGCATATCTACTTTAATATAGATTTCTCAATATCAGTTTTATATATTATCACGATAACTGTTTTACACAGTCATAATAACTTCCTCATGTTCTAACCAATTCTCCCAAAGGTCTTTTATTCAATAAATGTGTCAATTTGGCCATCACCGTAAATTCTGCCAACCCAGCAAGACTTCTGATTGGCTGTTCAGATTCATGAACACATGAAGCTGCCTTATACTGAACCAGAGACCCTTGGTCCATCAAAGTCAGTATTGTCTGCTCAGACTGGCAGTGGCTTTCCAGGGTTTCAGGCAGAGGTCTTTCACATCACCTACTTGCCTAGTCTCTTTAACTGGAGATGCCGGGGATTGAACCTGGGACCTTCTGCACGCCAAGCAGATGCTCTACCACTGCACTAGGGTAGCCTGCTCCATGGTGGGAAATACCTGAAGATTTTGGGGTGGAGCCTGAGGAGGGTGGAGATTGGGGAGGGGAAGGACTTCAATGGGGTATAATGCAATAGAGTTCACCTTCCAAAGTGGCCACTTTCTCCATGTAAACTGATCTCTGTTGCCTGGAGATCAGTTGTAATCACGGGAGATTTCCAGCCACCACATGGAGGTTGGCAACCCTAGGCTGTGCCCCCCCACATACTGTGTCAGAATAACAAAGATGCCCACAGGTCAAAAAGGTCAGGGACCCCTGCCCTAAACTGTATTTCTCCTCTTGCATAAATCCAGCTCTGAGCTGTTGAAACATTTGTGCCAGACGGCCCTCATTTCATATCTTTTGTTTGACTGATAGAATTCGACTTGCTCAAAATTACAGTAAGCCAGAAATAGATTAGCAAAGAAGTGCAAAGGTCCAAAGACCAAAAGAAAGAGGGAAAAATCAAGACACACATAGGCATGAATACACTTTGGAGCAACACATCCGCAAATGAGACCTGACATACCAAATGAAGATGTCTTCCTCTTGATTTACGAAGGATGCAATTATTTATACCGGCAGCCTCCAATGAAACTGAAGGCATTAGGGAATTCTTGCGATGAGCGCACTGTACCTGTGGCGCAGATGGCAACGTTTCAGACAGAGGCCTGGTGTCAACTTACCTTTGGCAATTAAGTTAGCTGCAACAGTGCCTAGGAAACGGGAAGATGACCTAGAGGTTTGTATCAGTACCACCAGGTAGAAAATGCTGCACTGCAACACAGTAGAGAGAGTGGAATGGGTGTTTGAGAACAGTAGCGTAAGGGTGGGCCAGGAGCCACACACAGCCCCATGAGACAGAGGACACTGCACAATTTTAAGTAATGGTATAGTAAGAAGCTTTGCTTGCAATTGCAATTATAAGAAAATTAGACCTGTTTTCAAAAAGTGGTGAGGCACAGAAATACCATACGCTACACCCCTCCTTGGGTTTTGTGTATGTGATGCCTCAGGCATGCCTAAGCACATGTCTTCCATAACTAGGAAGCCCTTACGTAAAGGCAACGCTGGCGTTCATTATGTAGTCTCGCTGTTTATGAAGAGGGAAAGTTGTGTGGCAAAATACATTTTTACACCCTAGTCTACAGTCTGGAGAACGGAGTGGCCCCGAAAGAGCAAAAGATGCTTGCCCCTGCTTAAGATTGAATCATGTCCCTCTGATAGCACACTTGGTGCCCACTTACACTGCTTAAACTTACATGCTGGGTCAGATGGACCTTTAAAGGGTCTGAACTATCAGGATGTGTTTTTTTTAAGTACAGCAGACACATCTAGCATAGGATTGCCAAGTCCCCCAGCAACCAACGGGAGACTTACCTTGCTGAGGAGGGCCTCGCCAGCAATATAATGACATCATTGGTGATCTGCTGACATCACCGGTGACATGTTGATGTCACCCTCCATGAACCTGGAAGTGGTGTCAGCGCATCGCCAGGGGACACTCTAGAATTTGGACAAATCTTTATGGTGAAGCGTCCCACATCCACTCCAGTTTCCCGCCATTTCCACCACCCACATCAGCCAGCCGAGCAGCCCTCCGGCACTGCTTTCAAGCAGGACAAACCCCCTTTTACACACGTTATTAGGGAAATAACACAGGAGGGTGAGTCAACTTGGCATTTTTTGCAGGTTTTCAGCATGATCTGCAGGGAAGTTCTCTCTCCTTCCTCTCTTCCTCGGTCACACATCTTGCGTGGCCCATTTGTGTGGTGGATTAAGTGGACTCTGGCGGCCAGGTACTCCCCCTTGCACTGGTGCTCATTGGTGGACCCAACTCCATTGCCTGTTCAATGAAAGGCAAATTAATAGGACCACCATTTTAAATTATATGCACTGCTCTTCAGTTAATGAATCAGTTGAGCAGGGCTTGCTTCACAATGAAGCGCTATGAAGAGCTGGCCTTGGGCATCATATTTTCAGGAGGCCCCAGCCACCACAACAGTCACCCCCTCACCCTCATCATGCCACCCTTGTGAGATTCAAGAGTCCAGGAAGCCCTACCGAGCACACATGGTTTGCTGCATTGTATTTAAAGGCCTCTGCAGTACAAGGAGTAGGGTGGCCATATGCCCACCATTAACGGGCCTGCCCGCCACCCCTCAGCTGGCTGGAACTAGGCCAGCTGAAGGGGGGAGATTGACACGCGTGCATGGCAGCGCATGACAAAATAACGTCCCTTCCGGGTTTACCCCAGAAGCGACGGGGACGCTCTAGCACAACCCTCAAAAAACTCCATGGTTTCCATAGTGTTCTTTGGCCCTTAGTGGTTTCCATAGAGTTTTTTGAGGAATGTGCAAGAGCATCCCTGTCGCTTCCAGGATAAACCCGGAAGGGACATTATTGTGCGAGCGAATAGGGATGGTGTCAGCAAGGGAGGGTGTCTCTAGTTGAGCCACCACCTCAGTCTGCCAGAGGCCAGTGGTACCCTCCACCCCATTCATTAAGCCACTGCTCTACAAACACCATTGTGCTATGACGTAAGTCTGGCGAAATATGAGCTGACCATGAATCAGTTTTCAAATTCTCCTACGGTGGATCACCACTTTCCCAAAAAAAAAAAAAAAACCCTCTAGGCTGCCTCCTAAAATAGCATCCTCATTCTCTTTCCATCATTGTAATTCAGCTTTTCCTCAGATCATAACTTTAAGGATATCCTCAGTCCACATCACTGGTTGGGAAAACGCTCAATATAATGCTGCTAGTACATGATGGAAGCTAAACTATAGGGGGACTTCACAATGGACTGCTGTTTTCAGTGGCAGCTACTTATAAAGTGTAGTTCCACCATTATTTACTCCTGAGTGGAAAGGCCTATTTATGTTTCCTCCTTATAAGGTGGTTAATGTAGCAAAGTCTATCCACATCATGGAAAATGAAAATCAAGTAATGCACCTAAACCTGAAAGTTTAACCATTTTAATCCAAGCCCAGCAAATCGAGACAGGGTCATGATTCTCATTTGCAGAAGGTTATTCAAAGATCTCTCAGTCTCTGTCTCTCTCTTATATCTTGACAGGAAAACAATGAAAGTTCATAGAAATTTCCACAATCAGATAACAGGGTTTAATTAACATCAAGGCCGTCATTAAAAAAGGGTCCTTATAAGTCACTTTCAGACCTCGATTGGGATCCAGGAGTCAATTAGTGCATATTCAGTCCTCATCATACATCAGAAGGAAAAGGGAAATGCAATTCAGCCTGGTAATCATGCCTCAGCTTTTTCAAAGGAATCTGTGGAGATCAGGTACGCAGTTCTGCTGGTCAGTCACAACAAAATCTTTTCATGCTACTGGAAATACAAATAGCTTTTTTCCGTCCCCATGCCCACACTTTTCACAACATCAGAAATACATATGGGGAGTTGTATCCCACTTAACATTGCCATAGATCAAGGGGGGGGTAATTTTTACCTATTCCCCTCTGCTACAGACCTCTGATTCCCCACTCATGCTGTTCCTGGGGATCGCCCATCCTCCAGGAGCAGGATTTCAGGGATGTTTTGAGCTACAACAGGAAAGGACAGGTAAGAAAGTCAGTGGTAATGGGATCCAAGCCTCATATTGTGAGAAGAGAGACTGTGAGAGAACAGGAGCCCAACCACTAAGCTAAGGGAGACTTGGAGTGTGTTTTTTTACAGAAGGCACTGCAAGCAATTTTGAGCCTCTTGTAGGTAGGACTGCCAATGTCCAGGTACTAGTGAAATGCCTTAATTACTTTAATTACCCAAACAAAGTAATTCAGGAGAGGTTATCAAGGATAAATGAGTCTTTTATTAGGCCAATAAAAGAACAGCGCGCGTGGATCTGTTCTCAAGAAAGCGTCAGAACAGTCCACCCCAACAAAGAAAGACATCATGTTTTATAGCCATGAAGATGTGTGTGTTAAGTGCCGTCAAGTCGTTTCCGACTCATGGCGACCCTATGAATGAAAGTCCTCCAAAATGTCCTATCTCTGACAGCCTTGCTCAGATCTTGCAAATTGAAGGCTGTGGCTTCCTTTATTGAGTCAATCCATCTCTTGTTGGGTCTTCCTCTTTTCCTGCTGCCCTCAACTTTTCCTACCATGACGGTCTTTTCCAGTGACTCTTGTCGTCTCATGACGTGACCAAAATAGGACAGCCTCAGTTTAGTCATTTTAGCTTCTAGGGTCAGTTCAGGCTTGATTTGATCTATAACCCACTGATTTGTTTTTTTTGGCAGACCACGGAATCCGTAACACTCTTCTCCAACACCACATTTCAAAGGAATTTATTTTCTTCCTATCAGCTTTTTTCATTGTCCAGCTTGATGAGCTGTCCTATGATGAGCCATGAAGATGGACAGCACTAATTACAATTAGAGCCAATACATAATAGAGTCGTCTTAAGGCGTTCACTTTAGCTGGCCATGATTCCTAATGAAGAAACGAAACTTAACATTCCTTTCTGACACTTATGGTGTATTCAATCACTTGGCTTTAGGCCTTGTTAAGGAACCTGGCTGTACCAGGCCTGCAGGATGAGCTCACTGACACCTGATTCACAGTGGCTGCCAGCTTATGCTAACTCCTATTCACACCTAGTGACTATGAACCAAAGATTAGTTCTCTTGCCCCTTATACAT
Source organism: Euleptes europaea (assembly GCF_029931775.1). NCBI lineage: Eukaryota > Metazoa > Chordata > Lepidosauria > Squamata > Sphaerodactylidae > Euleptes > Euleptes europaea. The sequence continues at coordinate 98,282,880 of NC_079316.1, read as the reverse complement.
GGGGCAATGCCTTTACATTTGTGTACAGAATATATGTATGTGCCTGATGCTATGCTCTCATAGCTGAGCATGGCATCTCCTAACCCTATGTGCATGTATACATGTGCAAGAATATATATTTTCCCATAAATGAAGTTTATAGGCACTTCACTAGCTGGAGATCTCCTGCTAGTACAACTGATCTCCAGCCGATAGAGATCAGTTCACCTGGAGAAAATGGCCGCTTTGGCAATTGGACTCTATGGCATTGAAGGCCCTTCCCTCCCCAAACCCCACCCTCCTCAGGCACTGCCCCCAAAACCTCCCACCGGTGGCAAAGAGGGACCCGGCACCCTAATTGTAGGCATGATAAACAACCAGTTTCAGCCTCAAATTCCAATCCAGTAGCACCTTAAAGACCAACGAAGGTTTCCAGTATAGAACTACTTGGTGAGCTTTGACTCATGAAAGCTTATGTCCTGGGGAAATTTGGCTGATCTTTAAAGGTGCTACTGGACCTATGTGTATAGGTTGATACCTGCACACATAGTATATGAGAGACATATACTAACCAGTATTACAACTAGAACCAATCTGACCAGATGTTTGAGTAATTGGTAATAGATTTTACAACCTATACACATCCCTGGTTGGGTTTGAACTATTTGTATATGTATTTATTTATTTATTTCTGTAAATGTGTGCAGGCTTAACATGGGTTTTAATTAACCATTGATGAAGGCCCAATAGGCCGAAACGCGTTTGGTGTGTGGTTACAGTTATCAAACCTAGGAAATGCCATTGTGCTATTTTAATGTTTTTAAATATTTTTAACCTTTACATGGCTCTTCTAATAAATTATATTTTCAGTATTTATATACATATATATATATATATATATTCTTTCTACCCAACCTTGGGTACCCAGCTTCTATAGATGTATCTACATCTAATCTTCGTACTTAAAACATTTGTGGGGGGTAGAAAAGGGGGGTTGCAGCAGAAAATGGATGGGCATGGAACGAGTTAAATACTCCCCTTCTCCAGCTCTCTGTTCAAGCAGATTTTCTCTAGAAAAAGTCCTCCTCTGGCTTTTAATACAAGTTTGCATAGAAAGTGTCATTTGGCCCTTAACGCCATATGAGAAAAAGCCCCGGCACTTCAGCCTCAATGGAAAGATTGTTCCCCTCACCCACAATAATCTTATTCCCAATGCTTAGTTGTGGCCAGCAACAATGAAAGAGATCCATTCCTCATTGTCTGGTCATTTGGGGGCCAGAATAGATAGAAAGCTTTTACAGCTGAACAGCCTCACACACAATAAAATCAAACAAACAAACAGAAATCCAAATAGCAAACAGCCAAAAGTAGGAAACCAGGTCTTCTCGAGAGCAGGAGACCTCCAGCCCCAGGGTGGGAGGAAAATGGAAAGGGACTGGCATTACACCGACATCATGCCTTCACCTCTAGCACAAACCCAGAAGTGATGGCGCCGAGATGGGGTCATGCTCTAGGGTTCGCCCAAAACTCTACATTAAAAACCAGACCAACTAGAGCACCAAACCGACGCAGTGATGTCACTGCTCGGTTTGCTCTGAAAGTGATGTCATAGCATTGGCATAAGTGACGTCATAGCATTGGCATAACACCAGTCGCCAGCATTCTACACACACAACCTGTCTCCTGGAGGTTGCCAGTACTGGGCTGGCAACCATAGAGAAAATTGGCTAACTATGCTTATACATCATACTACAGATTTGTCTACATCCTCTGACAACAACATGCAATATTTTATATACCTGATTCTTTTTCAAAGACCCTGTTAACACTATAATTTTTGCACTCTCACATATGGTATGAAATCCTAGTGTTTGGGAGAATACAGGCAGTTATATAAAAATGCATACAGTGATCATCTATACGCATGCACACATTAAACCGCTGCAATCAGATAGAAGTATTAAGCCAAACTCAACATGTTCGAAGTAAACAAGTGATTAGCAAAACAGAAACTAACATGTAATTATGTCCTTAAGGGATTGGGTCTACTCAGATGTAAAGCCCCATTTTATTCAATGTGATTTGCTCCCAGGAAAGCCCTTTTTTAAAGGACTGCACTGCAAATGTTTCAGCGTTCCCTCTTTTGTCAGTAACTCTCAGAGTTCAAAGCAGTCACAATGATTGTTCTTCGAATGCAGAGGATAAAGAGAATGCTGACTTCCATTATATAAGACTTATATGGATGCAAGAAAGGTATACAACTGAATTAATAATCTTGGTAATCATTTATGTATTATCTGCCAACTAAAGGCCAGAAGGGGCTTAAGAGCCTGCATGTTCAGAAGTCTTCTGTAAGAACATAAGAAAAGCCATGCTGGATCAGACCAAGACTCATCAAGTCCATCAGTCTGTTCACACAGTGGCCAACCAGGTGTGTCTGGGAAACCCACAAACAAGAAAACTGCAGCAACATTATCCTGCCTGTGTTCCACAGCATCTAATATAATAGGCATGCTTGTGTCTGAATCAAATGGGTTTTAAATTAGAAATGTTTCCTAGTGCAGTCATTAAGCTAAACTACATTGCAACTGGTATTTTGTTGCAATGGCTGATGTGTGATTTCTGAAACAGGTATGAAGAAATATTGTCTTCTTAAATTTACTGCATGTTCAGAGAATGTGCATTACATAATGTGTAGCACCATTTAAAGGTGACATTATGTTTAAAAGAACAGATATAAGACTCTGGGTTTTTTCAAGACTGTTTTTTTCAAGGATGATTCATCCAGATTAGAGTCTGCAGTGTATAAATATTAAATGACTGGATGACAAGCAATTGCTTTTCCTAGGCAGTGTCTGACCTAGTTCTTTTACCAAGTTGGGAACTTTCTTTTTCATTTTTTAACACCAAAGCCCAGAGTTTTAACATTTGCCTGGATTCACTAAGATCCAATCCTGCCATCTGTTTTCACTGCTAGCACTCAGTCCAGGAAGATATGGAATAAGACTCAATGAAAACAGAGCATTTCCCTCTCTCCTTATTTAGATGCTGATCTAAGATGGGTAGATGCTGATCCCTAAGGAGGGCCCTGCTGGATCAGACCAGTGGTCCATCTAGTCCACCATTCTGTTTCACACAGTGGCCAGCCAGATGCCTTGAGGGTCAACCAACAGGGAATAGAGGCCAAGGACTTCCCCTGAGGTTGCCTCCTAGTACTGGGATTCAGAGGTGTATTGCTTCTAAATGTGGAGGTTCCCTTTGGTCACCATGGCTGGTAGCCATCAGAGGCAGCCCCTCCACACGCACAAGTTCACAGAGACCTGCCAATTTCACTGAAACGAGTAAGGAAGCCCTGTACAGAAGCGGTACTCAATTTTATGGCTCACGGAGAGCCAAATTTGCAATTACCATCAACCTGAAGAGTCACATGACTACTGTATGTCCTGGGCACCACCAAACTCATACACATACCACATACAATAATATAAGATATAGCTATTAATATTAGATAGAGCAACTATAACCTTTCTAAATTACCAGATTAATTCAGAACATGTAAGATTATCTCTCTCCGCTGCTGTTGAACCTTTGTGTACCTGGAATGAGGGGAAGAGCTTTTCTCCCTCTGCTTTCTTTCTTTCTCCTCAGCGTGAGGGGAAACTGCTCCTGGAGGAGACCAAGGTGCCCGTGAGAAAAGGAGAGCAAAACTGCCGCCACCACCCTGTGACCAGCTTGCTGTGTTCCTGGGTGGCTGCCGTGGTGGTTGTACTTCCCGTTCTCTATGGCCAGCCTGCAGCTGCCTGGGGGCTCGGATGAGAGTGCAGAGGCTGCAGGGTCATTGGAGAGAATGGGTGCTGTACCTTCACTCCTGGCACAAGGCACCCAATTTAGGGACTGTAGTTGATTACCAGGGTTGCCAGGTCCCTCTTTGCAACCGGTGGGAGATTTTTGGGGTGGAGCCTGAGAAGGGCGGGGTTGGGGAGGGGAGGGACTTCAATGATAGGCTTACCAGGTCCTCCTCCTCCTTCGGCAGGAGGTTTTTGGACTGGAGGTGCACGTGCCCGGAAGTGCTGCATCGCAAAGGGCCTTTACCTCTTAGTTTGAGTGGTAATGTGGCCCTTTACCACTCAAACGAAGAGGTAAAGGCCCCTCACGGGGCGGAACGTCCGGTTCTAAACCAGAAGTGCAGCACATGGTATGCATGCGTGCGTGCAAGTTTGCCCGCCTACCCTCAGGTGGTCGGTGGGCGGAGGAGGCAATTGCCGGGGGGTTGCCCGCCACCAGCGGGCACCTGGCAACCCTAGCCCACAGGCAGAGCAGATTTTTACCTCCTTTGCTTTCGCTGCTGATGGGGACAAGGATGACTTTAGTCATCCTTGGAAATTTGATGGCTATTTTGTGCCCAAATGGAACCTCATTCACAAGAGGGCCTGCTTTCACCAGAGAAAACAGAAGCCAGGGGAGTCTGATGAGCCCTATATAAGATGGCTGCATGAGAAAGCAGAGGCCTGTGATTTTGGTGACTGCAAAAGCGAAACTATTAGGGATCAACTAGTAGTGGGCATTTTAGACAAAGACCTATCCCAGCAACTACAGCTGAAAAGTGACCTCACCTTAGAAGGGGCAACACGAATGATCAGGAATTCAGAACTGATCAAGGGACAAGTTCACGACCAAGGAGTGTTCGCAGGGCTTCAGGAAATATCTCAGCAAACGCAGTTTCACAAGTACACTAGTCGGATGGAGAAGGGGTTACAGTCTACCCAGAAATGCCCCGTTAAACCTCATAAACAATCTCCCTGTCCTCCAAAACAGGCCTCTAAGTGAATGCGTTGTGGAAAAGGGCATGCTCAGAGAACTGTGTATCCAGCAAAGACTGCTGAGTGCCACAAATGTAAAAGGACAGGTCATTTTGCTATTGTATGTTGTACTCATGGGGTGAGAGAAGTTGCAAAACAAGACAGCACTCCAGATCAATTTGGGGGGGGGGGACCAGTCCACTGCTCCACAACCAGTGTCTGACCCAGTCCCAGTTCAGACTACACTCAGCAAATCTTATTCTCCACCTTCAAATCCTGAGAGAATGAACTCAAGAGGTAGAGTGATTCAGAAACCAGCTCATTTCAGAGATTGACCTCTTTTCCCTATGGATAGCAATAGCAACCCGCAATGGGGCAGAATAACTCCCAGGTGCTGTTAGGGGTGGTTGACCGTCTACTTGCCACCTCAAGGTAGGAAGTTCATAGAGAATGTTGATCGCTTATAGTTTAATGTTGTTGTTAGTATAATTAAAACAAAACAGTCGTTTGGGGAAGGGAGGGACCTCAGCAGGGTATGATGCCATAGGCTCCACCCTCCAAAGCAACTATTTTTTCCAGGGGAACTGATCTCTGTAGCCTGGAGAACAGGAGATCTTGAGGCCTTACATGGACTTGAGCAATCCTAGTGGCAACTGTTTCGAGATAGGAACCACCTGCTCACCACAATGGCCTTGCTCATGTCCCTGGAACATGGAGCAGGTGCCCTTTGGTGAGCAGGAGGGTTGAGCCCTGGAGTGGAAAATACTTGAAGATTTTGGAGGTGGAGCCTGGGGAGGGTGGGGTTTGGGAAGGGGAGGGACCTCAACAGGGTATAATGCCATAAAGTCCACCTTCCACCTTCCAAAGCAGCCATTTTCTCCAGGGGAATTGATCTTAGGTCGTCTGGAGATCAACTGTAAAGCAGCTGATCTCCAAATGCCACCTGTAGGTTGGCAACCCTAGAGAAAAGGGCTCAGACAATGGCATGCCAGTCAGCCACAGGTTGCTCTTGAGCCACTGAAAAAAGGCTTCATGCAAGTCTGTTCGTGTGTCCCCAGCAAAACGATGACTAAAATAAAGGGCCTCCATTATGGTTGGTGGGGCTGTGACTCCATTAGAAAGCTGGAAAAAAGATCTAGAATTAAATTTTCTGCACAAATTACCCTTTCGCTTCCAAAAAACACCAGCTGTCGTCCAGAGAACAATGTGTACAAGGGAATCTCATTTTTGGCTTTGTAAGGCAGAGAATTTATGAGCAAGCCATTCCATAGCCGATAATGGGAAATCCCCAGCTGCGCTCAAAATGTTTGATGGTTTGTGGCCAGGGTGTGAAAATATATATGCATGTGTGGATAGATAGATATTTCAGAGCAACAGAATTTAGAACAGATCACACTGCTTCAGACAACAGGAAGATGATCCTATAACCTTAGGCAGGTGATGAGAGGGAGGGCATCTTGGCCATCATCTGGGCATGTAGTAGGGGGTCACTGGGTGTGTGAGGGGTAGGGTTGCCAGGTGCCTGCTGGTGGTGGGCAAACCCCTGGAAATTGACCCCTCTGCCCGCCAACCACCTGAGGGTTGGTGGGCAAACGTGCACGTGCACGTCACTTCTGGTTTAGAACCAGACTTTCCGCCTCGCGAGGGGCCTTTACCACTCAAAGAGGTATAAGGCCCCTTGCGAGGCGGAACGTCCGGTTCTAAATTGGATGTAATGCGCATGCGTCGCCACACACACACTAACACGCATGTTTAAAGTGCTATGTTAAATACTAAAAAACCTTAAAAAGCTCCTGGGAAGGAGAGGAAGCCTGTTAGAAAATCCTATTGCATTGTGTATTGACTGTCCCATCCTGTCAATTGTATTGCCTCACTCTTTGTAAGCCACCTGGGAGGCAGCTGAAGATGGCGTCCTGAGCAGACACTCCGGCGCGACCCTCCTGCCTGTAATGTGGTTTTAAGATAAATATTTACTTCTGCCTAGAGATGGAAAGGCCTGGGAAAAAACGGAAAAAATGGGGGGAAACCAGGTTTCCCCCGTTTTTTCCAAAGCAGTTTTCTCCCGAAAAAAACTGCCTTTGGAAAAAAAAAAGGGAAAAAAACTGTGGGGGGGGAACTGTTTTCCCCCCAATTTTTCTGGGTTTTTTCCAGGCCTTCCCATCTCTACTTCTGTTAGACAAGTTTGGAAGTGGAATTGCTGCTTATAACTCCTAGATTGCTTTGCTTTTTCTTTTGGTAAACCAGTTTTATGTTGTTGCTATTTTATCGCTTTTTTTATCTGTTACAATGGGAGCTGATAAATGGCAGCGTGATGTGTAAGCCACCTGGAGTCCAAGTGAGAAAGGTGGACTATAAATATCATAAATAAATATAAATAAATAAAGGCTTTCAGTTCTGAAAGCTAAATTTCTGAACAACACTGAATCTTTCACAATTTTTTGTGTGCACAAAATATTATAAATTAGTGCGAGTGTTTGCTTCTCTGATGTGACAGGTGGTCACATCGCCATACTGCTAACTTGGGACTGAAATGCTTTCTTTCATTACTTTTCTACAAAGGCAAGGCCTCGCATGTGGCACTTCTAATAAATCAATGCTCATGCAATCCATCTTAGTGGTTCCTTTTATACTGCAAACCTTAAGGTCAGCTCCCGTATTCACAATAGCAAAGCTTTTTTAAAAAATCAACATGGAATACTATCTAGATCTATCCATCTGTACATCCAGAGCCAATCTATTAAAACTTAAAAATATCAAGAACATTTACAGAGCAACGGCCAACCGGAAGCTGCACTTGTTTCCTTTTGAATGTTTAAGGATACACTTTCACACCTACCTCCTATAAGTTGAATAAGGGCTAGGGTTGCCTCCAGGTGGTGGCTGGAGATCTCCTGCTATTACAACTGATCTCCAGCCGATATAGATCAGTTCAACTAGAGAAAATGGCCGCCTTGGCAATTGGACTCTATGGCATGGAAGTCCCTCCCCTCCTCAAACCACGCCTTCCTCAGGCTCCACCCCAAAAACCTGCCGCCAATGGCCAAGAGGGACCTGGCAACCCTAATAAGGACACTAGGTTACATCCTGGAGATTCCCCCCCATTACCTTTATATCTAAATCTAACTCAGGAGATAAGGCAGCTTCTCTGGTTTGTGCCCCACGTGTCCTTTCATTTTATCCTCCTCCCTCACCTGCTATGCAGCACATCTGGAGACCTACTCAATACAGCCAATGGGGAAAGGAGACATAGACGGGATTGAAAGGGTGGGACAGTACACAGGAGAAGTGCTTTGTCTCCCACTGCACCCAGGAATGTAAAACTACACCCTGGATCACTGAACTGCAACATGTAGGGTTGCCAACCTCCAGGTACTAGCTAGAGACCTCCTGCAATTACAACTGATCTCCAGCCAATAGAGATCAGTTCACCTGGAGAAAACGGCCACTTTAGCAATTGGACTCTATAGCATTGAAGTCCCTCACCTCCACAAACCCCACCCTCCTCAGGCTCCACCCCAAAAACCTCCCATCAGTGGCGGAGATGGACCTGGCAACCCTAGCAACATGGTAGCCCTAAAATGGCACCTAACTTACAGGAAGCAGAGAGAGTGACGCAACACACCAGCCAAGAGTTGCTTGGCCTGCTATTACAGAAATCAGCAGGCAGGGCCAACATCAGCATGCCCTAAGGTGGGGCAGCTACCAGGGGCCATGGCTGCTGGCGAGGCCCACTACTGATGGCTCCCTCCTCAGGCATCTCTTATGATTAGGGTTGCCAACCTCCAGGTACCAGCTGGAGATCTCCCGCTATTAGAACTCATCTCCAGCTGATAGAGATTAGTTCACCTGGAGAAAATGGCCACCAGCGCAGGGGCCAGGTGCCCCGGATCCTGCAGGAACAGCGAGCCCTGTTGCCGCAAGAAGGGTGACACCACAGCAAAAGGCCCTGACACATCCAGTCTTGGCAGGGCCTCAGGTGGCAACTGGGGGGGCGTCCAGATGGCTGGTGGCCAAGTTCCTCCCCTGGCATTAAGAAAGCAACAGGACCCAGGCCAGACAGAAACGGGGTGAGCCATCAGGCCCAGCCTCATCCAAAACCTGAAGTCCAGCCAGGAGGCCTCCTTATATAGCCTTCTAGGGGAGGAACCTGGGAGGGGCCTGGAAGGGGAAGGGTGGGGCCTGAGAAGGACCTTGGCTATAAAGCCAGAGAGAAGGCTGAGGAGGAAGCCACAGGCTGCCAGAGGCTCTGCGCTTGAGGCAACCACAGAGAGGACAGCTCTGATTCTCCCTCGGACTGGTCTGAAGCCGAGGAGGCTCCTCTGGTACGAGTGCGGCAGGTCCTGGAAGGCACTCCGACTCCCCCTTCCAGGCCAGCACTTCACAGTGTCCACCTCTTATTTCAGCTGTGATCATGTTATTGAAACACGCTGCCTGCATTTCTAATACTCTTCTCACATGGATTATGTTTAAAGGGAAACATGTTTTCTGGTCTGAAGTAGAAGCAAGCATGTGGCACTTTCATGTGTCAGGAAGAGGAGGAACCACAGTTTCTGAGAGTACCTGTACTAAAAAGGAATCTGCTTGAATGCTATGTGACCTTGTCTCTGCATCCCATTGTCCCTCCTACTGTGCATGCAAAGACTGCATGGTATCCTTGCTGTCTATGCTTGCATGCTAAGCTAGCAAAAAATATAGCAGCACTTGGGGTACCACATGACTCACCTCAGGGTTCTGACCCAGAGATCGAAGACCACTCCCTTATTTCAGTCACAAAACTACCATCACCTCTGAGCTGTTTTCAAAGTATTAAAAAAGTAGAAAATCTTCTGACATTTTCAATAAAATGCTGAATATGTTACGGGGTGGATAAACATATTGATGCTTAGGGAAGGGGGCTCCCAAGTCAAAGCACGCAGTTGCAGATCTTCTGATCTGGAGCAGTGTGTGTCAGCATAAGAAGCAGATCTCGCCCTGCATGGGGGAAAAAACCTACACCCACTTCCCTCCTCTTTACAGGTACACAACCTGAGAGAGATTGGGGGCAGGACCTGAACAGCATACCCTGTGGGGCAGCTGATAAGGCCCAGACCTTCTGATGGAGCCCAATTTCGTTTACCTCCCCAACATATGCACCTCTCCTGCCACCTGGCCATGTGCCCTCTCCCTACTAATTTGCTTGCAAGCACTCCACCACCAATGCTTCCAGCTTCCCAGTGTAGATGGGAAAGTGAATACAGGTGGTGCACCATGGCGGGACTACTGGTGGCCGCAGCAGCAGCACTTACCACCAGCATAAAATCATAGAGTTGGAAGGGACCACAAGGGTCATTGAGTCCAACCCCTTGCACAATGCAGGAAAATCACAACTACCTCCCCTCCACACCCCTATTGACCCCTATTCCATGCCCCGAAGATGGCCTGCCAAAAATCTTCCAGGATCCCTGGCCAATCTGGCCTGGAGGAAAATTGCTTCCTGACCCCAAAGATTGGCATTTCCCTGGGAATGTAAGAAAGGGCCACGAGAGTCAAGCACTGACGCAACCCTCTCATGAACTGCCAAATCAGAATCAGCATTGCTGACAGATGACCATCTACCCTTTGCTTAAAAATCTTCAAAGAAGGAGAACCCACCATCTCCCGAGGAAGCCTGTTCCACTGAGGAACCGCTCTATCAGAAAGTTCTTCCTAACGTTTAGATGGAAACTCTTTTGATTTAATTTCAACCTGTTGGTTCTGGTCCGACCTTCTGGGGCAACAGAAAACAACTCTGCACCATCCTCTATATGAAAGCCCTTCAAGTACTTGAAGATGGTTATCATATCTCTCTCAGTCATCTCCTCTTTAGGCTAAACATACCCAGCTCCTTCAATCTTTCCTCATAGGACTTGGTCTTCAGCCCCCTTACCATCTTTGTTGCCCTCCTCTGGACATGTTCCAGCTTGTCAATATCCTTCTTAAGTTGTGGTGCCCAAAACTGAACACGGTACTCTAGGTGAGGTCTAACCAGAGCAGAGTAAAGCAATACCATTTCTTCGTGTGATCTGGACATGATAATACTTCTGTTGATACAGCCCAAAATCGACTGATGTTCAGTGTATGGTCTACTAAGACCCTAAGATCCTTTTTTGCACACACTACTATTAAGACAAGTCTCCCCCATCCTATAATTATGCATTTGATTTTTCCTACCTAAATGCAGAACTTTACATTTATCTCAGTTGAAATTCATTTTATTCGTTTTAGCCCAGTTTTCCAGCCTGTTAAGATCATCCTGTATCCTGGCTCTGTCTTCTACCGTAATTGCTACCCCTCCCAATTTAGTATCATCTGCAGATTTAATAAGCATCCCCTCTATTCCTTCATCCAAATCATTTATCAAGATGTTGAACAACACAGATCCCAGGACATATCCCTGAGTCACTCCACTTGTCAATCTTCTCCAAGTGGATGAGGACCCATTAACAAGCATGCTTTGGGTGCGATCTGTCAACCAGTTACAGATCTACCTAACAGTAATAGGATCTAAACCACATTTTACCAACTTGTTGTTTAAATCTTATTAATGTTAGGTGGATCTGTAACTGGTTGACAAATCGCACCCAAAGAGTGCTTGTTGGAGAAAGGACATGCATGTGGTGTAGAAACTGTGAGTGCAGGTGATGGGGTGGGCTTGTGAATGCACAGTCAAATGGGGGGGGGCACATAGGTGGGTGGAGAGGGGGCCTGGTGGTGTGAAGAGGGGCCCTAGCCACTGTCTGCCTGAGGGCCCCCCAAACCTGAAACCAGTACTATTTGGGGAGCAAGTAAATTCCTCAAAGGATGGGGCAAACAAAAACACACTTCTTCTTTTGCAAGGACTCTTCCATCTCTAGATCACATTTTCCCATACCTACTCCCAACATTTGGTGTGAATCACACATGAAGCTGCCTTATACTGAACCAGACCCTTGGTCCATCAAGGTCAGTATTGTCTACTCTTTTAACTGGAGGTGCCGGGGTTGAACCTGGGACCTTCTGCATGCCAAACAGATGGTCTACAACTGAGCCTCTGCCCTCCACAATATAATATTTGATCCATCCCACAGTACATGCTTTGCTAGTTACAAAAGAACAATGCCTGTGCAAAATTAAAGAAAGCAATCAAGGCCTGTGAAGTTAGTCACAAAGAAGGAACTGGTAAGACATTTTGGAGACGGGTAGGTACAAGCCAACACATGGCAATAGTTTTTCCCCTGTCTTACACATCAACCTTTTTTTTTTCCACCAAGACATTCTTACGTCATTATGAAGGAAAATCACAGACAATTGCTAGGAGCACGAATTATTATTTCAAAAGAGTAACCTTTTAAAATGTCTTTGAAGAATACCTCATTTTTAAAGGTCAGAATATTATCAGTTTATAAAACTCCAGAAAATATTAGAAACTGTTCAAGTACAAAATGCAATACAATCCCCAAAAAGCATTATTGGACAGAGTAACAGTTCCAGCTGAAATCCTGCACCCTGTTAGGATATGTAAATCCTATTTATTTCAGTGAGATTTACGCTGAGATATGCACTCTTTATACTGAAAAAAATGAATTTATAATCTCATTACTACTTGTTTATCTTTTTAAAAAATACAAAACAGGCAGCATCTGTTAATGTACACTAATATCCATTCTTCTGGTGTCTGGCTGTCTAGCTTAGGGAGTTCAAGTTCAGTTCAGGCTTATAAGGAGTCAGAAGATAATGAAGCTGAGAGGGAACTTTCCAGTCACTACAGTCACACAAATCTTGCAACAGAAGAGATATTTATGGCTACATCTTTCTCCCAATTACTACTGGCTTTCGGAGGGCTTTCTTGATTCTGTGTGAGCAACATACTTCAAGCCAGCATCTCGTTGCTGGACCTAGCTCAATTCTCAAACTACTGTGTATATACAGCTTCTTTCTGATGCACTGCAAATTCCATAGCTACTGAGTATGCTGAAAAGTATGATTGATTTGCTGTTTTATTAGTATGTGTCACTATTTAACTAGTCTGCGAGGCTTCCCATTCCCTTTAGTGTCATATAAGTCTGTCTGTTTTCACTCTGCCTGTAACCATGTTATATGGCAATCCTGTACAGATTTACTCCAGTCCAATGGAATCAATAGGTTTACACTAGATTAACTCTGCATAAGATTGCAGGGTTATATGCACATTTTTTCCACAGCCCATGATCTGTGTTTTTGTATCTGTTCTTCATTGCTTTTAATGTTACTTTATTTGCTGTGCATTGTGCTTAATAAATCATTTTCATTTAAAAAAAATAGGATTGCAGGGTTATTTTGGTTTTTATTTTCCTTCAAGCATTTTCTGAACAATGAACAAGCACTATGGTGACAGGCCCAACATCAAGGCATGGGTGGTATATGTACCCTATTACCTGCTTTTCTTAAGAAGCCAGTGCCGAATGCCTCCTCTGCCCCTTCTGCACCTCTGCCAGCAGCCCAAACAAAGATTCCAAGGTAATGGGAAGCTTTTAGAATGCTGAAATGTCTACATTTAAAGAGCTTGTCTTAGAATAAGCCCAACCAGGGTGCATACAAGGCTGGGGAACAGAGGACTGTATGTTTGCACCTTTTTTTAAATTCCCTGAGGCACTCCACTAGTCTCTCCAAGTGGATGAGGAACCATTAACAACCATTAACAAGCAGATCCATCCTTTCTAAATGCTCAAGGACCATAAGTCACAGGTGACTTATGGTGACCCCTGGTGGGGTTTTCTAGGCAAGAGATATTCAGAGGTGGTTTGCCATTGCCTGCCTCCACGTCACCACCCTGGTATTCCTTGGAAGTCGCCCATCCAAATACTAGCCAGGGTCAGGGCTGAGAGTGTGTTACTGGCCCAAGGTCACCCAGCAAGCTTCCATGGCATGAGTGAGGAATCAAACCTGGGTTTCCCAGGTCTCGACACCTTAACCACTATACCACACAGGCTCTCTTAGCAAGCAAATGTACCATAAGGCAAATCACATGTGTAAATTGTTTACAAATGCAATAACAATAAAATGTTCAGAAATTGGACAAATGGACAGGCACCAATTCATCTAGGGTTTTGCCCTGTTTGGGGGGTGGGGATTTAGGTCTCCTTGCCTTCCACTAGTTTCCAGTGCTGCCTGCTGGCACATGTGTAGATCTGCCATTCCACTATTTCCTAATGAAACTGAAATTTGTCATTTCATTTCTGTGCCAATTTCTCTTCTTTTGTGAGTGTTGCTAAGCTTCCGTCCTTACATGGTATTCCAACCCGCAAAGAATGTTTCTCAGGTAGCCAGGTACAATATTGTGGCATTAACAAAATATCAGATATGCTTTATTATGCTTGCACTTGCCAAAAGCCAACTCACCGCACCAAGTTCCAAATCTATTTTTTGAAGCATGGGGGACCAATGCTTAGTTTTCCGGGCACTAATTTGCACATGTGGTAGTCATTTCCTTTGTTGGCTTCCTGTTAACAAAGACTGAAATTTCTTTCTTTGTAGCTGTATGTAAGTTCAGCACAGAATGACCTTGGTGAACACACTGCCTGTCATGAAGCATGAAAGACAGTTCGCTGCTGAGTTTTTTTCCGCTCTAAATTGGGCAGGTCAGCACATTTGCCGGAGTTCCAGGTTTCACCACGGACATTGTGGCAGCTAGCATAATAAAGTGTTATTGACTGATTTCTAGAAACAACAGTCCAAGACAAACAAACCTGCATATTATAAAATTGAATGCAACGTTGGCTGGGTCACAACATTTCTTTAGCCTAGAATGCCCACCTCAAACTATTAGTTGCTGCAATCTTCTTCAAAGCAGAAAGTCAACCAAGAAAATTTCCCTTGGAGAAGCTCGGTTTTAATTTATGCTCAGCATTAAACTTGATTGCCCTATTTGAGGTGGAGTAAAAATTCTTCCCATAGATCAAAAGAACTAAGTGGATTGTGGATACTTGGTTCTCCCTGCACAAACCACTTGGAATCCTTGGTTACTCTAACATCCCTCAAAAACCAAAAAGGAATCTTAGGGCACCTTAATAACTATCAGGTTTATTGTGGCATAAACTTCCATGGACTAGTGGCAGTTTCATCAGATGGTTATAGAATGTCTTCAATTGGCAGATATAAATATAATATTTTACGTATGCACAGAGGATAAAATAAGTAGTGAAAAGTGTGCATAAAGTGCTCTGAAGTCACAGCTAACTTATGGCGACCCCATAGGGTTTTCAGGGCAAGAGACATTCAGAGGTGGTTTGCCATTGCCTGCCTCTGCGAAGCAGCCCTGGACTTCCTTGGACTCCCATCCAAGTACTAACCAGGGTCAACCCTGCTTAGCTTTCATGAGCTGTCAAGATCAGGCTAGCATGGGCCACCCAGGTCAGTGGCAAGTAGGACTACCGGCATGCAAGAGGCCCAGCCTGTGATGTTACTGTGCAAACCTCTGGTGTACAAAAATGAGCAGTGACCATTCACAGCAGTAGTCAACAGGTGATAACACAATCAAGCTAGACTTGCTAAGCTAATTTAATAACTTTCACATGACAGGAACCCAGAATCCCCATTGACTCCTAACTGGATAGTATCAAGGTTCCTGATAAATTCAAATCCAGCAGGCACCTTAATCACTCCCACTGTCTTGCTGTGAGCTCATTCTAGTGAGGGTGCTGGGGGTTAACACCTGGAGGGAACTTGTGTACATGTTCCTATTTTAAGAGCCATTGCTGATGTTAAGGAGAAAAATGTATAGTATAGTCATCTCGTAGGTGAATCCAAATTTTGCACTCAACATTGGAAGCCTGAATTGGAAGCAATTTTGGCAAATTTCAAAGATTTGCACATTTATGTTTTAGCTCTCATTGCAAAATTCAGAAGACTACTTACTTTCCCCCTTCAAATGAAGTGGGGAGGAGGGGGCAGGTTTTGGCCACTGGCTGGAGGGAAGGGAGAGCCAGTCTATGTTCACACTGGGGGCCTGACGCAGAACTGGAGGTGGCCCAAGGAAGGGCATATATGGACCTGCTTCAGGCTGGCCCTCCATCTTTGGAGACAGTAAACTTAGCCATTGTAGGGGGAGGAGGCAGAAATGGCTTTCTATGCCATTGCAACCCCCCCCCCAAATATGGCAGGCCACTCCAAATCCTATATGCCAGGACAGTGACTGTACTTGGAGCTATGTGTTGCAGAGATTAAAGTACGTAGTAAATTAAAAAGCAGACGCAGACAAAGTTTGAGCTTTAAATACTGGATTCCAAAAGTGGAGAAACCTGATGTCTGTTTTGTTCATAGGAAAGGGAAATTGTTAAATTACTGTGCAGTAATCTGATTTTAATTTTGATAAGTTTTATATTGTATTTTATTTGAAATGCTGTATGATTGCTACATATAGTGTGTATTTATTAGTCTTTGACCACAAATAAATTCAATTCAATGGAGCTATGCAAGCAGCTAGTCACTTAAGTAGAAGATAACTGCAGCACAGAAGAAGTTATTGTTTGATTGGATTGGCTTACTCTGTGTAATCTACCTTGATTCCCAGTGAAAAAGGCAGTATAAATTACATAAATAAATAAAAACTCTCCACAAACTTAGGACAGCCTTTAAAGTCATAAAGGATTTAGATCTAATTTGCCAGGAATGGTTTGGGTTACAAAAGGAGAATGGAAGAGGTCTTCGGAGCAGATACATTAGGGGAAGGGTGGTTGGGAGGGAAGCTTCAGGGAGGCAGGCAAGGGATTTAAGTGCCGTCTCCCATCATTGAAAATCTCAGGGTTGACTGAGTGTTCTCCAACTCTGCCCACACATTTCAAAACCATTCTCTAAAACCATGCATGACTGAAACTTGAAGGCATACAAACCAAACAATTTCAGGCTGTCAGACTCTGTACCAGATGCTAAGATTGCACCATCGTACTGAAAAGACAGAAAACACAAAATTAAATTGAAGGTGACGTTGGATTCTAGTACTTCCTTCCACTTCTATACAACATGGATCTCTCTATCAGTGACTAGCAGGGTTTCTCTGCCAAGAGATACTTATCTTTAGTTGTAGCACCCATCAGAGTTTTGGTACGCATGGTAGAGCCACCCTGTAGACATCCCAGTGCATTCTGAGAGTCTACTGTTGGGTTAATCAAGTGGGATGTAAACACTAGAATATAAATAAAGTCAGCAAGGGAAACTGACCTCCAAAAAGAGACTTGCTGTCACATCAGATTGCAGTGTTTACTGGAATTCCCAAATGTCTGGTTGTGGCTCTTGATGCAGATGGGAATGTGTATTCCCAACTGGGGGCATTAATTTGTTGCATGCCACTAAACTGGAATGACGTGAGCTGCATTGAAGCCTATGACCATTTTGTTTTTACTGCAGGATTCGTGCATATCCAGAAAACTGTATTCCGCATCCCTTGGCAATCACATGACTGCCCTCAGCGAGATGGCCTCCGGCTGTTCCCAAGCTCACCCGCTGCATAAACAGCTTACACCAAGGAACATTTGTATTTTCCCCTTATACAGTAATTTTCAAGAGCTGCACATCCTTGTTCCCACTGTTCTCAATTCAAGCTGACAAAATGAAGAAATGTTTTGGTTATCTAAGGGAAGATATAAATAGCAATCAAGTCACTATCCTAATTCCTTAGTGCCTGTTCGAAGCAATTTGCCTGGTTAGCGTACGAGGCAAGGTTTTCCGCCTAGCACTGTCAGAATTAAGTTCTTCAAATCTTGACACAGACCAATGCCTTTGAAAATGCTGCATTCTCATATTTCCCATTAAATGCATAAGATTAAAGAATCTTTGCTGTTAAACTCACTGCAGAACAGAGTGGATGAAATTCTTTTTTGAATAGTACATCAGTACCTGCACTGCAAACTGGGAAAAACTTTCCAAGCTAGGGGACTCTGTTTGAATGTGAATTTTTCCACGCTCTCTTTCCAATGTCAGGAAGGGCATCCAGGCTGAAATGGCTGTGGTTTGCCTTCCTGGTCAGCATTTTAATCTTAGGTTGTTTAGGAAAAAATATGCATCCTACCCACACACACTATCCACCCCAAAAGATGCCAGCAGAGGCAGCATTCAATGGGTAACTAAGATGGTTAAAAGCTTTTATTTTTTTTTTGTAGGGAGATTCAAATGGGCAAAAAACTGAAACATACATATATAGGGGTGATATCAGAGAAAGGAGTGTATGTATGATGGTATTCTGTGGGAGAGTTAACAAAAATAAAAGTTATTGGTTTCTTGCTGAGCCAGGAATCGGCCCTGCCCCCTCCCCCTGCCTTTTACTGACAGAACCAAGACTGGAATCTGTGATTACCTAGCTACAGCCACTGTGAGAATCTGTTACTTAAAGCTACGGGTGCTCTGTTTACCATTTTGGGTTTTTTTAACGTGTGTGTGTGTGTGTGTGTATATATAAGATTTTTCTGCAAACCTGAAGCATTGTTCAGGTTTGTTGAAAGATCTGTCTTGCCCATTCACAGCTCCAGTCACTGGATTTAAGTCTCATACCATTTGATCAACTTCGCTATTAGAATATAAGATTTAGAAAATGGATATCCTGACTCTTTAGAGACATGCTTGAGGCAGGACAATATAATTTGATTTGCAGGACAATGATTCAGCTCAAACCCCCCCTTTCTGACTATATATTACTCTTCCTACACACTTGACACTGTCCTTTAGTGTTACTCCTCTGAAGTTGCCTGCCACAGCTGCTGGCGAAATGTCAGGAAAGAAAATACCAAGGCCACAGACACACAGCCCAGATAACCTACAAGAACCAATGCTTGAGGTAACTTACAACAAAACATTGCAGAATAAATTGTCCCAATGTGTACTGAATTCTGCTCTCGTTGCAGAATCTAGGTTATGAGGACACAGCATTTTGCCTTTATTTAGGGTACACATCTTCCTGATCATACCCTCGCAACCCCAGGAAGGAATTATATCATGAATGAAGCAGCTTCAGAGCCATTTCAGCAACCGAACAACCCAAAAGGTTGCAAAATTGATAGAGGGTGGTAACTGTGGACAAGATGTCAGGATTGGCCTGTGCCCGTCACTGCCTCACCAAACACACACCAATACCAGTTAAGTCTCATGTGGGCTGCACATGGAATGCGGCTCAGTGGTAGACCACTTGCTTTGCATGCAAAAGGTCCCAGGTTCAATACCTGGTATCTCCTCTTTAAAGGATCAGGTAGCAGCTGATGTGAAAGATCTATACTGAAGAGTCACTGCCAGTCTGAGTAGACCAGGGGTGGGGAACCTTTTTCCTGCCAAGGGCCATTTGCACATTTATAACATCATTCAGGGGCCATTCCAGCTGTAGATCTCCTGTTGAGGGGAGAGAGGCTAGGGTTGCCAGGTTTCCGGCCACCACCTGGAGGTTGGCAACCCCAGGGGAGGCCATGCAGAGAAGGCCTGGAGGGTGCCCCTGCTCCCCCGGTCCTCCCCCCTCCCAAGCGGGAGGGCAGCCAGCGGTGGGCCCGAGCAAACGAGGCGCCAGGGGGGCGCAGCCCGTGGTCGATCTGCAAGGGAGGAAGGAAGGAAAACAGAGAAAGAGAAAAAGGGAGAGAGGGAGAAAGAAATGGAAAGAGGGGGAGAAAGAAAAGGACGGAGGGAGACAGACAAAGAAAGAGACCGAAAGAGAGGGAGAGAGAAAAGCCTTCCCCACACACACACACACACATACACACCTGCCGGCCCCACATGACCTGGCCCCAGGCTCCATGCCCTCCCCCCCCCCCCGAGTCCACAAAAGGACCCCCCCGAAGCCCAATCGGCTCCTGCGCACATGCTCTGCTGCCGGGAGCCGGGGGCCTCTTTTCCCCCCCCCCTCGCTGCTCAACTGCCGACAGGCAGTGTGCCCCAGCGTTCCTGCACGCTGCAGCTATAGGGGGCAACCTTGGGGGAAGCATCCCTCCCCCTCCTTTCACAGACCAACAGCCGTCAGTCGGCGAGAGGAGGTCCAAAGGGTGCTGCAGCACCCCTGCAAGCCGTGGCCCCAGGAACACCCTCAGGGAGTGCCACCCTGCACCACGCCTCGGCGGCAGGGCCCCGGAGCTCCCGAGGGCCACAAAAAATGTCCTTGGGGGCCGCATACGGCCCCCGGGCCTGAGGTTCCCCATCCCTGGCGTAGACAATACTGACTGGTGGTCTGATGCAGTGCAAGGCAGCTTCACAAACACACATGAAGCTGCCTTATACTGAATCAGACCATCGGTCCATCAAGGTCAGTACTGTCTACTCAGACACACACCCCACCCCACCCCCAAATCTTTAGTTATGTCCCAACCCAGAGCTGGCAACCCTAATGCTTGTCCAAGTTTGGCTCGTTCCTCATGTTCATTACTGAGAATATTTTACTTGCTGATCTTCCCACTTCAAACCTTTCATCTATATTCAGAATGCTGCAGCATGGGGAATTCATCCCACTTGACATTTAGATCACGTGACACCTCTTTTCCCATCTCTTCACTGACTTCTAGTCTTTTGTTTCATATACAAGCCAAACGCTTATTTCACATCTTTAAAATTCTTAGTGAACTATCTCTTATCTCCTCACTATTTATTTACCACGATGCTCCTTATTCCCCCAGCTTTGTTACTTCATCTCTCTCTTTCTTGTTTGGGCTAGGATCACCATTTCAGTGTTGGGGCCAGGCTGGAATGGCACATACACATAACCAAGTCAAGACACAGAAGGGGGGATGTTCCAGCCCAAACATGATGATAAATAGCCCTCCTGTCCAAAATGGGGAGCTGCAGCAAAGACCTTATCTAATTGGGAGAAGGAACTGAGAAGAGTTTCAAGTGGGTAGCCACGTTGGTCTGCAGTCGAAGTGCAAGAGTCGACTCCAGCAGTGCCTTAGAGACCAACACGATTTTGGGGGTATGAGCTTTTGAGCTTTTGAGCGTCAAAGTGCCCTTCATCAGTTACTGGAAGTATTTTCAGAAACTGAAAATGCAGCTCTGGGGTACAGGGCAGAAAGCTACCGTAAGAGATGGAATAGTAGCCCTAGATTCTGCAGCTGTGCCAATAAAATAGAAGAAAAGAGCAAGAGTCCAGTAGCACCTTAAAGACTAACAAAAATATTTACTGGCAGGGTATGAGCTTTCGTGAGCCACAGCTCACTTCTTCAGATCAAATAGAAGTAATTGAAACTGTACTCCAAGCAGTATGAAAACACCGGAGTTGTGAGGTCAGTTGGGGCAGCTGGAGCCGGTATAGCTTGAGATAGAAGAGACGGAGAGCAACCAACAGGTAGAAGGAACTGCTGTGTTGCTGACTAGGGAAGCAGAGAAGGCCAGGATTCTTGTATTTATACTAGGCCTGACTAGTCTATAGGATTCCAAGCAGATGGTATAAACACACATTGCATGTGATACACAGTTGTTCCCTTCTGAGACCTGAGCACACCCTGCCCAACATAGCTAGGGTTGCCAGGTCCCTCTTTGCTACCGGCGGGAGGTTTTTGGGGTGGAGCCTGAGGAGGGCGGGGTTTGGGGAGGGGAGGGACTTCGATGCCATGGAGTCCAATCGCCAAAGCAGCCATTTTCTCCAGGTGAACTGATCTCTATCGGCTGGAGATCGGTGGTAATAGCAGATCTCCAGCTAGTGCCTGGAGGCTGACAACCCTAAGCATAGCTCATGAGGTGCTCCAAGGGCCCAGACTGAAGTTCCCCACAACTATCTCCCATTTCCTTTGCCTTCTCCATATGCTCAATGAGCATTTGTCATTCGCTTTTTTCCTTTTCTTCTGCTTATCCCCTATAACTTTGCCCTTTTAAGAACACGTTCACATGAGCATGCTGTTTGGTATTTTAATTTTCTCCTCCTTTGATTATTCTTTTGTTGTTGTTCTAATTTAGTGCTTACACCCTTCCAGGCAAGGATCTGTTTTATCCCTATAAAGCAACTATTCTAATCTAAAATATCCCAAACCTCAACACTATAATCCACTTCATAAACCAATGCAGACATTTATCTTCTTTGCACAGTAGAGGAGGAGATGTGTTTCCTTTCCTAAATATCTAATGTGTGAGATAGGTACTCCATAGAGACCCAATATGCATATTTCTTCCCAGCTCTGTAGGCCTCACACTCCACTATACGTAAATGACGACATCCGCTCAAAGAACAGCTGGAATGCATAGTCTTGTGAGGGTGCTGAATCTCCTCACAGTGTGATAATTCCTACACATTACAACTATAGCATAAATCTGCCTTAAGAATATGTTTAAAAAAAAAATCTGTCCACAGCACCATTTAAAAAAATCTAGCTGGCACTCAAAACCATTTTCCTTGAATGCATGTGGGATTGTTGTCATTACATTTGACATTTTGCAAATCGCAAGCAACACGTCCGCCATGGTGGCCCAGCAGTTATTTACAGATAAGCTTCATTGGCAGAAAAAAGGATATTTGAGGGGGAACTGTAATTTGAGAGAAAACGGCATCCATCACGTTAGACTATTAATTCAGCTCATTATCTGTTAACACGCCTCTGTCTGCCAGGCGAAGGTTAATGGAAAGTTTATGAAACTTGGAATGCAATTAAGTCTCTGAGGACTGCACAGTTGGAGGCTGTGGCAGTTGCTATGGCAACCAAAGGGCTCAGGACTAGTAACAGGAGATTAACTTGAGGAGAGATAAGTACATAAAAATAGCTCTCATCTTCTGCTTCTTTAGATCTTATTATGGAACGAGTCAAAAAGTTGAAAACAAAGGATGCAATCTAGTCCATGATTATGCACAACCAGTGGTGTTTACACACTGGTTACTTCATGTTAGATTACAGGCAATAATAGATGATACTCAGAAGCCCAGTATTTTTCAAAGCATAACCACTTTGCCCAGTATTTCTCAGCATCCTGTCTGTACCCATTCTTTGTTTTCATATGACACTGGGGTCCCTCCTACAAATCTCCCCCAGTTAGGGTTGCCATCCTCCAGGTGGCGGCTGGAAATCTCCTGCTATTACAACAAAACCCCAGGCGATTAGTTCATCCAGAGAAAATGGCTGGTTTGGAAGGTGAACTCTATGGTATTATGCCCCATTGAAGTCCCTCTCTCCCCAAACCCCGCCCTCCTCAGGCTCCACCCCCAAAATCTCCAGGTATTTCCCAACTCGGACCTGGCAACCCTACCCCCAGAGCTGCCCAGAGCCCGTACATGGGGTTCCTCTCCTTCTCCTCGAAATGAGTTCAGCCAGACTCTGATTCAGACTAAAAGAAGCACCTAACTTTATGTTTTAACAGATAGATTTCCCATTGGAGAACCTGGAGAGTAAATATAGGTCTCCACTATCCTTCCATTTCAGAAGTGGCTGAAAGAACACAATTATATTGCCTGCCAAAAACTCTAGATACTGTCTCTCTTCCCAAGAATGGGCAAAGGGACTACAACATCTCCTCCAAATCCAAGACACTCTTATTACTAATACAAGGACTATCACGTTGTTGTAGGGCTGTTGAAAAAAAAATCGGTTCCATTTGGATTCGGCTGAATTCAGCCCGTTTTTATTCAGGAAATGCCGAAGTCCGAACTCCCCCTATTCGGATTTGGGGAATTTGTCTTGAAATTCAACGTTCCTGAATAAATTCGGCTGAATAAAGCCATTTAAAACACATTTGGGGCTTTCCGTGGCTCCAGGGGGGCTTTTGGGGGGGGGTAGAGGTCCCAAACATTCAGGGTAGCTAGGAGGGACCCTCCTTGCAAGAACCTCCAAGTTTGGTGCAGATTGGGTCAGGGGGTCCCGAGTTATGGGGTCTGGAAGGGGTCCCCCCATCCGCCCATTGGAATGAATAGGAGCCGGCAATCCTTAATGTGCATCTAGAGAGCGGCAAATCCAAGGCAAAACCTCCCATTGTTTCTCATTGGCTATTTATGCATGGGAGGTTTTGCCTTGGATTTGCTGCTCTCTAGATGCACATTTCTCCCATCTGAATTCTCAAACTGTTATTATGAAACAATATAATTTTACTATAGTGAACTAAGTGTATGACCGATATGATTAGTACATGCAAAAAAACTCACAAGGTGCTGTACAACAGATCCCAACAGAAGCAAACACAAACTCCCACTGTGTATCTGTATATACCACTGGTTCCCAACCGGGGGTCCGGGGACCCCCAGGGGTCCGCGAGAACTAAATTAAGGTCTGCAAAACAAAGTTATAAAGTTCCCGGAATATAACCAGACCGAATCAAAAGATACCCAAAAGCTGATTCGCAATCCTTTTGGTATTGAAGAGGTTGCAGAAGAAATCCAGGAAGAGCTCATTGAATTCCAAAATGATAGGCACTGTAAGGATGCGTTTGAATCAGTTTCTCTTGAAGAGTTCTGGTGTAAAAAAGCAATTTCATATCCTACAGTTCGGGGATTCGCCTTGCGATATTTTATGCTCTTCTCCACAACTTATTTATGCGAACAAGGTTTTCTGGTTTGCTTATAATTAAGAACAAGACCAGAAATCAATTGGAAGCAAGTGATGGTATTCGTGTAGCTCTGAGCAACAGTATTAGCCCCAGAATTGCCCAGCTTGTAAAAAGGATGCAAGCTCAAAAATCACATTGATTTTCAATTAAAAGTTCTCTATTATAAAAAATATATTCAAATATTTAATGTTTAACTAACAGTTATGATTAAAGTTTATTTTCAAATTCTCAGAATTTTTATTTTGAACCTTGGGGTCCCTGCACCGAACAAAAAAAGTCCTAGTGGTCCCTGGTCAAAAAAAGGTTGGGAACCACTGGTATATACACACACAAAAAAGCGAAAGAATCCAGTCCGTGGCTTCTAAGAGCAGATGTAACACTAACAAACAAGAAAAGCTTTCATACTATGCTGAAAGTGCATCCAACAACGCTCAAAGCGTAAGTAAACAGCGTAACTAGCCTGGGTATCTTTTCATTTCAACACAGCCAAAGTACATCTTATAATGCTACTAGCGTAAGTGCGACCTGCCCAAATTGCGCATCTTCAGTATTGATAGATTTCCTGCTGCTGGATTCAATGGTGGCAACGGGCAAAAACGGCAGAAAACACCCACACACACACACACACACACCGCAAGCCCACCCACAGCAGACCAGGTAACAGGCCCCCCCTCAAACCAGTAAAAGTGAACCCCAAACGAACAAACCAAGGAGGAGCGGGGCCGAGCAGAGGGAGACTCACATACTGCCCCACTCAACTCCAGGCAGAAAACACCCCCCCCCCGCAGACTTTGGCTTCCCCCCCACACACACACACAGAATCTGCCCCCCCCCAGAATCCACTCCCCCCACACGCACACACACAGGGGAAAAGCCCCAAAATGGGTCAAACTGTGGGATGTCTTCTAGGAGCGGAGTAATCCAATCCGATTCCAGCAAGCAGCAGCAGGCAGGTCGGCTCAGCCCAGGATCTCTCAGGAGCAGCAGCAAGCAGCAAAGCAGCACAACCAAAATGGAAGGAGACTCGTGGCAGTGTCAGGCCTGTGTCTCAGATAGTTTCGTTTTCTCACAGACTCTCCTTCAAGGACTGTTTTCCCCAAACTGCATTCCTGTTCCCTTTGAAGCTTGCAGATGTCTGTGGGAGCAGCGGCTTCTCTGTACTGTTTGTAATGTGTTCGAAATAATCTCATGAGACTGTACTGCTGAGTGCTTTTTTCAATGCTTTTATATTATCAAGTGCGTGCCAGTTTCCTCCATTGCTGTCTTGGGTTCTCTAAGCTCTGTTTGCCTTTGTTACCATTAAACCAACTGCTTTGGACAACTACGTTTCCTGCTGTGGCTAGTGGTTCTCGATAGGGCAAGTGCTGACAGGCAGCCAGGGACGGGACGGGACAGGAGTATTTATTCTCTTCTCCCAGCCAATTCAGAGAGGTTCAAAAGGGAGAATCCCTTCTCGATTGGCCAGAAGAAAACACAGCTTGGCCACCTATTGGCCACTGGTGTTTGGTTGTCTCTCCTGAAAGGCAAGTTTGCTTGCCTTTACAGAAGAGAGCTCGCTCTTTGTTTCTTTTCAGGTAGGCACCACGGGAGAATGCCGATTTGGGGTCGCCGAATTTGTACAAATTTATTCGTCGTCCTCCCAAACTCGCCGAGTTTGGCTCGTCGTTTTCCCGCCTTTTTTTACTTCGGTTCTATCCGAACTGGAAACCGCTGAATTGGGGCAAATTTGGCTGTTTTTCAGTTCAGATGGAATTGAATTGACAGCCCTATGTTGTTGTTCTCAGCCTTTTAAGGGAACCACATGCCTTCTCCGGTATAAGAAAGATGTTTGACCCAACTCTTGTTTTTTGTATTTTCAAAAGGAAGCTTCTTCTTTTTTTTGTTTCCTCTTCCTAGCATGCCAGGACACAATCTGATACCAGCTAGCCCCACCCTGTGTCCACTGAAGCATCCTAAAAATACCCTAGGGCTGTGGGATACAGACAGAGGGGATTAGCAACATGGCCAGAAAGAGATATTTTTCTTTCCTTAGCTTTCTTACCTTATCGTTCTTCACTCCCCCTTTTTCGGACAGCCAGATGAAGAGCTCTGGAGAATGTAAAAAACTTGAATTGTATATGTGTGTGTTATTTGGGTTGGTCTTAATAAAAGGTACTGTGTGGTTTTTTGTTTTTAGCGTACACTCTAGAGTTATTCAGCGCTCACGATCAAGGCTACTGAACAATTTGTTAGTAAGGTGCTAATGGTTCTGAAACATCAATAATGAGCCAATGAACATTAAGCCAAATGGCAACTGCTGCTGGGCAGACCATGTATTGGAGAGATGAAGCAGAATGTGCCAGAATAGAGTTCTTTTAGCAACTGTGCTGTTTTGTTTTTTATAACAAAGAGGTAATCATCTTCTAAGAATGCTCAGAATTATTACTCTTCCAGGGCTTCCAGCAGTTTTGATCTAACCCTGATACCAGCAATTAAATTCGAAACACCAGGGACATTGGTCATTCCTCCCAGAATTTTACATGAGTACATTACTGGTATTTTGGTCTCAGGAATCTGGATTTCTTATTTACTAGTCCTGAGTTAGTGACATTTGCATTCCCACTTGTATTAACTGAGAGCCTGATTTAAAATTCAGATTGTCAATTAGATCGTTCCCATAGGAGTCTAATGATCAGAGTACTGCAGAACTTTTGACTTCTGCTGATTTAAAGTCGTTAGGGTGTAGCAATGCCTCAGGACTCACCAGAGATTAAATTACACACTCGGCATAAGACAAGAAGTGGACCGATCTGGTCATAATGATACTTTCTAGGTTAATTTTTTTAAATCTAAGAACAAGAGTAGCCTTGGTCTGAATCCTACCTTTCTAACATTGTTCTCTGCAACACTACACTGTTAAAAATAAATTACCCATTTTGATCCAACCATCTGCATCTTACTCAATCTCTAATTATAAGAGTTTGTCACACAGCAGCCAAAGATTATTTTCTGGATATTCAGAAAGCACTAAAAAGTAGATTTTCTCCTCATGAGCTACATTTTTTTTTGTATGTATGGACATATATACCCACACATAGAAGCATACACTTTATAATTGAATATCCTCACACATAACACTAGAGTTAAAGATAGCAGAAAATCTACAAATCACACAAGGGGCTCTATATGGAAAACATTATACCAGAGTACAGAATAAAATGTATCTGTGTTTTACAGGAATATAATCCCCACCATCACTCAGTAAAGAAAAAAGAAGTATTGGGGGAATTGAAATAGATTTGCCCTATTATTGCAGAAATTTCAAATAAGGAATGTACCTGTGGGCATGTGCAGAATCCTTTTCTCTCTATCCAAAATAGTCACACACTCTTCGGGTGGAAGGAGGAATTTGTAGGCAAGCATAATGCTGTCACAAGTTGTGTTCATGGCCATCAAGAACAAAAAACAAAGGTTTGTCAGGATGTTTGAACGGAGCCATAATCAACAGAAACCCACATCAGCCACCACTGCAGAGTAAAATAGACCCTAATTCAATTAAACTGAAATGTCTGAGTAAACAGAAAAGGTCTTAACAATACACTAAGACGCAAGCTATGAAGAGGCCTAGCAGACGATCATCCCATCTCAAAGAAAGCCTGTGAGGTACTCTGGATGTCAATCAACAAGGAGCTGAGGCACCTTGAAGGAAGAGGGGACTTCTGGCCTGACCTCTGCTACTCTGCAGTGCCACTTCTGTAGATGGCTGTAGCATTGGCTTGTCAACTCTAGGTTGGGAAATTCTTGGAGATTTGGGGGATGGAGTCTGGAGAGGGAGGGGTTTGGGGAGGGAAAGGATTTCAGTGGGGTATAATGCCACAGAGTCCACTTTCCATAGCATCCATTTTCTCTAAGGGAACTAACTGACCTCTGTAGTCTGGAGATCAGTTGTAATCCCAAGAGCTATCCAGCTACTACCTGGAGTTTGGCAATCCTAATTATATGTGTGATTACAAGACATCTGGTCTGGATGCATGTTTAGAATCCTTCCTTCTGAACACAGCATAGCTGCAACTCTGTATTGGGTTCAGGTTGATCCATGGTTGTCAAATATCTGTGGTGATGATGGTACTTGTCAGCAGGGGACTTGTAAGCACATGTGATAACTGTACAACTTTAGGGAACAGAAACCTTAGTCTTCACGGATCCATTCAGGTTACAGAGAGTGGGCAATCCTGCCCAATATGACAGTTCATAAGGAAGGTAATGTTCCCACAGATGATATGCTGGGCCCAGGCCAAGCTCAGAACGAAAGCCTCCCAAAATACTGAGCAAAACAGGGTTGCACTTAGCTGAAGCAGATGTTCCTCAAATGGTCCTCTGTGCAGTCACCCTGGGAACTAGGGTTGCCAGCTCTGGGTTGGGAAATTCCTGGAAATTTGGGGGTGGAGCCTTAAAGGGAGAGGTTTGGGGAGGGGTGGGAGCAAAGCAGCCATTTTCTCCAGGTGAACTGATCTCTGTCAGCTGGATATCAGTTGTAATAGCAGGAGATCTCCAGCTAGTATCTGGAGGTTTTGGCAATCAAAATTGGATCCACACTACCAGGAAGAGTAAACCGCGACAGGCTCTGCTCCCCCCAGTACTCTCCATTGTTGGGAGTGGAGTCAGAGGCCAAGCACCTCTGCCTGGTCCCTGCCTGTACGTAACAGGTGTGTTTCAAAGCACCTTACATCTCTGGCGCAAAACAGACCTCACTTACTTACCTCACAGAATCATATTTTGTTTCCACAGCAGTGTATAAATCTGGATCCTTTATCAACCCAATGAGTAAAGCTTAACCAGTAAGAAGACACAGACTCAGTAGTTTAACAAACAAATGAAAGTGGTTTATTAAATCACAATATAGATATATGAAAGGTCTAACAGCCCATTCCTGAAAATACGGCATGCGGAGACGGCGGGGAAGAGGCGCAGCGGCACCTCTTCCTAAGCCATTTTGCGTACGCTGGAAAACAAAAAAAATCTGTCTTGCTTTTGTTTTAATGGGGCCTTTCGCCCCATTGAAAACAGCGAGGCTGTGTCTGCTCAAAAGCAGGTGCAGCAACGTCGTTCTCGCCGCCGGTGCACTGCTCATGGTAGTTTCCACAGCACCTCAAGGCCACGCTGGCAGATTGTTACCAGGGTTTTTTCCCTTCCTCATAACTGAATTTATTATAGCCCTTCCTTAGGGCAGGAACAGCTGGTCTTCTCCTTGGTAACCCGGCAATATTCTTCAGGGTTCAGGACCGATGTAGACTCAGCCTCCTCAGGTAAGTAACAGCCATGTCTAGCCTGACCCTGATTGGCTACACCAGGCAATTCCCTGACGTGGAAGCAAGTGGTTTAGGAGTTCCTCCAGGACATAACCACCAGCGGTCTTGCTTTATAAGAAACAGTGTCTTTTATTTACAGTGCACAGATAAAACATACCATCACGTACACTTCTCCACTACTACTTCCAGGCTGTAATTGATTTGTATTTGAGTGAGTGTTACAGAAGCACAGTTACTCAGCCTTATATACACCCACTACACCTGATCTGCATTAGGCCACCTGTGGACCTTCCCAAGCATTACATCAGCAAACTGCCCAGATCCAGATTCCTGCAGTTCCCTTTGGTACCAGCAAGGCTATTGCTTCTGCTGACATCATCTTTGGCATCTCAGATCTCCAAGATCTGACAGCTCTCACACAGCTGTTACTGTCAGATTATTACAACCAACTTGATACTCTGACATTCCCAGAGGGTGAATATCAAGCCAATGTTTGACCTGTAGTGCTGTCATTGGGTAGCTAGTTCAATGGAAATTATCTGTTTACATTGTTTTAACAGAGATACAGTTTGGTCTATCCTACATCAAGCATTCTAATGCTGCAATCAATGCACACTTACTTGAGAGGAAGCCCCACTGAACTCTGTGGGACTTACTACCAACTGAGCATCCATAGGATCAGGCTACACTAAAAAAAATGATGTAATATGTTTTGGAAGACTTGAGAGAGAGAATGAATGTCAACCAGCCCTTTGGGGAAGGGGGATGCAATACAGCTGTATAGAGCCAGCTGCCTGCTTAACCATATAGGTAGGGTTGCCAACCTCCAAGTGACAGCTGGAGATCTCCTGCTATTACAGTTGATCTCCAGATGACCAAGATCAGTTCACCGGGAGAAAATGGTCGCTTTGTCAATTGGACTCTATGGCACTGAAGTCCCTCCTCGCCAAACCCCACTCTCCTCAGGCCTTGCCCAAAAACCTCCCACTGGTGACGAAGAGGGACCTGGCAACCCTACTAACAAGATACGCCTGCAGCCTGTTACCAAGCAGATAAGACCTGTTCAAGGACGGAACAGCATACTAGCCTAATTGGGCAACTTGACTCATCTGTGGGAAGTTGGGAGGGGGGAATGATTTCACTCCTTACTCCTGAGAACCGTATTCTGGCCTAGGCCAGTTTGAACCATCTAGAGACTTCTAACATCTCTAATTGGAAGTCATGGGTCATCTGACTTAAGTACACTTTGCCATAGGTTCAGCCATGCTCATAGTGAGACACAACCTTTTATTCTGCTATTGCTTTTCATGTTACTCTGCTTTATCTACAACCACTTTTCCAATGCCTCAGTGCAAGCAAGAGCGACCTGAACCCGCTGAAGCTTATAGCAACATCTGCTATGTAATAATATAGTGAGTACATTTAGCAAGCCTTTTTTATTTTCTTGCCAGTGTGCCTTAAGAATTCTGTAACCTGTGTTTTAATCAATTTGAACTTTTACTCCTTAATAAATCTTTTACATTTAAAGGTGGTTTTGAGTTTATTGGCCTGACTCGGTTATGGTACGACAAGGCTGGAGCTCAGGTGACGGCAGCCAATCTTGACACAGGCAAACCAAATAGGGAAGCTGTATGAAAAAGAGCCCCGTGGCGCAGAGTGGTAATGCTGCAGTACTGCAGTCCAAGCTCTGCTCACGGCCTGAGTTCAATCCTGACAGAAGTCGGTTTCATGTAGCCTGCTCGAGGTTGACTCAGCCTTCCATCCTTCCGAGGTCGGTAAAATGAGTACCCAGCTTGCTGGGGGTAAAGAGAAGATGACTGGGGAAGGCACTGGCAAACCACCCCGCAAACAAAGTCTGCCTAGAAAACGTCGGGATGTGACGTCACCCCATGGGTCAGGAATGACCCGGTGCTCGCACAGTGGACCTTTACCTTTTTTTAATGAAAAAGTAGGGTCAACTAACTAGTGCTGACAATATCAGGACATGCCCAGGCTAGGAGTCACTCAACTTTGTAATGCTTCTGGCTGTATTATTTGGAGTGTACCTGGGAATAGACAAGGAAGGAAACCAGGAGCTGTTAGCCTCTCTAAACATATCCCTCTGGCTTCCACCACTCTGCAGCTATCTCCAATTACAGCATTATATTTCACAGAAAATCTCAGCTATTGTGATTGCATCATGTAATTGGTGTTCAGAGCCCCTCTTAACTACTATCAGCTCAGCCAATCCCCTTTCCTCTCTACCTCTATTAGGTCACAACCATGCTTGCTCAACAATGCTATGAGTTATGACATCATCATGGTTGCCGCTTGAATATGTTTGTTTCTAACAGAGCAGCTGGTATAGTTGGAGAGTAGAGCTGGTTAAGAAAGGGACTGGATATGCGAGTCTTTCAAAAACATTTCATCGGATTATATATTTCAATTTGTTGGTTATAGCCGGGTGAGTGACAAATTAGGCAATTTTATTTTAATTTACTTTGCTTATATATTCATGGCAGGGTTGTTTTTTTAGCTGTTCATTATTAATAACTGTTCAGGTAGATAAATACAGTGTGTTTGACTTTACCAGTCTGTTACATTAGAAAAGCCATTTACCAGATAGGAGACTAGATGTATTTATAAATTATACAACGTTATATGTATTTATTTATTTTTGGCGTCAAGCCACAGCAGGCTTATGGCAACCCCATAGAGTTTTCATGGCAAGAGATATTCAGAAGTAATTTGTCATTGCCTGGGCCTCTGTGTCATGTCCCTGGTATTCCTTGCAGGTCTCCCAGCCCAATACTAGCCAAGGTCAGGGATGAGAGTGTATCACTGACCCAAGGTCATCCAACAAGCTTCCATGGCATGAGTGGGGGTTTCAACCTGGGTTTCCCAGGTCCTAGTCTGTATTATCTGTATTAATAGTATGAAAATAATGGGAGGAGCCCCGTGGTGCAGTGTGGTAAGCTGCAGTACTGTAGTCAAAGCTCTGTTCCCTACCTGAGTTCGATCCCAACAGAAGTCAGGTTCAGATAGCCAGCTCAAGGTTTACTCAGCCTTCCATCCTCCCAAGGTTGGTAAAATGAGTACCCAGCTTGCTGGGGGTAAAGTGTAGATAACTGGGGAAGGCACTGGCAAACCACCCCGTAAACATAGTCTGCTTAGTAAACATTGTGATGTGACATCAACCCATGGGTCAGTAATCACCCAGAGCTTGCACCTTTTAAACAATAGGAAGTAGGTGGAAGAGTAGCACAATGCCCAAAAAAAGAAGTCATGGAAAGCAGGTGCCCAGTGAAGGCCAAGACTATTTTCATACAAGCTCAATCAGTTCATCATATGGTGAGAGAGTGGATGTCTTCACTTTCACACATGCAGAATAATGCACTTTCAATCCACTTTCAATGCACTTTAACAATTGTTTGCAAGTGAATTTTGCCATTTCACACGGTAAAATCCAGCTTCAAAGTGCACTGAAAGTGTATTGAAAGTGCATTATTCAGCATGTGTGAAAGTGCCCATTCTCTGGAAGTGGCAATGACTAGTATGCTGCTAGTCAACAGTGTTGCTAATTGGGGGTGGGGGTGAGAATTCAGCATGTTCAGATAAGCCTACACTCTCCCTAAAGAAGATTTGCTGCTTGGGAGTGATATCAGGTCCTGGTCTACAGATGAAAGTTCAGATCTCCTAGGTAGCTACTTTCTTGAGAAGGGTGAGCCATGCTCTGATTATACCCAGGTTATGGTATTGTAATGTAGATGGACTGCACCTGTGAAGATGTTTTGGAAGCTGGAACTGGAACAAAATGCAGCAAGGAAACATTTCACTATTCTTAGAAGAGCAACAAGGGCTGTTGATTTGCTTCTTGGCCCAATTCACAGTGCTGGTTATCACCTGAAACCCTAAATGACCAAGGACGAGGGTACTTAAAGGCCTGCCCTGTTCCCATACAAGCTTGCCCATCAGCTGAGGTCATATTCAGAGGCTGTGTGTGCTCCCACCTTCTGAGGTGACATGGGTGACCATGAGGGACAGGGTTTTCCTTGTTGCGGTGCCTCGACTTTGGGAAACACTCAAAGTTTATTTAACCTTCATGTGAAAATGCTCTGTGTGCTAAGATGTTGTGACTGTCACTGCAATTCAAACATTTAGGGTAAGTAAACCCTGTTGAACTCATTGAGATTGCCTTTGATTTACCCACAGCACTAGCAACAGCTAAACTTTTTTTTTTTTTTGCTGTCAAGTCACATCTGACTTATGGCGACCCCGATGGGGGTTTTCGAGGCAAGAGATGTTCAGAGGTGGTTTGCCATTGCCTGCTTCTGCATCATGACCCTGGTGGTCTTCCATCCAAATACTGACCAAGGCCGACCCTGCTCAGGTTCCAAGATCCCATGAAATCAGACTAGCCAGAGCTATCCAGGACAGGGCTGGGTAGCTAGCAAATAGGTTCCAGAATTTCAAAAGCTCTAATCAGCTCTTAAGTAACATGAGAGAAAAAGAGAAAGAATGAATTTGAAGTAGGTAGTAGAAACTTTGCTAGTGGCTGCTGAGAGTTCAAAAGTGGATGCAGTTATTATGGTCCCAAATGAGAAATACTTCCTCTTCTTCGGAAAAGGGAAGTGTTCCAAATCCTGTGGAGCTCTTTGGCCCCTCTTCACCCTGTCAGTGACGGAATAAAAAAAACACCAAGAGTTTTGGAGTGGATTTTTCTGGGGGGTGGGGGGAGGATTTTCACACACATTCTCAACACAGCAACCTTTTTTGTTGAATGAGCTTGTGACGGGTTGTTTTGCTAGGGGGTGCACAGGGGAAATAGGGGATGCATCCCATTTCAACTACCACGGAGAAGAAAGTGTACACCTTTCCTTTGGATCACTATAGCAAACGAATAGGGTTATGTCCTCTCACAATTGTTTGGATATCTGCTTTGACATCCATGGGCATTTTCACCTTCATCATTTGACTGGAGGAAGATGCCATCTGGAAACAGCTGAAAAGTACATATGACGTTTGGTTAAAAGGGTAAGACCCATGCATTTTACAGGGGTGGGGGCAACTGTGTTGGGGTGTGTTCAGCTTTAAGTACTGCATGAACTATGCCCCACCTGGAGGCTGGCAACCGTAGCTGTGCAGCCTTGCCCCCCCTCCCCCCCCAGGTCCATCCTATGAATGGGAATCTCTGCTCTGTCTTACCTGGACTTGGAAGATAAAATCAATGGGCTCTATGTTCATATATGCATTGTCCCTGAGTGCAAGGAACATGGGATGTCGTGATGAGAAGAACCAGACGGGGACTTTCTTACTGCTTTCGGTCAGAACAGAGCACAAAATTAGCTGTGATGAGCAGTCCCCAGTGAGACCATAAAGCATCAAGGTCTACAACATTAGCCTTCCAAACTGATGGTTTCAACTCTGCTAAAACTATATGTCAGAGACACACACACCTTGAGAGATTTTGGGTAGAGAAGCAGGATTCACTGTGAGCCAAAGGACCCCCCCCCCTGCAATTTGACCTTGAATTTAAAATGGAAGGCAGCAAGAGCTTTGGCTAAGACTTTTTTTAAAATAAAGTTTTTATTAGTTTTTTAAATATAGGATACAGAAATTGAAAAGGGGATATTGGGGAAAAGAGAAAAAAAAAACCAAGGTAAAACAACCGCCTGAAGCATTATTATTAGAATCCCTGTATATATTTACTACTTGGATATACTCTATCGGTATTAAAAGATATTACTAAACAGAAATATAAATCCCACTATTTTATACCAATTACTGTACTAGTTTGGACTTTAGATACAATATCATATTGTTATTTTTTTTAAACAGTTCTACCTTTCTGCATCTATATTTGTACTTAACTATAACAAGAAGCTACTGTTACATAAATCTCACGTTATTTCACTTTGATTACATATCTTTGCATAATTCATGTGTTTTTTTACCTCTTAGTGAATTCTCATTTTCATATTGTAGTATTCATATTATGTTATATTTCCTTGTTTCACCTCTATATATTCTTCATGTTAGTATTTTCATATCTTAAACAAATTATTAGTCTATACAACAAAAAACTGCTAAACTCTGATCTCCTTATCGAATAGAGAACTAAACGTATTATTCTGAATCTAAATAATTGTATAGAGTTCTATCAGTTAACATACCGTATATACTCGGGTATAAGCCGACCCGAGTATAAGCCGACCCCCCAAATTTGAGGCCAGAAAAGGGAATTTCTTATTGACCCGCGTATAAGCCGAGGGTCAATAAGAAATTCCCTTTACCGGCAATGCTGCGCTCTAAAATGGCGGCCGCCATTTTAGAGCGCAGGGCCCCTGCCCCAGGTCGCCCTCCCGCCGGCCTCCCAGGCCCTCCCGCCCCACCCCAACCCACCCCGACCCCAGTGCCATCCAAGGGGGGGAGGGGGAAGAGCCCCTGAACCCCCTACTTACCGGGAGACGCGGCGAATCGGCGGCGTGGCCTTCCTGGGCCGGCAGGAGGCCTTTCCAGGCCCCTGCCGGCCGGAGGAAGGCGCTTGGGCGTGTGGGTGGCGGCGGCGCAGCCGGCAGGGGCCTCCTGCCGGCCCCTCCAGGACCCTGCCGGCAGGAGAAAGGCTCCCTGCCGCCTGGGCGGCGGCAGAGCGGCCGGCAGGGACCTTCTGCCGGCCCAGGAAGGTCCCTGCCAGCAGAAGAACGGCTCCCTGCCGCCTGGGCGGCGACAGAGCAGCCGGCAGGAACCTCCTGCCGGCCCCTCCAGGCCCCTGCCGGCAGGAGAAAGGCTCCCGGCGAGGCTGCGAGCGGTAAGTTCCTCCCTCCCTCCTCCTCCCTCCTCCCCCCTCCCCTCTCCTACCGTATTGACCCGTGTATAAGCCGAGTTCGGCTTTTTCAGCCCTTTTTTTGGGCTGAAAAACTCGGCTTATACACGAGTATATACGGTAAGTATAATAATAACTCCATCTCTCTTGAAATTCTTCTGCAGGTCTTTGATTTATTGAGTTTGTCAATTTAGCCATCAATGCATATTCCGCTAATTTGTCATTCCAGTCTTCTACTGTTGGGATCTCTCGTTGCTTCCATCTCGATGAGCTTTAGCTATGACTTTGTGTGCCTCAAAATAGCCATCACAACATTATCAACTAAGGACAGGCACTTTTTTAAAAAAGCAAAGGGACCTGTGTCTTTGGTATGCAACTTAGGCCTATTTAATTGTTTGTCATTATAATCATTTTGTGCCTAGAGCCAGTGAGCTAACCAAAGACTACTTGATAGACAAAGAGCACATATTGAGAAACATGGAGGGGAAGGGGAATGATTCCCACTTTTTCTAAATGGCAAAAGGGGGTTGCAATGATTCAAAGTCCAGTTTGACCACATCTCCCCCCCACACACCCCATGGCCCATAGCGTGAATGTTCTCAGCATCCTCCATGTGCCCCATTTGACAGTATAAATATATAAATATTTTAACCAATACCATCGTTTTCTGGCCTCCCCATCTCTCCCCCCACCCCAACCTAGTTGGGGGCTACTGCCTGGTCTGGTTTTCTCAGTGGCTCTATTCCTGGATTCTATGATTGCCATCTTGTTCTATTTTATTGCTGGAGATTGTGGTTTTAAAATATGTTTTAATCAATGTTTTTATGTTAAAATGTTGTGACCCACTCTGAGCCCCGCTTGCCGGGAGTGAGGGCGGGATATAAATACGAGGAAATTTATCCAAACATTTTGAGTATCTGAAGGCCAGTCTGTTTCCTCCGGATATCTGAGTGCAAAAGCATAAGTCCATTTGAAAACAAACACAATCCACAATGGAAGCAAAGCACACTTTCTACTACTAATAAAATCAGCGATAACAGCGTTTGGGGGTGGGGAGAGGTTCCAATAAGGAACAACCTGTTTTTTAAAAATAATAATAACATGCATCCCCACTCATCCTTGGAAATATTCACCTAAAGTCAACCCTGGTCGCACAGAGTACAAACAGTAAGATAAAAAATAAGCACAATACTGACATCAAGTGGCAGTAAGTGGTCAGCAACTCTTGGGTTGCTGCTTCATTTGTAGGTGACTCGATTTTCTCTTGGCAGGGCAAGGGGAGGCAGAGATGTTGTGGAAGCCAGCGTGGTCCAGACGTTGCAGAATGTCAGACTAGGCTTCTTGGAGGCCCAGTTTTAAAGCCCTGCTCTGCCACGCCGTGAGGCTTGCTGGGTGATCTCGGAGGCCAGTCACCCACACACACAGCCTCATGGGATTGCTGAGAGGATAAAATAGAGAAGAGATGACAACGTATGCCACCTTGGGCTCTTCAGAAGGAGGGTGGGATTTAAGAAATGCACTAACTTGAAAGAAAAGGAACAGAATGGTCGACAAGGGAAGCTGTGGCAAAATCGAAGAGGAAAGAGGGAGGATGGTACAGGGTGCCGGAAGAAACCAGAGAGCCATGTTCCTATGCATTAGACACACACATTTACAGACTCCCCCATCTCCTTAACTCAGACAATCTAAACCGTATTGAGGCCAGTCTAGACAAACGTATAGTGGAATCGTTCCTGAACTCCAGACACACATGAAATCTCTAAACATAGAACACTAACATGTCAAGGGAAAAGGCTAAGGCTAGGCTGGTTGTCCCTTGCTTTCTGCGGACAGGAAGCAGCGTTGTTACTGTTTGTATAAGAAAGAATATTCAGCAACAAGTGTGCCTGCCCAATTGCATCTCCTTTTTTCCTGCCGCCCCTACAAGCCTTAATATGCACACCAACGTGGTGCTGGAACCAAGATCCCCGACCGAGGGGGCGACGCTTGGGCGGAGGGTCGCCTCGACTGGCTGTCTCAGCCCCACCCCGCTAGAGAGGCCACTTTCTTCCTACCCAGAGCCCGTGCGTGGGGACACGGCCTTTGTTGTTCTGACGCGTGGAAAAGCAGCAGCAGCTCCTTTCGAGTGGGTCAAGGGGGATCCTGAGGATGGGTTGGGGGGGACTCGAGGGTGGGAAAGGTGGCAGGGGGAAAGGGGAATGCAAGGGAGGTCAGAGGCTGGCCCCAATCTGGGAGAGGAAAGACCCCCCCCCACACACACAAACACTGAAAAGCCTGGGAGTGTGGGGGGGGGGCTGCCCCGTCTGGCTCTCCTCCTTCCTCTCTGCAGAAGGCTGGGGTGGGGGGGGGGGAGATGCAGCCCCTTTCCTGCATTGCGGAGGCCTTGCGAGGGATCCAGATTTGTGGGGTGGGTGGGAGGGAGGAGGGGAGAGACTGGATGGGTCTTGAGTGGGGGGATTGTGAGTCAAGGAAAGGCAGAGGAAGAGGGGGCTGGATTTGGGGGCGGGGAGTGTTTGGAGTCCGACCCCCCCAGCAGGTTCTCTCCAAGGCAAGTGGCTGCTTCGAGAGAAGGGATGGGGTGGGGAAAATAAATGACTCCTGGCATGTATCATGTTTGGAAACGAGGCGCGTTCAGACGGGGCCGAGTCTGCAGAGGACACCCGTGTTCATTCCAGAGGTCAAAGCCCCGAGCAGAGAGCAAAGAGGTCAG
Source organism: Euleptes europaea (assembly GCF_029931775.1). Taxonomy (NCBI): domain Eukaryota; kingdom Metazoa; phylum Chordata; class Lepidosauria; order Squamata; family Sphaerodactylidae; genus Euleptes; species Euleptes europaea. The sequence goes on along the minus strand of NC_079316.1, from coordinate 98,243,850 downwards.
AAGGAAAGAAGAAGGGAAGAGTTGGTTTTTATATGCCCACTTTCTCTACCACTTAAGGGTGGCTTACAATCGCCCTCCCCTTCCCCTCCCCACAACAGATACCCTGTGAGGTAGGTAAGGCTAAGAGAGCTGTGACTAGCCCAAGGTCACCCAGCTGGCTTCGTCTGGAGGAGCGGGGGAAACAAATCCAGCTCACCAGATTAGCCTCCACCGCTCATGTGGAGGAGTGGGGGAATCAAACCCGGTTCTCCAGATCAGACTCCACCTCTCCAAACCACCGCTCTTAACCACTACACCACGCTGGCTCTCATGGGGAGAAAAAGTCCACATTCCTCCCTGCACGGGAGATGTCAGAGTGTTTGAATCTTGGACTCCATGAGAATGAAAACCAGTTTATTTCCTGGCTCAGATGAGGGGACGACAGAATACCCCCGGCATGGTTGAAGCGAGAGAGTCCCAGAGAGGCACATGAGCGGGGGGGGGGGGGAAGGGGGGAGGAAGAGTTCCTGCTCCCTCCCTACAGAAGGAAGGTTGGAGATTTAGAAGCTGGGGGGCGTCCGGTGAGCTGAAAGGGGCTTTGGGGAAAGGAAGGAATGTAGCCATGGTTTTTGTGGTGCAGTCTGTGGTTATGGGCATAATAAGTATGCCGTTTGCAATAAACTTTGCATAAAATAGTTAATTTGCATTTAATTAATTTAATTAAGAATGTCAGGCAAAATGGTCGGCCCTCACGCATGTTCACTTCATCAAATCTGGCTCTCTTTGAAAAAAGTTTGGACACCCCTGCTCTAGGGACAAGAGGATTTGCCACAATGTTTACTCTTTGCTCTCTAAATGTCATCATTTATATCCTTGGAAGGAAACGATCATTCAAGAGCCAACCAAATTCCCCATACTATTCCAGTGTGCTGCTCTTGGCAGCTGTAGTGATTTGTCAGTGCCACTGTGAGCAGAGTTACATCCTTCTGAACCTATTGACATAAAAGGGTATAATTCTGCTTAGGAGTGCACTGTAAGTCTGGTGTGAGTCTAGGGAGCCTGAGGGGGGTATGGGGAGGGGAGGGACTTCAATGGGGGCATAATGCCATAGAGTCCACCTTCCAAAGTGGCCATTTTCTCCAAGGGAACTGATCTCTCTTGCCTGGAGATCAGTTGTAATCCCAAGAGATCTCCAGCCACCACCTGGAGACTGGCAACCGAAGGTGTGACTCTGCAGCACAGGGAAGTACAAAGCAGTCTTCTTAGCAGCTTCTCACCTGAGGGTTATCTTCTGCCACAGAGCAATGGCTGTCAGGACAACCTGTAAGGAGTTCTTCATAGTGCCGAAGAGTATGCAGGAGCACGGAATTGCAAAATGTTTGCTTTTCACAAGCTAAAGGACCGGAAGGAATTCTGAAAAGCAAAAAGCAAATGGAATGCCATCAATTTAATGGTCATCAGACGTTATCCCCATACATCACCATCCATGAACCATTTTCTGATGGTCTTTAAGCTAGTCTTTATGCATTTGCTTAAAGGGGAAGGGCAGAAATCAATGTGCATGATTTTGGGGGTCAACAGTTGTTTTTCTTGCTGCAGCTAGCTGTCATGTGTTAATGTGCATCTAAGATATAAATAATGCACATTACTGTTATGGGTCGTGCGATCCTGCTTCAGCCTGCCTTGCCTGCTAATGGGCAATCAAAACAGATCACCCAGACACTGGGATGTTCAGCTCGCAGCCAGATAGGATGGAGGACCTTTGAAATTGGTCTGCCCTCTTCACATTTGAGAGCTGAAAGACCCAAAAACCTTGGCTGGAGTTAATAGGTTTGAGTGAGCTATCTGAAGGGTAAAAGGGCAACATCGGTGAACATTTGAGTATTCTCAAACTTGTTTTGGAATAAGCTTGTTCAGCCTGTTGCTCAGGCCTTTTTCTCACATTCGAACAATATCTTGAGGAACATGGAGGAAGTCTAGAAGTCTCCTCACTTTCCATGGCTTTCTTATCTTTCTCAAAACCTTCTTGGCCAGTGTGGCAGCAACAAACAGGCCTGCTGAGATGGCCTCATTCCAGCCTTTGAACACTACCAGCAATACAGCCCAGAGCACCAGGATCTCTGGGAACCACAATTTCTCTGAGCTTTTCCCCTTACTAAAAGCTTAGAACAGGAGCGTTGAACTCATTTTTTATGAGGACTGAATATGACATGTCACTTGGTTGGGCCGAGCCATTTGTACCATAAAATTTAATGCTAGGTACCTGAGATGTAAGAGCCCAGAGTGTTAAGCTGCAGTACTGCAGTCAAAGCTCTGCTCACAACCTGAGTTTGATCCCGACGGAAGTCATTTCAGGTAGCCGGAGCAAGGTTGACTCAGACTTCCATCCTTCCAAGTCAGTAAAATGAGTACCCAGCTTGCTGGGGGTAAAGTGTAGACGACTGGGGAAGGCAATGGCAAACCACCCCGTAAACATAGTCTGCCTAATAAACACTGGGATGTGACATAACCCCATGGATCAGGAATGACCCGTGCTTTACCTTTACCTGAGATGTAAACTTTATAGAAGACACAGGCAAAGCCAATGAATGATATTATTGGTTCTTGTAGGTTATCCGGGCTGTGTAACCGTGGTCTTGGAATTTTCTTTCCTGACGTTTCGCCAGCAACTGTGGCAGGCATCTTCAGAGTAGTAACACTGAAGGACAGTTGCTGGCGAAACGTCAGGAAAGAAAATTCCAAGACCACGGTTACACAGCCCGGATAACCTACAAGAACCAATGAACTCTGACCGTGAAAGCCTTCGACAATATAATGATATTATTGTTTACTTAAACTACAAACATGCTTAAAACAATAACACTGTTAAATAAAAGAAAATACCGAGGGCTTTTTTTCCGGCTTGCGAAGCTGAGGCAGCCAGCCCCCCGCCCCCTGCCCCCATCCCTTTCTGGGCTTTCTGGGGCCACAGCAGCCCCACAAGCCCAGCCCACAACTCTCCCCCATCCCTCTTTCTCTCTCTCTTTCTTTTTCTTTCTCTCCTCTCACTTTCTCTTTCTCCCTCTTTCTCTTCCTCTCCTCTCTCTCTCTTTCTTTCTTTCTTTCTTTCTCTCTTTCTTTCCTTTCTCTCTCTCTCTCTCTCTCTCTCTCTCTGGCATTAAAACTGTTGGAAAGCAATGATTTGGCGCACTTGTGAAAGATGAGTAATTTACAGGACATTGAATAAAATGACGGTACACTTCACAGTCTGTGACTGAGCGTGTTCCAAGACCCATACAAATTCCACACACTGGCCATTTATTCATGGAAGGTTTTGCATTGGATTTGCCACTCTATAGATGCACATTTTCTCCATCTGAATTCTCAAAACTCTGCAGGGGGGCTTATTGTTGAGTTTTGAGAATATGGATGGGAAAAAGTGCATCTAAAGAGTGGCAAATCCAATGCAAAACCTTCCATGAATAAATGGCCACTGAATATCGAATTGCCACTCAGTTTATGGGATCTGCTATAAATGACTATTTAATTAAAGAAGGGGGGAGGAATCAGCAATGTAAGCCTCGGTTCTGTCATCACCTGTAGGGTGTAAGGCCCAGTACATATAGAAGCAAACAGGAGTTATGCGTACTTTTAAAGAAATTTCAGCATCTTAGCCTGAGGGCCTGTAAACACAACCAGCAAAATGGAGTGGGTAAAACATTTCCCCAGGCTGTTCCATTTCAGGGAGCAGGTGAGCAGTTGTGCATCTGTATGTTCCCTCACGAAAAAAATGCCCGCATAAAAAACAACAACCAAAAGCTAGCCTATAAACCTTCTTTCCTGACATGCTTTGAATGGCATTTTGCAAGGAAGGTTTTCTTGCAAGGGAGCATTTCAAACAGGCAATTCCTCACTTGCAAAGTGAAGCGGCATAGTACAGAAAAAACCACACCCATGTGATTGTAATGTATTTGTCATTCATCTGCAGGGTTTGATTTTTAGATCTTGCATTTTAATTGATATATAGACAGTATAAAGCGACCAATCAGTAGAAAGGTTTACCTAAAAAGGGTGGGGCCAAAAACAATGGCCAGATTCTCCAGTGTCATGTGGTTCACATCACTGTGCGACGACACCTTGCCCAGGAATATAACAAGAAAATGGAAAAGGCGATAGTGGGCTATTGGCAGGTCACATAGTAAGGTTTTCAGACATCTTGTACATTCTGCCATGTGGTTTGTATTATCTGTGAAAAATGTAAATGTTCAGGTCATCAACTGAGATCAGTATAGGTTTGCAATCATTGTGTTTATTTTTGCTAGGACCGTACATTTACTGAGTACCAAGCACATGCTAAATGCAGTACAGAAAAGTTATGGTCCCTGCCCAGATGGAATACAAAGAAGAATTTCTGTGCTTAAAAGTGCATTTCCTGCTTAAAAGTGCATGAGCTACACATGCAACTGGGGGTTCATGCCTCTTGCTATAGGAAGAAATATGAGTTCTCATTTCGGCATGTTATGCAGAAAAAGGATGTAGAAGATGCACAGATTTGCTCATGATTCTTTTGCTGCAGCTTTTTGTAATTCACCAAAATCTGAGAAGGGAAAATACTAGAGAAGATAACAGTATTCGTATCTGTAATTCTTATCAGTAACACTTTGGAGTCTGCTTCTTCCTACTGACAGCCACATAACCACTGAGGTTATAAGAACCCATCAAAACAGAGGCCTCCTGCTTAAAGGGACTGAATTAACAAACCAGGAGGAATGAGGAATCTTTCCATGACATCGCAACACACCTACTTGAAATAAGGAAGTGGAGGCTTTACCTTCGAAGCTGGCCAAAGCAGCAGCACACACATTGTCAGGGAAAACAGCAACCGGGAGTTCGTTCAGAAAGAGCTTCAGAAGGCCGGCAGCCAAGTCTACATCTCCTTCGTTAACAAGATCCACTTCTTCTCCTTGATCATACTTCTGCTTCAGTTCCTTGATTTTGGTGGCTGAGCCACTGATGCGAAATAGGCCTTTGCGGTTCAGTCCTATGGAAAGGAGAAAGATAATTACACACAAGGTGGAGCACTAAATTGAAGTGTAACCACTCTATTTTGTTTAATGTTCAATGCCAATGGGAACATAGCTTTTCATTAAGTAAGCTTTTTATTATGTAGTAATTGCTAAATTTTACTGAGTTACAGTCTTAAGTAACTGTATAAAAGGAACTGCAGCTTTAAACCTGTCTATATAGGCATATAATTGTCATGTCAACAGAAGAATTTATTAGAGAAGATAACATTAAGCAGTTCTGACCTAAATCTATAAACAAGAGTTGTTAAAAGGAGAAGGGGCAAAAACCCATAGCAATAAAGAATTTTGACTTGAAAAGATAATTGATCATTCACTCTGTTGGCATTACAGATACTGTACACCCCATGTGTGTGTGTTAAGTGTCGTCAAGTCGCTTCTGACTCATGGCGACCCTATGAATCAATGTCCTCCAAAATGTCCTATCTTTGACAGCCTTGCTCAGGTCTTGCAAATTGAGGGCTGTGGCTTCCTTTATTGAGTCAATCCATCTCTTATTGGCTCTTCCTCTTTTCCTGCTGCCCTCAACTTTTCCTAGCATGACTGTCTTTTCCAGTGACTCTTGTCGTCTCATGTCGTGACCAAAATACGATAGCCTCAGTTTAGTCATTTTAGCTTCTAGGATCCGTTCAGGCTTGATTTGATCTATAACCCACTGATTTGTTTTTTTTTTGTTTTGTTTTTTGGCAGTCCACGGTATCCATAATCCTCTCCTCCAACACCACATTTCAAAGGAATCTACTTTCTTCCTATCAGCTTTCTTCAATGTCCAGCTTTCATACCCATACATAGTAATAGGGAATACCATGGCATGAATTAACCTGATCTTGGTTGCCGGTGACACATCCTTACACTTAAGAATCTTTTCTAGCTCCTTCATGGCTGTCCTTCCCAGTCTCAGTCTCCTGATCTCTTGGTTGCGGTCTCCCTTTTGGTTGATGATGGAGCCAAAGAATAGTCTTAGAATCATCAAATCATAGAGTTGGAAGGGGCCAATTTGTTGAGATTGATTGCGAAAAATCGTGATCTTGTGGATCATAGAATAAACACACATGGCTGCCCTTCCCAGTCTCAATCTCCTTCTGATTTCTTGGCTGCAGTCTCCCTTTTGGTTGATGATGGAGCCCAAGGAATAGAAAGTCTTCAACAATTTCAATTTCCTTATTGTCAACCTTAAAGTTGTGTAATTCTCCTGTAGTCATTACTTTTGTCTTCTTGATGTTTAGCGGTAGTCCTACTTTGGCACTTTCTCTTTTCATTTATTCAGTGGTTGGTGGCCCAAAAAGGTATAGGCCTAGCTGGAACCGCCCAGTTCTGTTTGGACATTTTTCAGTGGGCCTTGAATCAAATTGATGCCGGTATGCCAAGAAAGTTGGGTGAGTCCTGGAAATTGTATTTGAAGTTCACTCCAGGCTCTGCTTCAGAGACCAGAACTTCTTCTGGGTATGCACACAGTTGATGACCTCAAGGCTTCAGGCATTGTTAAGTCACACTGTGCACACCCACAGGTCTTTAGAGCACAGCGCTAATGATGTCATCCACCCCATGCTGTACAGGAGATTGCAACAGGCAACCTTAAGGCCACACCAAATCTTCTATTTCCAGACCACAATGGGAACCCACAGAAATACAATATATAGAGTTTAATGTTTTGAGTTTAAAGAACAAAACAAAGCTGAACTAAAGACTTACCAAATTCTTCTAAATAATCTACCAAATGTTTGACAACCAAAGGAACATAACCACGTGTTGCATCCTGCATACAGCTGTCAAGGGGCACACCAAAGATTCTTTGGGGCGCTGGTCCAACTTTATTTGTGCAATGTTTAATTTCAATGGAAGATAACGATTGCTGAAAACAAACAGAAAATAGCTTTGCTGTAATGCCTTCTCAAGGCCTCTTTGCATGTCTCACATTGAAGAAATTGTCTGAAAAACTGGCAAGTACAGAACTGTAATATGAATCTTCAAGAAGAATATGGATCTTCAAGAAGTTCAAGAAGGGTGAGAGTTTCTTAAAAATGAAATACTGAAGGCGCAATCACAAACTATTCCAATGAGAAGTGGAAGGAAGGCCTTATTACCGAAGAGGAATATAAACAAATAACTAGTGCTTGTAGGGAGTGTTAGGAAAGCTAAAGCTCACTTTGAGCTTAGGCTTGTGAGAGATGCTAAACACAACAAAAAAGGGCTCTTTTCCTATGTACAGAGCAAGAATAAGAACAAGGACAAGATAAGCCCATTACTGGGACCGGAAAGTGAAATTGTAACAGGAGATGAAGAGAGGGCAGAACTCCTCAATTCCTACTTTTCCTCAGTCTTTTCTTGCGAGGGAAGCTGTGTTCAACATGGCTTGAACAGAACACATGATGAGGGAAGGGATTTGCAGCCGAGGATTGGCATTGGAGTAAGTGCACAAACACCTAGTTTCTTTAAATGAAACAAAGTCCTGTGGGCCAGATGAATTGCATCCAAGGGTACTTAAAGAACTTGCAGATGTAATTTCTGAGCCTTTGTACATTTTTCTGGAAAGTCTTAGAGAACAGGTGAGGTGCCAGAAGATTGGAGGTGAGCAAATGTTGTCCCCATCTTCAAGAAGGGGAAAAAAGAGGATCCGGGTAACTACCGACCCATCAGTTTGACTTCTATACCGGGAAAGGTTTTTGAACAAATCATCACACAGTCAGTCCTTGAGCATTTAGAAAGGATGGATCTGATCACTAAGAGTAAGCACGGGTTTCTCAAGAACAAGACATGTCAGACTAATCTTATCTCCTTTTTTGAGAAAGTTACTACCTTACTGGATCAGGGGAATGCCGTAGACATAGTTTATCTTGATTTCAGTAAGGCTTTTGATAAGGGTCCACATAGTATTCTAGTCGACAAAGGGAAAATGTGATTTAGATCCTATTACTGTTATTAGTGACTAGTGGAGTTCCTCAGTAGGGCTATCGACCAATTTTCCCCCCAGTATTTTTCGGGTTTGGGTTTATGGAACCTGAAAATTTTCAGAAAATCCAAAATTTGGGGTCAATAAACCCGAACCCAAGAAATACCAAAAAAAAATTCAGCACAGATCCACGCTGCCATTCTTGGTGATCTCAGTGAAGTGCTCCCCGCCCGCCTCCCCAGGACTCCCGGGAGAAGGTGGGCGGGGAGTGCTTCGCTGAGATCCACGCTGCCAGGCTTGGCAGCGTGGATCTAAACTAAGCACTTCCTTCCTCGCCTCCCTCGGGCACCATGTTGGGGATCTCTAATGTAGCTCACCTCTTATGCTGGTGTTGGAAGCAAATGCAGAGCCCAGAATTCTAGAGAATCGAGCTCTAAAAGCAAAGCTACACAATATGTTTGGCCACAGATCAGATCGGCGTTACCTGACCCAACTTGCTTTCCCTTGAAGCCAGAGAACTTCAAGCACCGGCAGGACCCAATTCAGATTGAGACCATGGTGCCAGGGAAGAGGGGCTCCAACCTCCTCCCATGCTGTTTTCCCAAGCCAAAAGCGCTCTGGCGTCAAGGGTGTTGTTTTTTTTGTTGGAGGGCTGTGCATGCATTTTCCTGACTGAGCTTCTGGCCAAATGTGTCATGTAGTTTGGCCTTAATTCCATCCAACCAATGGGCAAATTGCTGTTGAAATTCAATGGTGTCTCTCTGCTGGTTAAGGGGGGGGGGAATAAAATTTCATGGGGCTCCCACAACCATAAACTATTTCTTTGGATCTCAGCCACCATCAGAAACATTTAGGATTCACATAAAAAGAAAACGGCATCACCACTATGCACTCGTTTATGGTCCAGGCCCATCTTATGTATATGACTGCTTATGTATTTCTGCATCTCAGTCTGCAACCTTTCCTGTGATCCTCAACCTCTGTGATCCTCAACCTCTGATGCATTTTGCATAAAAATGGTTATGCCACATGAATTTCATGCTGACCAAGCCAGAGGTCAACACATTCAGGATAGGAGATAACATCTTTGCCTCCCCATCTGCATTTGAAGATGTTGGCAGGGTACAGTAACAATAATGAGTAAAAATGGATTTTAAAATGATTGGAATTCTTCAGGCAGCAATGTTCTCTTCCATGTAAATTGTTGTCTGGCTGGGTTTTTAAAAAGGTTAAAATTGGAGCAATGAGAGTTTTTGCTTTTATTCAAATAACAGAACAATACCAGTTAGAGATCATCATTTATATTTATATATAATATATATTACATTACTCAAAAAAATTTTTTGAGCTTGGCTCATGAGATCATAGAATCATAGAATTGGAAGGGACCACCAGGGCCATCTAGTCAAACCCCCTGCACAATGCAGGAAACCCACAACTACCTCCCCCACACCCACACCCAGCGTCCCCTACTCTACATGCCCAGAAGATGGCCAAGATGCCTTCCCTCTCATCATCTGCTTAAGGTTATAGAATCAGCATTGCTGACAGATGGCCATCTAACCTCTTCTTAAAAACCTCCAGGGAAGGAGAGTTTACCACCTCTCAAGGAAGCCTGTTCCACTGAGGAACTTCTCTGCTAGAAAATTATTCCTAATGTCTAGATGGAAACTCTTTTGATTTAATTTCAACCCCTTGGTTCTGGTCCGACTTTCTGGGGCAACAGAACACAACTCGGCACCATCCTCTATATGACAGCCCTTCAAGTACTTGAAAATGGTTATCATATCCCCTCTCAGTCTTCTCCTCTTCATGATGAACATACCCAGCTCCTTCAATTTTTCCTCATAGGACTTGGTCTCCAGACCCCTCACCATCTTTGTTGCCCTCCTCTGGACTTGTTCCAACTTGTCTACATCCTTCTTAAATTGTGGTGCCCAAAACTAAACACAATACTCTAGGTGAGGTCTAACCAGAGCAGAGTAAAATGATACCATTACTTCACGTGATCTGGACACTATATGTCTGTTGATGCAGCCCAAGATTGCATTTGCCTTTTTAGCTACCACATCCCACTGCTGACTCATGTTCAGTGTTTGGTCTACTAAGACCCCAAGATCCTTTTGGCACACACTACTTCTAAGACAAGTCTTCCCCATCCTATAATTACGCATTTGATTTTTCCTACCTAGATGCAGAACTTTACATTTATCTCTGTTGAAATGCAATTTATTGGTTTTAGCCCAATTCTCCAGCCTGTCAAGATCATCCTGTATCCTGGCTCTGTCTTTTACCATATTTGCTACACTTCCCAATTTAGTATCATCTACAAATTTAATAAGCATCCCCTCTATTCCTTCATCCAAATCATTTATAAAGATATTGAACAACACAGGGCCCAGGACACATCCCTCAGGCACTCCGCTAGTCACTCCTCTCCAAGTGGAAGAGGAACCATTAACAAGCACTCTTTGGGTGCAATCTGTCAACCAATTACAGATCCACCTAACAGTAACAGGATCTAAACCACATTTTCCAAATTTGTCAACTAGAATACTATGTGGAACCTTATCAAAAGCCTTACTGAAATCTAGCTAACTATGTCTACAGCATTCCCCTAATCCAGCAAGGTAGTAACTTTCTCAAAGAAGGAGATAAGATTAGTCTGACATGACTTGTTTTTGAGAAACCCATGCTGGCTCTTAGTATTCAGTTCCATCATTTCTAAATGTTCAAGGACTGACTGTGTGATGATTTGTTCAAAAACTTTTCCCGGAATAGAAGTCAATCTGATGGGTCGGTAGTTACCCAGATCCTCTTTTTTCCCCTTCTTGAAGATGGGGACAACATTTGCTCACCTCCAATCTTCTGGCACCTCACCTGTTCTCTAAGACTTTCCAGAAATAAAGTACAAAGGCTCAGAAATTACATCTGCAAGTTCTTTAAATACCCTCGGATGCAATTCACCTGGCCCACAGGACTTTGTTTCATTTAAAGAAACTAGGTGTTTGTGCACTTACTCCAATGCCAATCCTCGGCTGCAAATCCCTTCCCTCATCATGTGTTCTGTTCAAGCCATGTTGAACACAGCTTCCCTCGCAGGAAAAGACTGAGGAAAAGTAGGAATTGAGGAGTTCTGCCCTCTCTTCATCTCCTGTTACAATTTCACTTTCCGGTCCTCGCAGTAGGCTTATCTTGTCCTTGTTCTTAGTCTTACTCTGTACACAGGGAAAGAACCCTTTTTTGTTGTTTAGCATCTCTCACAAGCCTAAGCTCATACTGAGCTTTAGCTTTCCTTACACTCTCCCTACAAGCACTAGTTATTTGTTTATATTCTTCTTTGGTTATAAGGCCCTCCTTCCACTTCCTAAATGAGTCTTTTTTATTTCTCAACTCTTTGAAAAGCTGTTTATGGAGCCACCCTGGCCTCTTTCCGCTCTTCCCATTTTTCCTTCTCATAGGAATGGTTTGTGGTTGCGCCTTCAGTATTTCATTTTTAAGAAACTCCCACCCTTCTTGAACTCCCTTCTCCATAAGTATTTCTGACCATGGGATTCTACCCAGCATAAGTTTAAGTTTGTTAAAATTTGCTTTACTAAAGTCCAACCTATATGTCTGACTACGTACAGTTTTTCCTTTCCCCAAGATTGTAAATTCCAAGATGACATGGTCACTACTACCCAGGGTGCCTACTACTTTAACCTCATCAACCAGTTCTTCCCTGTTGGTGAGAATCAAGTCTAAGATATCTGATCCCCTTGTTTCCCCTGTCCACTTTCTGGAATAGGAAGTTGTCAGCAAGACAAGTCAGTAGCAATAAAGTTTTTTTTTTTTTTTTTTTTTGCTGATTAACAAAGTAGACTTTGATTCAACTCTTCCTCATGCATGCCTTAGATCACTCACTCATGTTCATATGCATGCACACAGGATGGTCTGGTCTGAAGTAATTGGGAAGCTCTGCCATTTGTACTTGCTCAGAGGCAGTGCCAGGTTGATGATGTCACTGATCCTGTGCTGTGCAAGAAGCCTCCAAAGAGTTACCACCAGGCCTGGCTACTGCTATCCAGTGGCATCCACTGCAGGCTCATGAGACCATTAACTGTGCACATACCCAGAGGCAGTTCTGGACTCTGAAGCAAAGCTTGGAGTACATCAAAATCTGGCCAGTTTTAATCCCAACATTGGGTTAGATCTGACCCAACTGGACCCACAAAGGAACTCAGTTGGGAATCCACACAAATATTGTGCCCTACTAGGGATTTGGGAATAAACTGCACTCAGATTAATGGGACTTACTTCAAAGTAAAGACGTTTGTGGTTGGGAAGTCAAAGAGGAAAGGCTGAACAGGAAAAGAAGCCGGACAAGGCCACTAGATTAACAGAGAGTATAGCTGTGTATAATTTGTTAAAACTATTAATGTTCTAGGGCTCCTTCCCATTGTGACAACCTCTTTTCTTTAACCATAGCACTAAGACCTCTTTTGCTTTAGCTGGTAGGACATAAATTAGAAACAAATGAGATTCCAACTCACACAGATAGAAAAGGAGGCTCCTGTCCCCATCTTCAGCCAGAACCACCAAACACTGAGCTATGGCATCATGTTCCCCTGTCGATCCATGTCATCTTCTCAGCAAGGCTATACCCAGCCATTCAAAACGTTAATGTTCAAAGATGTCTATAGTTATATATACATTCTTACTTTAATCTACACTTTACTGGTACTACAGCTTTGAAAAAATATATTATTGGCAGCCACAGATTTTGCCTAGTAGACTGCGACTGCCTATCTACATAATTCCAGGGGTGGGGACTCACCGAGGTGTTCCAGCCAAGGTGTTACCATAGTGTCTAACACACACGCACACACCACACTATGCAATTACTTCCGGCAATTCCACTGCCTGCCTAGTTGATATTTAACTTGGAGGGAGGAGGGGAAACAGCAGAGCTACCCATTGAACACATGAAGCTGCATTATGCTGAATCAGACCATTGGTCCGTCAGAGTCAGTGTTGTCTTTTCAGACTGGCAGCAGCTCTCCGGGGTCACAGATACTACCTGATCCTTTTGACTGGAGATGCTGAGGACTGAACCTTCACCATGCCAAGCAGAGACTCTAGCATTTGAGCTGCAGCCCCTACCCATTACCATTTCAGCACTTTAGAGCCCTTTCCAGACCAGTTTGCACCGAGGCTGCGCAATCTGTACAGACAAATACAGAAAAAGCACAGGGTTTTAAATAAGATGCTGGATCACGATAAAAGATTGCCATACCTTAAGGGTGAAAAGGGTGGGTTTAAAAGTGTACGGGCAATGTCCAGTACACTCTGAAGCCAGAGGCTGGCTCAGCAGGATTACGAGCATCCTGGATAGTTCCTTGCATCTTCCCATGACAAACAAGAAACAGAATATATTAAGCAGAATAAGCAAATATATGCAAATCTGCTTCATTTGTATCATTTACAGAATGCATCTTTTCTTTCAGCAGACGTTTTTACACACACACACGCCATGATTAGCAGGTAGCACAAAAAAACCAATTCATGCAAATGCAATCAGAGTTCAGAACTTGCACCAAATTTGAATTGTCTCATCACAAAATCTGGAGCTTTTTTTTTTAACTGGGGGGGGGGGGTTTCACACAGTCGTTGCCTATTGGAACTGTAGCGCCTTCACATATCTGCACAGACACACACCCCCATTTCTGTGAAGTGCAACTTACTTAATTCAACTACTGTTCTCTTGTTCACTCAAGATTTTATTTTTACAGCACAAAGATGTGCTATCAGGAACCAGCAAGCAGCACAGGCTTTACACTTCCCTGCAAATTGCCTCACTGTGAGCCCAACACCGAAATGGCCTCTGCTGCTTGTTGAGTTGGGAAGGAAAAGCCCATTTAATTTGCCTGCTGGTTGGACTCAACAGATCTCTGCAGCACATTCGTGTATGGTGACTCAGGGTCATATTCATTCTACACATTTGAACTACACTGGCTGGAGTGACCCTGTGCCAGTGTAAGTGCCCCTTTAACCTGGGATAAGGGGCACTTAGGCCATCCCAGAGGCTAACACACTGGCACTGGGGAGCCGCCAGTGCAGCCGCACCAGCAGAGGATTCCCAGAAGGGAAAGCCCATGCCAGTATGGGGGGGGGGGGCGGCATTCCTGAGGGCAGATCTGCCTTTAGGCAGCTTCCTAATGCCTTTCACCCTGGGAATGCCCCCTTGTGCTGTGGCATTGTTACGCCACTCTCGCTGTATTCAATGGGGCATTTTCCTTTTTTAATATTTTAAATTCCTTTTATTTTCAGCAGCCAGGAAGCGTCTGGGGAGGTGGTGTGGTTGCGCCACTCCCGGCCACTGCCTAACTGCCCCCCCTTCAGGAATGGGCTATAAGAACTGCAGATCTCTGGGCAGTGAGGTTAGGCCTCCAGCACCTCACCTATTCCCAGGATTCTTTGGGGATGCCATGACAACTTAGGTTGGCAGGACAGATAAGTAGTAGGAAAATAAGTAGTAGGAAAATAGCAGGACAGTAGTAGTAGGAAAATAAAAACTGCTCCAAGGTCAAGCAACAAAGAGCCAATGCAGGTGTTTAAAATAAATCAGTTTTTTACCACATTTGTATCCCGGCATTCCTCCAAGGAGCTCAAGGTAGCAGAGATAGGATCCAGCCTCTTTTGCCCTCAAAACAAACATGAGGAGCCTGAGAATCAGACCTTGCCCAAAGCCACCCAGTGAGATTTCAAGCCAATTAAAATTTGGGACCCCTCCTCCACCAACACCTCCACCCTTGCTCTAAGCACACCATCGCATCCACTGGCCCAGGGTTGACCAACCTCTGTGGCATGAGGGCTGCTCTACATTCCGGACTGCGGTCTGGAGGCCAGAAGTCTTTCTCGCTACACAACCAGATAACTCTGATAAAGTTGGTATCATCTAGCAGGGAAGACTTCAAGGTGGTCAAACACACATGCTTTGGTGTTCTCCAGCCTGTCAAGATCATCCTGTATCCTGGCTCTGTCATCTACCAAATTTGCTACCCCTCCCAATTTAGTATCATCAGCAAATTTAATAAGCATCCCCTCCATTCCTTCATCCAAATCATTTATAAAGATACTGAACAACACAGGGCCCAGGACTAATCCCTGAGGCACTCCACTAGTCACTTTTCTCTAAGTGGAAGAGGAACCATTAATCACCCTCTACTTTCTCCTCCATCAAGTGCAGCATTGCTAATAGAAGTAGTAGGAAGGGCAATTTCCCCCCTTCCCCAAAGGAGACACAGGATCTGTGTGGTTATTTATGCATACATGTTCAGTGACCCCAGAAATCGACTTTCCCAGGGTTAGATAAGCCTGCCAGGGAGAGGGGGAACACAGGAAAAATGCATCACCATCAGCATCCTGACAGATGGCTGGACCCCTCCCAAATTTTAGAATGCATTCTTTCTGTAATAAATAGGCTCTCAAATGCCAAACACTTAAGGAAGTACCTTTTCAATTTCCTTTCCAATGTTTGCATCACTCTGCAGCTGTTCAAAAATGACTTACACTTTCGCTCTGACAATCTGCACAAAGTCTAGACTACGAAACCATATTAAGGAATAATTTTTTCACTCACTCAAATTAAAATGTGTGCGTTTCAGAGAAATGAATTATTTATTTATTTATTTATTTAAACACACCCCAAAGGCACTGCTGTGCAAACCATGGCACGAAAAAAAAAGGTTGGGGAAAACATCCATGTTTCTTCTTCCAGCCACAAGGTGATGATCAAACATCACAACTTTTCCTTCTAAATGTCTCTCTTGCACATTGGACCTTTAATTGTGGAAACTTACCGGAGTGTTTGTTTGGGCTCTAAGAGAACGAAATGTATGGGAAGATACCCCCTCCATGAGATAAAGTCATTAGACATCCCTTATAAAATTTAGAGTAGCTGATGTTCTTATAAGCCTGCATGGCCCTTGCTGCCTTTCATTTCGCGAAGGGACACTTGCGGAGGATGAGCAAGCAGCAGGCTGCTAGGTTCCCTTTCTCACCCTTCGTAAGCAACTGGTACAGAGGTCACAGCTGGGCAGGGACAGGCCTGGTGGTGACCGTTGCCTGCATTAGCAGAACCACCGTGGCCGGGATTACGCCCAGCGCCACAGGAAAGCAACACAGCTCCACGTTTGTGCACACACGTGTCTCTTTCTCACTTCTGCATTCTTCCTCCTGGCCTTCTGTCCCCCACTTCCTCCAACTGAAGCCTGAACTTGGCCATTGTTGCCGCTTCAAGTATGATGGGAGAAGAATTTGTGGTCATTATTTCGAAAATGGCAGAAAAACTTCAGAATAACAAGAGAAACGGTGGTGAAGTTGGCTGCTCCTCAACAGGTTCCACTCACAAGTTTCTGAAGAAAAAGTCAACGCCACTTATATGTGTTCTTTCTTGGTTTCACCCCAGTGCCTGGTGCATAATTCAAAATCAGCAATGAGGTCCTCCTACACAAGGAAAGGATGCAATCACCCTGACAGCTGAATACTGAAAGATGAAAGAAAACAGCTGCTGGGAAGGTTCTTCCATTAATAACAATATTGTGGTGAATAGTTAAATTGGTGTTGATACTGATTAGCATCAATATCTTTATTAAATACTAACTTAAACACTAAATTTTCAAACATTCAAAAAGTAATAGTTTAGTAATACTCGTTAAATTAGTATTATGTTAATTAGTATGTTTTCATCAAATACTAACTTAAATACTGTCATCGATACTAATATTAATTCTAATTTAATTAACTAGGAATAAATTAGTACTTTTAAAACTTTTTGATAACTTATGGCACATGCGGCCAACCACATTACACTTGTGTCAGATCCAGCCTTCATAATAAATAAATTGGACACCCCTGATTTAGTGTTTTTCCATTTGATTGCAATGTGTCCATATACATTAGTAGATTGTGTGAAAAATTGCTTGCATTTACAGCTCCGGTTTTAGGATTGTGTGTTGCCTGTGGATTATCTCTTAATAATTAGCACCCATTGGAGAAATATCTGCAAGCCTTTCTGAGACATCAACATAACAAAAGAACTATCAGCCAGCAAAGTTACAGGCTAAGAAAAAACTGCTTTAAAACCCTGAACAAGTATCAGTAGCTGCAAGGTTGCTGGCTGTTGAAATAATTTTAAAAGAATAGAGAAGCCTAAACTCCGCTTATGTGACAATGAAAAAAAACCTCGTAATTATGGGATACAACCTCTTATAGCCAGGAACCTGGTTAAGAATAAATGGGTAGTTGTCATAGTGGAGAAAACGTAATAGAAAAGGGAATCCGTGCTGGTTAAATTTTCATAACTTGTTTGAAGTCAGGTGAAACAGTGAGACAGAAAAGTTTATGGGTGGCAACAAATTATTGAGGAGGATAAACATTTTAAGGCAACCCAAAACTCTGCTTTATTAAACCAAACATTTCTAAACTATTGAATCCTTACCCGTCCTGAAGTCTTGACCATTTTTCAAAAAGATTGTAAAATCTTAAGATCTTTACAATCTTAAGACTGTAAAACATTACCTAACAATACCCATTGAGAAACTATCTGAGACATCAACATTACAAAGGAAATGGACAGCTAACAGAACTAGAGGTTGAGGGGAGCTACTTGTAATCATGAAGCCCAAGCATCAATATTGGCATCTGGTTTTCTGCCCATTTGTGAGTTAAACAGATTCGGCGGATCCCACACAAGCCAACCCAGTGAATCCAGAAAATTCTTCCACAACCCCAGCTGAAATATGGTATATATAGGAGGCTGAAGCGGGAACTGGGAACCAACTTTGGCCTCCTCATAAAGGAGGCATGAGGGGGATGCATAGAATGGACACAGCCCTTGCGTTCCAATTCTGAAGTTTTCACTTCACTTTGCAAGCACTCAGACCATGACAGAACACCCATAGTCCACAGCAGCCAGAGCGCCACACCTCTCCTAGAACCCCAAAGTAACAGCAGAGCAGCGACACATTTCTGGAAGATGAAACAGAAAAGAAGCGAAAGTGCAGACAGCAAAGGAGAGTATAGGGTTAATAAGCAGCAGCAGCAGCGGAGGCAGGGGTTCACTGGAGGACTTCCAGCTTCCACCACTGAGCACTGCTAAATGGGAAGAAATCTGGCACCCTACCCATCACGAGACACTGTTGGAGCTGCTACTGGGGCTGTTGCTTCAGCACTGTGACTTTAAGAAGTTGCTGTGCCGATATCAACGCCCATTGTGGGCCACTGATGCCATTACCTGACCCTGCATTGGGTACTGCTTTCCACCAAGTTACCCTGCACCTCCACAGTGCTGGGGGAACAGTTCTTGATGCTACTTCTTGATGCTTCTGATAAGGGCTCCAGTCCCCTGTCCCCATTTAGTTGTTAAACGGGTAGCCCCTCCAGTGAACTGCCGCATGAGGAGGAGGTTCAATGCCATTTAGTAGCCCCAGGAACAGAGGAATTAATTAAGACGAAACTGCTGAGTCGCAAGGAAGATCCTTGTGAAAACAGAAGTTTGAAAACCATTGGTACTGAAATGTGCCAGAAGGCAGAGCAGGTTTACGGGGATGAAGTACAGGAGAGTTCAGTGTAGCCATTGAAACAGTGAGAAAGAACAGAATGAATCAAAACATGGCAGGAGAGCCCAGGCTATACTAAGCTTGTCAGACTTCATAAGCCAAGCAGGGTTGGCCATGGTTAGTATTTGGATGGGAAACCACCAAGGAAGAGGGTTGCTATGTGAGGATGGGAGCGGCAAACCAGCTCTGCTCATCACTTGCCTTGAAAACAACGTAGGGGTTGCCGTAAGTCGGTTGCGACAACACTTTATTATTATTATTAATATTGTTATTAGAGAAAGAGAAGATGATCTAATGTGGCTTGCGGAAGAAAACTTTTTCAGTGAAATGCAAAGATGGACATTGTGTTTTAAAGCTGCTATCTTTAAAGGAAGATACACTTTCATCTTTGACCACAAGATGGCAGTTTTAACCCAAAACACTTGGGATTCTTCTCCGTGGGGCATTTTTCACAGTAGATTTTGCTTCTTTTGCCGTGGAGCAAAAAAACCCAATTAAATTACTTTTTCATGACAGCGTACCTTCCCCCCCATCCCGAAGCAGTTTTGATTTTTCACGGGAAGAACTGCGCAGTATTCTGCACCGCTTACCTCTGCTCCCTTGTCCTTCCCCTTCCATTCCGCTTGTGACTCACTGCCCCAAATCCGCCCAACCCCGCCCACTTTGCCCATGATGCTGCTTCACTCCATCTGGCCTCTAGATGTCGCTCCCTCGCTGGTGATTTGACAACACTCTCCCGGACATGCCCGGGCACTGACTCGAAATTGTCTCATCCCCCCCCCCATTGCCTACTTTGGCATAGTCATTCCATTAGTATTGCAGTCGGTGGGTACACGTTTACAGGTGGTTGTATGTTGCTGCCACCCACAACATCCGCTCCCTCCATTAGGAGTGATTCCAATAGTGCAACCTTGCCAACCTCTCTCCTCTTGCTGTACAAATCGTAAGCAAAAAGGAAAACAGCAGTGCAGAATGCCTTGTGCCATATGTACATGGACTCTCTGCCTCCCTCGGACTTGCTAAGCCGAGGTCCCCGAGTCCGATTGGTCAGGTATGTAGTATGCGCCAGCTCTCTTTCTGCTTGTGGCCATGGATATTCCTCTTCCCATTGAATACTGTTACTCCCCTCTTCCAGGCTGCAAAGTTGGCTACTACCATCAACTCAACGTGGGCATGGAGTTCTGCGTTTTAACCATGCATTGTCCATGACGATTGTGGCGAAGGGACCGAAATTATGTGGCCTCCAATGGCTCTCTCCCTCAACCCAACTGCCCCTCGCAATGACGCCATCACGAGACTACACCACGCGTGCTTGCAAAGTACAGTGCTCCGCCCTCCTGCACCGAGAACCCCCTGCGCAAGCGCTCATTGGCAAAAGGGGGGGAAAGTGAGGCAAATTAGGGGGGGGAATCACAACCACATAAACACTTATGGGATCTGTGCTTGCAGCAACAGACCAAGAAAGGGATCTTGGGGAGTTAGTGGATAGCTGAATGAAGATGAGAAACCACTGTGCAGCTGCTGTAAAACAGGCAAATTCCAAGCTGTCCATAATTAGACAAGGAATACAGATTGAAACTGCTGATATCATACTGCCATTGTACATATGTTTGGTGAGACCACACTTGGAATACTGTGTGCAGTTCTGGTCACCACACCTAAAAAAGGAGATTACAGAGCTTGAGAAGGTGCAGAAGGTGCAGAAAACAGCTGCCAAAAGATTAGGGGACTAGAGCAACTGTCCACGGTGGAGCGTTTAGGACGCTTAGGGCTGTGTAGCTTTGACAGAAGGTGGCTAAGGGGATATATGACAGAGGTCTGGATAATTGTGTATTGTGTACAGATAGTGGGCAGGGAGAAGTTGTTCTCCCTCTCACATAATACTAGAACACGGGGTCATCTGCTAAAGCTGGAGACAGAGAGATTATAAACAGATAAAAGGAAATATTTCTTCAGACAACACATAGTTAAATTTTGGAACTCCCTGCCCCAGGATGTGGTGAAGGCTGCCAGCTTGGAGGGGTGGAAGGGGGGAGTGGACATATTCATTGCGGAAAGGGGTCTTCATGGCTGTTAGAATGGATAGTAGTCATGCTGCATGCCTACTCTCTCTGGTATCAGAGGAGCATGCCTATTATTTTGGGTGCAGTGGAACACAGGCAGGATGGTGCTGTTGCACTCGTCTTGTTTGCGGCTTCCTAGAGGCACCTGTTTGCCCACTGTGTAAACAGACTGCTTGACTTGATGGGCCTTGGTCTGATCCAGCAGGGCCTTTTGTGTGTTCCTATGTTATTCTGGGGTTTTTTAAATATAATTTTGGCAAGCCTGGAGTTATCCACATTTGCAGCACCCGCACTCAGTGTTGAAATCTTCACTGAGGTATCCTCCACCACCAACACAAGATGTGATTGAATGCCCCAATTTGCATTACCTGTGCTATTTTGGAATGCAAGCACACAGTTTTCACTGGCTCATCCCCATCCTTATGCTTACCCCCCCCCCCATAAACTGCTTATGCTGACTCATGGATATTGTATTTCAAAAATTTACTTCCCAGAAAGATACCTGACTGTAATAGAATGGGAATGTGTACCTATTTTCTGGGGCCTGACCAAGCTGAGACCTTACTTGTGTGGACCAAAATTTGAGTTGCAAACTGATAATGCCCTTCTTTGTTGATTGGATAGGGTGAAGAGCGCAAACCAGAATTTTTTTGTGGTAGAGTCTTACCCAGCAAGACTTTGATTTCACGTTAAAGGGAGAGACAAAACAGTTGCTGACCACCTCTCCCGCCTGTATGTGGATTCTGATGTTAACAGAGATTTGGTTGTGCAACATTATTTTGCTTTCTGTCTTTGACTGTCGATTTGTGTATGAATCCATGAATGTAAGTGAAGCTACAACACCAAACCAACTCATATGTGTTTAAGAGAACTGTTTTATATCCAAATTCAGAGTGTTGTTTGACCATGGTTTCATTGACCATGGTAGATTAGCCCTTTCTTAGGATGAAACTTAGCTCACATCTGTAGTTTAATATTCCCCGAGGGGACAGACGTAAACAAAAAACCACCTTGGTTTCCTTTTGCTACAAAAGATTTGATCAGGCTGCGGCCTAACAGGGATTAATATCAAACCTTTGAGGGCTCCATACAGAAAACAAGCCCCCTTGCAAACGCACTTTGGTGTAATGTTACTTTGTGTTTGTAGCATGTGGGAACGAGGACGGAAGCTCAGTCAAAGCTGCCTTCCAGGCAACATCCTTTTCCCTAATTGGGGGCCATAAAGACCCATTTGTTTCCCAGGTGACAAATCTGCAGAGGCGCCATCATGACTTGCTTTTGCATTTGCTGCAGAGATGGTGTGTAAATAGCAAAGTTGTTGGTCAGGTGCTAAAAAATTGAACCCACAGTGAGGTTGGCTTCAGTGGGCTGGCGCAAGGTTGACCCCGCCTTGCATTCTGCACTGTTAGTTAAAATGAGTAACCAGTAGATGCAAACTTTCCCCATCCGAATTCTCAAAACTCAACAATAAGCCCCCCTCTTCCGACACAAACCACATTCATGGCTGCGAGCTGCAAAACCCCTCCGCCAGTGGCCAAGAGGGGGCATGTGACCTGACCGCTGGATGCGATTGGCTCGAATCCGCCAGCAATCAAGTGGGACTTTTGAAACAAAGAAATAAATGGAAATAGTCACCCAACGCTGACCAATCCCTATGCTGTGTAGCGCAGTCAGAACACTGAGCAAAGAAGTGACACCTGCTGGCCGCCGCACAAATTGCAGCAAAAGGGGCGGTGTTTTCAACCAAACACGGAACTCACCCCAGCCAATCGCTGTTCTTGGAAGGAGGAAATAGCCATCATGGGCAGTGGCAAATGAACCGAAGCAAACAATTCTTCATGGGCCTCTGAGCCACAAAACGCGCACCAACAGGAAAGAACGGCTCAAAAGTGGTTTGATTTGCCGCAGTTATAATGCGGCTTTTATTGCTCAATCCGGAATAATTCGGAGCTGCCATGAATAATCCAAAATTTGCACTGACGCAAATCAGATTTTAAACCGCAGCAAAGCTCCGTGAAAAATGCCCCCGTGTGTTGGCCAGTTCATTGATTTGCAAAGCAGTCTTAACTCAACTGATAGGACTACAAAAACTATAGGGACAGAAGCATGAACTGAATGTGCTTGCCCCTTTAACTTCTATGGGGCATGTATGAGAAAGGTTCTTGCTCGGTGGCAGCATTAAATTACCTGAAAGCTTCTTGGCATGGAGTAGGGGTCACTGGGGCTGTGTGTGTGCATGTGGGGGGATAGTTGTGGATTTCCTGCATTTTACAGGGGGTAGGACTAGATGACCATAGCGGTCCCTTCCAACTCTATGATTCTAAGTCAGAGGTGGGGGATCGTCAGGCCCGGGAGCACTTTAAGGCACGCAGAATCATTTGGTCTGGCCCTTGGTGGGTCCTGGCAGATCTCTAGCTCAGAAGGATTGAAGACTGGCGATCCATCCCGTGGACAGGAATAGCCTCTCTTCAAGGTGGAATAGCCTCTTTTTGAGGCGGATGGTCTGTTGCACCCGGCTGGTGCAACAGACCATCCCATTCCACCAGATGCGCAAGCACACCACCGGTTGGATGCCTGCCTGCTTGCCCGAGCGGGAGGAGAGGGTTCATCTGGGGCAGCTGCCTGCTTGGGGCTTGGTTGGCTAATTTTTAAGTTGATAATTGTGTGGCCCGCCAATGATGTTAGAAATATCCAAATGGCCCTTGGCGGAAAAAAGGTTCCCCACCTGTTCTAAGTAAACTCCCCCTTAAAACTAAGAAGAGTCTACAGGGTATGTTTTAATGTGATGCACTAAAGAACCTCCTGCCTCAAGGTTTCCCTAGACTGGAATATGGCAAAACACTTCCACGACCACATGACTGTTTCTGTACCTGGTCCACAGTTTGTATTTCCTTCCTTGGTTCCATATCTTTTGGTTCATCAGTTTTAGAAAAACAGACTTAGGAAGAAGAGAGCAGTAAAATTTTGGAGTACAGCATCTTCAGCAGTATCTCGAGCCCACACTGTTTACCTCACGGGTAATGCAACCAAAGAGACCTTACAATAGAAAATGTTATCTTATGGGGAAGCAAGTACCCCCAATTCATATTACATTCAGGTTGATATGATGAGATCTTCTCTAACAAGTTCTCTCCCCTACAGAACAATCAATATTTCTGAGAGAAGCAAGAGCCATCACTGTCAAATATAAGCAAAAGGTTTACATAAAGTTGGTATAAAATACATTTTGTTCGTTTAAAAAAGAGCTGGTGCAAATGCAGCAAAATATACCATAAGTAAAGGGTGGTGGTAGGACAGAGATACCACTCTGGCTCTCAACTAGAGCTCTGGATATATCTATGGATCTCTAGAACTTCTGTGCATGCAAAACTTTCTTTCTTAATTTCAGCATTTTGTATGTGTATTGCTTGCCCAATACTGAAGCCAATGAGAAAGTCTTGATGCAGGAATTCCATATACATCTCAGAGCTTCTTAATGGACCCATTAAGAGCTCTGGGTTAGATAAACTGGCTACAGTCCAGCTATGTAGGCACAAGTGGGATTCTCTCACTGCTGGCAATGGAAAGGTAAAAGACTCTTCGTGCAGCTAGATTTGAGTCCAGCAGCACCTTAGAGACCAAGATTTTTTTGGGGGGGGGGGTATATGCTTTTTGAGAGTCAAAGGTCCCTTCATCACACTCTCAAAAGGTTATACTCTGAATATCTTGTTGGCCTCTAAGGTTCTACTGTACTCGAAGCCAGCTCTTCTACTGCAGATGAACACAGCTATCCTCTGAAATGATCCTTGTGCGGAAGGAGCTTTGGCAGCCATTGCTAGCACTGAGCCTCCCATGCATGACAGAGGCTCTGGATCAAACCTAAATGCATTTCAGAGTAATAAAAAAGAGGTTTCTTGCTTCATAAATAAAAGTGGGGAAAATTACTAAAATATCTTGCTGTGCAGTATAAAAAGGCAATCGAAGGCTCTTTGCCGTCACCTAAGCAGTGGCTGAAACTTTGTAGGAGTAAATACTCGGAAGTGGCTTTTCAGGCTGATTGCTACTGTTCAAGTTGTTCCAACATGGAATTGCAGCAACCAACAAAAGCAGCCCTCCAAACAAGACACAAAGTCCACTAAAATAAAATGCTGTGTCGTAGGACTCTGTCCAGTCATAGAACCAACCTGAAAAAGAAAAGAAAAAAGTTAGGCACACAAACCTTGACTGAAAAGATTAACAGTTTCTAAATACATTCTATTATCCTTTATACCAGGGGTCCCCAAGGTGGTGCACATGGGTGCCACAGCACCCGCTGATACTTTTCCTGGTGCCCAGCAAGTGTTTTAAGAATGTGGGTGAGGCCAGGTGGTGCTAGCTGAGCTACTGATTGGCCATTGGAGACCTGTCAGACACTGCCAGGTGAGTGCTTCTTACCTAGTTCAATCAGTATATTTGTGCGTGAGAAAATATTTTTAAACAATATGTTCAATTTTAAAATCACTTCACTTCACTCTGACATTTTGTGACTGGCTCCACCTCCTGCCGCAGCCATTCTGTGGTTGTGCCCACCGCCCTGTGTCAAATTTCTAAAGGCACCCCCACAACCTTGGGGACCCCACTGCTCTCTCTCTCTATATATATATATTTCAACTAGACATCCAGGTAGCATAAAAATAAATGAAGCTACTTTGTGTTTTTCCATGAAAAAGAGAAACATGATTGTAAAATAGATATTTCTATACTAGCAAATATGAAGTTGCCACATTGTGGCATCCCAATTTGCAGCACACCCATTGTGAAGGATCAGGACTGGTAACAAAAGCTCAAGAACGCCACCAAGACAAAATAAAACCCCATCTTGTTAACCATCCCCACCTCCACCCCTCTGCTGATTTAGTCATGAGCCCCCAAAGTCAGACTGAAAATATATGCCTTCCCCTGCTACTAAAAGATGCTTATGCTTGGACTTTTTAAAGTTACATGTCGGTCCCCCAATGATGGACAAAGAAACGCTGGGCTGGTTTCAAATAAGGCACTTCCTTTCATGCCAGTGTCCCACCCCACACCCCACCCCAGTCTCTGCCAATTCTCCCTCCAGTTGCAGCCCCATGTACCAGATGCAAACCCCCCCCCAAAGGTATCCTAACTGAGGAATAACGGGGGGGGGGCAGATTCAAGGAGCAGGCAAGAAAGTGCCATTTCACAAGTTGAACTCTGCTCGGGTCCTTCCCATTGTTTATAGCAGGGGGTCTCCAACTTTTTTGAGGCTGTGGGTACATTTGGAATTCTGACACGGTGTGGTAGGTGCAGCCACAAAATGCTTGCCACAGCTTAACTTCAGTACCACAGTGTAGATCCTTGTGCTGCCATGACAGCTGCTGCCAAAGCAACTTTAAAAAAAAAAGTCTGCACAGCCAATCAAATCTCCGATAGTCAATCAGCATGTTGGGGATCCCTGGTTTATAAAATGACTGGCTTAAGATATCTCACCTTACAAACAGAATTAAAAAAAACCAGAAAAAATCCCCTAATAATGTGTATTTTATAGGTTTTAGCATCTAATGAGTATCTTTTCACATTTACAATAAAGTCTGAATAGCAGTAGGGATGTCATTCACTTCCTTCCAGAATTTCTTATTTGAACAAATTTTACATTTCCCACAAATTACTAGAACTGATTCCACTGAAGAAGCCATGGCCTTCAGTTTGGAAGACCCGAGGCTCTTAATGACACATTGTTTTGGAGGTAATTAGTTCATAGGGTCATCATAAGTCACATAACACACACAAGGAAATGCCTTTTTAAAAAAAAAATCAGGAAAACATACATGTTTAAATGTGATCTTACCTACAATTGGTGGTCCAAGACTATTTCCAAGTCCAGCAAAAAACATCAATATACCATATGCATGGGCTAATTTTTCTATTCCCACAGTCTCTGTTGTGACATATGGAAAAATGGACCAATTGCCAGTCAGAAAACCTAAAACCCCTGAAAGTATTGCCAGCATAATGTAACTTTGGGCAAACGGAATCAAAAGCAGTGCCACTGAAGTCATTATTAAGGTCAGGACGTACAGATATAAAGTATTCATCCATTTAAAATCTGCTAATATTCCTAAAGCAAGTTTACCAGTGGCAGTCATAATGCCTATGATCGAAACAAGAGGAATGACGCAGTTTTCTTCACCAATATTCGAACTTCTGGCTATGTCTTCCATGAGCAAAGATGGAGGAAATACCCCAATGTCAAAGAAGAAGATGGCAATAAAAAGCGATGAAAATACTTTGTTTTTAAAAAGACTTAGTGTTTCTGCCCAGTAGTCTAAATAGAGGTGCCATTTCTTTTTGGCAAGATGTTTACAGAAATATGTCTTTTCTGCGACTTTCATTTTGTAAGTGTCTGTCTCCTTTGATGCGACTGACGACAGTCTGTTCTTGTTCACAAGAGATCCCTGCTTACAATCACTGCCGGATGGTTTATTCACACTTTTCCCTTCAGTACTGGCTTTTTCCAATATATTTTCATTCTCTTCATAAAGGTTTTTTTCTTTTTCATTATAAATGAGGTACTGGTCTGGAATCTTCTCGAGGCATGGCTTCTCTGGTAAGGAAAAACTGCATGAGCGCAAAGGTCTCATTAGACTCCCGCACGCTAGTATATTTAGAGACAATGCGCCAACAATGAGCAGACAGCCTTCCAACCCATAAAGTTCAATTAGTTTTCTTTGTAATGCTGCATATATAAAAAGTCCAACACTTGATCCTGAGGGGGCAGGGGGAGAAAATAGACAGACACTTAAAAAGACACACTTAAAACCCTTTCATAGAGCAACTTTTAGTACGACAATACTACACATAATCTAGCGGCTGAACATACTGGGTTGGATCCAGATCAAGGACCATGCAAGGACCCCACGAGGTTTACCTATCTTTCCAACTTTCTTCTCCCCACAGCAGTCATTTCTGACCTGGGAAAGTTTATATGGGGTTGTTGGACAAACATGGAGTAACAGCTACATGGGGGGGGGGGGGTGTCTGAAAACTTGCTCCTTTCTTCCTTTTCTGTCAGCAAAGCTCCACTCATAGAGGAGAGAGGAGGGAGCAATTTCACCACCTTCTCTCTCCCTACCAGCTTCCCAGCCCACATGGCTATTACTCCTTCAGGGTCCCCATAGCTCCAAGAATAAACTTTCCCAGAGTCAGACAGGACTGGAGGGGGGTGGGGGGTAGGAAGACTATCAGTGTCTTCTGCTGTCAGATCTTGGGATCCAACCCATAATTTATGAAATTGTAAAAGAAAAACAAACCCTTGACTTGAATCAGAATGTCGTTCAGCTAGTAATCCATCAAGCCAAATACAGTATGCCATGTATTGTGCATGCCATGTGTTTGAGACACACACACCTCCATTTTGGTAGTAAAACCAGAACATTTATTGAGTTCCTGGGGGATGCATGTGGCTTCATGGTCTCCAATTATGCAGTCCATGTATATTTAACTATAGTTGATCATTTTATAATCCTTTGCTCTGAGCAAAGATTTTTTTGGGGAAGGGCAACTGATAAACATCTAAATAAACTTGCACATGCAGCTGTTTTTGAAGCTATTTTTGTATTACATAAAAACCCTAATGCTGACAGAAGTACAGAAAAATAATTTTATGCAGGGTTTCTGAGCAGAATAAATCTATTAAGAAAAAAATGACAAAGCCACTAAAGAGGGGGTCCCCCATTTCTGCATCAGGCATAGAAAAAAGGTACTAGGTATGTTTTAGATATTCAGACAAAACAAAATCATAGATAAGGAAAGCATCATTAAGGCTCAGTTCAGACAGATGTGACAAAAAAAATCATTGTTTAATTAACAGTGAAATCCTACAGAGTTCCTCCAGGCTAGCCACAGTAATTTTAGTGGACTCTGACTGGAGTGACTCTGCATAGGATTGCACTGTAAAACTAACCAAGGCTAGTGTGATTTTCTGAACAGCCACTCCCACTAACTAGGAGTAGCCGGATCCATCAAACCAAGTCCTAAAATCCTAGTTTGAAGTTGGTTTATTTACCACAGTTAGTCTTAACTATGGCTACGTGTGATGTGTGAACACACATATATCCCGGTTTGTTTTCTGAACACGACCCCTCCCCAATTACTAGGACTTCCAGCCTCCAGGAAGGGCCTGGAGGTTTCCTGGAATTACAACTGGTCTCCAGACAATCAGTTCCCCTGGAGAAAATTGTTGCTTTGGAGTGTGGACTCTATGGCATTATACCCTGATGAGGTCCCTCACCTCCCCAAACCCTACTTTCCCCAGGTTCCACCCTCAAATCTACAGGTATTTCCCAACCTGGAGTTGGCAACCCTACCAATTACAGAGTGAAACCAGTCTTTCTCAAGGCCAGTCAAAATTTGAGTGAACACCTACAAGCAGAATCTTAGCATCACAAACCAACTATTGTTAAAATAAACCATGGTTTGCATTACGTCTGAACTGTGTGGAAGAGTTATACCTGTGTAGGGCCATTTGGAACAGAAGAGATTAATCTGTGCTAAAAGCCCATACCTGTAGAAATGAGGCCAAGGGCAAGGCCTCTGCGTTTGTCAAAATACTGGCATGTAATAGTTACTGTTGCTGTGTACAATAAGCCACACCCGAGTCCTGAAAAGAGAAGAAATTTTTCACAAATGAAGAATCCTTTATTACTGAATAAGGATTATGATGATGTGCAGCAACAAAGGCAAAAATCATTTGTAAGGTACAAATCTAGAAAGCCCTGCTGTAGCACAACCGCCATTAATTTACAACAGGATATATGAGGCAGCCGCCAGAAAGCTTCTTAGTAATTCAGGTAGAGTGGCCAACACCGGATTGGGAAATTCCTGGCGATTTGGGGGCGAAGCTTGGGTAGGGCAGGGTTTGGAAAGGGGAGGGACCTCAACACAGCAGAGTATAATGCCACAGAGGGCTCACTCCAAAGCAGCCATTTTCTCTAGGGGGACTGTGGTTTGGAGATCAGCTGTTATACTGGGAGATCTCCAGACCCTACCTGGAGGCTGGCAACCCTAGGGCAGTTAACTTATGAATGCTTTGCTATTTGCTCTTATCAGTACAAAGGAGAATTAAAGTATTAAACTTAGGGTTGCCAGCTCCGGGTTGGGAAATACCTGGAGATTTTGGGGGTGGAACCTGAGGAGGGCAGGGTGTGGAGAGGGGAGGGACTTCAATGCCATAGAGTCTAATTGCCAAAACAGCCATTTTCTCCAGGGGAACTGATCTCTGTCACCTATAGGGTTGCCAGGTCCACCCTTGCCATTGATGGGAGCTTCGGTGTGTGGGGGGGGCGATTTGTGAGCACACAGCACACACATGCAATAATGTCTCTTCTGGGGTAAACTCAGAAGTGATGGGGACACTATAGCATGTCCCCTTAAAAACTCTATGGAAACCATAGAGTTTTTGGAGGAATGTGCTAGAGCATCCTTGTCAAATCCGGGAGTGACGGGGACACTAGCATATTCCTCCAAAAACTCTATGGTCTCCATATATATATTTTTAAAAGAGATGTGCTAGAGCTTCCCTCTCTTTTTCAGGTTTACCTCGGAAGAGACTTTATTGTGCCACGCCGCATGCATGTGGTGATTGCCCCCCTTTAGCTGGACTGTTTCCGCCCGCTGGCCAGCTGAGGGGCAGCAGGCAGGCCTGTTAAGTGGCGGGAATTGCCTGCCATTAACAGGCACCTGGTAAGCCTAGTCACCTGGAGATCTGATGTTGTTGTTGTTATTGTTGTTGCTGTTTCAATTTATAGTCCGCCTGCCCTGGATGAAGCCAGGTTCAGGGCAAGTAGCAGCCATAAAATCAACATATCATCAAGTATAAATATCTCAATAAAAGAATTAAAAGAATTAAAAATACCACAGCAATTCCCTAATTGCTAAAACCATAGATAACGGACAATACCATATAGTACTCGCTGAAAAACAGCAAGCAGATAGGCCCCCTCAGATCAATAGTGGGAGATCTCCAGCCACCACCTGGAGGTTGGCAACCCTAGACTGCAGTTCTGAAGTGCAAAAAAAAAAAAAAAAAGAAAAAACCTTCCCCTCTAGAACACATAGGCACCTTATGCATTTTTAAAGGATCTCTATGAACTCTCTTACCAACAAGAATTCCATAGGAAAAAAACAGGAAGTAGATGTTAGGCGCAAAGCTGCTCATCATTAGCCCCCCTGCAACCATAAAGCTGCTGAAGATGGTTACAGGTCTGGCTCCAAATGCAGAGACGCATGTGCTGCAAACAGGACCTATATGGTTTTTAAGGGGTTAAAAATGGAAACACTTTTATGATATCAAGCTCTCTAAGGTAGCATTCAAAAGATTCATTCCCTTAACTCAATAACTCTCAACAGGCCGTTCGGTCAACCAGAATTAGGGGAAATAGGAATTCCTCTTTGACTCTTATTTAGTGTTTGAAGAGTGAACCAGGAAATGCTCCTCTATTTGCAGTGCTTGATGGTACCATCGAGCAGTAAGTCAATCTCCCGTTTCACTAGCACTTTATCCTCCCATAGATTTTTCCTTAGCCAGATTTAATGTATTACCGTCAGCTCTATTAACTGGTCATTATCTTGGTGTTCCCCTTTCTGATAGATTGTGCCCTTGCTCCAACAAAGAGGTTGAAACTATCCAACATGTTTTCTTCCGGTGCCCCTTCTATCAAACGTTACATTTTAAATTTTTTAATCCTATCTTGACTCAAATGGAGGAATTTCCTAATTATTTAATGGTTCTCACTCTTCTTAACAATCAGGACCTAATATTATTGAAACCGTGGCTAACTTTCGTGTTGGTATGATTGCAATCCATTCTGCCTTATAACAGCTTTTCTATGTGTTTTACTGCATTTATCGAAATGTTTGTTATCCCAATAAAGGTACCTGAACTGAACTATCCTCCCATACACACAAGTAGTATTTGTGGTCCTAGCTCCCTCCATTTGCCTTAGGCCTGCCATGTCCTGATGGGTGCTGCCAAGTTGGGATGACGACTGCTGCTCCATTTCTAAACCAGCTAAGATTTAAGCAGATTTCTTTCTTGGCCCAAGGGAGCAAAAGTTTGAGAATTTCCATTTATTTAATTTGGCCTTTATCCTTTGGACTTCTATTCTCCGAGCAAGTTCCATAGAGGGTTGCTCCTATATTTACACACTAACATATGGATTGTCCCTATATATTATACCCTAACATGCTGAAATTCTAAAATAAACTTGCATGCTTCAACAGAAGAAATGCAGTGTTATCCCTGCAGTATGCTCAATAACCAATCAGCACTATAGACAGGGCCATGCCTCTTTCTCACCCAGTGCAGGATGGGAGGTAATTACCCCAGCTTCTGCCCACAATGCCTGAGGAATCAACAGATGTCCACCCACTCTCTCCATTCAAGCGTGAGTGTATGTTTGTGTGTAAAGAGCCATCAAGTAGCTGCCAACTTTTGGTGACCCCATAGGGTTTTCAAGGCAGGAGACTAACAGAGGTGGTTTGCCATTGTGTTCCTCTGCATAGCAACCCTGGTATTCCTTGGTGGCCTCCCATCCAAATACTACCCAGGGTCGACCTTGCTTATCTTCCTGATATCTGTCAAGATCGGCCTAGCCTGGGCCATCCAGGTAGGTAGAGGTGACCAAGTCTATCTGCGACAACAGGAGCTCTCGAGACTGGACAGACAGCAACCAGTCATCTAGGTAGGGGAAAATAGTATAACCAAAGTGCATAAATGCGCCACCACTGCAGCCATGCACTCGGTGAAAACCCTTGGTACTGTTGCCAGGCCAAAGGGGAGCACATTATACTGAAAAATGTGGGGGCCCTGTCTAAAACGCAGATACTTCCTGTGAGCATCACAGACAGCAATGTGAAAGTAGGCATCCTTCAGGTCAAGAACAGCCATCCAGGTAGCTGGGGTGAGTAGCTCAATCACAGAAGGCAAAGAAACCACCCTGAATTTATGAATAAACAAACATTTATTTAAATCTCTCATGTGAAGGATGGGCCTGCGACCACCATCCTTCTTTATCAACTACAAAAACTCTGGAGAAAACCCCCCAACAAGGGGTATCATGGGGCACTTGCTGAACTGCACCCTCTCATAACAACTCACAAAGATGAGAGGTGAGCTCTGGGAAGGGATTGTCCCTAGCCAAACTGGGAGGAGAACAGGGAGGAACACTCTTACTCTAGGCTGTAACCGAATCTAATAATCCTAAATACCCATGAATCTGAATAGATTCTAGCCCACTCAGAAAAATATCTGGAAAGCCTATCAAAAAATGGAGTATACTCAGTGAGTGCCGGCAGGGACAGTCAGAAGTGTGGGCCTTGCTGCTCACTATTCTTAGGAGGTGGTGGAGTGGTGTTAGACCTGGGCCTGTGAGGAGGCTTGGTCTTCTTGAAGGACTGTTGATAACTGGGCTGATAGCCAGCTTGTCTGGAAGGATACTAGGGGTGATATTGACGCTGGCCCCTGAAGAACGGGTTGGCGAAGCTACGCTGGCACTGCCCAAATCTGTCCCTGGGTTGCTGTTGCTGTGAGGGTATCACACCCAGAGACTTGGCCGTTTGCTTGTCCTTCTTAATATTGGTGAGAAATTCAGTAGTCTTGGTGGAAAAGAGGGTGAATCCCTCGAAAGGCAGATCCTCCACCCAGGACCGGATGTCAACCAACAGAGCAGTGTTATGCAACCAAGTAGGTCTTCTGATAATGACAGCAGTGGCAATCCCTCTGGAAGAGGTTTCTGCCACATGTTTGCCAGCTTGAATCTGTTGAATCTGATTCCTGGAGTCCTCAGTAAAGGAGTCTAGGCGTGGGCTAAGCTTCTCCCAAAGATGAAGCTGGTATCCTGCCACGATGACTTGGTACATCACAATCCTATAGTTTAGGGAAGGCAAAGTATAGACCTTCCTTCAGAGGGTGTTGATCTGATGACTCTCTGTCAGAAGGAGTTGAATGCTGGCCAAATCTCTGTCGAGCCTGCAATTCTGTAGCCACAATGGATGACGGTGGTGGGTGCAGAGATAGGAATCCTGCTGATTCTTGTTTGATGCAATAGAGATTTTCTAACTTCTTTGACGAAGCAGTGGCAGAGGCTGGCTTCTTCCAGACTGGAAAGGCCAGGTCGGAAAGTCCCTCCAGCAGTGGGAAAGACACAAAGGATTGTGAGTCAGGGTAAAGACGATTTAGGATCTTGTATTGAGGTTTATAATGGGAGGTGGATACCTCAAGCTCAAAAGCCTGCGCGATGTTAAGCATTTGCTCTACGTGGAGCTTAGAATCCTTCGTGGGAGAGCTAGAGCCCGGGTCAGCAACCGTATCATCAAGTGATGTCTCTGATCTATTTTCCAAACTGTACATCGAAGGATCGACCTCTTCCTCCTCCTGATCGGAGCTGGACAGGGCGGAGGTGGATGGGAAAGGCTGCACGGAACCAAAGGATGTCACTGGGATCAGGTTAGGTGGAGGAGCCAGCTGTTCCAGTCCTGAATCTAGAGCGAGATAAGAAAAGGGGGGCTCAGGGGGTTGTTGCCAGGGAGAAAACTAATGAGTGTCAAAAGGATGCTCTGGGCTGAACTGAGCCAGTTGGGGTTACAGCTCACCTTCGGAGGAGGGTGGAGAGGCAGAACCTAAGGATGGCATCTTTGGCGGACTCTGCAACTTGCCAGAACCAGCAGGTGGAACCAGCTTCTGATCGGAGGGCTCAATGTGCTTGAGCTTCTGTTTGCACTTTTTGGACGAAGGACCCACAGTGGGGTGCTTCTTGTTTGACGAATGGCGCTTATGTGAAGAAGTCACTCTTGATGACACCAAACCCTCCTCTGTTCCGGTTAGTGGAGGAGTGGGTCAGGAAGATCATGGATCTGTCGGAACCGAGGGAGCCCCTGAAGAGACCATCGGAACCGTGGAGGGAACCAAGGATGTAACAGATCTAGATATGGATGGTAAACATGGGGTCCCAGGAGCCAACGGGGGGAGAGTGGAAGAGAGGGCTCTTTTCCACAGTTCGGCCTTGAGTCTGGCCTCTCTATCACCCTTGGCCTTGTTACTGAATTTTGGGCAGATCTTGCAGGCCGCCACATTGTGCGCCTTGCCCAGGCATAGCATGCAGCTCTCATGCCCGTCAGAATGGGGCATCTTGATGCTGCATTTCTTAAATAAGGGCTTAGGAGACATAATGAATCAGCCCCCCAATCCTGAGAGGGAACAGTGCAGGAAAAACTGGAGGATGGGCAAGTCAAACTACCCACACACTTAAGATTGATGAATAAAATGGCTAGGAAAGGAATAACACGTCTGAGCTCGGCGGCAGTGAAAAAGGAAGGGGTGGTGCCTCCCCAGAGTGTGTGACGTTTGGGTGAGAAAACGTCTAACTAGCTCCGGGCGTAGGTGCCCCATTGTGGCTAGTAGCTAGAAGTCTTTTCTGATAGCAGACCTGCACTTCCTAATTTACCTCTACACCACTGGTGTTTAGATAAAGACAGAGAGGAAAAGGTGTAGCCATCCTTATTTCTTTTAACCTGTAGATTCAGCTGAGTCACTTCAGTTGCTAATCTTTTGTATATCTTTTCACTTAAAATTTCCTTCTCTCAAGATTACTGCTGTTCCACTTTGCACCAGAATGAAAAATAAAATCAATCCAAGTATGTTTGTGCTGAACTAAACACCCTACAAAGCCGGTTAGTAGCATCATCCCTGCTTGTCCCTAAAGACATCAACACTTGGATTCTAGGAGAAGGGGGGGAGGGGGAGACAGAGACACTTCTAACTGCCATTTACCATGAGAGGGAGGGCAGCTCCTGACTCCTTCCTGCACCACCTGCAGTGGCTGTGCTAGCCAATGTCCCTCATGCTCCACTATATATCTTTTTCTCATCAATTTATTTTTAAGAAAAACCCAATCCTTTATTAAACACCATACACCCAGATGCACAAAAACCTATTTCACACTGCACAATTCTTTGACACCACACAAAATGTATGTAGCTGCACATTACTATGATTCTTGAACTGAAGCAGTCATTATTTCTGTTTGGCACAAGTGACACAAGCAGAACAAAAAGTGAAACAACATATAGTTCAGCACGGGAGCATCACCAGATTCCCACAG
This sequence comes from Euleptes europaea, assembly GCF_029931775.1. NCBI lineage: Eukaryota > Metazoa > Chordata > Lepidosauria > Squamata > Sphaerodactylidae > Euleptes > Euleptes europaea. The sequence goes on along the minus strand of NC_079316.1, from coordinate 98,208,117 downwards.
CAGATATCCCATAAGAGTGCCTGCCTCACCATATCTGCTTCGAGAAGAGGGCCTAGGCAGGGTCCAAACCAAGAGAAATTTACTCAGGTTCTGGAGGGCTTTTGTGAGCAAGAGATACTGAAACTAAAATGTAGTAGGTTATGTTTGTGCAAATATATATCCCACTCAGTTTATATTATCATTACATCTATAGGGTGTCTATATCTTGTAACATCTTGCAGAAACAGCATCATCATTCGATCAGGTTAAGCTGCCTGCTGGTCCTCTCATAACTCAGGAAAAGTGCAGAGGTTCCTGGTCTCAAAGCTGGAGCCTACTATTCTTGCACCAGGAATGGTCTCAGAGATCACTCCATCAGTGCTTCTTTCTGTGCAGTTGGAGCGTGTGTTTAAATGTAAATGGGGGTAAAATACCAAAATTAGGATTTGAGGGAGGTAAGCACCCTCCCTAGACCCCGCAGACACCCTTGTTAGGCAGAAGTCCAAAAGATCCAGGAAGAACAAACACAAGCCAAATATCAGCACGTGTAGTGAAGAACTAGTCAAAAGTCAGAGCCATGGAGTTCTCTTGATGACCGAATAACTCTTTCTGCTCCTTCTCTCAGTGTGTGTTGAGACAGGCATTGCCTTTGCCGTTTACACACATGTGCTACAATAGAACCTTTGAAAAGTAGCCAAAAAAATAGTGGTTCTATGGTGCTCACAATCCAGGAGATGAGACTCCACAAGTCATGGGTTGAAGACCACTGCCCTTCATGAACCAAGAGTAATTCCAGAAGACTGCTCAGAGTAGACAAGCTGACATCTAGGAAAGCTTGCCGATCATTACTAATCTTCTCACTGAAGAGTTCCTTCACACAAATTCCTCTCAGAAAGTATACTCCCTAGCAGCTCTTTAATTTCCTTTTTTTCCCCTCTGGGGATTTGACTTGAGAACTATTGAAAAGACTATTCAGCTGGTTACGTAGCCTTGGTAAAAAGTTCTTACATTTAAATCACCATTAAAAAAAATTAAAACCTGCTCTTCAGCTGCCTGTTTGGGGAAGCACCTCTTGAGAACAAGTGCCTCCCTGGATGCAGGTTCTGATACCAAAGGTAAAACATACATTATGGCACAGGACGACAACGCCACGACAGCTTAGTTTTTCCAGAATCACAATATCCTCCATCTGCTCAACAGAATAACGGTGTTGATGCGACTGCAACACAATGAGAGAACAGGTTCTCACTCCCAAAGAAGCAGTCTGTCTTTTCCAACACTTGCTCAACAGTAATTTTTCAACACTGAATTGACAAGAACCTTTATCAAGGCATGCGGAAATTATGATTAGGAACCACTAGAGGGCCAGGCAATGTGTAGTAAAATAGTTAGGCCCAGATGAAAGGTGGCATCACACTTTAGCTTCTCCCGTACCCTTTCTAGTATAAAAGACTCACTGTGAGCTCTGGATCATCTGGAAACAGGTGTTCTATTAGGGAGGCAGTATCACCTTGCTAAGCATTAACATATTCTAAGGAGCATTATCTTCTCTTTTACAGATTACACATTATATGCCCAAGTGTAGAGGGCAAACAGCTGGTACATTTATATCCTAGCAAGGGCGAAGCCATGCCAAGAACAAAAACTTCATGCTTTACCAATGGAACATTTATGAAATTACACCTAAAGCAAGTGTGATCATTACAACTCTAGACACAATGATAAATCAACACATAGTCCCAGGTATGTGAGGAATTTCCCAATTCATCTTTTAACATAAAGTCACATAGGCTGTGTTCACATAATGAACACTCTAGTTAGTGGCAAGAACAAGCCTGGTTTACCCTCAGACACTCCCTTACCCCTGACTTTCTGCTCTCTTCCTTCTTTTGAAAGAAGAAAAGGGTCCTTACCTGTAACTGTGGCTTTCAAGTACTGGCACAGAACCATGTTTGGAACATTCTAGAAGTTTAAACCAATCTTGTCAAGAAGCATGAGAAGTGCCACTGGAGCATGGGCATCCAAGCACACCAGTTGAAAGACTGGATCTTGAACTGGTGGGGTAGGTTGGTTGACATCCAGCTTGCACAATGTGGCCACTCAGATGAGCAGTTCTACAAAGCCAGATGTCTTTAGCAAGAAACACAGGTATCTGATCTCCTACCGAAGAGTCATGAGAAGATTCCAAGGCTACCTCTGATGATGCTGATGATTCAACCCCTCACTTTTGGGCAACAATAAAGAACAGGATCTAGATTGGCTGGAGGCAGCTTGAGGTAGGTTACTTTGGAGAGAACTGTTGCTTGGCCGTAAGAAAGGACAATGGCAGAGGACTGTCAGTTCTGAGGGAACAGACGGACTCCAAACCATCGGTTTTGAAAGGGCAGGCAGAGCCATGAGACAAAAGAGCTGCCCTAACTGAAGAACTTGCAGGAGGTATAGGACACAGGAGCTTCAGTTTTGTGAGGAAGACTGTAGAAATGGAGGCAGATGGACCAGAAGGGGGGGCTCAGGACCTAGGTCACAGTGGGTGGTGTTCAAATCAGAAGTGACAGTTGGACCACGGTTTACAGACCCTAAATGAAGGAACTTAAGAGCATTTTCAATGGTTTCTAGGATCTTCTTCTCTCCCATCTTACTAGTGATCGGTACCCAAGGTAGGTCATGTATGCAGACCGGGCCTGATAGTCTTTCTGGAACGTGGTTCCCAGATGTGGTACTGAGAATCACAGGACCAACCCTGGTAAGTCCCAGGCACATGGAAAGGAATGATGAGAAAACACCCCACCTGTTGAATAGCCAACTTGTGTAAAGGTGAGGGAGTGGCTGTGAGGACCATCTCCTAGTGGAGTGCCCTGGGGGGGGGAGGTTCCAGTGCAACACCAGACAAGCCTCCTGTGTTCTGAAGCTGTCCATCCAAAATGGATCCGATGAGCTGCACATCAGGGCAGGTGCTACACCCCCAATATTATGCCCAGTATTACAGGCTGTGGAATGGACATGGATGGTGAAGCACCGTTCAGTATCGATTAAAGTCGCGCTGCTGGAACGGATAAGAGTGGTTTGAGGGGTTTTAGAACAGCAAGCAGCCCTGAAGATGAAACCAGGGAGAAAAATAACAGATGTGAAGAGATGGTCATGTCCACTTGGAAACCAGCCGATGGACATTTACTTTCTTTTCTTCAGCTTTGAAGATGTGCCACAGTGATGTTTTGCTTTCAAAGGTCAGGATTTTTGATTTAGCTGGTCAGGAGTCACAGCTGCAGTACCCAGGGGGTCAGAGATAAACAGAGATAGAAGCAGTACTCAGACAAAGCACACAAATCCACTTGGTATCTACTTGGCAAATAGTACCTGTGGCCATCAAGTCTGAACCACATAAGGCAAACTCTCACAATGTAGCTCAAACATAAATGAAGCTGTTTTGGTGAGCTTGCTTAATGAAGCACTGGCAATGTGTACAGGAGCCCCAGCAGCTTTGCGACCCTCACCTAGCCTAAGATAAGAGAACCAAGGAGGATGGCACACTGGTCCCCCCCCCCCAGGCATGCCTGTTGCACCCACTTTCTTAGAATGGGGGTGGGCGCCAGCCACCAAAAACTGGTTTAAGCTTAGCCCTTAAAAAGTTCTCAGCGTGGCTCTGCACAGGTCCCCCGCCCCGCTGGGGAGAGCAGGCCACAAAGAAGAGTTTTTGTTCAAGCTGAAGTACATCAGCAAAGAGCAGTTTATTTCTTGTCTATGGATTCTAAACCACAGTTCAGTCCTGGGTCAGAACTCAGTTTTTTAGGCAAGAAACAAAAGAACAAATGTGTTCAAGTGCCCCAATTTATATGTCATAATTGCAGTTTATTTTGATCCAGAAAGTCTTCTGTTTTAGTTCAGCAGACAAAAGGGAGGAGGTGGGAGCTCAAGCACCTGAGGAGTAAATCATGAATAAAGCGAATACAGTGCTCCTGTGTAAATGTTTTTCAGAATGCGTAGAATAACTGATCAATTTCCAAATGAGTAACAAAACCACTTTATTTTATACAGCTATAGATAATTGAATTTATGAAACACAGCATAGCAAAATTCCCAGTAACTTATTCTTAACATACACCTTATGTCAAGCTATATCATTAAAAAAAAAAACCATCAGTGAACGAAGTTAATGTTTCACTGAAAATGATCTAACTCTCTTATGGAAGAAAAAAAATTCTTTGGTAACAGGGAATACTGTAAAGACAGATTGATCCTTGAGAAATTCAGCTGGGTGTTTTGTTATAGATCTTCCTGCCTTCAGTCAAGCCTTAGTTGCCATGGAGAGGGCAAAGGGATAAGTCTTCTCCCTCTCCTTCAGTCACCAATGTCATTTTTGAATCTTAAATATGATATCCGTTTGACCCGCTCTTTGAGATTCATCAAACAATTTACAAAGACAATCCCCTTTTCTTTCTAAACACTGGCGATAAATATTTCATTGCTGGCCAGTCTTCATCACTGTGACAAACAAATACCAGCCTTATTCATATGATCACAATCTTCTCTTAGGCTGCATTCCAATAGCAGTTTTTCACATTGCTGGCTGCACAGCACATCAAATTGGCCATGTGAGAAAGAGAGCTGCAGAAATACGAGGTTGTGTGTGAGTCTTTGTGAATTTACTGCTGAACAATCAGATGCTTGAACCTTACCATCTTAGGTAGGCCTCATGTATACCCGTCTGCTGTATGGATCACAATGGAGCACTATAATTGTTTTCTGCAACCTTGTGTGATTTATAGGCACTGCCTATACTTCAGTAGAACTGGTGCACCCAACACTTGAGAATCTCCAGTGAAGATAGTAATTTAAATCGATTCTCAATCCTAGATGTAATGGTTTCTGTACATTAAGGAGGGATGTTTCCAAATCACAGAATTCTTAATTCTCACTAGCTACAAGCCCTACACACACACACAAAAAATCATCTTTCTTGTCTAGTTTCTTTTTGTTTCTTTTCTCTTCTGTGTTCTTGTGTCATCCTTTGGACCTTTATACCTCCTTTAACTGATCCTTCCTCCATAACCAGACCTGCTTCACACTGTGACTATTATTGGAGGAAAAGCATAGCAATGCTATTTTTAAACTCAGTTTTAATACAAACAGTAGACACACAGTAGACAAGTAGTTGTAGATGTGATCATCCCATCTCCTGTGTCCTTAAAGATTCTTCCCTCTGCCCTGCTGCACTAGTTTTATCGACAAGTGTTGCCTTAGTGATATGCTAACCTCTTCATGTCATGCACAGTAGGAAGAACTGCAATAAAAAGCAGCAGAGATCTGCAAAACCTTATACAGATATATTCTGGCACAACCTCTAAGCAACACTTTCCTACTAAACTATACCCAAGTACACACAACTGAAACACATATTCTGGTCTTCCCTATTTATCATGACCTTCGCCTTTCTCCAATCATTACCCTCTTGGCAAATTTTAGATTGCAAGCTCCTTGGGGCAGGGACCTGCCTTCTTCTGTTTTGTAAAGTCCTGTGCATATTGCTGGTGCTGTATAAGAAACAACCGCAGACTCCCCATACTTCATAAAGAGGACAGCTGCTTGGTACCTACACTGTATTAACTCCTCTGCCCTGCACTAATAATAATAAATAATGATAATTTATTGGATTTTTAGGCTGCTCTATCCTGACAAGTCGGGCTCAAAAAAGACTGAGAAGCATATATACAAGGTATCAGCCAGGTATTTGTTAGGGATGCACACTTAAATACTACTTAATGAAAATCTGAAAGTAATGATCTCTTATCTTTAATACACTGAATGTTCCACATCTAAAAAAATCTCTAACAGTTATGACCATCAGTAATCTCTGGAAATGTCTATGGCAACTTCTGTCACTGGTACTGTCTGCTTTTCAGTCATACTAGGTGGTGGTAGCAAGAGCAGATAAAAGTTTTTGCCAGTTCACACATTACAGAGTCCACAGGTTGGACCTGGGGTCCCCTCCCTGTATAACAACTGGACACAAGTTGTGGATTCTCTTCCATTCAGGGGCAGACAGGGAGGTGAAAATGTCCCAGAAAGGGCCCTGCCTCTGCCCCCCCTTCCCCCAAGGGAAGGGGGAAAGGAGCAACAGCTGTTTGCTGGTGGCTGAGGCAGCTGGCTTGCTGGCTGGCTATGGCGGCAGCTGTTCACCAGCATGGCCTGGGAAGCCAGCTCACTCGCCACAGCAGCTGCTCACCAGTCCTGCACAGGGAGAGAGCTGATGGCTCTCTCGCCGCCATTACTGCTCTGCCACCCCACACTTGGCAAGGGCCTCCAGCTCTCCTGTTGCAGTAGCTGTTCACCTGCCATGCACAGGAAGAAGGTCAACATCTTTCTTGCCCTGGGGGCTGCTCCTCTGCCCCACATGGGGTGAGGGCTGAGGGCTCTCCTTTCGCCACAGCCATCTGCCTGCTGCACAGGGGGTGAAGGCTGCACAGCGGCTGCTGAGAGGGCCTCTCTTAAAAGGGATAAGGGCAACCTCTCGCCTGAGGCTGGGGTGGCCCCTGCCCCCCCTCCCCCACCATCAGCCTGCTGGGATTTTTCCTGATGGTCTTAATGACAAATCTGCCCCTGCTTCAGTTCCTCCATGTGTGGGGTGCCCAATTGAACACACATGAACACATGACGCTGCCTTATACTGAATCAGATCCTTGGTCCATCAAAGTCAGTATTGTCTACTCAGACCGGCAGCGGCTCTCCAGGGTCTCAGGCAGAGGTCTTTCACATCACCTACTTGCCTGGTCCCTTTAACTGGAGATGCTGGAGATTGAACCTGGGACCTTCTGCCAAGCAGATGATCTACCACCACTGAGCCAGGGCCCCTCCCCATTCATGACTGATGTGAAGAAGGGACTTCAGCCTCCCACCCCCCCATGCAGTTTTCCCAACCTGAAAGGGGGGGGACTTCTTGGCCTGTTGGTGAAGACCACAAGAAACTAAAGAGAACCCCATTCCCCATCCCCCCAATTCAGGTCAGGAAAATGGCACAGGGGGAAACTGAAGCTCCTTTTCCACATGCATCACCATTCCGATCCAAGCTGAGCACGACATACAAAGGAACGGAGCACACCCACAACTCCCATCTTACTGTTACGCATGGTGGGGACTCCAGACCCAACCTGTGAATTCTATGTCAATCAATTTAAGTCACAGGTACATCTTCCAAATGTTCCCACTGAAGATCTTTCCGAAAGGCATTTTTGTGCACAACATTTCCACTTCTTTCCAATCACTGCACTGTCTCAGGGGCTTTCTGCGTTTACATAAGCAGAAGCAGGCTCCCCTTGCTTGTTATTCTCTAAGCTGGAGCTCTGCTTCCCTGTCTACCAGGAGGCAAATGCAAGCAGACACTCCCAAGGTCTGACTTATATTCTTTGAAAGGCAGGAATAGAGTAGACTACAGCAGAACATCATCACGCCTTGCACGGTCTGCGGCCTTCGTATCTGCGGGACTGCCTCTCCTGGTGTGCTCTCCAGAGGACTCTTCGTTCAACCAATACCAATCTTTTGGTAATCCCCGTCCAGAGGAATGTACGGCTGGCCTTGGCCAGGGCTTTTCGGCCCTGCCCCCCACCTGGTGGAATAGCCTCTCGATTTGAGATCAGGGCCCTGCGGGACCTTAAGGAGTTCTGCAGGGCCTGTAAAACAGAGCTATTCCACCAGGTTTATGGTTGAGGCCAGCTACAGTTTCACAAATATGATTGCTGGCCTCCCCAACCCGCACCGTCACAGTATCTTAATTCCATCTGCTCGCCTAGTTAAACCTTTTTATACTTAGAGGCGCCTAAGTAGTTTTAGGATTGGATTTAGAATTTTAGGGCTATTTTAAATGCTGTTTTAAATGGTCTTATTGATTAAAAGGGTTTTTATTCCCTTGTAAGCCGCTCTGAGCCCAGTCTCGGCAGGGGAGAGCGGGGTATTAAATTGAAACAATAAATAAATAAATAAAGATGACAAAAGGGGATGGGAAAAACCCAAAAATTAGCTTGAAAGTGTTGCAAGATGAGAAAAGGCGAGATGGCTTAGCATCACCAAACCTTAAACTGCACTATCAAGCTGCGGGATTAGTTTGGATAGCAGACTGGATCAAAGAACCAGAAGAGAGTATACTGAAAGTGGAGAAGGGGGTGCACTGGTTTGGGACAACATCTGTATTTCAAAGTTGCTATAAGCCCCTCTCCTTAATTCATTCAACTTAAAATTTACATAAACACAATTTTTAAATATAAATTTTAAGTTGAATAAGTTAAGGAGAGGGGCTTATAGCAATTTTTAAACTCCTTAGGAAAAACATGTAATTATCTTTTCTTAAGTTCCTTTTTTAAGAATAATTTCAAGATTAAGCTGGGCTATCTTAAAAATATATATCGCGCTCCAAAATGGAAATAGCAGCTGTGGTTTGGCTAACGCAAAGAGGTGAAAGTACAGCCTGTTTCTTGCTCTCCACAATATGACTAATAGTCTACTGCATGTTTCCTGCAAGATGGCCCACACAGAATGCTTCCGGTGAACATATTCCAAAATAGTATTTCTGTACCTTTCGATATGACAGGTTGGTTACAATATAGCAATTTGCTATTCACCAAAAAATTCAGGTCTCACACGACACTATTGGGCTGATGGCTTTCCCCCATGCACTCAGTTTCTCATTCTTTTTTTGTAATGTTTCACCTTTTCTTCCTTCGATAAATTAGATTTTATAGCTAACTGCCAGCCAGATCTCCAGGTCAAGACTCCAAAAATTTGCCCAAAAAATCACTTTCCCCTTGTCTACTCCTACAAATCTCATGAATGGGTCCTGATAGTTATTTTTAAAATGGTGGGATGCAAGAAGCAGTTCCTGCAAAACTCCTCTTTTCCTCACCCTTCTATAACAATGACTTTAATGGTGGTAGAAAGTTCTGTCAAGCTGCAGTTGATTTACCCCATAGGGTTTTCAAGGCAATAGACGTTGAAGAGGTGGTTTGCCATCACATGCCTCTGTGTAGCGACACTGCACTTCTTGCTGGTCTCCCAACCAAGTGCCAACCAGGGCCTGCTTAGCTTCTGAGATATAATGAGATGAGCCTGGCCCATCCAAATCGGGGCTTAAAGTAAATAGCCAGTCATATTTCCAACAATTGTCTTTCTGGGCCACTTCTCAAGCTCTGTGCTATGCATATAGGCATCAATCCCCCCCACACACATACACACAGATGAGAGGGATTTCTACCAGTGTAGCAGGATTTCCACCCCTTCCCAATCCTGCTGCACCCCAAAATGCTCCTGTAAATGGTATTCCTGGGGGACATGGGACCCCCCCGGAATGGAATAAGGAAGAGTTGACAGTCTGCACCAGAACTTAGTGAAAATTACACCCCCCATGTCCATTAGCAAAATTTCTCATGGGATCCAACTTCTACTAGTCTGTTCTCCTGACACATCCCTGCAGCACAAGGGGCATTCCACTGACACAAAAGCCTCCTCTGGCAGCAGAAGAGCTCTTCAATTGGAAAAAGGCTCCTTGAGTCAGAGGAATGCACTGGCACCAGAAGAACAGACTGGCAGGGCCCCATCAACAAAATCTGGAAGTGCCTCAACCTTCACCGGAGATTAGTGTATCATGTAATACCTACTTGGTTCTCCTCTGAACAAAAGGGAATTAAAAAAAAAAAACCTCAAACCTTTTTAGGTCATTTCAAGGGTATATAACTGCCTCATATTTGAACACACGCACACTTACATTGTGTGCAGTTTGGACCCAAGAACCAGTGCCGATAGATTAACATCATTGTGTTTTTCTCCATGTTTCAGTTCAGAATGAAGGATGGACACAATGAAAGCAGGTGCTACTACCTTCCATGAGGTGCCATTTCAGACATTTCATGGCTCATGTGAGGGCTTTGTCCACATGCAGCCCTACTATTTCCCACTAGAGTTGCGGTTTTAAGTATATGCTCATTTATGAATGACATTTTTATTATGCTGATCCTCTAGCAATTCAGGGTGGTGTATACAGTTAGGGTACAATTACTAGCTGCTCTGCAATTTACTTTTATGCAGCAGGTTCATGCTTGCTTCCTTAAGCAAACGCTAAGGAAGCAGCAATTCCGTATAATTATCTGTGGATGCTTCTACATGGAGATGATTTTGTGTAGCTCTCATTGCCACTGAGAATGCAGAGGCATTTGCGGAGGTGACAGAACATCCTCACAGCAGTTTCCCCCTCTTTCCTTGCCTCAGTCCCCTGCAGCCATCATTCCCCTTCTCCAACAGAGGTTGTTGGTGGGGGGGTCAGGAACTGCTAGATCGTTCTAATGCTATAGCAGTTCTGTTAGTTCCCATTTTCTTTTTTTAAGAAAGTACATCTCAAACCCTTTTTGTTGTGTAGTTATAAGAGAAAATGTAAGCCTACACCTTTCCCCTTAAAATTCTGGAACAAAATGAGCCAGAAAGTTACTTTCTTTAAGAAATAGAACCAAAGAATTAGTAGATTATGGCTACAGACTGATATAACACTATAGTGATGTAGCAATTCCCAACTTTTAAAAAAAGCCCTCTGGTGTGTGTGGGGTGGAATGTTGCCATGAGGACTGGGGCAAGGAAAATGGTGCTGATGTGGGTGGGACCTGCAAAACTGCTCACCTTCCCATCTACACATCCAAAAGCACTTTGACTGCAATCATTCCAAACAGATCATAGCAAAGTGGACCAGCAGAGGAAAATGTCACATGGATGGTCCTGAAAACAGCAGTGCTGTAAGGAAGACAAGGCAGAGCAATATGAGCTGTTTCCACATGGATGTTTTGGTTTCTTTATTCGAAAATATGCAAGGGAACTTTCTCATTTTTAACAAATTGAATTTGGTTATGTAGAAATTTTAAAGCACACAGGTACTGGAAACGTGTTTTATAAGTTAACACTGAAATTTAAATTATAAGCTTTTAAAAAGATACTTACTTGCAAGTAAACCGACACCACTTGCAAGGGATCCAACCCAAGCAGTTTTTCCTTTCCCTTCTCCAAAAATGTCCAGCCATTCTAAATATAAAACTCCAACAGCTAATGGAGATCCATAACACAAGAACTGGGTGAAGAAGGAGACAAGTACTATAACCCAGCCCCATCCACCATCTGGTGACTTCTCGAACACCATTCTCTGGGAGTAGTTCAAGAACTCAAAGGTCTGTGTAAAAAAAAATATGTACACATACATATGGGAACAGAGTTGAATGGACACACAGATTTCAACAAAATTTAAAATATATAAGCCACATGTTCAGAAAGTAAGTTGGCACAGATGCATGGAGACAGTGTCACCAAGCCCAGACTATAAACATCGCTTAGAGTGCAGTGCTAAATCCATTAAAATTAATGTGCTTAAAAGAGTGCAACCTTGCTTAGGAGGGCACTGCACAGGCTTCACCAGTGATCTCTCTATATGCTGCCTAATGCCATCCACCATAGACTTGATGAAGGTGAGGATGGAATAGGTTTTGATAGGCTCTAAAGTGCCACTGGACTTCCATCCAATGTTGCTGCTACACACTAACATGGTTACCCATCTGGAACGATCATCTGATGGTAGACTTTGGTATAAAGTGTTTGCCCCCTCCACAGCCACTCACTGCAACCCCACTCCCCTTCTCACACCTCCAAGGGTAAGCATCCCTACCCAGAAACGCTTGTAAAGACAGGAGAGCCTCGTGGTGCTCATGCAGCTCATGGTTTCAACAGAGGCAGCTTACTGTGCATATCGTACTGGGCGCTAGGCTGCCCTCCTCTACTGAAACCTATGGGCAAGTTCTGTGTACACGCCAGTGCCCCCCACAGACTTCTAGATCAAGTGCAATATTCTACTCTACTAGTGTGACTCGTGTACCTACTCAGTTCATAAGCAATTCTTCAGGAACCTTACAGAACAACTTTTTTTAAAAAAATAACACTACTTTTTCCAGTCAAGGGATCACTTTGCAAGTTCAGGCAATTACACGAAGACCAGTGAAAGAATAATATGTGACAGTGAGCACACACAATGTGCTTCTCTATTTAGATGTGGGTTCCAGCATCCAGCTGGACTCCAGAGACAGACAGTTCTGCAGAGGAATAACCCACGTGCTACTTTTTTACATTTGGGTACCTCTGTAAATCACTCTTGAAAGCAGTGTGTCCTTCAATGGAAAATACACATGTGTGCTAACTGGCTCTTATAGCTTCCTCAACCTCATTTAGTATAAGCTCAGGAAGACCAAAAGTTTCTCCCACATGCCCATAGCAGTTTTCATTACAGGCAGGCTCGGTCTGACCAGTGGTGATTTCAGACTGCTGAGAGTTTACATGTAAAGCCAGGTAAGGGCACAACTCTGAGTTTGGAGCCAACAGACCAACCTCCATCCAGGGTAAGTCAACAATTATCCCTGCCTCACTGGAGACCAGAAGTGCTCACTAAGGGGACCCACAATGTGCTATTATAGCCTCACTTCATAGCCAAAATTTGGGAGATGGAGCAGAGAAGCAAAGAGGGACAACTCTGCTTCATCTGAAGGTAAAAGGATGTCGTAGCAGCTTCTGAAGACAGGTGTGGCTTGATAAAGTTAGAACAAGGAATCAGTTCAAAAGGAACACTCACCACAGCCTAAATTTTACACTTATCCAAATTCCCAAAGACTGTAAAAAGGCATAAGGCATTATATAAACCAGTAAATAAATATATCTGTATGTTTAAGGTGTGCATTTTCCCTTATTTTTTCAGGCAGAGGAAGGGGCTGCAGAAACCCCATGGGTAGGACAGTACAAATAAGCTTGCAGCTTTTCCTGCCTTCCCCCAGAATGTTCTTGTGCCCCTCAAATGCTGCTGGTTGAGAAACAAAATGCTACAGGGCATTGGGGGAATCACAGTGAGGAGCAGGGAATTAAGCAAAATCATCCTGCCTTCCCCTTCTGCCAACAGTGCTCAACTGATGGAGAAGGAAGGTATGGACACTTTCTCCCAATTCTCCCACCTCAATGCAGCCCCCTCCCTGAAAGCCTTTTATTCATGGGCCCCCTGAAGCTACAGAATCAGCTTTTTGGGGCTCACAAGAAGCTGCTGGTGGAAGACAGGGAAAATACTGGTTCCGGAAGCGCTCTAGCATTCTCCGTTCAACGGTTTAACCCGTTAAACCCAAAGGCTGAAAAAGACCAAGATTCAAATTTAAAAATCAAACATTTCTTGTAATGGTTATTTATTTCCTAAGTAAAACAAAAGACTGCAAGAGGTATGCCATAAGGTGAAAAAATGGGAATGCTAACAGCAGCATGCATCTTAAATTTTAAAAAAATCCAATAAGGAAAAGAAAACCCTCTCATATAAATTGTATAAGGCTGCAATGTACTTAAAGACATAAGAGGTAGTACTTACAGAAGATGGTCTCAAGTCATTCAATCTTCTAGAACAAGTTATTACTCGAGAATCTGGCAACCCAACCTGGGAAGAAATATCAGGTTTCTGAGCCAAAGCAACCGAACTGTGCAGAACCACAGTGGAAAAGAATTAAAAAATTTGCTATTGTGATGCAGGAAGGATTGTTGTATAGAGATTTCAAAAGCTACTACTCTAATCAGAGAGAACAAAAACAGAGGAAGCACCCACCATCACTCAAAAATTTGACAACAGCCTTGGATCCAAGGAAAGCAAAAACTGTAAGGGCAATAAACATAAGAAACATTCTGATATTCTGTACCCTGGAGTGATTTCTAGATCTCCAGCATAACTGCCTCTACTTTTGATTTATTGCCAATAATTTATCCATAAAATGTAGGATCTTTCTACCCTTCCATCACATATAGTTTTAAAAGCCATTGCTTTCATTAACTGCACTGTAGTCCTTGTCCTTTAGCCTGGTGCTTGTATCTGATGAAAGAAGCTCTGCCTCTCAAAAGCTCATACCCTGAAAATCTCATTGGTCTCTAAGATGCTACTGGACTAGTTAAAAACATGTTTCTCTCTCCCACTGAAGTCAGTGGGACTTAAAAGTACCTAATTATGGCTGGATTGTGCCCTATACTTGAATAGCCACTATAGTAACTGATTATAATTTCTCAAATGCTTGCCATCTTTGTGTTACACATATCCAAATTCATTAGAATGTCCGTGTGCCTATATTTTGTTGTATTTTAATTTAAAATTGTTATTCAAACAGATTTTAAACCATACTTGAAATGTTATCATTGGGAGAGAGAAAAATACAGTGCACTCAATTATTTATTAGAAAATAAAAATCCTGTGCATTTTCAGCGGGGTGCTTGTCACGAGGACGGATTAAAATCTGGAAGAAGCTTTTATCCATCAATCTATTATGAGCAAGGAAAAGTATTGTAGCAAGTGCTACAACGGCATGGAGATGTATCACCAAGCCACCCATGAATAAAGGCAATTCCTTAATCCTCTGAGCACTGGTAAATTGGATGTAAGACATGCAACAGAGGTTTCAATATAGTGGTTAGTGTTGGACAAGAAGTAGGGAGCTCCAGTTCAAGATCCCATTCTGCCATTAAGCAAAGTGGCTGACCTTGGTCTTGGTCCTTCTGCCTCCAGATTTCGCTCTCTCACCCACATACTCCCCCTAACCTGTCTCACAGAGTGGCTGTGAAAATAAACAGAGGACAAGAAAAAGTGTGTAACCCAAATACCAGAGACTACACATTCGATTCAGACTGGCACAACTCCTACTCCACAACTGATATGTGTTGGATTTCAAAGACAATGTTGACAAATCTGGGACCTGTAAATATTGCTCCAAGAACATTTTCTGATCACAGTCCCATTGAACTAACCTGGATCCAAGGAGGGCACTGCCTAAGAAGATGGAAAGTTAATGATCAGATTTTGCAAAGGAAAGAGATAGCTGCCCAATGTGGAAAAAAACTAGAAGAATTCTTCCGTTTTAACAACACTCCTGATGTCTCAAGCTCTACAATTTGGGATGCGAGCAAAGCCTTAAAAAAGAAGAAGTATGTAACCTTGCAGTGCTTGAAAGAAGGGTGGGACAAAACCCCAATGAATAAAACCCACAAGCATATATTAATCTTTTCCCCGCATCAAGTCATAGCTGACCTATGGCAACCCCATGGGTCATTCTAGGCAAGAGATGAGCAGAGGTGGTTTGCCATTGCCATCCTCCATATAGCAACCCCAGTCTTCCTTGGTGGTCTCCCATCCAAGTACTAACTGTGGCCAACTCTGCATCATTCCCAAGCTCAGGCTAAGCTGAGCTATT
The DNA here is from genome assembly GCF_029931775.1 of Euleptes europaea. Lineage (NCBI taxonomy): Eukaryota > Metazoa > Chordata > Lepidosauria > Squamata > Sphaerodactylidae > Euleptes > Euleptes europaea. Next base: position 98,192,878 of record NC_079316.1, on the reverse strand, counting down.
CAGGCTGCCCAAGAAAGCGATGTTAAAATTTCCAGGGCCAAAACAACATAAATTGCAGCACATTAAATGCCGATCAAACTTTTTGTGCAGATTTTCTTAGCAGCTAGTTTGTACAGAGACATCATTCAAGTAACATCCTGATCATTGTTAGAAAGAAGATTATTTTATCTACCACTGAGCGTGAAGCTAGCCTGGCTAAAATGGCTGCAAGAAACTTGGACCCAGGAGCTGAGTAAAGACAGCAAAACAGGACGTTGTGTGGGATGTCCTCTAGTTCTGGTTTTTCCAAGTAACAGCTGGCTAACATGGTTGTTAGCACTGTTTGAAATCAGATTACAGTAAAGGCTTCTCTTAAGTTTATGAAAGGTGAGGCTAGACAAGTAAAAAGCTCTTGTGTGGTCCTGTTTGATCAGTTTAAACCAAGGAACCAACCTGGAGCTGATGATAATTCACCTGTCATCAACAGCATCTACATTAAATATCTGGTCATGAGTTTTATGACCATCCAAAGAGGCACCCTGGGAGCTGACCGATATCTGACAGTGACAAAAAAATCCTAATATAACCGGTGCCCCAGGGGGTATCCTTCTGCAGCTGGATAAACACAGCCTTGACGGGCAACTAGATGGATAATTCTTCAGCAGCTTTCTCCAGTAGCTAATTAAAACAACATGGGCACAAGTCCTGACACAGGGAAAGCCAACTTCAGCCCACAACAAGGCAGCTGGTGTACCCTGATGAAGACCAAAAATTCTCAAAAAAGAAAAAAGAAAAAAAAAGGAGTGCTCCAAACTCATTACTGTGCTGTCATTCCAGCCCCAAATCTCAACCCCACAAGAATGTCGAGCAAAAACTTTACTTGGGAACAGTCTCAAGGTGGAATCTATCAGGAAAACGGCCCAAAACAATTTAAGAACTGCCCCAAGTCATTCTTACGACTGAAGCCTTTGTTATCACTAAATGGGCCTTCCAGGGAAGGGTTTTAGGTTACCCTAAGGTACTTGAATCTACTACAGTGACTTATTGGGGCTATTATCCTTATGCTCCCAGAACTCCTTTCCCCAAAAAAAATCACCTTAATCTTTTAAAACTTTTTTTAATGATTCTGCTTGAATGACCAATAGGTTTTAAGCAGGACCATATTAAAGTACAATGGCCAAATTTTTTAATATTTAATACATTCCCCTTATCCTTTAAAATCTCTCTCTCTCTCTCCTTACCATCTCCAATTTATTGTTATTAAATTTCAGGAAGGGTGAATTGGGGGAGGGGCCGTGGCTCAGTGGTAGAGCATCTGCTTGCCATGCAGAAGGTCCCAGGTCCAAGCCTTGGCATCTCCAGTTAAAGGTACTATGCAATTAGGTGATGTGAAAGACCTCTGCCTGAGACCCTGGAGAGCCGCTGCTGGTCTGAGTAGACAATACCGACTTTGATGGACCAAGGGTCTGATTCAGTATAAGGCAGCTTCACGTGTTCATGTGCCTTCTTTCCATTATCAAATGACTCAACCACTCTATCAACCTCAAATAATGGACAATGAAAAAAAATGTAACTTATCGTACCTATACTGCCAGAATTAAGTACCTAGAAGGTCAAGCAAAAAACAACTAACAAGGCCAAAAATATAATTAAAAGCTAAACCATTAAAAAGTTGTCTAAGTACACATACGTTTAAAACAAGTTAACATGCTAATGATTTCTACAAATCTTTGTGATTTTTGGGCATAGTAGAAATTTGATACATAATTTACAGTCTGGTGTGCTAGTTTCTTTTAGGCCACTGAAAGAAGGCAAATATGCCGAAACATGTATGGTCTTTATATGAGTGCATGTCTATGGTTTGCGTATGATTGCATGTCTAATTGTATATTATGCCAATTGTGTTATTTTAATATAGGTGTTTGGAAGGCTCCTTGCAAGCCCATATAGGAGTCATTAGCATTATATGGTTTTAATTTGTATTAAACTTATGTGTACTTAGACAACTTTTTAATGGTTTAGCTTTTAATTATATTTTGGCCTTGTTAGTTGTTTTTTTTGCTTGACCTTCTAGATACTTAATTCTGTTTTTAGGGTTAAGTTTTTGTTCCCCCCCCCTTTTTGTACCTATACTGCCAGACCCACAAGGGCAGATCCTATTGGAAAATGGAATTTTACCAAACCTGCCCTTCAACTCAGGTGATGACAGTGCATTCAGAGAGGTTGTGCTAGATCCTACATAAAATATAAACAAATAAATCTATTTTTATTATATTGTGCACAAATATATGTTAGAAACACTAAGCCTACAATGTAGGCTACCTAAAAAGCATGAACAAATAACACATTCTCAGTTGATGTCAATACATAAAATGACCAAACACATTTTGGCCTTATATAGGCTTTTCTCATACATAAAACAATTTTATAATACACATCCTGACATCTATATACACGTTATACAAGGTAAAATATATATAAAAGTCTTTTGAAAAGTGAAAGTCAATTAGTATAACCTTAATAAATAATATACCTTAAAAAAAGTTTATTTTTTTTTGAAATTGTATGGTTACCTTTTGTTTTGTGTGGCTTTATGTAGAAATATTTAGTCCATGTGTGTTAATACATGGTTGCAAGCTCACACCTGGGTCAAAAATTATATATATATTTAAAAAATAGTTATACTATCCATAAAAGAATTTTTTCTAGAACCTCCTCTTTTTCCTTAGAATTGTCCCAAATTACCTATTCAAACTAACCTTGTCATTCCTCATGAGGCCAACATAAGAGAGAATAGAACCATGTCACCAGCATACAGAACAGATCCTCTCTGGACCAAGGGAGAGTGGAAGCAGATCTGGCCCTGATAATCTCACTACTCTGTTGCTGAGGTATAAATTGAAAAGCAATGGAGCCAGAATGAATTCCTTTTTTACTCCTCTGAGAACTGGAATTTCCTCAGTTAAGGATCCAGCTGTGCACACTGTTATTTTAGTTGATAAATTGCTGTAGAGTTCATACATCAAGCATAGTAACCATTTGTTGACGTTTGTAACAACCAGCTGGGACCACAGCCGGTTCCTACCCACAGATGTTTAGTAGAACAATGTGCATAGTATGGCAGCCTCGATCCCAATGAAAACACTGAAACTTTGCTTTACATCTGACGAAATGGCCTCTGGTTCACACAAAAAACCCACCTTCAGTCACCAAAAAAAAAGTCTTTAAGGTGCCACAGACATCTCTGTTGTTGTGGCAGCTACAGATTAATATCCCCCTAGTATTAGTATGCGAGTTGGTTGCAGATAACTTGCTCCATTTGTTCCAGCAGGACTATGACAGCATTATACTAACACTCGAGGCATCTACAAAAGGCTGTATCTCTGAATTATGACTACTGAACATCTCCTTAAGGGAGTTGATACCTACAGGTGATGCTAAACCAATCCTAGGTGGTTCTCCCATTTAGTGAAGGAATATACTCGGGGGGGGGGGAGGATTACTTGACTACAGAAGACCAAGAAACATTCCAAATGGCCCCTTAAATCAAGCTGCAAGCTGAAGTTTTAGCTACAAAGACCAAAATCTGAAAACTGTAATCTTACACGCCGCAATCCATGTCAGCCTCTTTCAAAGACTCATCTCTCAGTAGGCCTGAGCGTCTGCCATCTAGGTTCTGTTTTTTCGAGGAACTGATTTTACTGCTTTATACTGCAGTTCTGTTAACGCCTTCCCCCCAGGGGAGCAAGTATTCTCAATGACACACAAATCAAAATTAACCCCAAACCAGTTCAGCATGATTGCTTATGCCAACAATACACATGTTTAGATTGCCTGGTTCCCAGATTACATTCATTTTCTCTGTAATTAGGAGATTTAATATCTGCTGCCTAACACCTTAGAAGACAGAGCTCTTGCAGCTGGCAATTCTATCATGTTCCTGAATTAAGAGAAACCAATGATTTGTATTTTAATTCTTTTTGTAGAGAAACATGACACTAGTTTTGTGAACATTCTCCTGGTCCTCAGGAATTTCCATTCAGTCACAATGGTTTTTTGCCAGGTGCCCTGCTTTCACCACATAAGACACTGGCACAACTTTTATCACACTGGCAGAAAACAGGAGGGAAAGAGCAGCACTACAAAACTTTTACAGCGCAATAATAAGCAACACTGAGTAAATTGCTCATACCCAGCATCGAACAACTGTTTCAACAGAGAACACCTTAGAGAGAACATTTTCTCTGTCTCCCACACTACTAGAACTTGGGGGCACCCAATGAAGCTAATGGAGAATGGACTCACAATGGACAAAAGGAAGCACTTCTTTACTCAACAAGTGATTAGAATGCGGAATTCACTGCCACAAGATGCAGCATTGGCCAGACACACTTACTACGGCTACTAGCCATGATGACTAAAGGAAACTTCCACACTTAGCGGCAAAAAATCTCTGAATACCAGTGCTAGATGGCAACACCAGGGGAAAGCTTGGCCTCTATGCCCTTTTTATGGCCCACTGCAGTAACTGGCTGACCACTGTTTGAGACAGAATGCTGGACTGGATGGACCACTGGTTGATCCAGAAGGGCTCTTCTTAGGTTCTTAGGGGGGGAAATTGCAATGATAAAGCATTATTTGAGTGTGCAAAGTGCCGTGCAGTCGCAACCAACTTAAGGTAACCCTGTAAGGTTTTCAAGGTAAGAGATATTCAGAGGTGATTTGCTAGTGCCTGCCTCTATGTAGCAACCCTAAACTTCCTCGGTGGTCTTCCATCCAAGTACTAACCAGGGCCGACCCTGCTTAGCTTTTGAGATCTGACAAGATCTGGCTTGCCAACTATTTAGCAGTAGTAAATTATCATTCCTATTAAGTACTTTTAAGGCATTTCTATACAATGCAAACATACTGTCAAATAACATAGATGAAAAGTGATGTATATCATATGGTGGAATAAATTTTTCCTTCCAAGATTTACTCTTATTGTGTTTTGCTTTTCTCTTTTAACTACAATCCCTGTAGTCCACCAATCAATTTTAAATGTACACAGCATGAGTGTGTATTAAGGACCTACTTAACAGTTAAGGCATTAACAACACTTTTAAATTACTGCAACTATGCACTTCAGAATATTAGCATTTTCTTGGATGACAGCAAGGCCCACCTGTCCCAGCATTCTTTGCAATAATCTCCACAGCCAGTGGACATAAGAGGGTCCCCAGGAAACTGTACGGTAGTTCCCCGAGGACCATGGTCTGACTTCTACTCATGAAACAGCAGGATTCTGCTGTATATTCCAGAACTGGGGTTGGGTTCAAGAGAACTGCATTCAAATGTCTACTCAGTCATGAAGCTCACTGGACAGCCTTGAGAAAGTTACTATCCTCAGCATAAACTGCCCCCAGAGTGTTCGTGAGCATAAAATGATACGCCATCCTGAGGTCCTTGGAGAAGGGGGTAAGACACAAGTGTGGCAACCATAGGCAAGCAAGCAAAATAAGTGTAACTTACCATAAATTAACACACACCATGGAAAAAGGCTAACGTCAGTGGAACAACACCTGGCATATCTTCTTCATAATGATGAATACTTCCTCTTTACCTAGTCCATAACTGACCAAAAAAAGAAAAAAAGAAAAGTGAGGCTATCACAGTATAATAAAAGTTTGCCTTCAGGGGGAAACACATTTTTCCACAGCACATACTGTGCAGTCAGAACCTCAATACTAGGTTAAAGCAAAAACTAAAATATAACTGGTCATTACATAATCCAGTTTTAAAAATATGTTAAGGCTCACGAGGTACATGCTGTACTGCAAGATGTCACAAGAAATATGCACTTCAGCCTAGACACACATATACACTTTAACTCACAATCTATCTTGAGGTAAGCTAAAGATAAGTTTGAACGCAGTTGCTGGAATGTTAATACAGTTGGAGATGGCTTAGCATTTCCAGAATTAAAATTTTAAAAATAAGAGACAGGGTGAAGCTTTGTGGCTGCATCTATTCAACGGACATTGCAGTATCTTGAAATAAAAGAACTACTTATAGCATTGTGGTGTTATGTTCAAAAACATCTCACAGCTTATTTTGTAAGCCTGGAAGTATGACCAGGAAGGGAGAGTCTTCTGGACACAGACTGGGATTCTGCAATCTGTTCAGCATGGGAAACTTAAGAGTCACTGACTCTCAAGTTTCTCCACCAAGAGGAGAACAATCGTGTTCCAAGAGCAAATAGATGTATTTTGGTCAAACATACTACTGTCATCGGTTCTTGTAGGTTATCCGGGTTGTGTGACCGTGGTCTTGGTATTTTCTTTCCTGACGTTTCGCCCACAGCTGTGGCAGGCATCTTCAGAGGAGTAACACTGAAGGACAGTGTCTCTCAGTGTCAAGTGTGTAGGAAGAGCAATATATAGTCAGAAGGGGCTTGGGTTTGAGCTGAGTCATTGTCCTGCAAAGTACTGAAGGTAATGTGCTAATCATTGTCCTGAAAGTATTAAGATAATGTGCTAATGAGGGTGTGGTATGTTAATGTGGAACCATTGTATGCTGAAGTGATCTGTTAACATGTGGAATCCAAAGCTAATCCGCAAGGCTATTGTGGACTGTAGTCTTTGTTAGTCTGGAGGTTTTCAGGACAGGAAGCCAAGCCTTATTCATTCTTAAACTCTCTTCTTTTCTGTTAAAGTTGTGCTGATGTTTATGAATTTCAATGGCTTCTCTGTGCAATCTGACAAAATAGTTGGTAGAATTGTCCAGTATTTCAGTGTCTTGGAATAAGACCCTGTATCCTGTTTGGGTCAGTCCATGTTCAGCCACAGAAATGAAATCAGAAGAGCCATTAAACCAAACAGAAAACTCAGGAAAAACAGTCTCCCATAGGAAAGGTATTCTTGCCATTTATTAAAGGAGTCACTGATAAGATGGAGAAACTTGTGTTTAAACCCACCAAGAAAATACAACAGATGCTACGATCAGCAAAAGAGACCCCCTCTCCTCTGCAGGAGTATATCGTATACCTTGCAGTTGTGGACAAGTTTACATCGAGACCACAAAACGCAGCATACAAAAAAGGATAAAAGAACATGAAAGATACTGCAGACTTGGCCAACCTGAGAAATCAGCAGTGGCTATCCCCAAGATCACGATTTTTCGCAATCAATCTCAACAAATTGGCCCCTTCCAACACTATGATTTGATGATTCTAAGACTTTATTCCTTGCCTCCATCATCAACCAAAAGGGAGACCGCAACCAAGAAATCATGAGACTGAGACTGGGAAGGGTAGTCATGAAGGAGCTAGAAAAGATTCTTAAGTGTAAGGATGTGTCACTGGCAACCAAGATCAAGTTAATTCATGCCATAGTATTCCTTATTACTATGTATGGGGGTGAAAGCTGGACAATGAAGAAAGTAGATTCCTTTGAAATGTAGTGTCAGAAGAGAGTGTTCCGAACACCGGGTCCACCAAAAAACCAAATAAGTGGATTCTAGATCAAATCAAGCCTGAACTTTCCCTAGAAGCTTAAATGACTCAACGGAGGTACTTTGCTCTCATAATGAGAAGAGTTACTGGAAAAAAAACAATAATGCTAGGAAAAGTTGAAGGCAGCAGGAAAAGAGGAAGACTCAACATGAGATGGATTGATTGTATAAAGGAAGCCACGGCCCTTAGTTTACAAGACCTGAGCAAGGCTGTTAACGAGAGGACATTTTGGAGGACACTGATTCACAGGGTCGCCATGAGTTGGAAGCGACTTGACGGCACTTCACACACACACAAATTTATAGCATCTTGGAGACTAAGATTAACATCAGGGGATATGTGCTGTGAGGCAGATCCTAATCTCCTCCCACCTCGGTCAAGGATTTTTCAAAGCTCTGATTGCTTTGAAGCTGTCAGAAAGGTTCATTCCACCATACTCAGCATTGCAGGATTTTGCAAAGTGCAAAGGCCCATAAAAAACCTTGTAACATCCTAGATTTGAGGTGGATGGGGATGTGATACATAATTTCCCCATACAATCCTGCATAAAAATAACACCCAACTGTGCTTAATTTTTCAGGTTTGAAGCTACATAAAACTCAGCTAAGTGAAACTCAGAATCATAGAGCGGGAAGGGACCACCAGGGTCATCTAGTCCAACCCCCTGCACAATGCAGGAAATTCCGAACTACCTCAGTGGCTCACAACAAGCGCAAGGGCACTAGAGCATTAGACTTCTAAAATTCTGGCCCTGCCTGAAACTCAATGATCATGTAAGACTGCAATATCAGCTATCCCACAATGCCTCAAGGAACTCCCAAACTGTAGAAATTTAACTGTAGAAATTTAAAAGCTGGTTGAACTATCCCAACATCTATAACCCAGCCTGCAAAGGTATTTATTGAAAATTCTTCCCTGCCCCCCTCTGAAAATACATAGTGTTTGCTTGTACAAGAGAAAGTTCTGGCACAATAGATGAATTACCTTTCAGTATGACTACTGTGATTTTACAAGTTGCACACAGATGCACACAGATGTGGAGATGGTTTCAGATGCAGGCAAATATCTGTTTTAATGTTAGTGTTTTAAAATGTTACCGGTGTGGCATCCCAAAGCATAATCTTGATGTATGTACATCTCTCACCACATGATACACCTGTGGCTCATGTGGTATAAAATAAGTGTCTCTCTGTCCATAAGAAGACAGAGTGTACACTTTATAGCAACTAAATTAAGCTGATAAAGTATAAAAGGCTCAAAATCCCATCCAGTTGATTTACAACAACAAACCCCTTCACAGGTGAGAACAGCTCCTCAGCCTTAATACACACCCCACACTCTTTTACTTTAGATTATTGTTTATATAGCAGTCATCAGCAAACAAAGAGATTTATACCAGACAGCAAAAGAAACCACCTGAAGGAATTTACAATCAGAAGTTAGACAAGGGAGAGAGAGATACCGTAATAGCGACAAGAGGACACAGCAACAAGAGATAAGTATGAACAACTATTAGCCTCTGGTACTTATACTTCACAGTGGGTAGCTGTGTTAGTCTGTCTGCAGTAGTAGAAAAGAGCAAGAGTCCAGTAGCACCTTAAAGACTAACAAAAATATTTTCTGGCAGGGTATTTTCTTTACTGAAGAAGTGAGCTGTGGCTCACGAAAGCTCATACCCTGCCAGAAAATATTTTTGTTAAGTCTTTAAGGTGCTATTGGACTCTTGCTCTTTTCTACTGGTACCTATACTGACAACCAGCCCCCCCCCCCGCAGCATTTTAACAACATACTTGACCTTTCGTTGCTCTTCACTCACTCTTGCCCCCAAAAAATAGTGATTAAAAAGTGAAGTAATCCTGCTTTAAGCAATCTTGGCAGCGATCAAGTCGTGTGGAGAAAGCAAGACTGCAAGGTTACTTCCAGTGCAACTCCAGCCAGACTCACCCCAGGCTAAGCACGCTGGTTTCTGCATAGGATTGCACGGTAATTCCGGGACATGCAAACTATTTGCGCCTTTTAAACCGCGTGGAGAAAGCAAGACTGCAAGGTTACTTCCAGTGCAACTCCAGCCAGACTTACCCCAGGCTAAGCACGCCGATTTCTGCATAGGATTGCACGGTAATTCCGGGACATGCAAACTATCTGCGCCTTTTAAGCCGACTGAATGAAGGGAACGGAGCCAGCCGTGCAAAACCGGGTCCCTGCTGCACAATCTGCAGCTCGTTTGAACCCTCAGCTGCAGCACATCCCTCCCATGCAGTTTATAGCGTCTTTTTTTTTGCAAAAACGGAGGAAAAGGGGGTTGCGAGTGGGCTTCCCCCCCGCCCCCCCGCCAGTCTTGGACGCTGGGCAAACTTCATGTCGCGCCCCGCACCCCCGGACCCCAAACCGGACCCCCCACGCGCCGGCCCGACTCTCTCCTCCCCTTCCCCCCCCACCCCATTTACCTGCTATAGCCCCGCTCGGCAGCCCCCGCCCCCACCCCCCAGGCAAGGCGGCGGCCGTCTCTGTGAGGGAAATCTCTCCCCCCCCCCCCGACCCCGAGGGCCCTTCTTTACTGACGCCTCAGGCCGGGGGAAGCGAGGGGGCCGCCCGGAGCCGCCGAGCCGGCCAGCGCCCGGCTCCCCCGGCTGGGCGTCCTCCGCGGAGGCGGCGGGGGAGCAAGGCGAGAGGGGCAGCGGCCGGCGCGAACCGGTTGGAGCTCAGCGCGGCTGTGGTGTGGTGGTGCGGGTGTGTGTTTTTGTGGAAAGGGGAAGAAGGCGGCGGCGGCGCTGCTGAGGCTCCGGCTGCGCCTCACCCGCTCCTGCCGCCAGGAAGGAGCCCCGCGGCCGCCTTCCGCCGGCCCGCAAGAAGCGGCGCCCTGGCAGGCCGGTCGGTGTGTCACCCGAGGCCGTTGCCAGAAGGAGGGGGGAGGGCGAGCTAAGGCGGGGGGGGGGGGAGGAGAGCCAAGGCCTGGGTCGCTCGGCGGCCTCAGCATCTGAGGCGACAAGTCAGGCAGGTGGTGCTGAGGCCGCCGAGCGACCCAGGCCCTGGCTCCTGCCTGACTGGTCTCCTCAGATGCTGAGGCCTGACTGGTCTCCTCAGATGCTGATGCTGCCGAGCGACCCAGGCCCTGGCTCCTGCCTGCCTGGTCTCCTCAGATACTGAGGCCTGACTGGTCTCCTCAGATGCTGATGCTGCCGAGCGACCCAGGCCCTGGCTCCTGCCTGACTGGTCTCCTCAGATGCTGAGGCCTGACTGGTCTCCTCAGATGCTGATGCTGCCGAGCGACCCAGGCCCTGGCTCCTGCCTGCCTGGTCTCCTCAGATACTGAGGCCTGACTGGTCTCCTCAGATGCTGATGCTGCCGAGCGACCCAGGCCCTGGCTCCTGCCTGACTGGTCTCCTCAGATGCTGAGGCCGCCGAGCGACCCAGGCCTTGGCTCCTGCCTGACTGGTCTCCTTAGTTGCTGAGGCTGCCGAGCGACCCAGGCCCTGGCTCCTGCCTGCCTGGTCTCCTCAGATGCTGAGGCCTGACTGGTCTCCTCAGATGCTGAGGCCTGACTGGTCTCCTCAGATGCTGATGCTGCCGAACGACCCAGGCCCTGGCTCCTGCCTGACTGGTCTCCTCAGATGCTGAGGCCGCCGAGCGACCCAGGCCTTGGCTCCTGCCTAACTGGTCTCCTCAGATGCTGAGGCCTGACTGGTCTCCTCAGATGCTGAGGCCGCCGAGCGACCCAGGCCTTGGCTCCTGCCTGACTGGTCTCCTTAGTTGCTGAGGCTGCCGAGCGACCCAGGCCCTGGCTCCTGCCTGCCTGGTCTCCTCAGATGCTGAGGCCTGACTGGTCTCCTCAGATGCTGATGCTGCCGAACGACCCAGGCCCTGGCTCCTGCCTGACTGGTCTCCTCAGATGCTGAGGCCGCCGAGCGACCCAGGCCTTGGCTCCTGCCTAACTGGTCTCCTCAGATGCTGATGCTGCCGAGCGACCCAGGCCTTGGCTCCTGCCTAACTGGTCTCCTCAGATGCTGAGGCCTGACTGGTCTCCTCAGATGCTGAGGCCGCCGAGCGACCCAGGCCTTGGCTCCTGCCTGACTGGTCTCCTTAGTTGCTGAGGCCGCCGAGTGACCCAGGCCCTGACTCCTGCCTGACTGGTCTCCTCAGATGCTGAGGCCGCCGAGCGACCCAGGCCTTGGCTCCTGCCTAACTGGTCTCCTCAGATGCTGAGGCCTGACTGGTCTCCTCAGATGCTGAGGCCGCCGAGCGACCCAGGCCTTGGCTCCTGCCTGACTGGTCTCCTTAGTTGCTGAGGCCGCCGAGCGACCCAGGCCCTGGCTCCTGCCTGACTGGTCTCCTTAGTTGCTGAGGCCGCCGAGCGACCCAGGCCCTGGCTCCTGCCTGACTGGTCTCCTTAGTTGCTGAGGCCGCCGAGCGACCCAGGCCCTGGCTCCTGCCTGACTGGTCTCCTTAGTTGCTGAGGTCGCCGAGCGACCCAGGCCCTGGCTCCTGCCTGACTGGTCTCCTCAGATGCTGAGGCCGCCGAGCGACCCAGGCCTTGGCTCCTGCCTAACTGGTCTCCTCAGATGCTGAGGCCTGACTGGTCTCCTCAGATGCTGAGGCCGCCGAGCGACCCAGGCCTTGGCTCCTGCCTGACTGGTCTCCTTAGTTGCTGAGGCCGCCGAGCGACCCAGGCCCTGGCTCCTGCCTGCCTGGTCTCCTCAGATGCTGAGGCCTGACTGGTCTCCTCAGATACTGAGGCCTGACTGGTCTCCTCAGATGCTGATGCTGCCGAGCGACCCAGGCCCTGGCTCCTGCCTGACTGGTCTCCTCAGATGCTGAGGCCGCCGAGCGACCCAGGCCTTGGCTCCTGCCTAACTGGTCTCCTCAGATGCTGAGGCCTGACTGGTCTCCTCAGATGCTGAGGCCGCCGAGCGACCCAGGCCTTGGCTCCTGCCTGACTGGTCTCCTTAGTTGCTGAGGCCGCCGAGCGACCCAGGCCCTGGCTCCTGCCTGCCTGGTCTCCTCAGATGCTGAGGCCTGACTGGTCTCCTCAGATGCTGAGGCCTGACTGGTCTCCTCAGATGCTGATGCTGCCGAACGACCCAGGCCCTGGCTCCTGCCTGACTGGTCTCCTCAGATGCTGAGGCCGCCGAGCGACCCAGGCCTTGGCTCCTGCCTAACTGGTCTCCTCAGATGCTGAGGCCTGACTGGTCTCCTCAGATGCTGAGGCCGCCGAGCGACCCAGGCCTTGGCTCCTGCCTGACTGGTCTCCTTAGTTGCTGAGGCCGCCGAGCGACCCAGGCCCTGACTCCTGCCTGACTGGTCTCCTCAGATGCTGGGGCCGCCGAGCGACCCAGGCCTTGGCTCCTGCCTAACTGGTCTCCTCAGATGCTGAGGCCGCCGAGCGACCCAGGCCTTGGCTCCTGCCTGACTGGTCTCCTTAGTTGCTGAGGCCGCCGAGCGACCCAGGCCCTGGCTCCTGCCTGCCTGGTCTCCTCAGATGCTGAGGCCTGACTGGTCTCCTCAGATACTGAGGCCTGACTGGTCTCCTCAGATGCTGATGCTGCCGAGCGACCCAGGCCCTGGCTCCTGCCTGACTGGTCTCCTCAGATGCTGAGGCCGCCGAGCGACCCAGGCCTTGGCTCCTGCCTAACTGGTCTCCTCAGATGCTGAGGCCTGACTGGTCTCCTCAGATGCTGAGGCCGCCGAGCGACCCAGGCCTTGGCTCCTGCCTGACTGGTCTCCTTAGTTGCTGAGGCCGCCGAGCGACCCAGGCCCTGGCTCCTGCCTGCCTGGTCTCCTCAGATGCTGAGGCCTGACTGGTCTCCTCAGATACTGAGGCCTGACTGGTCTCCTCAGATGCTGATGCTGCCGAGCGACCCAGGCCTTGGCTCCTGCCTAACTGGTCTACTCAGATGCTGAGGCCTGACTGGTCTCCTCAGATGCTGAGGCCGCCGAGCGACCCAGGCCTTGGCTCCTGCCTGACTGGTCTCCTTAGTTGCTGAGGCCGCCGAGCGACCCAGGCCCTGGCTCCTGCCTGACTGGTCTCCTCAGATGCTGAGGCCTGACTGGTCTCCTCAGATACTGAGGCCTGACTGGTCTCCTCAGATACTGAGGCCTGACTGGTCTCCTCAGATGCTGATGCTGCCGAACGACCCAGGCCCTGGCTCCTGCCTGACTGGTCTCCTCAGATGCTGAGGCCGCCGAGCGACCCAGGCCTTGGCTCCTGCCTAACTGGTCTCCTCAGATGCTGAGGCCTGACTGGTCTCCTCAGATGCTGAGGCCGCCGAGCGACCCAGGCCTTGGCTCCTGCCTGACTGGTCTCCTTAGTTGCTGAGGCCGCCGAGCGACCCAGGCCCTGGCTCCTGCCTGCCTGGTCTCCTCAGATACTGAGGCCTGACTGGTCTCCTCAGATACTGAGGCCTGACTGGTCTCCTCAGATGCTGATGCTGCCGAGCGACCCAGGCCCTGGCTCCTGCCTGACTGGTCTCCTTAGTTGCTGAGGCCGCCGAGCGACCCAGGCCCTGGCTCCTGCCTGCCTGGTCTCCTCAGATGCTGAGGCCTGACTGGTCTCCTCAGATACTGAGGCCTGACTGGTCTCCTCAGATGCTGATGCTGCCGAGCGACCCAGGCCCTGGCTCCTGCCTGACTGGTCTCCTCAGATGCTGAGGCCGCCGAGCGACCCAGGCCTTGGCTCCTGCCTAACTGGTCTCCTCAGATGCTGAGGCCTGACTGGTCTCCTCAGATGCTGAGGCCGCCGAGCGACCCAGGCCTTGGCTCCTGCCTGACTGGTCTCCTTAGTTGCTGAGGCTGCCGAGCGACCCAGGCCCTGGCTCCTGCCTGCCTGGTCTCCTCAGATGCTGAGGCCTGACTGGTCTCCTCAGATGCTGAGGCCTGACTGGTCTCCTCAGATGCTGATGCTGCCGAACGACCCAGGCCCTGGCTCCTGCCTGACTGGTCTCCTCAGATGCTGAGGCCGCCGAGCGACCCAGGCCTTGGCTCCTGCCTAACTGGTCTCCTCAGATGCTGAGGCCTGACTGGTCTCCTCAGATGCTGAGGCCGCCGAGCGACCCAGGCCTTGGCTCCTGCCTGACTGGTCTCCTTAGTTGCTGAGGCCGCCGAGCGACCCAGGCCCTGACTCCTGCCTGACTGGTCTCCTCAGATGCTGAGGCCGCCGAGCGACCCAGGCCTTGGCTCCTGCCTAACTGGTCTCCTCAGATGCTGAGGCCTGACTGGTCTCCTCAGATGCTGAGGCCGCCGAGCGACCCAGGCCTTGGCTCCTGCCTGACTGGTCTCCTTAGTTGCTGAGGCCGCCGAGCGACCCAGGCCCTGGCTCCTGCCTGACTGGTCTCCTTAGTTGCTGAGGCCGCCGAGCGACCCAGGCCCTGGCTCCTGCCTGACTGGTCTCCTTAGTTGCTGAGGCCGCCGAGCGACCCAGGCCCTGGCTCCTGCCTGACTGGTCTCCTTAGTTGCTGAGGTCGCCGAGCGACCCAGGCCCTGGCTCCTGCCTGACTGGTCTCCTCAGATGCTGAGGCCGCCGAGCGACCCAGGCCTTGGCTCCTGCCTAACTGGTCTCCTCAGATGCTGAGGCCTGACTGGTCTCCTCAGATGCTGAGGCCGCCGAGCGACCCAGGCCTTGGCTCCTGCCTGACTGGTCTCCTTAGTTGCTGAGGCCGCCGAGCGACCCAGGCCCTGGCTCCTGCCTGCCTGGTCTCCTCAGATGCTGAGGCCTGACTGGTCTCCTCAGATACTGAGGCCTGACTGGTCTCCTCAGATGCTGATGCTGCCGAGCGACCCAGGCCCTGGCTCCTGCCTGACTGGTCTCCTCAGATGCTGAGGCCGCTGAGCGACCCAGGCCTTGGCTCCTGCCTAACTGGTCTCCTCAGATGCTGAGGCCTGACTGGTCTCCTCAGATGCTGAGGCCGCCGAGCGACCCAGGCCTTGGCTCCTGCATGACTGGTCTCCTTAGTTGCTGAGGCCGCCGAGCGACCCAGGCCCTGGCTCCTGCCTGCCTGGTCTCCTCAGATGCTGAGGCCTGACTGGTCTCCTCAGATGCTGAGGCCTGACTGGTCTCCTCAGATGCTGATGCTGCCGAACGACCCAGGCCCTGGCTCCTGCCTGACTGGTCTCCTCAGATGCTGAGGCCGCCGAGCGACCCAGGCCTTGGCTCCTGCCTAACTGGTCTCCTCAGATGCTGAGGCCTGACTGGTCTCCTCAGATGCTGAGGCCGCCGAGCGACCCAGGCCTTGGCTCCTGCCTGACTGGTCTCCTTAGTTGCTGAGGCCGCCGAGCGACCCAGGCCCTGACTCCTGCCTGACTGGTCTCCTCAGATGCTGGGGCCGCCGAGCGACCCAGGCCTTGGCTCCTGCCTAACTGGTCTCCTCAGATGCTGAGGCCTGACTGGTCTCCTCAGATGCTGAGGCCGCCGAGCGACCCAGGCCTTGGCTCCTGCCTGACTGGTCTCCTTAGTTGCTGAGGCCGCCGAGCGACCCAGGCCCTGGCTCCTGCCTGCCTGGTCTCCTCAGATGCTGAGGCCTGACTGGTCTCCTCAGATACTGAGGCCTGACTGGTCTCCTCAGATGCTGATGCTGCCGAGCGACCCAGGCCCTGGCTCCTGCCTGACTGGTCTCCTCAGATGCTGAGGCCGCCGAGCGACCCAGGCCTTGGCTCCTGCCTAACTGGTCTCCTCAGATGCTGAGGCCTGACTGGTCTCCTCAGATGCTGAGGCCGCCGAGCGACCCAGGCCTTGGCTCCTGCCTGACTGGTCTCCTTAGTTGCTGAGGCCGCCGAGCGACCCAGGCCCTGGCTCCTGCCTGCCTGGTCTCCTCAGATGCTGAGGCCTGACTGGTCTCCTCAGATACTGAGGCCTGACTGGTCTCCTCAGATGCTGATGCTGCCGAGCGACCCAGGCCTTGGCTCCTGCCTAACTGGTCTCCTCAGATGCTGAGGCCTGACTGGTCTCCTCAGATGCTGAGGCCGCCGAGCGACCCAGGCCTTGGCTCCTGCCTGACTGGTCTCCTTAGTTGCTGAGGCCGCCGAGCGACCCAGGCCCTGGCTCCTGCCTGACTGGTCTCCTCAGATGCTGAGGCCTGACTGGTCTCCTCAGATACTGAGGCCTGACTGGTCTCCTCAGATACTGAGGCCTGACTGGTCTCCTCAGATGCTGATGCTGCCGAACGACCCAGGCCCTGGCTCCTGCCTGACTGGTCTCCTCAGATGCTGAGGCCGCCGAGCGACCCAGGCCTTGGCTCCTGCCTAACTGGTCTCCTCAGATGCTGAGGCCTGACTGGTCTCCTCAGATGCTGAGGCCGCCGAGCGACCCAGGCCTTGGCTCCTGCCTGACTGGTCTCCTTAGTTGCTGAGGCCGCCGAGCGACCCAGGCCCTGGCTCCTGCCTGACTGGTCTCCTCAGATGCTGAGGCCTAACTGGTCTCCTCAGATGCTGAGGCCTGACTGGTCTCCTCAGATGCTGAGGCCGCCGAGCGACCCAGGCCTTGGCTCCTGCCTGACTGGTCTCCTTAGTTGCTGAGGCCGCCGAGCGACCCAGGCCCTGACTCCTGCCTGACTGGTCTCCTCAGATGCTGGGGCCGCCGAGCGACCCAGGCCTTGGCTCCTGCCTAACTGGTCTCCTCAGATGCTGAGGCCGCCGAGCGACCCAGGCCTTGGCTCCTGCCTGACTGGTCTCCTTAGTTGCTGAGGCCGCCGAGCGACCCAGGCCCTGGCTCCTGCCTGCCTGGTCTCCTCAGATGCTGAGGCCTGACTGGTCTCCTCAGATACTGAGGCCTGACTGGTCTCCTCAGATGCTGATGCTGCCGAGCGACCCAGGCCCTGGCTCCTGCCTGACTGGTCTCCTCAGATGCTGAGGCCGCCGAGCGACCCAGGCCTTGGCTCCTGCCTAACTGGTCTCAGATGCTGAGGCCGCCGAGCGACCCAGGCCTTGGCTCCTGCCTGACTGGTCTCCTTAGTTGCTGAGGCCGCCGAGCGACCCAGGCCCTGGCTCCTGCCTGCCTGGTCTCCTCAGATGCTGAGGCCTGACTGGTCTCCTCAGATACTGAGGCCTGACTGGTCTCCTCAGATGCTGATGCTGCCGAGCGACCCAGGCCTTGGCTCCTGCCTAACTGGTCTCCTCAGATGCTGAGGCCTGACTGGTCTCCTCAGATGCTGAGGCCGCCGAGCGACCCAGGCCTTGGCTCCTGCCTGACTGGTCTCCTTAGTTGCTGAGGCCGCCGAGCGACCCAGACCCTGGCTCCTGCCTGACTGGTCTCCTCAGATGCTGAGGCCTGACTGGTCTCCTCAGATGCTGATGCTGCCGAACGACCCAGGCCCTGGCTCCTGCCTGACTGGTCTCCTCAGATGCTGAGGCCGCCGAGCGACCCAGGCCTTGGCTCCTGCCTAACTGGTCTCCTCAGATGCTGAGGCCTGACTGGTCTCCTCAGATGCTGAGGCCGCCGAGCGACCCAGGCCTTGGCTCCTGCCTGACTGGTCTCCTTAGTTGCTGAGGCCGCCGAGCGACCCAGGCCCTGGCTCCTGCCTGACTGGTCTCCTCAGATGCTGAGGCCTGACTGGTCTCCTCAGATACTGAGGCCTGACTGGTCTCCTCAGATGCTGATGCTGCCGAACGACCCAGGCCCTGGCTCCTGCCTGACTGGTCTCCTCAGATGCTGAGGCCGCCGAGCGACCCAGGCCTTGGCTCCTGCCTAACTGGTCTCCTCAGATGCTGAGGCCTGACTGGTCTCCTCAGATGCTGAGGCCGCCGAGCGACCCAGGCCTTGGCTCCTGCCTGACTGGTCTCCTTAGTTGCTGAGGCCGCCGAGCGACCCAGGCCTTGGCTCCTGCCTGACTGGTCTCCTCAGATGCTGAGGCCTGATTGGTCTCCTCAGATGCTGAGGCCGCCGAGCGACTCAGGCCCTGGCTCCTGCCTGCCTGGTCTCCTCAGATGCTGAGGCCTGACTGGTCTCCTCAGATGCTGAGGCCGCCGAGCGACCCAGGCCCTGGCTCCTGCCTGACTGGTCTCCTCAGATGCTGAGGCCGCCGAGCGACCCAGGCCCTGGCTCCTGCCTGCCTGGTCTCCTCAGATGCTGAGGCCTGACTGGTCTCCTCAGATGCTGATGCTGCCGAACGACCCAGGCCCTGGCTCCTACCTGACTGGTCTCCTCAGATGCTGAGGCCTGACTGGTCTCCTCAGATGCTGAGGCCGCCGAGCGACCCAGGCCCTGGCTCCTGCCTGCCTGGTCTCCTCAGATGCTGAGGCCTGACTGGTCTCCTCAGATGCTGAGGCCGCCGAGCGACCCAGGCCCTGGCTCCTGCCTGCCTGGTCTCCTCAGATGCTGAGGCCTGACTGGTCTCCTCAGATGCTGAGGCCGCCGAGCGACCCAGGCCCTGGCTCCTGCCTGCCTGGTCTCCTCAGATGCTGAGGCCTGACTGGTCTCCTCAGATGCTGAGGCCTGACTGGTCTCCTCAGATGCTGAGGCTGCCGAGCGACCCAGGCCTTGGCTCCTGCCTGACTGGTCTCCTCAGATGCTGAGGCCGCCGAGCGACCCAGGCCTTGGCTCCTGCCTGACTGGTCTCCTCAGATGCTGAGGCCTGACTGGTCTCCTCAGATGCTGAGGCCGCCGAGCGACCCAGGCCTTGGCTCCTGCCTGACTGGTCTCCTTAGTTGCTGAGGCCGCCGAGCGACCCAGGCCTTGGCTCCTGCCTGACTGGTCTCCTCAGATGCTGAGGCCGCCGAGCGACCCAGGCCCTGGCTCCTGCCTGACTGGTCTCCTCAGATGCTGAGGCCGCCGAGCGACCCAGGCCCTGGCTCCTGCCTGACTGGTCTCCTCAGATGCTGAGGCCGCCGAGCGACCCAGGCCCTGGCTCCTGCCTGACTGGTCTCCTCAGATGCTGAGGCCGCCGAGCGACCCAGGCCCTGGCTCCTGCCTGCCTGGTCTCCTCAGATGCTGAGGCCGCCGAGCGACCCAGGCCCTGGCTCCTGCCTGACTGGTCTCCTCAGATGCTGAGGCCGCCGAGCGACCCAGGCCCTGGCTCCTGCCTGACTGGTCTCCTCAGATGCTGAGGCCGCCGAGCGACCCAGGCCCTGGCTCCTGCCTGACTGGTCTCCTCAGATGCTGAGGCCGCCGAGCGACCCAGGCTCTGTCTCCTGCCTGACTGGTCTCCTCAGATGCTGAGGCCGCCGAGCGACCCAGGCCCTGGCTCCTGCCTGACTGGTCTCCTCAGATGCTGAGGCCTGACTGGTCTCCTCAGATGCTGAGGCCGCCGAGCGACCCAGGCCTTGGCTCCTGCCTGACTGGTCTCCTCAGATGCTGAGGCCTGACTGGTCTCCTCAGATGCTGAGGCCTGACTGGTCTCCTCAGATGCTGAGGCCTGACTGGTCTCCTCAGATGCTGAGGCCTGACTTGTCTCCTCAGATGCTGAGGCTGCCGAGCGACCCAGGCCTTGGCTCCTGCCTGACTGGTCTCCTCAGATGCTGAGGCCGCCGAGCGACCCAGGCCTTGGCTCCTGCCTGACTGGTCTCCTCAGATGCTGAGGCCTGACTGGTCTCCTCAGATGCTGAGGCCTGACTGGTCTCCTCAGATGCTGAGGCCTGACTGGTCTCCTCAGATGCTGAGGCCTGACTGGTCTCATCAGATGCTGAGGCCTGACTGGTCTCCTCAGATGCTGAGGCTGCCGAGCGACCCAGGCCTTGGCTCCTGCCTGACTGGTCTCCTCAGATGCTGAGGCCGCCGAGAGACCCAGGCCTTGGCTCCTGCCTGACTGGTCTCCTCAGATGCTGAGGCCGCCGAGCGACCCAGGCCTTGGCTCCTGCCTGACTGGTCTCCTTAGTTGCTGAGGCCGCTGAGCGACCCAGGCCTTGGCTCCTGCCTGACTGGTCTCCTCAGATGCTGAGGCCGCCGAGCGTCCCAGGCCCTGGCTCCTGCCTGACTGGTCTCCTCAGATGCTGAGGCCGCCGAGCGACCCAGGCCCTGGCTCCTGCCTGACTGGTCTCCTCAGATGCTGAGGCCGCCGAGCGACCCAGGCCCTGGCTCCTGCCTGCCTGGTCTCCTCAGATGCTGAGGCCGCCGAGCGACCCAGGCCCTGGCTCCTGCCTGACTGGTCTCCTCAGATGCTGAGGCCGCCGAGCGACCCAGGCCCTGGCTCCTGCCTGACTGGTCTCCTCAGATGCTGAGGCCTGACTGGTCTCCTCAGATGCTGAGGCCTGACTTGTCTCCTCAGATGCTGAGGCCGCAGAGCGACCCAGGCCTTGGCTCCTGCCTGACTGGTCTCCTCAGATGCTGAGGCCGCCGAGCGACCCAGGCCCTGGCTCCTGCCTGACTGGTCTCCTCAGATGCTGAGGCCGCAGAGCGACCCAGGCTCTGGCTCCTGCCTGACTGGTCTCAGATGCTGAGGCCTGACTGGTCTCCTCAGATGCTGAGGCCGCAGAGCGACCCAGGACTAGGCTCTCCTCCCCCCGCCCGCCTTCCCCCCCCCGCCTTGGCTCTCTCTCTCTTCCCCCCCCCACATTAATGGCATGTGTTAACGGCAGTGACTGAACAGCGTCTCAAGGGGTCGTTTTATGAGGCCTTCAAGCTGCCGGCCGTGTTTTCCCTTAACGCGTCCTAAGGCTGCATAATATTCACACTTAGTTGGCGGTTGCGTTTAGGGTTGCCAGGCCCCTCTTTGCAACCGGCGGGAGGTTTTGGGGCGGAGTCTGAAGAGGGTGGGGTTTGGGGAGGGACTTCAGTGCCCTAGAGTTCAATTGCCAAAGCGGCCCTTTCTCTCCAGGTGGTCTGATCTCTGATGGCTGGAGATCAGTTGAATTAGCAGGAGATCTCCTGCTACTACCTGGCTGAAGAACTCCTTACACACCTGAAGTCCCTTCTTTCTGCAGTGGAAATTTACTACATATAAAGAAAAAATTGAAGCTCACTTCTTGTCATTTTACACTTGAAGCTATGGAAATTGACAACAACCATAGAGGGTGGTTCCCCCATTAAATACCCGTTCGGCGAGCTGATAAAGGATACTTGAAACGCGTTCTTGCCTTGGACCTTTTGACTAGACCAGTGGTTCTGACTTGTTTCTTCGTGATTAGGACTACCTGGCAACACAACGTTTTCAGTCTGAACTTTAGTGTTTTTGCCACTTAAGTACTTGTATAGCCCTAGCTGGCTGTTGTAAGCTGTATAGCCCTAGCTGGCTGTTGTAAGCTTTGATAAATTTATTTTTATTTTTTTGAGTGAATCAACACACTCATGAATTAAGCCCTGTGTGGCATTTGAATGTGAATTAATGAATGTGTGAATTAACATGCAACAGCTTTTGTTTTAAGCCCTGCGAGGCATTTGATCTTGTTGCTTTTCATTGCCCTTTTTGAATTAGAAAATCTTTATTTATTTTCATAAGCTTGGTCTTATACATTTGGTTACTATTTTGAGCCTCGTGCTGCTTCCCTCTATAGACTACCTGGCAGTTGGCAACCCTAGCTGCGCTGCAGCAAATGTGTTATAGCTGGATTGCCCAATGATTGCAATAGCACAATAGCTCAATGCCCGATGTTGGCTGGGTGCAGCCACACACGTATCATCTTCACACTGTAGTTCTCGCCTTTTAAGGAAGGTAGAGGTCACTTTCTAGGGGGAGGGATGGACACCCCACATACACCGGTAAGCATTTGACCCATTCAGCGGCTGTTCCTGGTGATGTGGGCTAAATCCTCCGTACTACTTGTTACGGATACCGTGGACTGCCAAAAAAACAAATCAGTGGGTTATAGATCAAATCAAGCCTGAACTGATCCTAGAAGCTAAAATGACTAAACTGAGGCTATCGTATTTTGGTCACATTATGAGAAGGCAAGAGTCACTGGAAAAGACAGTCATGCTAGGAAAAGTTGAGGGCAGCAGGAAAAGAGGAAGACCCAACAAGAGATGGATGGACTCAATAAAAGAAGCCATAGCCCTCAGTTTGCAAGACCTGATCAAGGCTGTCAAAGACAGGACATTTTGGAGGACTTTCATTCATAGGGTCGCCATGAGTCGGAAACGACTTAACGGCACATAACACACACACTTGATGTTAAGATATGGATAGTCAACCTATACCCTTCCCTGGGCCCATGGGTTTGTGACAGAGTTAATCAGTCTGCCACAGCTTATCTACCCGTATAGTCACGTTTTTGTACTTACTTCATGTGTTGAGCTTGGGATGAACCCCACCACAAATAGCCTTGTTTTAAGGTTGGAATCCTATATCCACACTTTAAAATTAGCTCCACTGGGGGACTCCCAATTTAACACATACAGGATCAAGCAACATGTTGCTTAGGGTTTCCAGTCTCCAGGTGGAGCCTCAAGATCAGGAATTTCAATTGATCTCCACATTCCCCTGGAGAAAATGGCTGCTTTGGAGGTTGGACACTATGGCATTATGCCCTCCTCTTTCCAAACACCCCCCTGGAGGCTACACCTCAAAAAATTCCAGGAATTTTCCAGCCCAGAGTTGGCAACCCTGTTGCGTACTGTTTCCTCATACCATGTTTTCTAACCTCAGACCTTCACTGTTCCCGTTTTCTTCCATTCATGCAAACACCAATTTCTAATAACATTTTGCATTTACTCAGGGCTTTGGGTGTTCAAAGCCTTTAAAACAATCCTTTAAAGTTGGCCAGTACTAATTGCACAATAAAGAGAATACTACAGATGGGAAAACTGAGGGAATAGTCAAGGTCAAACAGTGATTTCATGGTTGATGTGGGATTTGGACTGAGGACCTTCAAAACCTCACACATTCGAATTATTCCCACTCTCACTATTGGTGGTTTTAATTTTCTCCACTCTTGCTGATACTCCCCCTGCCTCTGATCTGCTTTTTTTTTTAACCGTCATTATGACTTTAGTTAGCTATCACACTAGAGATGGAATTCACTTTGGGTTGTCAGGTCCTCCCTCGCCATGGGCGGTAGATGGGGAGTAAGATTGCCAGATCCAGGTTGAGAAATTCCTGGAGATTTGGGGATGGAGCCTGGGGAGGACAGGGACCTCAGTGGGATACAATGCCATAGAATTTACCCTCCAAAGCATCTGTTTTCTCCCGGAGAACTGATATCTGTAGTCTAGAAATGAACTGTAATTCCACGGGATCCCCAGGTCCCACCTGGACTCTGGAATCCCTAATATTCACCATCTTGGCTGTGGACAAAAAGTTAACATTTGGCAAATTTGGATGCATCAGACATATCCTAGCACTTAGAATCATAGAGTTGGAAGGGACCACCAGGGTCATCTAGTTCAACCCCCTGCACAATGCAGGAAATTCCAAACTACCTCCCCCCATACCCCCAGTGACCCCCTACTCCATGCCCAAAAGATGGCCAAGATGCCCTCCCTCTCAAGATCTGCCTAAGGTCATAGTATCAGCATTGCTGACAGATGGCCATCTAACCTCTTCTTAAAAACCTCCAGGGAAGGAGAGCTTACCACCTCCCGAGGAAGCCTGTTCCATTGAGGAACCGCTCTAACTATTAGCAGATTCTTCCTAATGTCTAGATGGAAACTCTTTTATTTTAATTTGAACCCTTGTTTCTGGTCCGACCTTCTGGAGCAACAGAAAACAACTCAGCACCATCCTCTATATGACAGCCCTTCAAGTACTTGAAGATGGTTATCATATCCCCTCTCAGTCTTCTCCTCTTCAGGCTAAACATACCCAGCTCCTTCAACCTTTCCTCATAGCATAGGCGTAAACTATGGTGGGGGGGGGGCTGAGGGTCTCGAGCCCGCCCGAACTTAGCCAGGGGTCTGAGCCCCCCCCCCAGAAACCAGTGCCCACATGAGGGGCTCAGTTACAATGGCAGCTGAAGCACAGTCCTGTCCTACCTTCCTGATGTATCATATTACAATTTCCATTATTCTTTGGGGCTTTGTAACTGTTTGTTAGTATGTATTTGTGTGTTTATTAAGAATTTATACATTGCCTTAAAAGACCTATTTCTTTGGCTCAAACAAAGGATCTTGCCACTGAACTTTGCAGGTTTGTTCTCACCCACAACTGCTTCAGGTTTGGTGAGGAGTTATATCTTCAAATCAGTGGCACAGCCGTGGGCACCCGCTCCACAGTATGCCAATATTTTCATGGTGGATCTAGAACAGCGTTTTCTGAACTCCTACCCATTGGCACCTCTCCTTTTCTTGAGATTAATTGATGACGTTTTCTTTGTCTGAACTCATGGCAAAGAAACCGTCAAAAGATTTCACCAGACTTTCAACAACTTCCACCCCACAATCAATCTAACTATGAATTTCTCTGAACAAGAAATACTCTTCCTGGACACCACAGTATGGATACATGAGGGACGCACAAGCACCACATTATACTGTAAAACGACAGATCAGCAAACATATCTACATGCCTCCAGGTACCACCCCAACCATATCAAACAGTCCATTGTCTATAACCAAGCCCTACGCTATATACCGTATATACTCACGTATAAGCTGAGTTTTTCAACCCCAAAAAAGGGCTGAAAAATCCCAACTCAGTTTATACGCAGGTCAATACAGTATTTCACGGTTTCTCCCCTCCCCCAATGCATGGAGCCGCACTGAGTCTCCTGCCGTGCCAGCGTGCTCCCCCCTCCGCTGGCCAGCTGATGGGAGGGCTGTCCCGCCTACCCCCCCACCCCCCACGCCTTCTGCTGGGCGGTGGTTTCGTCCTCCACCGCGCTGTCCCACCTTTCCCCGCAGCCCTGGCTGGCTGGCCAGCCCGGGGGCCAGGGAACGTCAGCGCCGCTGGAGGTTTCCTGCCCTGCCCTCCCCCCCGGATCACCCGGCCTGCGTGCTGGACGTGCCGCCGGAGAGCCCCTTCCATCCCAATCCCCCAGCCTCTGCGCTGGCTGCGCCGCCAGAGGTTTCCTGCCCTGCCCTCCCCCCCGGATCACCCGGCCTGCGTGCTGGACACGCTGCCGGGGAGCCCCTGAACTGCCCTCCCCCCTATCCCCCAGCCTCTGCGCTGGCTGCAGCGCCGGAGGTTTCCTGCCCTGCCCTCCCCCCCCCATGGATCACCCTGCCTGCGCGCTGGATGCACCGCCGGGGAGCCCCTGCCCTGCCCTCCCCCCTGACCCCCCAGCCTCTGCGCTGGCCACACCGCCGAAGGTTTCCTGCCCTGCCCTCCCCCCCATGGATCACCCGGCCTGCGTGCAGGCCACGCCGCCGGGGAGCCTCTGCGCTGACCGCGCCACCGGAGGTTCCCTGCCCTGCCCTCCCCCCGATCCCCCAGCCTCTGCGCTGGCCGCGCCGCCAGAGGTTTCCTGCCCTGCCCTCCTCCCCCCATGGATCACCCAGCCTGAGCGCTGTCCCACCTTTCCCCGCGGCCCCGTCTGGCTGGCCAGCCCAGGGCCAGGGAACGTCGTCGGCGCCTTGTCGGCTGGGCGGGGCCCTCCCGGGCCGGTCCTCCCTCTTGCCAACTGACGAGCGGGCCTGTTGGTGCTTGTGGGGGCCTCTGGCGCACACCCCTAGCCGGCTGCATAGCCGCCTCTCCCGGTGAGTAGGGGGTTCAAGGGCTCTTCCCCTCCCCCCGTAGGATGGCGCTGGGGTCGGGGTGGGCGGTAGGGTGACCCGGGGCAGGGGCGAGATCCTCCTCCCGCTCCAAAATGGCGGCCGCCATTTTAGAGCGCAGCATTATTGACCCTCGGCTTATACTCGGGTCAATAAAAAAATCCCTTTTCTGTGGTGCAATTCGGTGCCTCGGCTTATACTCAGGTGTGCTTATACCCAAGTATATATGGTATAAGAGCCCCGTGGCGCAGAGTGGTATGCTGCAGTACTGCAGTCCCAAGCTCTGTTCACGACCTGAGTTTGATCCCAACGGAAGTTGGTTTCAGGTAGCCGGCTCAAGGTTGACTCAGCCTTCCATCCTTCCGAGGTCGGTAAAATGAGGACCCAGCTTGCTGGGGGTAAAGGGAAGATGACTGGGGAAGGCACTGGCAAACCACCCCGCAAACAAAGTCTGCCTAGAAAATGTCAGGATGTAACATCACCCCATGGGTCAAGAATGACCCGGTGCTTGCACAGGGGACCTTTACCTTTACCTTTTACGCTATAGTCGCATCTGCTCCAACCCCTCAGACAGAGATACTCACTTGAAGGAGCTACAGCGAGCATTTTTGCAACTACAATATCCTGGTTATATGGTACAAAAAGATGATTGGAAAGGCCAGAATGATACCCAGGCACAGTTTGGTACAAGACAAACCCAAATAAAATGACAATAGAACACCTTTGCTGGTCACATACAACTCACAACTCAAACCAGTCCAACGTATTACTGTTAACAACCTACAACCAATTCTGGATTGTGACACTTTCCTCTTCAGAGAAGAGAGCTTCTAATGTGAAGCGAAAGCCAGGCCGACAGTACCAAGATACTTCAAAAACCACCTATGAATGGCTCTCTTATGATGTGGCAATGGAAAAAGCACACACACACACATACAGAACCTTTATTGGCATAATAACCATGTTGGCAGATGCATTTATACAGGCACCTTAAAAGAAAAAAAAGTGTTTCATCATAAAATGACAATCAGTTAAAATCAGTATATAACATTAAAAAGGATCTCCTTCTCATATTTCAAGCTAATAAACCCCATTAATAACAAATACACAATTGCATCTCTATGGTCATCATTTTTGTCCTAAACCATCATTCTCTCTCTCTCTCTCTATGACAATTGCAAGAAATTCAGCAACATGATCGATGACTTCTGGGGATTTATCCATCAGTAACAATTTGATACTCTTGTCTGCTGAATTTTTTGCAACTTGAAGGTAAGGATTAATTAACTGTAAATGCTGTTGAGTGAAAAATGGACAGCGCAAAAGGATATGATGGACAGAGTCTGGTCCTTTAAGATGACAACTACAAAACCTTTTCTTACGTGGTAGTTTCTTATATCTGCCACTAACCATAGCTGAAGGAAATATATTCAGCCTGGCCAACATGAAGGCCCTACGCTGCTGGGGGAGAACTAAATTTGAAAAACAATGGGCCATGACGACCTGTGTGTGAGGCCAAAAGCACATGGTGAGCAGGTCTTGTTTGCTCCACCAATTATTATTGGCATTCATTTTTCTGTTTCTGTTCCTGCCATCTTCCCATGCCCCTCCCTACTCTTGATGCAAGATTCCCACTGTTTTATCACTGTGGACATTAAAGAGGACAAAAACAAAGGTGTTGAGACAGAGTAGAAGAAAATGAATTTGATCAGGAAGGAGCAGCCATCTTGCCACTTTCTGCCCCCATTCATTCCAGGCAATTGAGACAAAAACTGTTTGCACTTATCCCTTATACTCCCGTATATCTTTGCAACAAAAAGGGCTTGAGGCTTCTTTCTTAAGTGAAAGCTAGGAATTCAGAGGTGAGGCACGGCCTATTTTGGGTGGGCATTGCTCTAAAATGCCCCTCTGTAGTTACTGACATGTGAAATGGCCTTTAGCTCACAAAACCTTATGGTTAAAAAAGGAGGAAGGTGCCACAAGACTCCTTTTAGTATGTTTGCAGTGATTTCCTTAGTGCCTAAAGAGCATAACATCTGTGATTTAAGAAGAGCTTCATAGGTTATAGCCCATGTGGAGGGAGTCACAAACTACTATCACATGATGGCTATGTTCCGCCTAGAGGAAGGTTCCCCCATGTGGGCCCCATGAGAGGCATGGCACCCGCTTCATGGCAACCAGAATGAGATGGGGATTAGCAACATGGGGGGGATTGACAACTGTGTGACATCACTTCCAAAGAATACCTGGAAGTAATGTCTCATCTCTTTAGGAATCGCTGAAAACTCTGTGTATCAACTTGCTCCTGAATCAAAGGCAGTATCCTTTCCGTTAAGGAAGAAAATAGATTCCTTTGAAATGTGGTGTTGGAGGAAAGTGTTGCGGATTCCGTGGACTGCCAAAAAAACAAATCAGTGGGTTATAGATCAAATCAAGCCTGAACTGACCCTAGAAGCTAAAATGACTAAACTGAGGCTGTCGTATTTTGGTCACGTCATGAGACGACAAGAGTCACTGGAAAAGACCGTCATGATAGGAAAAGTTGAGGGCAGCAGGAAAAGAGGAAGACCCAACAAGAGATGGATGGACTCAATAAAGGAAGCCACAGCCTTCAATTTGCAAGATCTGAGCAAGGCTGTCAAAGATAGGACATTTTGGAGGACTTTCATTCATAGGGTCGCCATGAGTCGGAAGCGACTTGACGGCACTTAACACACACACACCCTTTCCATTAGCTGATATGTGTCAGAAAACTACGAGATCAGTAACTAATTTTTTGTCCGCTGTAATATCTTTAAAGCGCTCTCATGCTCAGAATTAAGAAATAATGCTAGCTTTTATTATTACATTTTATGTTTATGTTTTATACGTTTTCTAGTATGGTTTAATAACACTGTAACTAATTTTAATCTTATTATATGGCTTAAGATTTCAGGTCGAAGGAGCTCTGTTAATAAACATAAAAAGGAAACTCTGTAGCAAACCATAAAGCTTCTGCAATTCCTAGAGAGGCATTACATCATTTCTGGGATTTCCACAATGAGTACAGTCAGATTTATTGTCAGCTGAAACATTTCTTACTGTGTAATTGTCCTTATTTTTATCTATCAAATATTGAAGGGTATGTGACACCTCCTACAAAGAAGCCACTGGAACCTATTCCAGTTAGTGTTCCTAGGGAAGGGGAGAACAGTCATTGGTGCTAACATGAACACACACAAAATCGCCTGTTAGAATAAAAAAATCTGTGTATGAGATGTCCTATACTTGTCAACACTCTCATGTACATGTCACTCGTCTAATTACACACCAAGATTGTTTCAGCTACTGTGGTTAACGCCAACAACATTGGAAAAGGCATCTGAGGAATTGTACAGATATGCAGTTACAGCAGCCAGAGTGGTTCTAGCAGCGAAATGGAAATTGGATGGAAGCCCCAATATAGAAGAATGGAAGAGCAAATTGGCAGAATATGCTGTGATGCTGAAACTATCCAATCTAGTAAATAAAAGACGTAGAGAAGAATTTATCTCAAACTTGAGGTTCTACGTGAGAACAATATAAATTATGAGGAGTTTGATATGGAGAGTATCAAACGTGTTATTAAGATGTATTTTTGTTCAAGTTTAGTAGAAATATAGAAACAGGCAATAAATACAGTATACTTTAGAATGTATTGGGATACAAGGGATACCCACACCCATTGTAAACATGCATACTCTTGTGGATAAGATTTGTGAAGCATCACTGTAACCCCCATCCTTCCTTTTTATGTTTATCCTTTTATTTTTTTGAAAATAAAAATTTAAAATGAAAGAATTAATCTGACTGTACTTATTATGGAACACCTGTAATTTAAACATCCACAACATTTACTACCTAGGTGTGGGAGAAGCCAGTAGAAGGAAAGCAGCACATTTATATTTGTGTTTAATCTGGTTACCCAGTGATTGGGTTTAATCACAAGATTTACAAACACAGAGTGGTTGTTCTTGTGCCTAAAAAGTTCCTAGAAAAATGTCATTGTTCTAAGATTTAACATTTCAGAATTAACCTCAATAGCTGTAGTGTGTGAAAAAGCAAGCTGTGTTCTGTATGGTGATTTTGTGTTTGTGTGTTCATAGGGTTGCCATCTCCTGGTTGAGAAATACCTGGAGATTTTTGGGGTGGAGCCTGAAGAGGGTGGGGTTTGGGGAAGGGAAGGACTTCAATTGGGTCTAATGCCATGGAGTCCACCTTCCAAAGCAGCCATTTTCTCCAGGTGAAAACATATTTTTCTGACCTTAATTGTCAACGCAGTGTTATATAATTGGTGAGCAGACAGTCATACAGCAGTGTGTGCAAAAATATGGAATAAAAATCTGATTATTTTAATATAAACTGCATGCAAGACTGTTGTCTATAGTTGGCGCCTGTGCCGTTTTTGCACAAAGAACATAACACTCTACAGCTGCTGTTCTGTCTCTCACTCCCTCAATCTTTTCTTTATTCTTATTCACTTCCCCTAGTCCTGCTAACACTTCAACTTGCAGGAAATAATTTTTTGATTGCCGGCATAAATTGTCGGCTGGTAATTAAAACCTGTTATATTGCTAGACATTCTCCTTCATGGTACTGAATTTTCAGAAGCTTTTTTTTGTGTGTGCTACCACTGTTCCAGTTCCATAGAACTGAAAGCTCAACTTTGGTGGCCGTCAAGCGTAAGAACACTTACTCCGATGTAAATTCTACTGAAGTCAAAGAATTAATTCCAAATAAATATGTTTATGATCAATCAATTGATCTGACTCTCAGCATACATAAAGGAGCCGGGAATCAGCTAATAGGCAAAGACTGGAATGCTTTTTGTTTGTTCATAGACTCCCATAATGGACTAAAAGATGTGAATGCCTTAAAATATGGACTTAGTATATATACATGGGTGGCTTCCAAAAGATCTTTAAAAACTGACCTTTTGATTTTGCAATGTGTTTATTATTTTATATGGATTGTACATATCTTGTGAGCTCTGTCGATAATTAGTAGAAAATCTTGTCTGTTCATACCTTGTGACTAGAGAAGTGCAGCAGCTAAACACTACAGTTAAACATTCAGTCCTTTTGGTTTTAAAAACGGGGGGGAGAAAGTTGTCGAGACACCTATGCACAGCAATAATTATGCTTTAAAATAATCAAAACAGAGGTTTGTAGATATACTGCAGTGTTACATTCACTGACACATTCCGAGAACCTAGTTTGCTGTGTGGGGAAGAATAAAGGTCTACAGTGACCATTAAGAGTAAGGGAGCAGTCTTCCAAATCTGTAGTTAATAATTCAAAGACAGTTCAGTAGCTGCACAATTATACTTTTGCTGGCCTGCTTGTTTTCTTTCACTAACACAAGGAATGGCTGAGTTGGCCAAGTTTAAACTTGCCAGGTTAAAAGATGACAATTGTAGAGTCAATCACACTTAATCCCTTGTTATTTCATTTCTACTTGTCAAGATTTGTATTAATAATTAGTTGGTTAAAAGGCTCCAGTTTCTTACCTCACAAATCCAAGGGAACAAGAGAGATCTGGGAAGGAAGAGGAATTTGCACTGTGCTCAAAGTCCATTATGTTCCAAGTCCAAGAACTTAAATCTCCTGTAAGAAAAACAATTCTCGTAACTAAAGGAGTAAAGATAAGGAAAACAAAATGTTACTATGATTAATTGCATTCCGGAGTTGAGAGGGCAACGTCTAAAAGTGGTGTGTTGGTCACTATAATGAAATCCATCCTGGGGCATAAAAATACTTGCAAGCCATGTTCCAAGTGTTTGCTTGCACCAGATGGGAAAGCTGAAGATAGCTGTGTTGGCTATCATGCTTCTAGAGCAGGATCAGATAACGCTCACTCAACCTGGGGTGGCTCTCCCAAGACTTTTCTAGAAGAGTTGCAGGATTTTTTCACATCAGGACTTGGTTGTTTCATTTATTGGTGCAGAAATAGCTGCACATTCAAAGGATCCTTTATCTCTGACAGACTGGGATCACAGACTGGGAAATTTTGTAAATGACACACCAATTCATATTAACTCCAGGCTGTACTCAACCTTAAATTTTTAATGCCAAACTGTTTTTTTAAAATATCATTTTATATAATTTGTGCCAGAAGGTCTTCAATAAGGGAATTACTGTAAGTATGGATTTGGCAGTTTTATTGCTCTCTGGATTTTAAATTTTCCTTCATTTGGGGAAATATTAGTAACTTTTCTTCCAAAATAATCATTGGCTCCTTGACCTGATCAGTATTGTGTGGGGAGAGATCATTTCAGTCACACACATATACACAGAGAGAGTATTGGATCACAATTCCAAATCTGAGCCCCCATCTTGAGTGGGACTGAATGAGAAATGAGGCTAAACCGCCTCTTCCTCTGCTGCTACAGAGCAGAGGTTCCCAACCTTTTTGACACAGTAACTCATAAGAGTAAATTTGCTTGGTATGATGAGCCATTTTAAAAAAGGGAGGGGGTCTTATGTAAGTCAATAGAACTGCAAAATCCTGGGACCCACCTGCACAGGTTTTGCAACCCATGTTTGGGTCGGGACCCACAGATTAGGAAAGGCAGCTACACAGAATTTCAGGCTAGCTGCTCAGCAATCGGTGTAGCACAAAGTGGGGCATAGGGGCTCTCCTGGCCCCGTGCTGTGCTTGAGACTGATGACTCAGCAGCTTTGTAATTCCCAAGAGGTGGGGAGGTGTTTCTCCTCCTCATTGGTTCTGGAGAAGCCCCCCTCCCAGTTATAAAACTTGGCCTCTTCAAGGTCAATTCCTTCTTTTTTCCATTATCAAATATATGCTGCCTCTCTGCTTTAAAAAGCCCCTGAGGTGATGAAGAATAAAAACATGGTAGTTCAAATACTTAACTGGCAGAATCTGCCTCCCAGGCTCTTGCAGGCTCATTGCTGGCTTACGTGTTACGCTCTCTCCTGTTCTTTTCAAGCTGCTCTCTTCAGTCAGGTTATGACAGGCTGTTCTGTCTCCTCTTGCCTCCTCTCAGGGGCAAAACAGCTCTTAAGCAGACCTGTGTGGTAGCACAATGGAGAGAGCAGCCACCTCAGCTAGAAACAGAGGAAGCTGGATGGTAGATTGACCAGGCTGTACTCTTCTTACTCCCCTCAGGACCAAATGGTTCCTCAGTAGGCTTCCTTTTGCCCCTGTCAGGGCTTTCATCTGCTCTAAGCATCCTGTTCTCACTGGAAGATGCTGTGCATGTACAGCCCTCACTAGGCGGGCTTTTGTCTCCTTTTTTAAATAACAGCAGCAACAAGTAATATTGTTCTAGATATTTGGCAGGTCCACCAAGCATATCTGTGGGGAGACGATGGTGTCCGGCAGGCCGTGGGTGGCGAAGAGCCGGCGCAGCTCCCGGATGACGGTCCGCGAGGTCAGGGATGTCACGGCCACAACTTCCAGCCATTTGGAGTAGGCGTCCACAATGACTAGGAAAGTCTTGCCTTTGAATGGTCCTGCAAAATTGATGTGTAAGCAGGACCAGGGGGGGGTGCGGATTCCCACCGCTGAACAGGGGCGCTTGGCATCTCGGGCCGGGACTCCTGGTAGGGCTGGCAACGGCTCACCCATTCCTCTATTGTGGCATCAATGCCCGGCCACCAAACGTAGCTGCGTGCCAGCGCCTTCATGCGGACGATGCCCAGGTAGCTGGCGTGTAGTGCCTCCAGTACTCTTGAGCGCAGTTTGGCTGGTATGATGACGCGGCTTCCCCAGAGCAGGCACCCTTTGTGAAGGCACCCTTCGGTGGCGGCCGCGATCAGGACGTCGTCGAAGTACGGGACACCGCCGGGAAGGCCCTTCAGGAGATCCTCCATGAGGTTTTGGAAGATGCCGGGCACCGTGCTGACCTCGAACTGCAGGCATTTCACCCTGAAGGTGCCCTGGTGGGTGACGATCGTCTGGGCGTCCGCTGAGTCGCCGTCGACGGGCAGCTGTTGATACGCTTGCGCCAGGTTGAGCTTAGCGAACATCCGGCCGCCGGTGAGGGACGCCAGGTGGCGGCTCTCCACGGGCACCGGGTATGCGTGACTCTGAAGTGCCTTGTTAATGGTGCACTTATAGTCCGCACAGATCCGGACGTCGCTGTTGGGCTTCAGCGGTGTGACGATCGGGGTCTCCCATCGTGCGCTCGGGAACAGTTCCAGGATGCCCTGGGAGACGAGGCGGTCCAACTCGGCGTCAATTCTGTCTTTCAGGGTGAAGGGAACGCGGCTGGGCTTGAGGCGGGTGGGGACGGCGGCAGGGTCGATGAGCAGGCGGACGGGAGGGCCTTTGTAGCACCCCAGCGGGCCGTTCCATACGTCCTCGAATTCGGTCCAGACGGCGTCAAGCAGGGGCTGGTTGATGTGGTTTATGCCCATTAGGTGGATTCCCAGTGTGGGGAACCACTCGAGTCCCAGGAGGCTAGCGCGAGGACCCTCCTCGACGGCAAGGCGTAGGCGGCTCTCGAAGGGCTTGTGGCGGACGTTCACGAAGGCGGCGCTCCGAACTGGCACCCGGCCGCGCTGGTAGTTGGAGATGACGATCTCCGACGGCTGCAGCTTGGGAAGGGTCGTTCAGGCGGCCAAGGCGCGATAGGTCTCCGCCAAGATGATTGAGAGCGCCAAGCCGGAGTCGACCTCCATAACACACGGGGCGCCCTCGATGGAGATGGTGATGGAGACTTTCTGGGCACCGCGGACCTTGTGAAGCTCGATGCTGTGAAGTCGGTCGTCATGGTGGCAACGGCAGGACGTGGTGCTGCCCTTGGTGGCCAGCTCGTGGACGGGCTGGGTGGCGCCGTCTTTCTTTCCCGGGGCTGCCGACCGACCCTTCTTGGCGGCGCAGCAGACTTTAGCGATGTGGCCGCTCCGGCCACATCCACGGCAGACGGCGTCGCAGAAACGGCACATGCGACGGTCGTGCTGGTCCTCGCAGCTGGCGCACGGGCAAGCCATTGGATCCCGCAACCGGTGCCCCTGGACGGCCATTTTGTAAGCCTCAGCCTCTCTGTCCTCATCGCTGGCGCTCTCATAGTGGACTGTCGCAGGTGTCGGTGGATTGGTCTTCCTTAGTAGGGTTTTAAAAATGGAACAAACAACTTAGTAGAGGAAAGACAGCTGATAACACAATCTCTCCTCAGAAAGTTAGAAAACCCAATGCTTGGCAATGCCTTATGAGAAACCAGTATCTGTACGTAAAGTAACACATTTGAAAATGCATTATTTTACATGCGTATAGTTATTTACTTCATTTACACCCTACTTTTCTCCCAGTGGGGAGCCAAAGCGACTTACAAGCTTCTATACTTCTATCATCACAACACTGGTGATGTAGGCTAGTCTGAGAATGTCTGAAATTCTAACCACTTCACCACACCAGCTCTCATGTTCGGGATGGAACTAAAATGTAATGTATCTTCCCTTAATGGATTGTGTAAGTAATATTCATTTTGTAAGGGACAGCACCACAAGTGCCATTAAATCTTTATATCAAAGAACAATTAATATATTCCCCTGCCCTTTGTGATGTAGCAGAAGAGCTCTACTCTTCCAGCTCATCTCAGTTAAAGGAGAATGAACTGCTCAAAGACTAAGAAGAATGCAAAATTTTCATAACTGGCCATTCTAGAGATCAATTGACAGAATTTGCTCTCAAGTAAATTGATCAAAACAAATGTAATAAAACACAATGAAGTAAATCAATTTAGGAACATCTAGTAGAAGTTCAGGAATATTTTAACTTTAATCGCAATATTCCAAATGAATCCGCTATTCTATTTTAATTAGCTAATCATAAAGGGCAGCAGGAAAAGAGGAAGACCTGACAAGAGATGGATTGATTCGGAAGCCACAGCCCTCAGTTTGCAAGGTCTGAGCAAGGCTGTCAAAGATAGGACATTTTGATTAATTTTGATAGGACACTTTGATTCATAGGTTCGCCATGAGTCAGAAGTGACTTGACGGCACTTAACACACACATTCATAAACATTAACACTAATTATCATCAACAATGAAATGAAGTTTTATTCTTCCTCCTATAAATAGATATGTAAGCACAAGAAGCTCACTTTTGCTAGATTTGCTAAAGAGAAGTAAAGCGGATTGTAGTACAACAACAAAGTGTATTGTAGGGCCAAGAGAACTTCCAGTAATATGTTAAAACAAAATATAGCAATTGTACAGGTTTGATGAACAGAGTTCTTTCAACATCCAGGATCTTATCTCAATGGCTACATTGAAAAAAAGTTATTTATTTATTTACTTACTTTATTTATACCCTACGTATATCTCCAGTTGGGACCCAGAGCAGCTTACATCATTCTCCTCTCCACCCCTTTATCCTCACAATCCCCTGTGAGGTAGGCTAGGCTGAGTGTGTGTGAGTGGCCCAAGGTCACGCAGCAAGCTTCCATGGCAGAGTGGGGATTCAGAACTGGGTATCCCAGATCCTAGTGTGACACTTGAACCACCACAGTGCACTGGTTCTATGCATCCTCCCCAGCTAGTAGAAGGATAACTCGCTGTTTACTTCAAAGGCCTGGAAGCAGCTAAGAGGGGAGCAATGACACTATCTCTGACTCCTTTATAATAATAAGAAAACAATAGCACACGGGTTACAGGCTCTATCACCCCTACATATGGTTGCTAACCTCCAGGTGGGGCCTGTAGATCTGCTGGAATTACAACGAATCTCCAGACAACAGAGATCTGTTCACCTGGAGAAAGTGGCTGCTTCGGAGAGTGAACTCTGGCATTATACCCCACTGAAGTCCCTCTCCTTCCCAAATCTCCGCCCTCGCCAGGCTCCACCCCAAAAATCTCAGGGTATTTCCAAACCCAGAGCTGGCAATCCTACCCCTGCACCACAGGAACTAAGTTGATCTTTTGAAGGCATGTGCTTCTGACAACCCTGAAGGATTGCTGAAAGCAAACAGTTATCAACCTGCTAATGTAAAAGCTCTCCTATATTTTGGTACACTTAAGGTTTTGAAATATCTTGCACCTTTCTTAAGTACTAGAAAGTTTAGATCCAAGGATAAAAGTAAACAGGAGCTATGTGCCATAGCATTCATATTCTGGTAAATCCTTTCCTTGACTAATGTTTGGGCCTTCTTCAGAATGTAAAACAGTAAAGCCAGGATTGAAAATCCGGCCCCGTCCCTCGCAGAGCTCAGCCAGTGGACTCCTGCCGAAGGGAATGGTCGCCAAGGCAGTCCATTTGTGTTGGGTTACACAAGCCGGATGGCACTGAGGCCCATTTGACCCACCCTTTCTCTTTAGGGAAATAGGGGGAGGGGTCATTTAGCAGCCTCCTTCCTATGTTGTCATGGCTTAGCTTGTACTGCATGGGATCGTTTAGATGCTTCAGCAGTGGAAGTGGACATCCATCCTGCCTTTAACTCATGTGTGTGTTCATGAAAGAGGCACTGATCCCCCCAGATATCTTTCATAATTAGAAATGCCAGCTGTGCAGTATTGCTAATTATCTTGTGAGTGTGCCTACAAAGAGCAGAAAGAGCAATTCCTTCATTTTGAATGTAGAAACCATACCTGGCAAGAAGGTTGGATTGGTGTAGCAGCCACATTCTTTCTCTGCTGCAGTATACTTTCTTCCATTTGCTGAGAAAAGCATCTTTCAATTCTAAAGAGGCAAAAAGATGGCAAATACGCAGCCAGAGGTTTTTGACTACAATCTTTGCAATAGCTAATATAAACCGCTGAGATAATCCGCTTCTATTTAGTAAATCAAAGGAAATGCTGCACCAGGATTCCAGCCTTGATGTTCAGTTGCTTGTGGCCCAAATCCAAAATGCATAAGTAACAGTATATACCTCTCTGTATAGACAAGTACTTCACCTACATGCAGATTTCTTTTTGCTGACTCACAGAGCGTTTAGGCTCTAAGTCAGACAAAGCTTGCTGTTTCATTCAAAAGCCTTCTGTTTTATGAACTCCCTTTCCTGATGAATACTGGGCCACAACAATTCATCTTAACCCAGACAACAGAGGCAATCATTTGGTAAAAATGACTTCTACCTTAGTTTTTTTGCCCGAATACCAGACTGTCTCCCCATGACATTGGTGATGTAATGACATCACTTCCGGAAGTGACATTGGCCCCAGCCTCCCTCTGCAGCTGGTATGTGTCCACCTCCCACCGCTGGTAGCCAGAGGTGACCTGGCAACCGTATGTGGAGCTCATTTGTAATTCCAGGAGATCTCAGGCCCACCTGGAGGTTGGCAACTCTAGCTATCCTTGATACTGAAAACAACAGGGACATGCAAAAGCTCCATGTCTGCAAGGTTAGCTGACAGCTCAGACTGAATTGGCAGGCAGAAAGTTAGACAAATAGAAAAGCTTTGGACATGGGAAAGCTTTGGACTAGTTCCCATCTCTCCTCAGCTGCAAAGTTAACTTGATGGTCTTAGGTAAGTTACATTCAGCCTCATGTAATTCTTGAAGTGGAGTTGCTGTGGGTAGAAAATGTTATCATCACATGCACTCAGTCTTGAGCTTTTTGGGTGGAAGGATAGGATATAAATGCAATGAATAAAGCATTCAGCCTATAGAACTCACCGCTACAGGAGGCTGAGCAGACTACTTTTTAAAGTATTGGCTAAATATATGAAAAATAGTCCTGTCCGTGGCTGTAGGTAGCACACAAAAGAAGAAGAGCTGGGTTTTATACTCTGCTTTTCTCTACCTTAAGGAGTCTCACAGTGGCTTACAGTTACAATTCCTTCCTCTCTCCACAACAGGCACCTTGTGAAGTAGATGGGGCTGAGAGAGTTCTGAGAGAACTGTGTCTGGCCCAAGGTCACCCAGCAGGCGTCATGTGGAGGAGTGGGAAATCAAACCCAGTTCTGCAGATTAGAGCCTGCCACTCTTAACCACTACACCACACTGGCTGTCCAGGATCAGACCAGGCATAATTCTAAGTAGCAGATAGTGATGTTTTGTCAAGGACCTGCCACCATTACCTACAATTTGCCCTGTCTTGTCTAGATAAGCACTGCAGGAATACACTTATAGCTTACTCTTCCTGGCAAGATTTGTGCCAGTTCACTTCCATTTGTACCTGCTTTTTCGCCCCCAAAATATAAACGTACATGCCAGAGAACAGCAACCGTTTCTCTTTTTCCTTCCTCCTCCTCTTTCCCCCCCATCTACAGTCATAATTAAAATTTCTTTATTTGAGATGGTGGAAATCCTGCAGCCAGTTTTCACTGGTTCTTCAATGGTACATCCCTTGCCCTGCGGTCATACAAGAGGCAGCATGAATAAAACACTAACATGTCCTTCTTGTTCTTCTTTCAGTTTTGAGCTGGTTATAGTTAGATACAGGAGGGCAGAGGCTAGCCAACAGTGTTGCAGTCCATGGACCAAGAACCAAAAATTGACCTACTGGTATCAGATAATGCGGCAAACCCTCTCAATGTTTTCCTGAAAATGTATGTCTACGTATTATCTTTCTGTGTAATAACCCTTTCTGATTGATAGTATAAGCTTTTTATGATGTCATTAAGATGGCTCAGGGCAATTTTCCCTACCTTTTCTAATCTGAGCTAATCATGAACCGAGTGACCAATTTAAAACTTGAAAGCACTGCTGGAAAGTGAATAAATTCCCCTACAAATAACTAATACTAATAATGTCTCTATCCATTACTTTTTTTATATATGGCATAATTTTTAAGTTAATTTTACCACATTTTTATAAGGTTTATGGCATATGGCGCTTTACCTAATCCAGATGTGTGTGTGTGTGTGTGTAAAGTGCTGTCAAGTCGCAGCCGACTTATGGCGACCCCTTTTGGGGTTTTCATGGCAAGAGACTAACAGAGGTGGTTTGCCCGTGCCTTCTTCTGCACAACAACCCTGGACTTCCTTGGTGGTCTCCCATCCAAATACTAATCAGGGCTGACCCTCCTTAGCTTCTGAGATCTGAAGAGATCGGGCTAGCCTGGGCCATCCAGGTCAGGGCCCTAATCCAGACAGTCACCAAAAATATATTAGATAATTGTAGCTAATTCTTTTGTCTTTGCAATTAGCCATAGCATGACGGAATCCATTTTGGTATTCTACAGTTAGGTATATGGGAACGGATCCACATTCTATGTGATTTTTAGCCAATGTAACTGGATAATAGGTAACTTAGTGTTGCTGCAAAGAAACAACTTTTGTGAGTTCAGCAACTGTTCAGTATGCGTTTTTTTTATTTACAAATCTGACATTTCACAACTGCTAACATCTGATTCCCCCCCCAAACTATTTTTAATGTTCATCAGCACGAAAATCATCTTCCAAGTCCTCTGTTCAACTGCAAAGTCCACCTCTGTGTTGTTGTTTTTCCTGGTTGCTACATGGACTTAGTTGCACTGCTATGTGTACAGACATGTAACAACCTGGAAAGGGGGGGAGAGAAAGAAAGAAGCTTTGCCACCTTACCTGATACTGACATCTGGTCTGGCCGATGGACTATTAATAACATGTTCCTGCAAGGACAAAATCCACTCTCTGTATGCGGCTTTCATTACAGGACTGTGCCAATAGCATTCTCAGCTAGAAGGGCACTGAAATAGGTGATTGGTAATGTTACATCATCACATCTACCCTGACCAAGATATGGAGCCCTGTGTGGGGCTGCTTGGTAGCTAGGGCCAGAGACGCTATAGGCAGTGATGTATAGGCAGCAACGGCATCTGCTGAGTTCTGTGGAACGGGCTGCGTTCTGGGATATATTTAGTGGGAAGAACTTGGTCTCAATCCTGGGCTCTGCAGAAGGGAGGGGATTTAGCCTCTACTGCACAAAAATTCCCTATTGTACATTTTTCCTTTTCTGTTGTATAAATACTTTAATTCCTATAAGGGCAAAGGGGACTATTCTAAGTGGGGAACTTTATTACTGGGGAGGGGAGGGGGTTCCAGCATAGGTGGGATCAGTGATATACTGCACTAGTTGACTAGAAACACAGCTGAGCTACAGATAAATCACATGGTACAAAACTCCTTAGACTATACTATTTCAGACACTTTCTTGTATCCATCCTCTTCACAAATTCTGACACACACACACACACACACCAACAACTCCCCGCAAACAGAAATCCAGTACACCAAGGAGAAGGATAGGCTAGAACCATTTGCCTGAAATGCTTGATTTTCATGGGCAGAGAATTTTTTATATGGGGGGGTGGATCCTTCCTATGGGTTGGCACAGTTTTGGGAACAAAAAACCCCATGTGATTTATCTGCTCATATAAATCAACCCCTAAAATTAAGTCTGTGAGTGGGAAAATAAATATGTGCACAGCAAAAATTTAAACAATGTTCCTCTCCTCAAGGATGATTTTCAGCAAATAGGCCTCTCCAGCAAAACCCTTAATTACATTAAAATAACCAGCCAAATTTAAGTAGCGCATGATTTAACACCCCCCCCAAAGACAAAATCAGGTAGTAATCCTAGAACTCCTTAATAGTTTGAGGAATGCAATACTTCTTAACAGGCTTGATGCTTTAATATGTTGTCATGGTTAGCACTTGTTTTGGAAAGAACCAAACAGAAACACACAGTTATTTAAATAAAGTTGGCATGACACTCACACCTCATGAAAAATCTACAAAGTCTTTCTCAGTATAAACAAATGGAAGTGCGGCCTTTTACATTAGAGGAGATATGTTTGGACAAGCAGAAGTAACCTGAACAAGCTGGTAATACATACGTGGGAAAGCTTGAATCTTCCATTTAAGGCCAACAATACTTCAGCTGTATGTAGTATCCAGTATTTTCCAAATGGCTTTGGAAACACCTGCATACAGATAGTTTTCAAAGCTCTTTTGCACTTTCCATGTTCAAGACAGCCAGTAAAATGGTAACAAGACGGGCGGCATCGTGTAATGTAAGAACTAGCTCGCTAGAGCAGGCCAAGATTCCTCCAGTTTAATGTTCTACATCTAGATTAGATTACTGGTTTGCTCTACATGGGGCTGCCCTTGATAAGAGTTCCAAAGCTTCAATTGGTGCAGAATGCCGCACCCAGGATGCTGACTGGTGTGAGTTGTAGGGACCATATCTCTCCAGCCTTGGCCAATCTACATAGGCTCCCAATTTTCAGAGAAAAACTGAGGCAAAATAGGCATTAAGCCTTTCTGCTTTCTCTCTGTCTTCTGTCAGTTTCATCATTTTCACCCAACAGTGGGCCTATGGTCTCTTTTCCCTTGCGTTTGCTTTTCACCTTGGTAGACGCTGGCAGCTGCACAGAATCTGGCAGCTCTCTCTGAGGTTTCAGATTCAAGGTCTGCAAGAAGAAGGGAGGTATACCATTCCTCCAATCTTCCTGGATTTTGGTGTGTGTGTGATTTTAATGGTTTGAAGTGTGATTTTGTATTGCTAGCCAGCTTGGAACAGGACCTTGATTACTCACCGAGAAGGTTCCTTCTCCTCTGAGGTACGAAGGACATCTTGGAGAGAGATGGGTGATTCCGTTCCTGGTCGATAGATAGGCAGGAAGTAGAAAACTTTTCGCCTCACTTCCTGTCCTGTGACCGGAATCGCCCCTTTGTCTCCACTTGAGACTTCCAGAGCTGGACAGGAATCTGAAAGGTAAATAGAAGGAACAACACGGACCGAACTCTCAGTCATGTGGTTGTGGTTACTTTAATGAGGATTACATTGGGGTAACCTGGGTTACACTGAGCTTGGGTCCGCTATCAGACATAACCATAAAGAAATAAGTGTGTGTATATATATATATATATATATATATATATATATATATATATATACACACATATTCTACGTGCGACATGCCGAACAGGTGGTGATACACGAGTTTATGTGGGAGGAGGACAACTCCCTCTCCCTCATCCCGACTGTGGCTGAGAAGTACCAACGTAAGGTGCTCCAGTCTCTGCCCCAGGGTGGGGCCAAGATGCCCTTCGTACCTCAGAGGAGAAGGAACCTTCTCGGTGAGTAATCAAGGTCCCGTTCTCCCTGAGGTGAAGGGCATCTTGGAGAGAGATGGGATGTCCAAGAGCTACTCCGTTGAAGAGTGGGTGTCGTCCGCTGCAAGGACGTGCTGGAGCACCCGGCCCCCAAAGGCGGCGTCTGCCGAAGGAAACTGGTTG
Organism: Euleptes europaea; assembly: GCF_029931775.1. Lineage (NCBI taxonomy): Eukaryota > Metazoa > Chordata > Lepidosauria > Squamata > Sphaerodactylidae > Euleptes > Euleptes europaea. The sequence continues at coordinate 98,149,754 of NC_079316.1, read as the reverse complement.
AGGCGGTAATGACGCACGAAGGTGGACACTGAGGACCAGCTGGCTGCCTTGCAGTTCTCTTCGACTGATGCCCTGTTGTCGAAGGCCGCTGAGGTGGCTGTGCTGCAGATTGAGTGCGCAGTGATGCCGGGCGGAACAGGCCTGTCGCTGAGTCTGTAGGCTTCTTCGATGCACTTGCGCAGCGTCCTGCTGAGGGCAGGCTTGGAGAGTTGTCTCCCCTTGTTGGGAGCGGCCACTGAAATGAACAGAGCGTCGGACTGCTGGAAGGCTGCAGTGCGAGAGATGTATATGCGCAAAACCCGCCACAGGTCGAGGGTGTGCCATTCCTGCTCCCGGGGGTGTCGCGGGTGTGGCGCGAAAGAAAGAAGGTGGATCTCTTGCTGTCTGTGGAAGACCGAGGTGGGGGACTACGGTGGAGATGGCTGCCAGCTGCTTACGCAGGGTGGACGGCTGCAATCCCTGTCGTGCTCCCTCCTGCAGGAAAGCCAGTAGCGTGGCCGTGGGCAGAGCCAGCGGGTCAGCTCCCTTCCGTCTGCACCAGCGAACGAACGCCTTCCATGCGGAGTTGTAAATGCACTGGGTGGCTGAGATGGAAATGTGAGTTCCAGTATGTGCTTATGTACACAAGCAAAAAAACTACTCATTATAATGAGTGAGGGTTTGTGCATTGAAAGGATTCAGGATTGGGGGGGAGATCACTTCCACTCCGCATTGTTTACACTGAACTGGCACCATAGCTTTAAAGGCTGAGAGCGCTCTGTTTTCCTTTCCTGAAGTGTGACCTTGCTGGGAAAGCATCCATTTACCCTGCAACAAGTTATAAGCAAGGAGTCATTTTGTAAAGAAAGGAGCATCTGTACAGGCTCAATGTCTCTTGTGATTTTCTCCATAGGGGTGTACTCTCGTGTGCACAGGGACAGCACTGGAGTTTAGGGGCAAAAGAATGTATGGGGACAAGGAGACAAACTTGAGCCAAACTTTCTGTCAGAGAATAGCTGGGTCAGAGGTGGATCTGCCACTTTCCAACCATACTGTTGTTCTGCATGAATTGTATTTAGTCTAGTCTAGTCTATTAGCAGAATGAATAGCCCAGACTAGTCTGAGCTCATCAGAGCTTGAAAGCTAAGCAGGGTTGGCCATGGTTAGTATTTGAATGGGAGACCACCAAGGTTGTCTATGCAGAGGCAGGCAATGGCAAATCACCACCTCTACTCATATCTTGCCTTGAAAACCCAATGATGGGTCACCATAAGTCAGATGTAACTTGAAGGCACTTAATTATTATTATTATTAGCCCTTTGTAGTTTCTTGATTGAACTGTGCATGAACAGTAGCTGCTAGAAAGACTCGCTTTCCCCCAAGTAATATATTTGGGAAAGAAACCACCAGCCTCATTTTGTACTCCTTCATTATGCTCTTTAGTTATCATTTTGAAACTATTGTGCCTTTACCGATTTGCCGGTTGGGCAGTGACAAGTATTGCATGACTCACACAAAAGTAACATAGGACAGGAAAATGGAAAGGGGCACTGAACACACACATTGCACAGAGAAGGTTCCAGTTTCAATACTGAAGGGCTTCTAGGAGCAGGTGTTGGGAAACACCTTTCTTGGCCGGAGGCTGCAGACAACCACTGCCAGTCAGAATAGACAATAAATAAAGCTCGATGGACCAATGTTGCGACTCAGTTCAAGACATCTTCCTCTACCTGTGGTGAGCGGGGGACCTTCTCTCTTTCTACAAAGTTATTTTCAAAGCTGAACACATACCCTCCCTGTCTCCCACAGCGAAGGTGTGGATGAGTTCAATCAAGTAGTGGGTCTGGGGGCAGATTTCACGCCAATCCCCCAACTTCAGCTATTCAGCCTCATGCTTCCTTTTGCTGCTTGAGACTGATACAAGAACTTTACCTGTGGCTCCCCATTTCCATGGGCCCTTGCTGGCATTTGTTCTTACAGTGCCATGGAATGGCACATAACAGATCAACAACAGCTAGTTATTTAAGTAATTTTGTAGACCCCTTTCCCCAAGGCTCAGCTTAGGAAAGGGGTACAATCTCAAACGCCAGGCTGTATTTGACCCCTTTTGAAATGTGGTTAAAACTTTATCAACAACACAATATACTGCTGCACTGTCTGGAAGAGTGAGATGTCTTTTGCAGCTCTCTACGGCCAAAAGCTACAAGGAAGCGGCAGTTTGCTCTTTTCCTAGGTCCAACCATCCCTTACTTTAAGGCCTTGAAAATGTGCAATGCCTTTTCAGCATATGGAGGGAAAACAGACTTTTAGCCATGTGCAGTAATCTTCAGTCTTCTTCGAAGACCAATGTAACGGTCCATTTTGCACTTTTCCACGGAAATCCTTAGGAGGTGGCCATTACATTATGAATGCATTGGAGCCAAATTACTGCACGGACGTCAAGCTTTGGATTCACAAGGGCACTAAACAAGCAAAAGAGGTGCTGTGTGGCTTCTTGGAACTCATTCATCCTGAAGATGCAACTCACATGGCATCTCATTCAAGAAAGGAAATGCTTTTGAGGGCTTCTGTTATCAATCTGTTCCCCAGCACTATAATTAGTGTTGCATTACTTTTGTAACATTTGGCCAGGATCCAAAGAACCCAGAAGTTGCTTCTGCATGCAAAATAAGGATTCTGGGCCTCTCCTCTTCCCATCAATTTTCATAGCCCAATTCTCAATCCCTTTAGGGTTGCCAACTCCAGGATGGGAAATTTCTGGAGATTTGGAGTGAAGCCTTGAGTGGAGAAGGATCTCAGTGGGGTATAATGTCCACCCTCCAATGCAGCCATTTTCTCCAAGGGATTTGATCTTTGTTGTCTGGAGATCGGTTACAATTCTTCAGATCTCCAGGTCCCACCTGGAGGTTGGCAACTCTATAGCCCCTTTCCACCTTTAGAGCCATTCACAAGGAATAGATGCAGCAGCTGAAAGCAGTGGAAGCGCATGTCTCTCTGGATGTTTGTCTTTACCTGTCTACTTGAGGTCATCCACATCCATGGTACTTTACAGAGTAACATAAGCAGAATGAATGTCAGGGGGTGAGATACTTCTGATGCTCAGCAGCAGCTGTGAGTCTCCAGAGGGCCAGCAGGCTCAGTGGCCATGTTCTGGTTGTGACAGGAGCCCTGCCCACTGATCAGCTGGGCACCAACAACACAGTTGCCACCTGGCTGATTGGCAGGGATAAGAAGACCTCACCTATAGAGCAGAGAGCAATAACATGGCTAAAAGAGGAAAGGATGAGGCCATGCCTATCGCCCAGTTAGAGCGGTTCCTCAGTGGAACAGCCTTCCTTGGAAGGTGGTGAGCTCTCCTTCCCTGGAGGTTTTTAAGAAGAGGTTAGATTGCCATCTGTCAGCAATGCTGATTCTATGACCTTAGGCAGTTCGTGAGAAGGGAGGGCATCTTGGCCATCTTCTGGGCATGGAGTGGGGGTCACTGGGGGTGTGGGGGAGGAGGTAGTTGTGAATTTCCTGCGTTGTGCAGGGGCTTGGACTAGATGACCCTGGTGGTCCCTTCCAATCAGCTCTCCACTTCCTGCAAAAGCCAAGAAGCTCTCTCTGAGGAGTAGTCTTCAAAAGCAAAAGAGAGGCCCATTAGGAGAAGCCAGTTTTTGCTCCAGACAGCCACAGAGCAAGGTAGAGACAAGAGTGAACTCTTTCCAGAGGCCTCTGGATAGGCAGGGAGGTAGATTGGCAGGGAGCCCAAGCACGGAGCATTACAGCGAAGGCAAATTCCTGCCCCAAGACAAAGGGAAAAGGAAAGTAGGGAGGGTAGCACCACATAGAAACGCGAACAAGTGTGAGCAAGTACCAGTCATACATCATTTTAGTTTGTGATGAGGACTAAGATTAAGCTATGAAATCATTACCTGAGAAAGAACAACACTGAGAAAGGAAATCAGACTGAGAATAAACAAAGTGAGCTTCTCTGAATCATGTCCTGTTTCGTGGAACTGTTCCAATGAAGAGTCCACTATACCTTTTAAACACTCATAAAAAGGCATTCTGGACTCTCTCCTTAAAACTCCACTTATGCTATATAAAGGTGTCAAAACAATCAGAAAGCACTCGACTTAGCAGTTTCTTGAGGTTTAAAAAAAACAGGAAGAACAATGGCTAATTCTAGCAGGCCGATGAAAACAGGAAGCTAGAATAACAGATGTCTTTCTAGAACTTGTTATGCTATGGGAAGCTGAGCAGCACAGCAATTTTAAGTAGGGTTATGTTGGGTCAACGCCAGAAGCCATCCCTAACGAGATTACAAGGAAACAATCTTGTGCATTTCAAAAGGTTGTTGCAACAACAACAATAAATCAAGTGGCATGAGACCATAGCCAAAACTTAGAGGGGGAACCTTGTTTTAAGGTCAATTTCTCTAGCGTACAATAGATTCTGCAGTAAACTCAGTACAAGCCCATAGGCTTCAAGGTCATGGTAGGAACAGAACACCTCTGCCAGCTAAGTGAAATCTGGGCTGAGCTTCTGTCCCTTCCTTGTTATAGATAGTTAAGCCTGGGCGTAGCCAGAGTAATGAGCTCAGTATTACACGGTTTTTGTCTTTTTCTTTTTAATGTATTGTTTGTAAATCGCTTGAGCCTCTGCTGAGGAGAATGGGAGAGTAAAGTGTGGATGGATGGATGGATGGATGGATGGATGGATGGATGGACGGACAGACAGACTTTACTCTCCCTTTCTCCTCAGCAGAGGAGAAATATATATATTTACAAACAGAAAGGGGAAAAAAACTACTGATGTTTATGAGGGCAAGGATATGCACACATCAGCCTTCTCTGTCTTCCAAAGCATGTTTGTTCAACTGAAAAGACCTCTTTAGATTTTCAAAAGGAAAATTCTATTCACTTACTATGAATTTCTATTTTCAGTGGTTCTTGAGTGTGCCAGTAAACATGTGTGGGGAAAGTTCTTCCTATAGTCAACAGGCAGCATCCTCAGGCTTTGATGACCCCATAGGAGGGGCTTCCCCAACAATCCCAAATCCTGGGGAAAAACCCACTCCATAATCAGCCTAAACTGGCCCTATTGGGCAAACCATTAAGAGTCCAGAAAAACAGGGACATCCCTCTGTGTAGAGCTATAAAAAATGCATGCAGCAGATCCCATAAAAATTAACCCAATATTCTCAATCCTAGATTCCATATTCAAAGACTACCATCATGAGGGTGGGGGGGGGACTACTTCAGGGATGGGGCAGTTTGCTATCATGTAGAAAGACTATGAAGAATTAACTACTACTGTCTGACATCAACATCCTGCAAAGGTGGCACTGTTTGAGGTGATGGCGTCTATGCAGCAGTGGTAAAAGCATCCATTGGTTTTCAGTTAACTACCCTAAAGACCAAATCCACTGATGCGCTACAGAAGTCGCCTCCCCCGCCCAAGCAGGTATGCAGTAACTCCCTTTAGAGGTTCCAACTTCTTGGATCGGTAAGCTTTAGCTATGCACCCTCTAATCACCCTACCAGTTGTTGAGACTGAAGTCCTAGACCTCTGAGAACTTTTGACTGAGACAAATTGACTCATACCTTCCAAGGTCCTTAACTGCTGAACATCAAATACATTTTCATTGTTCCAAAGGAAGGGCAGGATTGGGAAAAGACATTGGAAAGACAATCTCCTCAGACCTGTGAAAAAGAGAATAATCTTTCAGGATGAAGGTTGGGGTCAGCCCTGACACCCACTTCATCCTTGTGTAACACACAAATCTTTATTTACAGAGCGTGTGTTCAAATCTGAACTTGTACAGGCTAAAATAATGCCAGGGAAGAGAACAGTCTTAATGTCAGTTTCATAGGTGGCCACAGGTTTCCCTAGGTGGCTATAGGTTTAAACAGTGCCTAAATAAGAGCTAATAAAACTATTTTTTGCTCTGACCTGGATGGCCCAGGCTAGCCTGATAAATAGAGTTGCACTTACCTGTAACTGTTGTTCATCGAGTGGTCTTCTGTGCAGGCACACATGGGTACTGTAGTTGCTCAGGCAAGCTGCAGAGAACTGTCTAGAAAGCTTTGAGGCGCTTCAGAGCACATGGAGAACATGGAGGACTGAGCTGACCGCCAGATGTGCTTGACAGAAGTAACAACTAGGCGAGTATCATTTAATGAGCATGAGTAATGACACACCCCACATAATGGTGAAGTATAAGGTTGTGGGCCATCTGAACCCAATCATACAAAATTTGAGCTCACTTGGCAGCATAAGACAGTCAAGTGGGTGGTATTCGTAATGCTAACAACAACTTTTGCAACTCTAGCTAGGTTCCATCCAATGGTTGGGATAACCATGCCGCCCGATGTAGTGAAGGGATGCGGCAGAGTAGGGGCCAAGCCATGATCAGATCCACATTTTGAGGAAGTACACCAAATCTCCATCAGATGTAATCCAGAGAGTGGGAAACAGAAAACATTCTGACCAGTAGGGACGTGTGAGCATCACTGGTGCCCTGGTTCTGTGGAGCCAGGGAAACAAAAAGGCAGTATCAATAGAAACACGACCAGCACAACTAGAAATCATCCCAAAGGGCCTCATGGCAGCCAGTGTCCCGGAGTAAGACAGGGACATTTTGGATTGGCATTTATGACAATAGGGCTCCACCAGGGAAAAACCCTTATTCCCTAAAAAGGGAAAGCAGGGCACAAAGTGTGAGGAACTACCTGTGGGTTAACAAAACCTGTCTGCTTGGGAAATCTGTAACAGAGTAGACTTCTCCCACCATCTGGATGGCCAGGGAGGAAACGTTGCATTATGTGATCCTTTGCCACAACAGGAAGAACCTGGCCCAGCAGGACAGGGAACCCCCCCTCATTCTATAGATATTTACGTTGCCATACTGTATGCATTCATAACAGTGCCTGAAAGGCATGAAATGGCACTGGATCGTCCTGACCTCCAGAAGAGGAACGTGATCTCATGTAAACACCTTTAAACAAGTGCTGTGAGAACCTCAGTACCGGAGAGAATACAGCACAGCTCTGGACATAGGGAGACTATGCCCTGAGGTGGTATCAGTATAACACTCATCCTATCAGCCAGGATCTGTACCACTAGTCTGAGAAAAAGCAGGAACCATAAGGATATGCAATAATCCCAACTGTACTAGGGGACAAGGACTGGAAAAACAATTTTTTGTTGTATAGTTTTTAAAATGTCCTCTCGAAACCCGTTTTATAAATTCGGCAACCAGAGGTCTAAAGGTCTTCGACTGATGATCTACAATACACACAGAGGGGTATTTTCCTCAGTTTCAGAACCAAGTTGAAACAATTCGTTGTTTTTTTAACTACTAAGTATATACTCTAGTATCCAGTCCAGTAGCAATGGTGAACCAAAAGATTCCTTTTCAGAATTGATCTACACATGCAGATAAATCATGCAGCTACCAGAGACCAAAAAGCCCGTGGGCTGTAGCGCCATTAAGGGCTTAAACGAAAAAGCATTCAAAGTAGCTGCCAAGAATGCTATCTTTTGAATGGGTAGCAATTGGGTTTACACAAGATCAACTAGGAAACCCAAGATATATAGGGATCAGGAGGCGACAGACAGGCAAACCTGCAGGACTGGTAAAATGAATTGTCTAATTACAGATCTACAGCACCACCTGCTGATGGCAGGAAGCAAGTGCAACAGGCCTGTGCCTAGAACATAGTAGGGCAAATTAACATAAATTGTCCTTAAATCTAGGACTACAACCAAAAGGTCCCCCCAGGCAATAGAGGAAGGGTATCTGAAGGGGAAGTATCCTGAAATTTGGGCACCTGGGGATCCATATTAAGGAGTCTGAGGTCCAGTCAGGGTCCCTTATCAGCATTTTCCTCTTATTTAAGAGAAAAGTACATAGATTAAAATTTGTACGTTCCTAAAGGGAGGTTAGGATAAGAAGAAGAAGAAGAGTTGGTTTTTATATGCCAACTTTCTCTACCACTTAAGGCAGAATCAAACCGGATTACAATCATCTTCCCTTCCCCTCCCCACAACAGACACCCTGTGAGGTAGGTGAGGCTGAGAGAGCATGACTTGCCCAAGGTCACTCAGCTGGCTTCGTGTGTAGGAGTGGGGAAACAAATCCAGTTCACCAGATTAGCCTCCGCCGCTCATGTGGAGGAGTGGGGAATCAAACCCGGTTCTCCAGATCAGACTCCACCACTCCAAACCACTGCTCTTAACCACTACACCACGCTGGTGTTCATAGAGACCTCAGCTGCAATGAACTCAAAATCGAAGGAACCCGGTGCCTTGGATGGTTAAGATCACCATTCAGCACGTAGAACTAACATGCCCAGGAGTTAGCATTTAGTATTCTGTAGTCATGCCACCTGTTTGTCCCTGTATGAGAAGGTCCATTGTAAGCTGGGGAAGTCTCCCAATGTTGGGTAAACACAATGCATACACAGACTTAGAAAATGTACATAATTTGCTTAGGCTAATTACCGCCCTAACACTGAAACATGTTCTGCCCTTAATGGGAAGACTCAGTGCTCCTGCCCAGAGTCAAAAGGGCAGCCCCAGCAAACCCAGGGAAAAAATTGGGAACCTGAGCCGTATTGAGATAGAAGTATCCCAGCAACTAGGTGAGGGATACTGTAAGAGTTATCCAGCATCCTCCTTAGCTTTATATAGATTTCCTACCTTCTAAGTGAAAGCTTAGCTATAAAAGGAAGTAAGCCAAACATATACCATATTGGTTTCACATAACATATCCCTTGTCAGATCCAACTTTGAATCTGAGGGAGAGTATCAATTCTTCCAAGCCTATGCCTCCAGATTAATTGCTCTGAATAGAGCTGAACGACCCTGTGGGTGAGACCAGCAGGATCTCTGATATAATCCATCAAATTGGCCTGCACATGAGATGAAGTGGCCCATGAGCCCTCCCTCCTCGACATCAAGGTGGGCATGTCGGGGTTGGTGGGGAGACACTTGTCACACAGGGGATAAGTGTCTATGCACCCATGAGGGTGACTGGATTCCAGAGTGAGCAACCCAAGAAGGGGGCAAAGATGGCTCTGCTGACACGGGGGAGAGGAAACGGAACCTGACTGAGAAGCCTTCCCCACATGTTGGACAATGTTTCAGTCCAAGACTGACACCTGCTTACCCCACCAGTGACAGCGATGCATGACGTCGAGGGAAGCGGGAGAGGCTGTAACGCCAAACCTCTTTGCCGAGTCCAAACGGATGCCTCAGCAGCGATAGCAACAGTCGGCATGGAGGCGAACTCGAACCTGCTCGCCTTGGCACTGAGGAGGCATCAGTGCGTGACGTCGATGACACGCTCGTCTCCGCATCGAGGAAGAATCGGTGTACGACGTCAACGAGAGCCAGGTGGCTGTCGTGTTGGTGTGTCAGAGGTGACCCAATGTTGTTTTCTGTTGCTCTAGAAGGTCGGACCAGAACCAACGGGTTGAAATTAAATCAAAAGAGTTTCCGTCTAGACATTAGGAATAATTTTCTAACAGTTAGAGCAGTTCCTCAGTGGAACAGGCTTCCTTGGGAGGTGGTAAGCTCTCCTTCCCTGGAGGTTTTTAAGAAGAGGCTAGATGGTCATCAGGAAAAGCAGGAAAAGAGGAAGACCCAACAAGAGATGGATTGACTCAATAAAGGAAGCCACAGACTTCAATTTGCAGGATCTGAGCAAGGCTGTCAAAGATAGGACATTTTGGAGGACTTTCATTCATAGGGTCGCCATGAGTCGGAAGCGACTTGACGGCACTTAACACACACACACAGATGGTCATCTGTCAGCAATGCTGATTCTATAACCTTAGGCAGATCATGAGAGGGAGGGCACCTTGGCCATCTTCTGGGCATGAGGTATGGGTCACTGGGGGTGTGGGGGGGAGATAGTTCAGAATTTCCTGCATTGTGCAGGGGGTTGGACTAGATGACCCTGGTGGTCCCTTCCAACTCTCTGATTTTATGATTCTATGAGAGGTTTTTCACCCGGAGAAGGAGTAGACATTCCCACCTCCTTGGAATTGTTCATCCTCGAGATCTCCTCTCTGCACGTCATGGGGGACTGAACCCCTAGTGCCATAGACTAGAAAGCTTTCCACAGAGCCTGTTGACTTCGAGGTGTCATCCATGCACATAATGGGGGACGGAGCCCCTAGTGCAACTGTAAAACAGCTTTTCTCTGAGCCTGCTGACTTTGAGGTCTCATCCATGCATGTCATGGGGACATAGCCCCTAGTGCAAAAGAAGGCTTTCTTGCAGCCTGATGACTTCAAGGTGTCATCAACGCACATCATGGGGGACGGAGCCCTTAGTGCCACAGCATATCTAGTCTTTATCGCAGCCTTTCGGCTTTGAGACCTCTTCCACGCATGTCATGGGGAAACCTAAGCCCCTAGTGCATTAGTAAAACCGGATTTCCTCATAGACATTCGAACTGGAGATCACAAGCCACGGCGCCAAGGTGACATCAGAGTAGGCTAAACAGCTGTTTGTCTTTTTGATGGGGTTCTCCGAAGTAAACACCAACTCCTTATGAAGCAGCACCGACGGCTGTTAGCGAGTTTACACACAACATAGCCTGAATGACTTCTAAAGAGGATGACAGCATGAAACAAGTAACTGAAACAGAACAGACCATTAATTTGTGGCATACTCATTCTGCATTTGGCAGCATTGTTAAATAAAGCCATATTGGCAAAACGGGAATCAAATGCTGAGAGAAAACTTTTCTGAGGTAAAAAAAAAAAAGACACTAATCTCTCAAACAGAACCATTATTATTTTGTGCCATACTCAATGTACATTTGGCACATTTGTTAAATAAAGCTATATTGGCAAAAAACAAATCAAATCCTGGAGAGGACTTTTCTAAAATAAAAGACACAAATCTCTTAAACAGAAGAACAATGATTATTTTGTGTCATACTCATTCTATATTTGGCACATTTAATAAATAAAGCCATATTGGCAAAAAATAAATAAAATCCTGAAGAGAAAAACTTCTGAAGTAAAAAAAAAAGAAAAAAAGGCACAAATCTCTCAAACAGAACAACAGTCATTATTTTGTGCCACAGTATTTCTACATTTGGCACATTCGTTAAATAAAACCATATTGGCACAAAAGAAATAAAATCCTGGAAACTTTTGTGAGGTAACAGAAAAGACACTCTGAAACAAAGCTAGTCCTCCCTCCACAGCGGCGAAGAGAGAACTGAGGGAGGAGCACCCCTCCCCCTCCATCACATGACCGTTGGGTGGGAAGCCAGCTAGCTCTTGGCCTGGGATGGAGGGGAGGGGGAGCGCTCCAGGAGCTCTGAAGCTTCTCAAAGCTTTCTAGTCAGTTCTTTGCGGCTGGCCTGTGCAAGCACAGTACCCATGTGGGACTGCAAAGAAGCCACAAAGATGAACTTGTCAGATCTCGGACGCTAAGCAGGGTCAACTCTGTATAGTCCTTGGATGGGAGACCACCAAGGAAGTCCAAGGTGGGTATGGAGAGGCAGGTAATGGTAACCACCTCTGAATGTATCTTGCCTTGAAAACCCTAGGGGGGTCACCGTAAGTAGGCTGAGACTTGACGGCAATTTCCACTACCAAAACTATTTTTATCTCATGTAAAGGAACGGAATTAAGACCATCCAGTGACCTTGTTTGGCTGTCTGATGCTGGCATGGGAGCAACAGCTTGGTATGAAACAAACGTCCCCAGGAATTGGGCGAACATTATTAGATCTTCCCAAGTCCACTCCTCCACATGAACGGCGGACGCTAATCTGGTAAACTGGATGTTTCCCCACTCCTACACACGAAGCCAGCTGGATGACCTTGGGCAAGTTACAGCTCTGTTAGAGCTCTCTTAGCCCCACCTACCTCACAGGGTGTCTGTTGTGGGGAGGAGAAGGGAAGGTGATTGTAAACCGGTTTGAGTCTCTCTTAAGTGGTAGAGAAAGTCAGCATATAAAAACCAACTCTTTTTCTTTAGTATCGATTGCAGCGAGTCTAGGATCTTTTGTTGCCTTTCCTGTAAAAAGAGAACATTGTCTACTTGTCCGCAGTCACCAAACCCCTTCAAAAACACCCTATGTCCAGAGACCAGGGTGATGGAAAGGGCTCAGGATGACATGCATTTTCCTAGCAGAATACAGCCCTACCTCTGGGTCATCAAAGAGCGACACACATTTGCCAGTTCTTTGCTTTCAGCTGAGAACCAGAAGAGAAAGTTCTCTGTGACATTTGTATCAGCCAGCCTAACTGGAATACATAATGTCTGTTTGAGAGATAGCTGCCAATTCTAATCCATCACACTGTTTCATTTAAGCAATATTATGCTTCTGTTATTGTGATTGTCTATCAACATTAGCTTTCAAGCATGCAGTCAGTATAAGTTAAATTAAAAAAAAAAAACCAAGTACTTAGGGCTTACTTTCCACCCCTAAGCATTTGAGATTTTTTGACAATGATGCGTTAACTATATCTCAAAATGACCAGCAACATGAGCTACATCTTGCTAAGGATTTGTTTTTCTATATTTTCTCCAGCACAAAACCTGTTGGTTTTTAACAGTCTGATCAGAGATCTGTTACCTGTACCTTCTGTAAATGTTCCCAATAAATGCAACCCCCTCCCCAAGAATTCACAAACTGAAATGATTAAAGCCAATGAGTACCTGCTCAGAATACTGATTCTATTTAAAAGTCAGTTAATCTGAACTATATTAACTGGATTGGGGGCATGGGGGAGTGATGTAATAACCTTTAGGGGAAAAAGGTAAGAGACTTCTTCCAAAAGGGAGACTTCCAAGCGTACATTATTTTCTGAACCTACAAGCATAACAGAACAATGTGATTCATTGGTTTATAATACGGGCTGGCAAAGAGGTAATGGTGGTCCCCTATTGTGCCCTTTTGTTTCCTAGAAGAAACTGCCCCTGCTTTAACTGCAGTACCAGAACCAAGGACTACTTAAATTCAAGAGGTGAAAGTCACTTAAAACTAGTTTCAGATCCTGATTTAACAATAACCCTTGTTAACTTTAAACCACAGTTCTAAAGAACTGTTTAACCATGGATAAGCAAGGAGAGAAGAGGTATGAGGTTGTGGGGAGGAAGCACGCATAACTTCCTGGGAGCTGGACCCCCATTTCTTAACTGTGGTAAAACAAGGAACCAGCCCTCCACCTGCACTGGTTTTATAATAGCCCAAGAGTAGAAACTGACCCAGAAAGTTAGAACACAATCCCCATTTCTTTGGCTCTAATGAAACATTTAATATTTGGCATTCCACAAAGAACAACCTGGTCCAAGCCCCCTCAATTTTAATGGGAGAATATTAAGCACACGCCATTGAAATCAACGGGAATTAGACAGTGGGCATCTGCCAACCACAGCAAATTTCAATGGCAGAGTTAAAAGCATGCACTGTTCTCTCCAATAAAAATCAAGGAGATTCAAAGAAGGACTGGGATTAAATTTTTTTCCAACAATTATCTATTTTGTCCTCAAGAATGCGTGCAGTGAAGCTGCTAAAATAGCCACGAAAACATTTCTAACAAATTCATGTTCAGTTAAAAGCAGAGGAACTATAAAATAAACTATTTTCTACTGTATGCACTGAATAAGGTCTGATTTAAATGTGTTGGTTGTGATGTAAAAGTGCACACTTCGCAGTTGCAGCATGTCTCTTTCAAATGGACCTACTATGTATGCCCCCCCATCATGCTTAATCACGCCTTACAACACAGGAAGTGAAGCCATTAACCTAATTATGTCCCTGTTTGTCCTCGTGAAAGCATTTGCTGAAGAGAATGCCGTATCAAGGGAAAAAAGTGACAAAGTTTTTTTCCACTGCAAAGTGAAACCAAACAATTTATTTGTGTTAAATGAATTGAAAGAATGTATTTCAGAATATATTTCTTTGTACAATGTACCGGCTTATGCTGCTAAATATGTATTTGCTATCTTCACTTAACTTACTCTGTAATCTGTTATTTTTCCACCAAGCAATACAAAATTTTAGGCTGTTATACCAATATGCAGCTACAAATGTGTACTTTCAATAATATTTTCTTCTGATTCTTCATACAATATTTGTTCAGATTTTCAGAGTGGAGGGGTGGGAGTGTCACACAATATATTTTAAACATGAGGGGGAATCAGCCTGTTTTTTGTTTTTAATGCAAATTGCTTTTTATGGCAGAAATCAGAGAACACACTTTAATCAGCCACAAGGATCTTGTTGGCAGCACACACTTCACAGAAGATCATTGTGATGAAAAACAACATTACAGACAGTTTTACAGATCAACGTGAAAGAGAAATGAAACAATCAACTCTTAAGGTTCATGGATTGATACATTCTATATACTTCGACAAGTCAGGCTTTCCACATTGTACTTCAGACTGTACCACACACTGGAGAAAAAGGTATTTAAAGTTTAATGATGAATCTGAAAATTAAAGGATGCAATTAAGAAAAAGTGAACTTGGGCATCGAGCTGTCCAACTTCCACTTTTGCACTAAAAAGCTGTACTTTTGCCATTACTGAAATGTAGTGCTAATATATTGAATATGCTCGAAACATACTGTCCTGTCTTGGGAGTTCATAATATATAGCCCATGCCTGTAAATTCATATGCAAACTGTCATCAAAAAATATAAAAAGCTGTCCCTTTTATCTTACAAACCTAGAAGCCTGGGAGGGAAAAAAATAAAGCTTTGGGAGCTCAGCAAAACAAAATGCTGTAATATCAAACAGAGTAGCGAACGTTCCAGCCAGAGAATGGGCACACACACGCAAGTTCAAGTAAAACACTGATGGAATTTTTTTTTAATTAGTGTTGTAGATCCACAACACTGGCTGCATGGTAGGACTGCTTCAAATACGACATGCTTCTTGCACAGAAGACACTTCTGTGTAAAACTAAGCACGGCATCTCCCATGTAAGCTGCCACGTTTTATCATCTACGTGTAAGCTTCATGCTATCACCTACACCAAAGCGGTTTCCATGTAGGAAACATGCTACTATTTGAAGGAGCCTGTGGACAAAAAAGAAAAAAAAGGGAAAAAAAAAACCCATGTATAACACAATTAAACAGTGAAGCCTCAATTAACTTCAGTGCAAATAAGTCAAATCCAAATATGCTGTTGTAAGCCTTTGGCTTGTAGTAAACTGCTCGGTGTCATGAGTCCAACTCTGAAGACAGATTTGCTGAGCGCGTGCACTAAGGCTGAGATGAAGGATGCATCGAGTGTGGAAAAGAGGCCGACTGGACTGGTGGCTGCACGGGAGGTGGCGGAGGGGGCGGAGCAGGCTGCAGCGGGGTCTGCGTATTCGGAGAAGGAGGAGGAGTGGGGCGTTTGAATTTGTCAGGGCTGTTGCTTCTTCGTGGTGAAGGCCTCTGTGGAGCCAAATACAAAAAAGCAGGGATTGAATCTGCTGGTTCTTAAACAGCAAGGTAGAGGTTTTCCCAACATGTCCCCTCGTCAGGCAAATAAAACATCAGCTTCAGTACAAATTAAACCTGGATAACAAAATGCAAAACAGATATAGTTTATGGGCCCAATTTTTGAAATCTCTTTCAAGGGACCCACACCAGATCTTCCCAAGCTTTCAATACCTTCACGATAAGGGGCCTTTGTCCACTTTGAGCTATAATGCAAAGTTGCCGTTCTTTGATATATCCCATGCTATTCAAATTGAGCAAAGTGGACACACACAACTGAAGCAGAACAGGCAGAAAAGCTGAAATGAATGTGCCTATTTTCAAGGAGAAAGTATGCTTTGGAGTAATTCCTGGAGTGCACATAATGACCCAATTGTGGCACATCGTAACAGACAACCGATAAATGGATGGCCCTATAACTTCGTGTATTTTATGAAAACCATTAATGGAAATAAAGATTCATAGGATTTTACCAATTAATGTAAAAAAAAAACCAAACTCACAACATAATGAAGGACACCCGTGCAACCTTTTGGGGTCCAATAGCAAAAAAAGAAAAAGACAAAAGGGCCAGCTCTGAACTTTCCTGGTCCTTCATGCAGGACAAGTCTATCAGTGGCTATTAGCTAAGGTGACTAAAGGGAACATCCATATTTAGGGGCAGTAAACCTGAATACCAGTGCCAGAAGGCACTGTTTCTATGCCCAATTTCTGGACCTTCAAAGGAGCTGGCTGGCCACGGCATGAGACAGGATGCTGGACTAGATGGACTACTGGTCTGGTCCAGCAGGGCTCTTCTTATCTTCAAGCCCTAATACTGGTTACCTGCCAGAATGGTTTTATTACAGGCATAATGAAATGAAATAATGGAGGTTGACAACCCTTACATGGAAGTTTTGTTTCTAACCAGTGAAGACAGAAAATGTGTAAGCAGCTAGGTATGAATCATAGTATTGTACGGTGTCTAACCAAACTTTCTGTCAGATCATGACAACTGGGGATCAAACTGCTGCCTTGTTTCCCAGAATGAGTGGGTGTGGAGCCTTGGAGTATTTAAACTGTGTCACAACTCCAGCACTCAACTGACTGGTCTGTGACTGTCCCCTACTCTTCCCCCTGCTCCCCTTCCTGTTACTTTCCCTGCAGCTTCTGGTGGCAGAGCGTGAACACATGGCGATGAGAAGGTAACAGATGCAATTCCAGCACCAGCAACTACCAGGAACAGAAAGTGGCCGACCTGTGAGTGCAAAAGGTGTATATGCCCTGTCCCAAGGTGTGACCAATCCACTCCCTAATCTGAGTATTTGTTATCTATTCAATTAAATTATGATGCCTTTCCCACAGGTGATGGAGGCTTAAGGTGGCAAAGAAAGGCGTGAGCAGCAGGCAAGAAGAGAATTAAAACCATAAGCAATCCAGAAACACAAACCATTCTAACCGTCTTGCTCCACCCAGCAAAGCAAACTATTTATCGGAATCTGTCAAGTCTTGGCTGTAGAATAAAACTTTAGCGACAGAATTAGAAAAAAGGGAGAAGCATGGGATGAACAGGACTCTGATTTGAAGACATATGCAAAGAAGACAGAACTCTCACGTTTTACAGAAACCGGTTTTGTGATGGATTAGTCTGAAATACTCACTGTAATACCATGGGATGGTCCCATATGCTGCACATGAAGGCCTGGGTTGTTATAATAAGACACACCGGCTCTGGTAAGTGAAGTTGGGGGAGTAAAACCAACTGTGTGACTTGCATATGAGAGACCTAAATCAATGCAATTGACAGGTTAAAAACATATTCATGTATCCAAACATCCACCTAGTGCATTAGAAATGAGCGAGCAACAGTTACTACCTTCTAAAATGTTTTTTACACTAGACCAATAAGCTGTGTTTGAAAATCCAATTCACTTTTGATCTGTTCTTTGCCAGCCACTGACTTGAGTAAGCCCAAACTTATTCAAACTAGACAACAAGTAAATAAGCAAGGCATTAAACACTTGCACAGTTACGTAATAATGTTTTCCTGTAATTAGTAAGGACATATTTTTCTTCTTTAATACTCAGAAGAGGCTGTTAAAAGAACTGGCTGAAGTGATTTCAGAACCACTGGCAATAATCTTTGAGAATTCATGGAGAACAGGAGAAGTTCCAGCAGACTGGAGAAGGGCTAATGTGGTCCCCATCTTTAAAAGGGGGGGGGGGAGAAGAGATTCCAAACAATTATTGCCCAGTCAGCCTGACATCAATACCAGATAAAATACTAGAGCAGATAATTAAACAGATGGTCTGTAAGCCCTTAGAAAAAAATGCCATGCTCACTGACAGTCAACATGGGTTTCTCAAAAACAGGTCATGTCAAACTAATCTCATATCT
This sequence comes from Euleptes europaea, assembly GCF_029931775.1. Lineage (NCBI taxonomy): Eukaryota > Metazoa > Chordata > Lepidosauria > Squamata > Sphaerodactylidae > Euleptes > Euleptes europaea. The sequence goes on along the minus strand of NC_079316.1, from coordinate 98,131,944 downwards.
TTTTTTGAAAGAGTGACAAGTATGGTAGATGAAGGGAATTCTGTAGAAGTAGTGTACCTTTATTTCAGTAAAGCCTTTGATAAAGTCCCCCATGATCTTCTTGAAACAAAGCTAGTAAAATGTGGGCTGGACACTGCTACTATTAGGTGGATTGGTAATTGGTTGACCAACTGAACCCCAAGGGTGCTCATTAATGGCACAACTTCCTCCTGGAGAGGAGTGACCAGTGGGGTACCACAGGGGTCTGTCCTGGGACCGGTACTATTTAATATTTTTATAAATGACTTGGATGATGGAATAGAGAGCATGCTAATCAAATTTGCAGATGACACCAAGTTAGGAGGGGTAGTTAAAACCCCGGAGGGTAGGGTCAGAGTTCAGAATGGCCTCAATAGACTGGAGAGTTGGGCCATAAGCAATAAAATGGATTTCAATAGGGAGAAGTGTAAAGTACTTCACCTAGGCAAAAACAACATAAGGCACAGGTACAGGATGGGAGATAGTTGGCTTGAAAACAGTACACGTGAAAGAGATCTGGGAGTCTTAGTTGACCACAAACTGAACATGAGTCAACAGTGTGATATGGCAGCTAAGAAGGCCAATGCAATTCTGGGCTGCATCAATAGGAGTATTGCGTCTAGATCAAGGGAAGTAATACTACCACTGTATTCTGCATTGGTCAGACCTCACTTGGGAAAGATTTGATGTGAAAGTTGTAATAGATGGGAACAGATTTGAGTTCTCATGACCACTCAGCTTTGAAAGAGTATATAAGGGGTTAAAAATTGTTCAGAAGTTGGAAGTTCTTTAGCAGACTATGCTGCTCTGCTGTCTGTCTAAATAATTCTTCCAGCATGGCCCATACAGAGGTATGTGAACTTCGTGTTTTTCCTGTAATTTTTTCTGAACAGATCTGCTTATAATCTGTTTATATTCTGTAATATTTTGTTAGATTTTTCATACAATGTAACTTTCATATATTCAATATGTGATGTGTTTTTTTACTTTAGTTAACTAGAAGCTAACAATAAAATAATTGTTTTACAATTCAAGGTTTGTATCATTACTTGGGGTAACTGGTTAAGTAAGATAATGTACTTTTTAGTGAAATACACAGAAACCTAGTTACCTATCACAGTAAATGACCACTTCAAGGGAAACAAACAAACAAACAAAAAAACACACCCAAATAATTAAGCAAAAAGCCAACTAACACATACACAACTGATCAAGTTGGGGAGAACAAGAAGGTGCGAATCCAATACTTAATAGTCTGTAAACTGGGTGACAAGTGAATAGCTGAGGATTTAGAGGTCTCCTGTCAAGAGGCCACTACAGAAAAGGTCCTATCTATAACTCCCCACCTTGCCTCTAATGGTGGGGTCAGAAAGATGACTGTGGCAGCCTGCCATGCCCCAAACATGCATCCCACACCCTTACTTGGTACACAAGAGGGCAGAAGGATCCAAGAGGGGAGAAGGTTTGTTCTTTCCAGACCTAGCTCTTTTTTTTTTTAGGTTCTTCCACAGCATACCATGAAGCCAAGGAGCAAGATGAACCCTGCAGGCCAACTGGCTTGCCGCCAGGTGCCGACATACACGTTATCAGTCACACCTGAGGGGGATGACTGTCAAGCAGGGCCATAAGGAGGTCTGTCCAGAGTTTGCCTGGCTGTATGACCTCTTGCAACAAAACAAAACTCTGTAGCCAGCCAGCTGCCAATCTTCATCATGCATGTGTAGGAGTTGAATATGCCCCCCACTGGGGGCCTACACTCTCATAGTGCACATAAAGACATCACAGTGCAATACAAAATTTGATCATAATCTAGTAAATCACTTACCAGGTGATATAGGTCTGCTAGAACTTGGTGAAGGTGTGTAAGGGATTGGACTGGACACAGTGCGAGGTCTTAATCCTTGTGCAGACATCTCGTTAAAGTATCTGATTAAAAAGATAAAATAATTGTTTGTTATTTTCAAACCCAGCCCCTTCCACAGCACACCACAGACCAAACTATAATAAGCTAGTAGTTCAGCAGCATCACACAGTCAGGAGGCATTGTAAAGTTTAACTGATTAAGCAGCTAGATACAATACACTGAACACCCTGCTGAGTAGGTGGGGCTGAGAGAGTTCTGACAGAACTGTGACTGGCCCAAGTTCACCCAGCAGGCTTCATGTGGAGGAGTGGGGAATTGAACCCGGTTCTCCAGATTAGAATCCGCTGCTCTTAACTACTACACCATGCTGGCTCTCAATGTTTCGCTGTACTGTTCTCAAAACTAGCAATGCTGCTTATTGCCTGTACATGGTTGGTTCTATACATCATATTGTCCTTGCTGCCTTGTTCTTAGTTATACTCTGCCTTGAGTCTCAGTGAGAAAGGCAAATTATGAATGAAGTAAACACACAAACATGTGCACGCATTATAGAAAAAACAATGACCTTCAGAGGTACTATTCACATACACAAATATGCAGTTGAATTGTGTGACTAAATAGTGTTTGATGAAATCATCTAAGATTTCGATGGCGGCCCTAAGAGCTACGTGATCCTTGCATGCTCTTGTCCTCAGTTTGCACTCTAGCTTAATACACAAATCAACTTGTTAACCATTAGGCTGTCAGGAGACCCACCCCGAATTACACGTGCAGGTATTACTCGAAAGCAGCAAGTGCATTAAGGAGTGGGGCAATCTTTGGAAGCATGAATGTTTGTTCTGATCTGATACTTCCATAAACATGGTATCGTAAGAGAGATCACAATACATTATAACAAAAAGAAGGCTAGCAAAGGCATATAGAAGTTCCAGTTCAAATGTGCCCCACCCAAAGCGGGTACAATTTATCTTGTGGCTGAAAGCTGTTTTGCTGCATTCCCCTTCTCCTCCAGTCCACCTTGTAAGCTGTGGGATTGCTCAGCATTAATTGTGTCAGGACAGGAAGTCAGCTGTACATCACACTGGAGAGGAGAAGAAATCTATACTTTTTTTGTGACCGCTCTACATTTTTATGATGCATGGTTCTTCCTTAAGATTTAGAAGCCATTTTTTGGAACATGTATTTAGTTTCTTTTGATGCCTTACAAAGCCCATGCTGTACCACTGCATTTACCAGCAACACATACCTCTCATCATCCATTTCCAAACTTGATTCACTTTCTGACAGCTGTCTGCACAAGGCTTCTCTTCTCTCCATCTCTCTCTGCAGTTTTCTTTGGAGCCTCAAATTTTCTTCTCTCATGTGACGTTCTTCCTCTAAATATTGTGCCATCTTCTCTGAGTCTAAAATGTCAAGATTTTTTTTTCTTTAGCAGCTCTTATTAAGTAAACCCAATTTCATGTTTCAGATGCATTGGAAACACTGGTACATTTTTAGAATTCAGAGCTTGTCTTTACCGAGTGGTAACAACATAAGCAGCATAACAGGTACCCTACTTTCAGGGGTCAGCAACCTTTTGATTTAAATTGCCGAACAATGTCAAAATTTAGAGCATGCAATCAACAGAGATAGCATAAGAAAGCCCATTTGCATAACTGAAATGATACTCTTTAACTTTACTGATAATTGACATATTCATTAATAATCCATAAACGTTTCTGCAGCCCATACACTGGTTTGTTGCGAGTCCTTCGTTAGCAAGTAGCACACACAAGATCTCACAATAAGTAATAAATATACACCGGAGTACAGGCTGTTTTAGTGCAGTGGCATAAATCTGTGCAGGGTTTGCAATTGGATTACTGGATTACTGTTCACTGCTATAATCTCCCTTTCTGTAAAGCATCTCTAAGAAGTCCTTTCGCCCAATAAAATGTTTTGCCGGCCATTTCCTTAACATGCAGATTATTCTAGCACCCCACCTACCCTGCCATTAGACTTTAGTTTAAAGATTTCATTTTCTTTCATTTGCTTTTTAAAAGAGCCATATTTGATTCTACTGGACCACATTTGGCTTTTCAGCCATACGTTGCGGACAGCTGTCCTACTTGGGCTATATGAGAGAAACCAACAGCAGATCAAAATACAGGAGGTGTGATCAGTTCCTAGAACAGACACAAGCAAAAGCAGACTAAAAAGAAAATGGCAGAACAGAAGGAAATGAAACAAAACAGAAGTAATACCAATATCCTGGGCTAAGTGTTATGGCGCAGTGATAAGCTGAGCTCATGAGACACAAATACAAAATTTCTTCCAAGACTTCACAACTGTTTTTAGCAAAGCAGAGAGTCATTTTTCAATTAGCATGCCTCCTCAGTGGGTGAGTGGCTTCAGAGCAAACTGCTAAAGAAATCTCTGGCTGAGTGTACAGTTATCTCTGACACAGATGTATTGTTTTGCTGGATCAGGAACTAACCCGTGTTGAAATGCAGCCAAGGTTCTTTTTTATTCATCTATTGATAAAACAGATGCAACACATAGAAAAGATAAACTCACGGTTGCACAGCAGAGATAAGAACTAAATTTACGACAACTTCAAGGTATAGGGAAGAGGGAGAGATGCAACTGTGAAGGAAATCACAGTCCTTCCACAACTATTGCCAACATCTGAAGCCATGAAGTTGCCTTATACTAAATAAGGTACTGTTGGCCCGTTACTCTGGCTGCCAGCGTCTCAGGCTGAGGTCTTTCATACAACCAGTGGGGTACCACAGGGGTCTGTCCTGGGAACGGTACTATTTAATATTTTTATAAATGACTTGGATGATGGAATAGAGAGCATGCTAATCAAATTTGCAGATGACACCAAGTTAGGAGGGGTAGTTAATACCCCGGAGGGTAGGGTCAGAGTTCAGAATGGCCTCAATAGACTGGAGAGCTGGGCCATAAGTAGTAAAATGGATTTCAATAGGGAGAAGTGTAAAGTACTTCACCTAGGCAAAAACAACATAAGGCACAGGTACAGGATGGGAGATAGTTGGCTTGACAGCAGTACATGTGTAAGAGATCTGGGAGTCTTAGTGGACCACAAACTGAACATGAATCAACGTGATATGGCGGCTAAGAAGGCCAATGCAATTCTGGGCTGCATCAATAGGAGTATTGTGTCTAGATCAAGGGAAGTAATACTACCACTGTATTCTGCATTGGTCAGACCTCACTTGGAATACTGTGTCCAGTTTTGGGCTCCACAATTTAAGAAGGATGTTGACAAGTTGGAGCGTGTCCAGAGGAGAGCGACCAGAATGATCAAAGGTCTGGAATCCATGCCCTATGGTGCTTTGATTGTGGGATCCTGCATGGCGGGCGGAGGGTTGGGGTCACTGGGGGTAGTTGTTAATTTCCTGCATTGTGCAGGGGGTTGGACTAGATGACCCTGGTGGTCCCTTCCAACTCTATGATTTTATAACCTACTACCAGGAGGGGCCAGGGATTGAACTCGAGACCTTCTGCGTGCAAAGCAGATGCTCTACCACTGAGCCACAGCCCTTCCCCAAGAAGGAACAGGGAGAGGCTGTTGGGGGGTGATATCCTCAAGGGGATACAATTATTCCCAAGGAACCAAGATCTATCCTGACAACTCATTAGTTCTGCATAGTGATTATTATTGTTACAGTGGCCTGAATCAAAACTGTATCTTCTGGTGGCAGCAGACAGAAAAAGAACGGGAGATGGAGGTAGAGAGAATTTTTCACCCATTTCCCCTCCCCTCCCATTGCAGACCTCCACTTCACCTCCCCCTCCTTGTCTCGGGGATCCCCTAGTCCCCAGATAGGCAGAGTAGCCTGCAGTGGGAGTTTGCTTCTGTAGGCAACCCTTTGCCTGTGCCAAGCCAATGAAATAGAGTATGTGTGTGTTGGGGGGAGGGGAATGTGACAATGACTCAAAGCCCTTTGCTTAAAAAAAGTGGGGGGGAGGAGAAAGAAAGAGAAACAGGTTAATCTGAGTTAGTAATGTTGCTATAGTTATTACGGGGTATAATATAATCATTCTGAGGCTGGGATGCAAACTGGCCAGGTCACTTTAAGCTTGGCAGAGTTGGACGCATCCCTGGAGCATTCCCACTTAGTTAGGAGGGAAATCAACTACAACTTGATTACAAGTAACCTGGGCCCAGCTTCTGGACCCCCCCCCCCGCCTGTGGGAAGTGGTTTACAGTAAGGCAGAACTGCCATGACAGCTCAAGACTCAGAAGGATTGCCCCTGGAACTATGGGTGGGGGGATCTTGTGGGAGGAAGGAGGGCAAATCATATACAATCCTATAAAATAGCTACCTTGTGAATATTTCCCAGCAGGTTTTCAGTTGACTTTACCCTAATAGATTAAAACAGTAGGATAGTCATTTACATAAATTCTCATGCTTAAGAAGAATTCGGCCACTCTAACAGAATACTGGGACGGTGTGGTGTAAGAATCAGATCACCTGAAAGTTTGGGTTTTTGAGGAGAGACCCCCTCCCCTTTGGACAACAATAAGGATTTTACTGTGAGGACAGAAATGAGGAGCTGGATCTTTGTTAATGCATAAAGAAGGTGAAGTGTTTCTGTCAGGCTTGTCGCCTGCCTTTCCTATAAGGAATTCGGGGCTGAGTACACGGGATTCACCCCCCATATATTTCCACAAGAGCCCTGTGTGACAGTGTGTGACTGACCTAAGATCATTTTGTGATCTTAATCACTGACAAACGAAGCCACTTCACCCCAAGTTCAACACTATCCATTGTCCACACCGTATCTGCCACACAAAGGAATCCTTCTCATATGACTTCCCTGGCAAAGGTTACTTCAGTAGCCCCAGATCCACACAGGAGGAGCCCATCCCCCTGCAACTCTCCCCACACCAGAAGAGGCCATATTTGCGTGGGAAGAAGCTCAGAGTAGGTTCTGACTGACAGCTCATATTGGAATAAATGTTGTCAGTCATTGAGGTGCAATTGGACTTCTGTGTTCTGTTTTGTGATGACAGACTAACATGGCTACCCGTTGGAATCCTCTCACATGGCTTCTGATGTTTTTTGCATTCTAGAAAGAAGCAGCCCCAAAGAGGCACCCAAAGTAGAATTCATTTCCCAAACTGAAATTGGGTAGAAAAGATTACATTGATCACTTTGGCAGTACAACAGACAGCTTCGAGGGCTTTCTTGCAGTTTGATCTCTTTTAGGTTGCTTATGGCCCCGTATGATATAATAAATCATTTGTGTTCACGGACAGATTTACTGTCCATTAGGTCATTCAAGGACAACAACAAACCACTTGAAAGACAAACTAGAGTAAAGCCAAAATCTGTCTTTGTGCTAATAAATCAGGCTCAGCACTTGTACATGTTCTCATTCACTGTACCCAGAGACCTTGTCCTTACTTTCAAGTACAGCAAGCGAAGGTAACACATTGGAAAAACTGGAGTATACCAAGGTTAATGCATCTCATCCACTTTAAGTGACAAAGAATATTAATTCCCCAATCTTGCATTCAAGGTCTCCACCTACTCTGCCTATAATCATATGCTCTACCATCTCCCCAAAACAAGGGCATTAATATCAAATAAAAATAGGCAGAAGTATTTTGGCAGGCCGGATAAATTAATAGAAATGAAACTAAAAACAGTCACATATGGGTGTGTCAAACAAAACGCAGGACATATTACAAGGTTTCTTCTCATCAGTAGATCAGAAGGTATCCATGAGAAGTTTATGCCTCCTACTCAGTCTGAAGGCAGGGCTTATGCCAGTTAGCTGCACTGTTCTCAGAGTCTGGCTGGAGGCAGACCCCCTAGTTCATGGCTTACAACAGCAGACAGGAAATACTGCGGGGGGGAAAACCATTTTGCTACTATTGTGAACATTATACTAGGCTGAGCTGAATGATGAACATAAGGGAAGCTACTTAGCTAGGAGATAAAAACCCCAAATGGGATTTTTGGCAGGGATCCCCTTCCATGTCCTTAACAACTGTGTGCTTTATCCATAGGGCAGAGGTCCAGATGGAGGGATTTTCTCATCCACAATGGCAGAGGGAAGGAGACCAGTGAGTAGAATGGGATGGCATTACTCTATTTTGAGGGCCTGGCCAGTCACTTTGCCTCAGTAGCAGGCCACCAAAGTGGAATTTCTTACTGTGGCCATAAGCGATGCCAAAGCAATTCCTGGGCACAATCGGAGGCAGCTGGGTTGGCAGGAGTAGCACTGCTGCTGGCACCCAGAACTGCTGAAACTTTGGTACGAATGAAAGCAGTGCTTCTTGCTGCTGGAACCGCCAGAGCAACACTGAAAGCAGCTGGTGTCTAAGGGGGCAGACTCCACCAGGGCCAGAAAACACCCGTGTGGCCATGACTAACTCTTCCTGACTAGCTGAGGCTGAGGGAGAAGACAGAGAAAGGCATGAGGATTTGGTATTAAAAAACATAGAGGCTTCGAAAGGGGTCTCCACAGAGGAAGCAGGCTGGGCATAAAGGGGAACGCACCGTAAGCCAGCCCTAGAAGTCTGTGCAATTCATTTCCATGAGTCCTGCCAGTGGAGTGAGGAGGAGACGTTGCCCTCTCGAGGACAGCCTCTTTCAGTAATAGAGAACTATCATGTTCTTAACGCTACCTACCCCCACAAGGGTATGGCCACACTCTACTGAAAGTAAAAGCAAAACAGGACATTATGTTCCTGTGTTTGCCAGTTTTCTATTGAAATCCAAGAGACTTTTCAAGCCTTAGGCCCACCCCCTGCCCTTTTCAACATACTAAATTTTTCTAGGAAAAGGAAAAAACATTCTGAAGTAAGCACGATGTATTTCCAATAATTTATCATTAACAGCATTAAGAGTCACTTTCCATTTGTTGAGGAAAAACTGTGCTCGTCAGTAATTACTGCCTTTCTTCCAGAAAACCTGAAGACCTGTTCCACAATCCGGCACCTCTCTCCCTGTTCTTGCCTTAAGTAAGTGATCTTCCATGTGAATTCAACATGTCAGAAATACAATAACATTTCAATTTATATTTTGTAAGTTTTTTACCCTTTCTTTCCTCCAAGCTTGATTACATCAAAGCCCATATAACTGAGTCGTACAAAAGTCACGTTCGCTGTGCAACCTGAAGTTCCAGATTCTGTTCCTAAATAGTACTGAGGTTTCATTTATTGGAAAGCCTACTATTACTACTACTGTTTGCCTACTAAAGCAACTAATCTGTATCTGCTTGTTCACGAAATGCATGTTTTACACAGACAACTTGACTTAAACCAATTATTTAAATCAATCTTTTTATCTTGCTGATCTTAAATTATTTAAATAGCTGACATGCAATCAATCCACCCTTCTGAATATTGACAGCTTACTTAATTTATAAAGTTCAATGATCAAGAACAAACAGGACTCCTATGGAAAAACAGGAATCACTCAGTTAGGGCATTTATTTCCACGTGCAGGAAGGAATAGCTGACAGGGAAGAAACCTGAGTCCCATTCATGATCTTATCAAAACATTTGTGTGTGTGCGTGAGGGGATACCCAGGGAAGACCACAAAAGATACACTGTCAGAAATGTAGTATTTAAAAAAAAAAATTCAAACAAGAGATTTCTTTAATGTTTGATATTCCTTGGAAGTCTGGCAGAGTGGCATCTTAAATGCTTTTTCAGGCTTCTGAACAGCAAATCCGGTATTACAGAGGGTAATGCAAACCTCAGATAGTTTCATTTCAGCAAAGTTGTATTACAATACCATGTCAATTTACTAAAAACTGTTTCATTTCTCCTCAAATGTGGCAATAGTCTTTAAAGCACCACCATAAAAAGATGGAATGACGTGGCGACGAGGGCAAGGTCGTAGTCCTTCTTGGATAGGAGGTAGTCCTCCGCTTCTCTCCTTTCGTCCGCCATCTTGCTCTCGGAGTGAAGTGGGGGGAGGAGGAAAAGGAACGGTCGAAGGTAGAGTGAGGGAAAAGTTGGGTAAAGAGACAAATGGAAGACAAGCGGGATTAAGCAGAGTGGGGGAGGATAGAGGAAATAAAGTCTGAAAAGGAGATGAATGAAAGACGTAGATCCCTATCTAAGTCGGAGCCACTCGGCGATACTGCTCTCCGTGATCTAGGCAGCACGGAAACTGGGCTATCTGGGCTTTCCCGCCCAGGAAGACAAGAAGTAAAGTTTTGGTCCTGCCTCCCTGGGCATGTGATGGTAAAACCCACAAGTCTGCAAGATGCCCTTTCTTCAGAACGAGAATATACGTTAGCAAGGCACGCAAGATCTCACAGGCAAGGCCAATTGGACTTACGTTGCAACTGTGCTGCTCTCAGTTGTTTCTTTAACCTCTCCACCTCATTCTTTAGAAACCTGATGTGCCGCATCATGTTCTCTGGGGAGTCTATCTCCATCGATATGTCCCTTGGTGAGGGAGGAGCAGACACTGGTTGGTCTAATTTCTCCTGCAAAATTCTAAATTAAAAATAACAAAAATGGAAACAAAAATCACATACAATCATATTCCACTTTAGTTCCGCATAACCCAACAAGGGAAAAAGCAGAATTATGTTTGTTTTTAAAAGGCTATATCTGAAGGGAGAGTAGTAGTCAAAGGCTATCTATTCATTTGCTCCAAAGCAACCGTCATATTAGGGCTACTCCAGCACAGCATCTTAAAGAAGAACAAACTCATGGTAGCACTTGTGGGTCTGAAGGCCACTTCCACAAGGAGGTCATCTCCATAATCAAGGTCATCTCCATAATCAGACTACACTTTGTATTCATTTGTGCTGTACATAGTGCTGGGACCAAGCGCCATCTGTTGCATTGCTGGACTTTCTGGCCTTGCTTTGTAAAAATACACAATATTTATTCTTTATAAGGTACCTTAAGTAAATCTAACTACCTATGAAAGCGATCACGCATGCTACAAATGCAGGCATTTTTAGCTTTTAACAGGCCAAAAGACTCTTCGCTGCATTTGTTTGCTTAAGTGCTTTCTTGCAAACCCAATCCTGTATTACAATCTTACTACTCTCCAAGAACACGAGCAAATAGAATTTCTGATTTCTTAAAACTTCCTCCTTCATTTCTGAACTACTGTTTGTACAAATCATACTTTCAAATATCCCTTTGCAACCATGAGGACTAGACTTTTTAAAAAAAACCTAGATTTATCAGGACCTAACAGGACACAGTACCTCATGCCTAGGATGATATAAAGATCACATCTAGACCTAAATGCATGACAGACCTCAGGGAAAACGACTGGGATGTACCACACTACAAAAGAATATAGGACTGGGATGTACCGCACTACTACACATGCAGAGGCTGCAGTCAGTTTGGCTGAGGATGTATGTGTGCCCCGGGAAGTCATCTTCCAACATGAGCGCATATGTATATAACTGAGACAGGAACAAGACTGCTTGCAGAAGTGAATCAGCAAATCAGTGGATTTCAAGAATTCCATACAGGTTACTTTTAACAGTGGGGGTACACGCTGACAGTCTAAAAACTTCTTTTCCCCTTTGGGTGGGTTCATGTGTCCGAGAGTCAAAATGCAGAGCAGTATTTGTGAGTGATAACTAACCATGCCGTGTGTGATGTAACAGAACAACACAGATAAGACTCTGAACCTTCTGAAGTCCATCCTACTGCAACCCTTCCAAGAAATGCTGTGTCACAGTAAGTCAATCTTACCACACACACAATGCAGATTACAGGCTCAGGAAGAAAAGAGACCTACATGAGAGAGGGGCTTGCTTATGATCATCCAGACAAGTCCATGGCAGAGGCAAGACTCAAACCAAGGATTTTCGGATTTGGAGTTGAGTGTGCCTTGGCCAATATGCTACATTAGCTCTGGTAGTGGGGATAATTTTATCACACTCCTGTATCTGATGAGAAGTTTGGGCAAGCGTGCGAGGGGCAACTTTCTCCTCACTGCTAAGTTACTGCCTGGTAAGTGGTCATCCTACATCTCCATGTGCTCTCAGATAACCATCCAAATGATTAATATGTTGAATAAGTTACTCAGTAGTCACCTGAACACATCTCCCCCCTCCCTATCCTCTCTCATCTTGTCACATTTAAAGAGAAAACAGTTTGATAAGTTAGCTTGATGTCATTTAGCTACATAAAGAGCATGCCAATATTTATTTATTTATTTATTTCCCACCCTCCCCAGCCAAGGCCAGGCCCAGGGCGGGGAACAACATTAAAACAACATAACAATAAAATACATTAAAACCGTAAAATCATCCCAAATTATTCTAAAATCATTAACACAAGGCTCCAAATAAAATGGCCATGAGACCAGAAAGATCACATCCACCCTGAAGCATTAATTTATCAGATTAACTACTACCACATCAAAGCATCTTTTTATTTTTTCCCACGGCTCTCACAGATGTCACTGCTTCAATGAAATTCATTGGTCACTAAGAAATGTCAATGAATGTCCAAAGCAGTTAAACATGATGATAATTTCAAGTTGTAAAATAAAGTTTTATATTATTGAAGCAAAGCCTGTCACAGGCCAAAAACTATGACACCCAGTCATTCAATGGTTACCGACAGGAGTAGACTGGGGACATTTATTTTTTACTTAGTTTATACTCTACGTTTCTCCCCAATAAGGACCCAAAGTGGCTTACATCCTCCTCCTCTCCTCCATTTTATCCTCACAACCAACCTCTGAGGTAGGCTAGGCTGAGAGTACATGACATTGTTCTTAATTTTTCTCCATTTTATGCTCACAACAACCTTATGAGGTAGGTTAGGCTTGAAAACGTGTGACTGGCCCCAGCGAGCTTCCATGGTAGAGTGGGGATCCAAATCTTGGTCTCCCAGATCCCAGTCGAACACTAACCACTACACCAGACTGGTTCTTGCCCTGGACCAAGACAAACTAAGTGGCTCCTGGCATACTACACAACAGAGCTACAAGGGCCACTCAAGTCAGAGCTATAGGGGCCAAGCATGGGCATTAGCTCACCTACTGCATCCTCCCCCAAACTGGCAGCGATCCAAGAGGCAACAATTGGTGAGCTGACACCAGGTGATATTGCTGATGCAGAGTCTGAGCCTGAGGTGATGGCAGTACTGCTGGGGCTTGGCTCCGCTTGCTCCTGGCCACCAGTAGCCCTCCAGGGCAGTGGCCCACTGGCAAATTTCCCTGCAAGTTAAATGACCAGTCCACCCTAATTTCAGACACATTTCGTATCCTATTTCCTACCCTAAGTACTAGTATTAATTAGGGGCTTTCCAAATATATTTCACCACAACCAAAAACATACTTCTTGTATAAAAAGACATGAAAAAAAACTGCTTTTAGAGTTTAAATATTTGATTTTAAATATTAAATAGCTTTCTTTAAGGAAGTTTTGTGAAACATGCAAGCAATACAAAACAAGGGGGGATTGAACACACACCGTTTTTCTGCTTCAAGTTTATCCATTCTCTTCCAGAGGCGATTCACTAATGCTTCTTGTTCTTGTTCTAGCGTATTTTCAAGGTCAATCTTCTCACGTCTTAGCTAAGGAAAAGAAATGGTTAATAAGAAAGAGAACTGCTTTGTCAAACATTTTAGTTGTATTGTTGCAAAAACATATTTAGGACCATTTTTACATATAAAAAAATTAAGTGGAATAAAGTATGGGACTGAGGTCCAAAAACCATATTTAGAGGGGTTTATGCTTCTGTTAAAAATCACTTCTGTTAAAAAACAAAACAAAAAGACAGCCTTCATCCACCCCCCTGAGGGTTGCTCTGATTTTCTTATCTCACCTGACTCTGAATCTGTAAAAATGCCAGAAATTAGAGCCCTTGTTACCTGCAACTGGGCCCATGAGAGAAGACTAGCTAGGGCCACAGGTCTTTTCCTCTCGACCAATCACTCTGGTAAAAAATATGCAATCAAATGACACTTTCAACCTGGGATGCAGGCCTGATTTTAATAGCAAAGTAACATGTATGTGTGAGGAGAGACAGTATTCCCCCCTTTCCTGTGCTTTGTATCAGCTGGAACTCCTTTCCCCCCCTTGACACAGGACATCAGTGGGGAGTAACGTGTGTGGGGAGTCAGCTCAGTGAGAGGGGCCACGGGGAAGTAACCTTGGGGTTACTGAGCCACATACCTCCTTAGCGCTTTAGTCCGGCCCCAACTCCCTGACTTTATACTTGATTTGGGCAGACACTAGATAAAATTAATGGACCAGCCACCATCAAAAGTAGTTAGGAACTAAAATTACACAGGATTTCATGGTTTGCTTAACTCAAGGCATCTGTCAGACAAGTGGAAGCAGCAAACAGATCATCCGCTATCAAGAAGCATGTACTCTTGCAGAGAACAACCTTGATTGATTCACATCTGAAGAGTAATCAAGCACAACGGCAGAAGAGACATACAGCAGCTCATTTCTAATGGCATCTCTGAAAAGGGCCACCATGAGAAGGAGATACAGTCACGTATCACATCCACTGAACCATCCACTCAGAGAAAAAATACCCAGGCAAAGCTCAAAAGTCTTCACAGTACTGAAAGTTAATGCTTATTTTACATTAAGGGAGAAAGAACGTCTCAATCACAATGAACAATAATTGCAGGAATAGAACAAAACTATCTTTGCCCTATATTTTTACTACCAAATGTAAAACTTCATCTAATGTGAAAGGAACTGTAGCATTAAACAGATGCAAAAATGAAGCAAGGTGATTCATAAAGGTGATCATGCTTTCCCAGATGACTGCACTACTAGTTCACACGAATCAAGAAGACAAAAAGATTCAATTCACATAACTGGCAGCAAAAACCTTACAACCTATTAATAGTTAATGAAAAACGTGTGCTTAACACAGCCAATGGGAAGAACTCAGAATTAATAGTCTGTAGGGCAATGAAAAGAATCAGCAACTAACTCTGATCTGATTGTATAACCAGGAAGCGAGAATGACAACTGTAACAGATTGTACTACGTCAATAAAAGGCAGTAGGAAAGAGGCTCTTCATAAAGCCAGATGATTCCTTCTCACAATATTTAAATATTAACCTTAAATGCTCAAGAAGTCTTACATGTGACATTTGAGGAAGGACTCAGCTCTCAGGAATGCTAACATCTTTGAACAAGTATTAGCTTTTTTACTCAAAGAGCAACCGCAGCAAAACCTACACCTATTTGTCACGCGGATGGCAAAATGTTTGGCTAATGCAGGGTAAAGAGTAAATTATGTCACAGGCAAGGAAGGAACAGCTCCCAAGAAACATGGGGAACTGGAAGGAATTAGGAAATGCCTAAACTCTTCTCTGATTAACAATCTCAAACAGTGTCTGTGACAAAAACTCCCTCCCTCTTATAGAAAACCATCTTGGCCATGAGCAGGACCCTTCTTTCAGCACTGAAGACTCACCTGACTCCTCTTGCCAGATGTTTCCAGGGAGAAGGATGTACATACTCCAGTCCCTTTAACAAAAGGAAGGCTTGGTGGCTTTTCTTGCAGCACTACCAGAGGCCTTGGTGCCAGGTCTGCCTACTACCCCATTCCCTGTACCAACATTATTGTGGATGAGTATGAAACTAAAGCCACTCCAAAGACAGCACCAGTGGACATCCACTTGGAATTCTAAAAATATCTCAAGCAAGATGCAGACTTGCATCTGGTACTCTAAGGAGGGCTGTGCAATCAACCTAGACCAGTGATGGCGAACCTTTTAGAGACCGAGTGCCCAAACTGCAACCCAAAACCCACTTATTTATCGCCAAGTGCCAATACGGCAATTTAACCTGAATACTGAGGGTTTCGTTTAGAAAAAACAACTCATACATTCACATATTTTGCATTAAAAGAAAAACACAATAACAGAGCTTTCAATGATACAAACAACTTTTTATTGAAAGGTAAAAGTTTGCATTTGGCATGCATCTCTCCAGGACTCGTCCTCTGCTCAGCCACCGGACATTATTGTACTTAAACAATTATACTGTGCCTGAACTTCAAGAAGTGCTTGAAACTGTCGACAATTCAGAGCACGAGCCATGATGTAATTCACCATTTTTGTGACATCTTTGAGGACATCATCAAATTTTTTGAACAATTAATGTGATTTTTGCTGTTGTGTGCATGCTGATAATTTGTCTACCCTTGGCTCATACTTTGTAAGTTTGAGAGCAACACATGCAGCACTCAGGTCATCTGTTAGCCTGTTTCTGGTGTCAGATTTGATATAATTCAAAGCTGAAAACAGCTGCTCACAAGCATAAGATGATCCAAACAAAGTAAAGAAAGCAATCCCAAGTGCTTTCATTGACTAAAAATTATTTGGCAGAGAATTCCACACTTTAAGGATTTCATTTTCAGAACTAACTGTGCTGTCCTTTGGCATCCCTTCTATCTTCTCAAGTGTTTCACGCAGGTCGTAGAATTTATTTTTCCAGATAGAGCTTTCTTGAAATTCTATTAGCTCCATTTCCAGATTTTCTAAATCTAACCAGTGTAGGCAGGAAAGATCAAATTCTTCACATTTGGCTTTATCTGGAGAAGTAAGAAAACGGAGCCTTGTTTACTCACTGTGACGGCTCCTTCTGTTCTGGGTTTAAGGGCATCTTGTCATCTGTGGGTATTGCCATCACGTGTCCAGGGAGGCAGGACTAAAAATTATCTTCAGCTTCCTGTCTCCCTGGGCGGGAAACCCAGTTTCGGACTCGCCGAGCTAATGAGACAGGTAAGTGCACACACACAAAACAGTAAGCAATAAACACTGCTATAACAATACACTGAACTCCAATAGAAACTGTAACATGGAAGGAACAACAGTGAAGAGGCCCCCCACAACGAGATTTAGGACAGATGGCGGACATTGGGAGAGAATTGACCCGCACTACCATCAGACCAGACCCCCAATTTTAACCAGAGAACAGGAGGAGATAAGTCTTGGATCCTAATGGGCGGGCAAGATGCCCTTCAACCCAGAACAGAAGGAGCCGTCACGGTGAGTAAACAAGGCTCCGTTCTCAGTTCTGGGTGAAGGGCATCTTGTCATCTGTGGGATATCCAAGAGCTCAATGACCGGGTGGGATTAGGACTTATCCAAGACCTGCTGCAGGACCCTTCTGCCAAAGGCTGCGTCAGCAGAGGCCATGGCGTCTATTTTGTAGTGTTTTATGAATGTAGAGGCAGTGGACCAGGTGGCCGCTCTACATATCTCCTCTAGGGAAGCCTGCCTATTGTAGGCGGCTGATGTGGCAGCACTGCGCACCGAATGTGCAGTGATGCCTGATGGGGGAGTAATCTTACTGGCCCTGTAGGCTTCAATGATACACTGTCAGACTGCTGTGCTAATTGCAGAGCTAGACATTTTACATCCCTTGAAGGGACTGGTTAAGGAAACAAACAGGGCATCTGATTTTCTGATAGAGGCAGTACGCTTCAGGTATGTTTTTAATAACCTTCTCATATCTAGGTGATGCCACTCCTTCTCCTTGGGGTGAGTGGGGTTAGGACAGAAGGAAGGTAGATGAATCTCCTGTGATCGGTGAAAAGAGGAGTTCACCTTGGGAATAAAGGTAGGGTCGGGTCTAAGGACGACCTTGTCCTTATGGAAAATACAAAAACCTTCGTTGGAGGAAAGAGCGCTCAGCTCCGACACGCGACAAGCCGAGGTCACAGCTGTGAGGAAAATGGTCTTAAGCCTCAGTAACCTTAAAGGGATCTCGCTAATTGGTTCGAATGGGTGGCGTGTTAATGCCGTGAGAACCACGTTTAACCGCCAGGTCGGGAAGCGATGTATTACTGGTGGGCAGGTCTGCCCTACGCCCTTGAGAAAAGTTATGACATGGGAGTGTTTGGATAGAGGCAAGCCCCCATCTATTGAGAGTACGGTGGAGAGGGCTGCCACCTGCCTTCGCAGAGTGGAGACCTTAAGCCCCACCTGAACTCCTTCTTGAAGGAATTCAAGGGTGCTAGGAATACCAGGAGAGGGTCTATGTGTTTGAGCCTACACCAGAGCACGAACGCCCTCCAGGATGTATTATAGATCCTCCTGGTTGAGGGTCGTCTGGCCTCAATCATTGTGTCCACTACCTGAGTCGTGTAGCCTTCTTCTAGAAGGGGTCTCCTCTCAATTTCCACGCGGTTAAGCACAGCCATTGAGGGTCTGGGTGAAACAATGCCCCCTGATTGAGTAGGTCCGGGGAGATTGGAAGTTCCCAGGGCGGTTGGACCGAGAGTTCCCTTAGGCTGGGGAACCAAGGCCTCCGAGGCCACATAGGAGCAACGAGGATCACAGTTGCCCTTTCCTTTCTGATTTTTCTTATTACCTTCTGCCCTGAGTGGAACTGACGGTGGATTGAACCATCGTCTCCCCTGAGAGAGAGGGAGGGCGCCAGCGCAGGCTTGGGGAGCATGGGCTTGGGGAGAAGGAGCACCGCCCTCAGCGCCCTCACCACAGAAACGACACAGCCCTAGGCAGAGGCGACGGGTCTGGGCGTGCCCACAGAGAGGGCTCGGCGTGCTGGCTGCGGCACGCGTGCCATAGGTTCACCAACACAGACCTAGACCGAAGATGGATACTATCAATATATTAGACATACAGTTTTAGTGGAATCATAATGAATCAAACTAAACTCTGCACTATTCAGCTTTGGGTAGTTTAGACGTCTACTGACAAGAAAATTTAGAGAATCGTTTTGTTTTGCTCTCAATGGGTCGAGGAATTCAACCTCCAAAGCAAGGTCAGACTGTAATTCCCCGTAGAAAATGGATGTAAAAGCAAAGCAAAGCCCTTAAAAGTTTTAAAATAAAGTTTGCAACATATTAAGATGGTCCTCTGCAGACTCAAAGGGGGAAAAGCCTGAATTGCCCTAATCCAGAAAGTAAACCACTCCAGTGATTTAAACAAAGAAGTTCAAATAGAAAAGAGCAAGAGTCCAGTAGCACCTTAAATAGCAATAAAATTTCTGGCAGGGTATGAGCTTTCGTGAGTCACAGCTCACTTCTTCAGGGGATATGATGATCATGTTCAAGTATTTGAGGGGCTGTCATATAGAGGATGGTGCTGAGTTGTTTTCTGTTGCCCAAGAAGGCCGGACCAGAACCAGCGGGTTGAAATTAAATCAAAAGAGTTTCCGTCTAGACATTAGGAAGAATTTTCTAACTGTTAGAGCAGTTCCTCAGTGGAACAGGCTTCCTTAGGATGTGGTAAGCTCTCCTTCCATGGAGGTTTTTAAGTTCAGATGGCCATCTGTCAGCAGTGCTGATTCTGTGACCTTAGGCAGATGATGAGAGGGAGGGCATCTTGGCCATCTTCTGGTCACTAGGGGTGTGGGGGGGGGAGGTAGTTGTGAATTTCCTGCATTGTGCAGGGAGTTGGACTTGATGACCCTGGTGGTCCCTTCCAACTCTATGATTCTAAGTTCAAAGTTCACACCACTAGTATGCCCCTGCAGGGTATGAATTTATAAGTTTGCTCCCCAGCCTCCTCTCTAATCAATTCAGACTATGTAAAAATAGTTATCTGGAAAAAGTTACACTGTTTACATCTTCAGGGAGTACCTACTGCTCCACCTAGCATTTGGGAACATGAATCATGATTGGGGAAGGCACTGGCAAACCACCCCATAAACAAAGTCTGCCTAGTAAACGATGGGGTGTGACATCATCCCATGGGTCAGGAATGACCTGGTGCTTGCACAGGGGACCTTTAAAAAATATTTTTCCCCAGGATCTAAAATCTAGAAGATCCTCAAATTGGAGCTCAATAGACTGAACATATGTAGACACAGTTTTGCTAAAAAAAAATATTTTTGGCCAGCCAGGGTGCTTACAAGAGCTACATTCTTAAGTCTCAAGTAGGAGGAACCCAGACAACAGGTAAGTAGCCCAGCATAAGACTGGCTAAGGTCAGTGTCAATCAAACCTATATTGAGGATTAGATTAACATAAATCTCCTATCTCTTTCCACAGTGGCACTGGCATCGTGTAGCATCAAAGAAGATTATCAGGTTCTCACAGACGCCACTATAGCGCCTTTAGTATTCATGTCCTGGAGTAATAATTCCAAGGGCAAGAACTGTACAGGAGACCCATGTGCCTCAAGATGATCTTTTGCTTTATCTACAATCCTACAAATGGTATTCTAATAGATTTCAGGGCTCATTACCACTGCGGTGGTTGCAGGGGGTGTCACAACTCTTCATTCCTTGCCAATGGTTAGGAATATTGCTGAGTTCTAACAGCTTTCACTATGCAGGGCCAGAAAACTATGGCCGGGCAGGGGGCCAAAATAAGGCATCTCTCTCAAGCCCCTGGTTTAGGAACCAAGGAATAGAGGGATGTACTCACACAGTGGTGAAATGGCTAGACTTCATTGTTATCGAGTATAAGGGATTAATCTCCATTCAGCCCAGGGCTTACAGGGGGCAGGCCCCTTAGCTGTTCTGAGCTATTCCAGCGTTTTCTACAAGGTTAACCTAGGTGGGTCAAACCCCCACCACATTTATTTATTTTGTCAAACTTATAACCCACTTTATCCCAGCATGCCAGGCTCAGAGCGTTTCACATAATCTACGAAATATACAACACAATAAAATCAGATAAAGCAATACATTAAAACAGCCCTAAACGGATTAAAATCACAAATTCTAATTCCTAATGACTCATGGAATTGCAATATACAGCCACAATATGGACAGTATGGTAGTTGTTGTTCGGCAGCGGCGGAAAGCACAGGGAGGCCAGCATTTATAGTACAACCGTAGCTGGCCTCAACCGTACGCCTGGTGGGACAGTTCTGTTTTACAGGCCCTGTGGAATTCCATAAGGTCCTGCAGGGCCCTGGTCTCATCAGAAAGACTGTTCCACCAGGCCAGGGCTGAAAAAGCTCTGGCCCTGGTTGAAGCCAGCCGGACACTCCTTGGGCTGGGGACCAGTCAATTAGTATTAGATGATCTTCGTCTTCATACCAGGAGAGGCGGTCCCACAGATACAAGGATCCCAGATCGTGTAAGGCTTTAAAGGTAATAACCAGCACCTTAAACCTGATCCGGTATTTCATCTGGAGCCAGTGCAGTTGATAAAGCACTGGCTTAATATGTGCCCGTAGCGGGGTCCCCGTAAGGAGCCTCGCAGCGGCATTCTGTACCAGCTGGAGTTTCTAGAGTTTTGAAAGGTTGCCTGAATGAAGAGGTGTTCACTGATCTCTTTCATGCTTGATAACATGGAATGATGCTGGTCCAAAAACTTAGAGGGTGAGAGCATGAAGTTCCAGGTTTGGGTAAGAGAATCAGTCAGATGCCCATAAGAGGGATGTTACAAGTTCCTAACTCTACCTCTGCACGCCCCTAGATACTTTCCAGCACCTCAAAGTTCATATCACAGAATGCAGACTATGTCATTCATGAAAATGCAGTCTTCTGATGACTGCAGCGTCTCCCTTCATGGATATGATGAAAGGAAACATTCCGCCTCAACTTTTGACAGACTGGCTGCTTCCACATGGGAATTTCTACATGTTTTGCGGAGTACAGAAAGGACTAGTGGGACTCCCAGGAAAACCTCCTCAATTCTGCATTTCTTCCCCCCGTTTTAGCCCTTTTTTTGGTCTTCATGCCTCATAACAGACATTCAATACTGTGGTTAGATTGTCAGTCGAGGATCTGGGAGACCCAAGTTCAAATCCCCACTCTGCCATGAAAGCTTGCTGGACGACCTTGGGCCTGTTACACACTCTCAGCCTAACCTACTACAGAGGGTTGTTGTGAGGATAAAACACAGGAGATGCGAATGATGTAAACTGCCTTGGGTGCCTACTGGGTAGAAACACGGTATAAATGAGGTAAATAAATAAAAAAATAAATGAAGTAGGCTGCCCTCTCAACACATTCCTACTCCACTCTAATTGGGGTGCCTTTTCCTTCCCCTGTGTGGAAGCAGCCATTGTTAGTCTACATACATCGAATGAAAACCTAGCAGAAAGCTCTGCTTTTCAGCCACAACCAACCTCTTGCAGCTTGTATAAAAGTAGTTCCCTGTAAAATACATCCCTTGTAATTATCACATTTTGAAGACCCCTATTTAAGCCCAACCGGCCCCCATAGCTGCTCATAACTCTAAAAACAATCCATTTACATCTACAGTTTGACTTTTATGAGAGAACACTTTTCCAGCCAAAAGGCCGAGAACCAACAAGGAGAAAATACATCAGAGACTTGAGTAAAGCTGCACTATCAAGATCCATAGTAGGTTTTAATGTAGACCCATAAAGATCTTTGGAAAAAGGAAAGTTTTAACTTTTCCCTGAAAAACTTGCGATCCGGCTAAACCATTTTACGGTAACCTGCATGCAAGCTAAGTGACCACTGCCATCTAGAGGCCGTTGTTTTTATTTCAACAAAGCCGGCTTCTACTTCTCTGGTTACTTTTGAGCTTCCTCATCTATTACTAATATACAAGCGAATGCAACACATTATTTTAATGCCCAGCAATGTCAGAGGGGTAATGTTGTTTTGCAGCACTAATCTGACCTTGCCCATGAAAATTTAGTTACATTTGTAATAAAATATATTTTAAGATATTTTTCCAGTTTTCAGAATTTATACTTCACTGGAAAAAAACACCCCATCAGCAACACTATTTCATTTTTTAGATCTACAAACATGGAACACAGTGCCATTGGTCAGAAACATCTTACTGCTTTACTCATACGATGGCAGATAAGAGAGGCAGAGAGGGAGACAAGGTGGTAAGATTAGTTCAAATGTCTATGAAACAGCATCAATATGGCTGTCTGAAATTTTCCAACTGTGGCACGGGATGCAGCAACTCTTGCGGCTTCACTCCCTAGACCATTTAAAAATTCCCACACCAAGTTTACTATGTGAAGGAAGTGCCCAAGTGTGAAAACAGGGTTTTTGCAAGAAGGAGACTTGACTGCATAATTCAGTGAGGTCTCATTTGTGGTCTAGATCAGCCTATAGTCAGCAGCCCTCCAAGTCTTCCTAAATGCCCCCTCTCCTTCCCATCGATAGCATATGGCTGTATTCATGCCTCTGCCAGCCTCTGTTTCCTCAAGTCACTGCATCTCTGGTCCCACTCCCTTTGGCTGCCCTATACCTTGCCTGGCCTTTCTACGACCCCTCTCCCCCATCCAGACAGCATACAGCCCATCTTAAGCTCCATGAGGTTTTTTCAGTGACCCCTCTCTTATTATGGCCTTCCTGCCCAAACTGAGAGCCAATGTGGTGTAGTGGATAACAGCGGTGGTTTGGAATGGTGGACTCTGATCTGGAGAACCGGGTTTGATTCCCCACTCCTCCACATGAGCGGCAGAGGCTAATCTGATGAACTGGATTTGTTTCCCCACTCCTACACACGAAGCCAGCTGGGTGACCTTGGGGCTTGTCACACTCTCTCAGCCTCACCTGTCTCACAGGGTCTGTTGTAGGGAGGGGAAGGGAAGGTGATTGTAAGCCCATTTGATTCTCCCTTAAGTGGCAGAGAAAGTCGGAGTATAAAAACCAACTCTTCTTCTTCAAACTCCATCATCTCCCCCCTTTGCCTCAAGCCTTCTTTTTCTGAGTTCCTCATCCAGAGCTTTACCATCAACAAATGCAATGTACTATAAAAGGATATTTACCTGCTCCAAAGTAAGTTGCTTTGAAATAGTATCATTTTCCAGTTTTTTAATCTTCTTCATCAGTTTGTTCACCTGGAATTCCTGTTCCTGTTCTAAATGCTGCTCAAGTTCAGCCTTCTCATGCTGTAGCTGTAGACCAAGAGAGACAGGGAAACCTAAGACACAAGCATTTTAAAACTGCAATGGGAATGATAAAAGACAGCTTTCATTAGCTCTGATCTGAAAATGGAGTGATGAACAGAACTAGTTTAACACAACAAACTTTTAATATACATGAAATCAAAGACAATTTCTATGCTTTTTGAAAGGACAAAGTTGGGTTTAAAAAAATACTACGTGTTGCATAAACAAGGTATAAGTTTTGGAAAAGGCACTCAATGCAACAGCTTAGAACACACCTGTTTTTTAAAGGCAGAGATTAGAGACAGGCAACTGGAGGCACAGAGAGTTCAATCTGGCCTCCCCGAAGGGCTTTCTCATATGGCATCGGGAACAGCCCATAATCCCACATTGCTCTCCCTTATTATCTATCTTGAACCCTTTCTCCTGTTGCAGTTCTCCTTAGGAAAGATGGGAGGTGAACAGAGAACACTTGGTGATCTTTTGGTCCTTGCCCTATTTAAACAGCGGCCCATTCTAAAAGTTAGATGCTGACTAGGGGCACAGTGGATGAATTCGCAGTGGAATGCCTCCCCAAAAGCCCTTTTCAGGTGAATGCTCTTTTGGAGACTTTTACATACCTCCTCCCAAGGTGGATACTACTCACAATTTATCCAAATCTATTATTCCTTTGTGAGAAAAACTGTCCCAGTGCAGCACCTGCTTGCATTTTCCATCTTCTAGTGTTACCCAGCGTTTATTTCCACAAGGAGGATCAAAATAAGATGAAACAGTGGAAGGAAGACCTGCACCTGGATCTTCCTAATGTCTTTTGATTCACAATTGCAGCCTTTTAAACCCAGTGCTTTTTTGAAAGCTTAAAAAAAAAACACGTCGGTACTCTTATATAAAAAGTTGCACTGAGTTCCACCAATTTCCCGCCTCAGGACCTGAGTCAGCCTTCACCCCCTTTGAGCTTATCTTGTATCAAAATAAACTGATGATGATGAGAGAGGGGTGAAGTACCAGTGAGTACTGCCATTAAAATGCCCTGTTTAAACCAAAGTTGGGTTCCTACTTTTTTTTTTCCTTTTGAAGGACTAACAACAGCGCAGATGGGGGGTGTCAATTAGTGAAACTACATGGAGTTGTGGAGAGGTTAAACATCCCCCTCCTGTCCCTGCAAAGCTCTGAAGATGTGGCAATTGTGAATGTAAAGCATGTTTACATCCTCTACATAACATTAAGCTGCTCTGGCAAGTGTGGAGGTACATTCAGCTCTTTTCAGCTTTTAAGAGCATCAAGAAGTGCTGGGAAAGACCTGAGAATAAAAGTTTAAGAAACTCTATGGAATCCACATGATTACAACACAGTTCTAGCCTCAGCCATTGTGAAGAACTAATAGCAGGTACAACACCAATATGAAGAATTATGCTCTCAGGGCATGAGCTACATATGCTGTGCTTACAGTCAACTAGTTTCCATTTAATGACAGTATTCAAACCCACTGGTACACATGAAGATAAACAACCGAACTACACACACAGAATACCTACAGAAAATGAGCATAGGAAAATAAGGTTCCTCAACATTTTGTTTTCTGCTACCAAGTCAGTCAGTCTCTCTCGCTCACACACACATCTTGTTTTCAGACAAACATGTTCTCTTCCAAGATTCCTGCTAACAGGCCATTGCCTCCCTACTGTGTTCCAGCAGTACATTATCTATGGAACCAATCATTGTGTTGCATAAAGCTAATTGAACAAAGTGCTCTTGCAAGGCCAATAAGCAAGCACAAAGTGTTTCTAAAACCACCATCCAGGCATTTTACAGCACTGGTTATGACATATTATGGAGTGGGGGGATGACATGGTCTGAGCAGAGAGATGGGAATCTGAATACTGAGTGTGCAAACAAGCTTTCCCTTTAAAATTAAGCTGGCAGACTGAAGGGTTTTTCAAATCAATACTTCCTTACGCTAAAAGTGAAAAAGCTGATACATCAGTGGGTTTTTAACCACAACATAAATCATGCTGATGTGGGAAATTCCAGCCAAGTTGCTAATGGGAGATCTATAACTCTCATACTCGGTCAGCTTTGTATTTATATTGTATTGGGGGGGGGGGAACATTCTGGAAGGTTCTCTTCACCCACCCATGATGCTACTATGAATCCAGTGTCTAAGCTCCCTACACGACAACAGCAAAAGCTTAACAATGCAGGCACTCAGGCTTTGTGACAGTCACTTTGCTGAACAATCGTGTGAGGGCATGATGCTGCACCCATCAGGGGCTCTGAGAGTCTGCACAAATGCTCCACAAAGAGGCCTGTCTCCATCCATGCAGTTCCAAAATTTCTCAAGAGCAGCATATAGGGCAAAGTGGGGGGGGGGGTGCAGTGGAAATTGCCAACCCCTCTTTCAAAAACCTAAGTACCCTTAAAGTCTTCAGAATTTGTGGTGTGATGCAGGTCAATAGATCCATCACTATGAGCGAGATCTGTAAAAATGCAAATTAAGCAAATTCATGCAAAATTACACAATCTGCCCTTCTGCAGAATGAAGATTCTGTGGATTTGGAATACTGTAAAATCATAGTTCCAGAGATCCTGGCAGACATTTTCTTAGGTGGCAAAACGGTAAGTTTGGGAAAACAATGAAAAATACTAAATAGACAGAGCAAGGACTCGACACCCAAGATACCCAGACAAACATTTTTAACATCCTCTGCAACTCAACTAACTTTTACTTTCATAGCCTACTTCTTGATAGTGTATCCTGAATTTATGTTGTTATGGAAAAGTTTTTTTCTTTTGATTTTCAGGAATTCCTTTCTTGGTCTGCATTCCTACAGTCGACAACAGCCCTAGACATAATGCTATCAACTTGAGATTCTCCCAAAGGAAATTACATGCAAATTGAAAGGAATAGTTGCAATGGGTAATTTCAGCCTGAAGAAGCGAGGCACCATCTGGATTTACACACCTCTAGTTAATTTAGCGTGTGCAATTTAAGCAATTACCCCAGATGTATTGTTAAGCATAAAGTAAGCGCTGCTTTTCATAGTGCCAATGGGTTCAAGGATTTCTTCTCTCCCCAGAAAAATTTCCTCCCCACTGGAAAATGTTCATTTTAGAAAGTGCTGTTATAGCTGTCAATCCTTTAAGGATTTCTTAAATTAAGTGACTGGATTTTAACTGATTACCTGATTAAACACTTTGAATTTTCAAAAACAATTTTTAGATAATTAAGAAAAACCTGTTTTTTCCTTCTGTAGTGGCATACAAGGAAAATAAATAAAAGTTGTTGCCATCAGGGAAAAAGTTATTACAAGTTTTCAGTATAAAGAAAAACTGGATCCATAGAATACACCCTAACACACTGAAATCAAAACAAATTTAAAAATAAACAAGTTTAAGGAAGGTCTATCAGTGTTATGGAAGAGAAGGCAGCCTTGCCTGTGAGATCAATGAGGAAAAAGCAAAAAAAAGAAGGAAGGAAAAGTCAGTAGAAGCTGATTTAACTATTATTTGTACTTTGAAGCTTGTACTTTGAAGCTTGTCAATCGTTAATAGCTGAAAAAATATTGATATTTATCAACTGAGCACAACCAGTTTTCCAGTCACATATTAAAATACTACAAAACTACAGGTTCGACAGGAAGACAAACTGCTACTTCTTAAGAAAGGATACCAACTGGTAAAGATATCTCCAAATTTATCTACCCTGTTAGCCATGGGTGTAGACCAAGCATCAAGTTTCTTGAAGCAAAGGTGGAAGACATCGAACACCAGACAGACCTTGGAAAATCACCATTTTCCCTAGAACCTGATAAGTCTAGATACTTAGTCTCACCTGCGGCCTGTTTTTCTCATCTTGAGCCTATTAATTATAGGAAGGCCTTTACCCTTGCCAGATGCCAGGCCCTACCATCGGCTGTTTTAGAAAATATAAGAAGATTCCTAGATCAGAGAGGTTTTGTTTGTGTGGGACAGGGGACATTGAAACCATTGAAAATGCACTATGTTGTCCATTCTACCGTGAAGTTAGATCAAAGCTTATTTTCCCCCTGCTTGGTAAATTCCCTGAAGCTTTTGGCAAAGAAGCTCCTATTAGAAGATCCACAGCTTACGCTCCAAACTGCTAAGTTCTGCGCTGCTGCTATTAAAATACGCAGAGCTGTATTAGAAAATGATCGTTAGAATATTTTACAATTTTAAGGTGATAATTTTAATCAGGGGTTGTTTTTATTGATCTTACACCTTTATTTGTACGGGCAGTTTGAGATTCTGCGGTGCAAAACTATTGAGTCTGGAAATTTTGAAGTGTTGGCATGTGATTGGTCAGTTGATCGTATTAATAAATTTGATTGATATCTCCAAATTTATTTTTCACCACATTTGGTACTGATAAATAAGTATTTTTAGACGTTTATTTTTAGAAGTCTTCTGGAATAGAATCAGGCCCCAGTCTGTTCAGTGCCATCTATCCTGACAAGAAGCTATTCTTCAAGATCCCCAGCAAAAGTCTTCCCCAGCCTCACTACCTGAGATTCTATTAACTGGAGTTCTCAGGGCCTGAACCCAAGACCACCTGCATGACAAGCACGGGTTTCATCACAAAGTTTACAGCTCCAACACAGTAAACATTCTTAGTTCCCACGTGCTGGTTTGCTTTCAGCCAATTGATGGGGGTTGAGCTGTATGTGAATATGCAGTCAGAGGAGCTAAACAGATATTAAAACTGATCAACCAAACCACTATCTGGTTTGCGTTCATATTTATCCTTATACCGCCCCCCCCAAAAAGGAACAAAGGCCACTTATTTATGATGGAGTAACATAGAAACAACCCCTGACCTGGATGCCCAGGCTAGCCTGATCTCATCAGATCTCAGAAGCTAAGCAGGGTCAGCCCTGGTTAGTATTTGGATGGGAGACCACCAAGGAATACCAGGGTTGCTGGGCAGAGGAAGGCACTGGCACACCTCTGTTAGTCTCTTGCCATGAAAACCCCAAAAGGGGTCGCCATAAGTCGGCTGCGACTTGATGGCACTTTTCACACACAACATAGAAACAACTTTAGCCCAGGATCCGCTTCCAAATTAATTTCTTTAACTGTTCTTCTATACAGACACATAAAGACCCTGTTCCCAAATGTAAGGATGGAAAGCTGACAATACTCTCCGTTGCTTTGTCCCAGTGTGATGATTAGGAGATCACTCTGGCTGAAAAGTCTTTCCAGACTATCAGAATCAGCATTCACTGAATCACTGTATAGATAGTTTTATTCACAGTGGGTAGCCGTGTTAGTCTGTTTGCAGTAGTCAAAAAGGGCAAGAGTCCAGTAGCACCTTAAAGACTAACAAAAATATTTTCTGGTAGGGTATGAGCTTTCGTGAGCCACAGCTCACTTCTTCAGATAAGAATCTGAAGAAGTGAGCTGTGGCTCACGAAAGCTCATACCCTACCAGAAAATATTTTTGTTAGTCTTTAAGGTGCTACTGGACTCTTGCCCTTTTTGACTAGATAGTTTTATGTCACTCCTGATATATTAGGTTCCATGTGGTTATGGATTTGGCTTCAGGCAGCCTCAGTCATTAGAAAGTGGAAAGGCTTTACTAAGATCATAAACCTGTTATGATACTCATTGCCACGGGGGAGAAAGATGGGGTATAAATGAAGTAAATTAAAATATAAATCCTCACTTATATTGCTACTATATATTTGGCGCTTTGGGGTGTGTATTTGTAAGGTACTATCTGTCTTTTGAAGAACTGTCGTGAGACTCTAAGCCCATTAAGTGTATGAACCTTTCCCCTCCTCATACACCAGGGAAGATACCAGAACTTCCAAGCCATTTTGTCACCTGCAAAGTCCCCATCCCACCACAGCGTCAGGAGGTCGAAGGCCCACTGCACAGAAGCGAAGACAATTCTTTCCTTGCTGTGCCAGATTAAGTGACAGGGTGACTTGGTAAGCATATGCAAAAAAATTCAAATGCTCTAAGCTCTTGAATAAGCACACAACCTTTCAAAACGGTCTCAATAAAAACACTTGTAAGCACACACTATAAATACCTTATCAGGAAAGCCGTATGTTAGTAAAAATAAAATTAAACTGCCAGAGAGAAGCATTTCTGACTAAGGTTTATATATAACTGCAAGGGTTATGTCATTCAATTACCTTGGTCAACCATGCTTTCTTTTATTTACAAAACATGGGCTTTGAATCCTATCAAGGCACAAACAGAAGGAGATTGCAGGAGGGTTTTTTTGCTGCCTGCCCTTCCCACTGCCTCCTGAAAAGCTGCTCCTGACAGTTCAGGGGTCCCTGGGAACAATGTGAGATGCATGAGAGAAAGGACAACCAGAAAGTGAACATCAGCAGAGACCACCACACAGATGTAGAGCACTTCTTGAGGAGTGTGTGTGCGTGCGTGTGTGGGGTAACATGTTACTAGGGGGCTACAGTGGGAAGGAAGCAGCAAAAAGTGGGGATGTCAATTTGCGCTGTTTGCAGTACAACAGGATCCAACTCAGTGTTTTAACCACAACCCCCGAGAAACAAGCCAGCCCAAACCTGTAACTTTATTCAGAAGCAAGCACCACTTAACTCAGTAGGATCAGGATGCACAGCTGACAGGCTAGATCATACCAGCCCTTGTCTCCTCCTTGTTTATGCTGCTTCCTTTCTCTGCTTTCAAGATCTCACGAGGCTACAAATTTAATGACACCAAACACATCCTCCAGCCACCTTCCTTCCAACTCCATCCTGTGATTTCCTTTCCCGAAAAGACGTGCTAAAAACCACATACCTGCATCAGCTTCCTTGAGAGCTCGTTAGTGAGAAATTCTTCCTCCTTTTCATAGTTCACTGCAAGTGTCTCTTTCTCCTTTTGCAAAGCTTGAATCTTCTTAAACAGGGTATTACTGATAAATTCCTCTTCTTGCTCTGCTCTTGCTTGCTGCAAAAAGAAAGATTTTAAAAAATAACTACATGATGGAAACAGCCAAAACAAAAACTGTGCTTTGGTGGACTGGAATCACTCTCTAAATGTTTTCATGTTTTGTTTGTTTGCCACTTAAGCTTCACTAATACCAAGATTAAGACCAAAGACTGGTAACTTTGCCCCCATCAATACATGTGAAGATGGAAACGCTACCCACCAAACCTATAAATTAAGCTCTGATATAGAAAGTGATGCATTTAGTACTGCACTTCCATTGGAGAAAAACAATGCACTGCAGTAGTGCCACAGATTGTCAAATGCAACTGTGAAGTGAGGTACCTATGAGGCTGTGCACACATTTATTGGGCTCCTGGGAAAAGTGTATTTCTAAATCTACATACAGACAGCAAGCATTCCCATACCAAGTAAATCAAACCTGTGTGCAGAAACATATTTTGGCACACAGACGGCAAGTTCCAATTCCTGGAGCAGAATGCAAGTATTTCAGCCAGTTAAAATGAAACCAAGACGCAGGCCACAAAGATGTGACACAAGATGCCAGCTCTTTTATATCCTCCACCTCTCTTAGGAATTTTACTTGTCATATAAATACAAAATAGTTCTCCACTTCTGTTTCTTTCAGTACTCAAACAAAGGGGGTGAAGGTATGAAGGCCCTGCAGAACCATAGCTAATTCATTCCCCGCAACATATCCTTCTAAAACTACAGGTAAGAGGGCTGTCACAGAAGGTTGGGGGGGGGGAAATAATTCAAACAATAGACGCTTTGTGTGACATTAATGTAATGGAAGCAATGGCTAAGGGGGAAATGTCGGAGAGTCCGTCCTTACTAAGTGTCGATCGGGGCTCATGCCCACCATAATCAGGGAAGCACCACACGAGTCTAAGCAAGTCCAAACCAACAGGCTGTTCCTTGTAACCTGGCAAGGCACAGTTTCAGGTTCTCATCTAGGATAATTAAATCTCTTATGTCCCTAGAAGGACAGCCAAATTTAATTGTGAATTCAGCCCATAGCTGCGAGGCATTTGCAAGCTTTTTTTGCGGCATCTTGTCGCTTTGCCATGATCTCCCTGCCAATCTTGATACAGTAAAGGAACTAGAGGCCCCTTGTCTGTGTTCCGGTCTGATTTTGGACCATTTCAGTCGGCTTTCACAAATCGATGTTGACAGGATCCTGTTAGCTGTGAGGCCCACCACAGGCCTCTTAGACCCTGGGAGATCCTGATAGGTCAAGGCCAGTCTAGATGCGGTGCGGGATCCCCTGGAAGAGAGTGTCAACCTGTTCCTTAGCATGGGGACGTTTCCCAGGGGCTTTGAAAGAGGAAATGGTGTGGCCACTTTTGAAAAAGCCATCTTTAGTTCTCTGGGATCTTACCAACTACTGCCCAGTATCCAATCTTTCATACCTGGGTAATGTAATTGAGAGAGAAGTGGCAGAGCAGCTGCAGGGTTTCCTGGGTGACACATCAGTTTTGGACCTATTCCAGTCAGGTTTTCGCCCTGGTCATGGGACAGAGATGGCTCTGGTTGCCCTCGCAGACTATCTCTGTTGACAGCTGGACTGAGGCGGGACGGGGCTGCTGATACTGTTGGATCTGTCAGCAGCCTTTGACATGGTTGATCACGATCTCTTGGACCACCGCCTCACTGACATTGAAATCCAGGGCTTAGCCCTTCAGGGGTTGCACTCCTTTCTCCATGATCGGGGACAGAGGGTGACGCTTGGGGAAGAGGTATCGCAGTGGCACCCTTTGTGTGTGGGGTTCTGCAGAGTGTGATCTTCTCCCATGTTGTTTAACATCTACATGTACCCCTTGCCCAGCTTGTCAGGAGTTTGGGGCTGGGTTGTCACCAGTACGCTGTTGACATACCCAGCTTTACCTGTTGATGGACCTCCACCCAGACTCCGCCCCGGACATACTGGCCATGTGCTTGGATGCTGTGACTGGATGGTTGAGGAAAAGCTGGTTAAAATTGAATCCATCAAAGACGGAGGTCCTGTGGCTGGGTCGGGGCAGCTCTGAGGCAGGGTGCCAGCTCCCAGCTCTTGATGGCATGCAATTAACCCCTGCACCTGCCGTCAGGAGCCTGGGGTGATCCTGGATGCCTCCTTAACAATGGAGGCTTAGGTCAGAGCCGTGATCAAGGCAGCCTTTTCCCATCTCTGCTGGGCCAGGCAGTCGGTGCCCTACCTCTCCCACTCTGATCTAGCCACAGTGATCCATGTGACGGTCACCTCTAGACTGGATTACTGTAACTTGCTCTATGTAGGGCTGCCCTTGAGACTGATCCAGAAACTCCAGCTGGTACAAAATGCCGCAGTGAGGCTTCTTAGGGGGACCCCACTGCGGGAACATATTCAGCCAGCGCTCCGTCAACTGCACTGTCTCCAGCTGGAATGCCGGATCAGGTTCAAGGTGCTGGTTTTGACCTATAAAGCCTTACCGTTTGGGACCTCCATACCTTTGGGACCACCTCTCCTGGTATACCTCCAAAGACCATTACGCTCGACTAATAACAATTTGTTGGTGGTTCCCAGCCCCAGGAGTGTGTGGTTATCCTCAATAAGGGCTAGGACCTTTTCTGCCCTGGCCCCGGCCTGGTGGGACGCCCTTCCTAGTGAAGTCAGGGCCCTGCAGGACCTTAAAGAGTTCCGCAGGGCCTGTAAGATGGAGCTATTCCACCAGGCCTACCATTGAGGGCAACCACAGGTTGTCATCTGTGCTGGCCTCCCTACCCCCACCCTCTCTGTTTTTATTAACTATGTTGGGGCACTGAGTGCTCTGCCGGGCCTCTCAGTGGCGACTATGCTTTGAATAAGCGCCATCCGGCTATACAAATTAATATCTGCTGTGTAGTTTTAAAAGTTTTAATTGTAGATGTATTATGATTTTATTGTTCTATTCTTATTATTTTGTTGTTAACCACCCTGAGCCCAGCTTTGGCTGGGGATTGAGGGTGAGTTAGAAATCTAAATAAATTAAAAGTAATAATATGAAGCTGGAAGCAGGGAAGGCTCATCTGGAGCTGCAACAGAGGTCCCACTGGCCATCTAACCTCTGCAAACAACCCAGGCGACCTGCTCATAGGAGCAAAGAAACTGCTGACAAATATGCTCACAGAAGTTGAAGCAGCTGCTTCTGCAAGCAGCATATACACCAGGGATCTCCTTTTACAGAAGCCACCACCCGACTTCTGACTCTCCTCTCTGCAGTCAGTCTTGGACTGGCTAATTCTTTATTAACGTCTTCCCTCGAAGCCAGCATTTCAGTTTCTCTCATTTGATCCCTGCCAGATATTTCACCAATGACTGAAAATCCTGATAAAGCCAGCATCCCCGATTTTGCAAAAATCATAGCTTTCTCGTCATTGCCATGAGAATCTTCACAGGTGTTCACGTCTGCAAACGCCACACGCCATCTTGTGCAGCATCTCCTGCACAAGCTGAGAAATCACACTCTCTCCTCAGACTCTAATTTTTTTAAACATCTAATTTATTTTGTTTGGACTGAAGTCTTCAAACATTCACATATCCCATTGCCTTCACTGCAGCTGTCATTTTAATCTTCGCTTCAGCTCCACTGCAATTTGAACTGTTTTTAGGAAGGTCTGCTGTCGAGATGAAGAGTGACCTCAAGAGGACGTCTGCGCCATCCCCTTTTGCACAGCATGCACTAGAATATATCAAAAACAGCTGGAGCACTCTGCACCTCGTATCTCCAGTTGTATCTCTTTTTCCAGGTTTTAATCACAGAGAAATTAATATCTATATAATGGGGTGCAAACATTTCTATGCTGCCTCTTGTAATGTCCATATAATCACTGCAAAGGATGTTGCCTCCCTTTAAAAAAATTATATACCGCTTTTCTCCCTAATCAGGACCCGAAGGGGATTATCACATTGTTCTACCCGCTCCTCATCCTTATCCCCACCACTAGGCCTGTGAAGCAGGATAGGCTGAGAGACTGTGATGGGCCCAAGGTCACCTGACGCACTTCCATGGCAGAGTGGGAATTTGAACCCAGGTCCTAGTCTGACACTCTAACTCAGTGGCCCCCAACTTTTTGACTCTGCAGGCACCTTTGGGATTCTGACACAGGGAAGTGGGCACAACTACAAAATCGCCGCTGCAGGAAACAGAGCCAACCACAAAAAGTCAGGGAGTGAGGTTACTCTAACAGTAACTCTTCAACATTTCATGAAGAAGCTCGGTTTAACAGGATGCCTTTTTAAATGAACACATTGTTTTTAAAAAAATTATTGCATGCACACAGTCATGCAGTGAAGATCCTTGTACTGTAGTTGTAGCTGCTGTTGAAGCAAAGTTTTAAATGTTCTGTACAGCCAATCAGATCCCCTGCTGGGCAAACGCCCCATCTGTCCCTGCCCACTTTCTAAAAACACTTAATGGGTGCCAGGAAAAGTGTTGGCAGGCACCATAGCACCCACAGGCACTACATTGGTGATCCACGCACCTTACCATTACACCATGCCAGCTCTTGGCAGCTCCTTCAGGCTGCCACATGTCCTACTGGGTAAATATGAAAGCAGTGAAGCAACATGGCATTTTAGGCAATGTACTACAATATTTAAACCTAAAGTATACTAAGAAGTAAACATAGCAGCACCTTGCTTTATCCATTACGACTTGATTTAACTGGTGGGCCAGTGTGGTGTACTGGTTCAGGTTTCAGACTAGAATTTGGAAAACCCAGGTTCAAATCCCCACTCTGCCGTGGAAGCTTGGGCCAGTCACACACTCCCAACATAACCTACCTCACAGGGTGGTTGTGAGGATAAAATGCAGGAGAGGAGAACAATGGAGAGAAAAACAGGATATAAACAAAGGTAATAAATACATTTAAGAACACAAGAAATGCCCAAACGCAATGCAGCAATTATCCATCAGGCCCATCATCCTGTTCTCCACTATGTCCTACTTGGCATTACTGAAACTTGGTGGGATATCACTCACAATTGGAATGTTAAGATTGAGGGGTACAACTTGTTTAGAAGGGATAGACAGATAAGGAAGGGGGAGGAGTAGCATTGTATGTCAAAGATGTGTACACTTGTGAAGAAGTACATGAATCTGAGCATGGTAGTTCAGTCAAGAGTCTATGGGTAAAAATAAAAGGAGTAAGAAATAATCGTGATATTAAGGTGGGAAGTCCAACTCTGCTAAAAATGCAGGGTCCAATAAATTCCTGACTTGTCTTGCTGACAACTTCATATTCCAGAAAGTGGCAGGGAAACAAGGGGATCTACTATCTTGGACTTGATTCTCACCAACAGGGAAGAACTGGTTGATGAGGTTGGAAGTCCAACTCTGCTAAAAATGCAGGGTCCAATAAATTCCTGACTTGTCTTGCTGACAACTTCATATTCCAGAAAGTGGCAGGGAAACAAGGGGATCTGCTATCTTGGACTTGATTCTCACCAACAGGGAAGAACTGGTTGATGAGGTTAAAGTAGTAGGCACTCTGGGTAGTAGTGAGAATGTCATCTTGGAATTTACAATATTGGGGAAAGGAAAAACTACGTAGTCAGACATATAGGTTGGACTTTAAGAGAGCAAATTTTAACAAACTTAAACTTATGCTGGGTAGAATCCCATGGTCAGAAATATTTGAGAAGGGAATTCAAGAAGGGTGGGGGATTCTTAATACTGAAGGCGAAATAACAAACCATTCCAATGTGAAGGAAAAATGGGAGGAGCCTAAAGAGGCCAGGGTGGCTCCATAAACAGTTTTTTAAAGAGTTGAGAAATAAAAAAGACTCATTTAGGAAGTGGAAGGAGGGCCTTGTAACCAAAGAGGAACATAAACAAATAACTAGTGCTTGTAGGGAGAATGTTAGGAAAGCTAAAGCTCAGTATGAGTTTAGGCTAGCAAGAGATGCAAAACACAACAAAAAAGGGTTCTTTTCCTATGTACAGAGTAAGACTAAGAAAAAGGACAAGATAAGCCCACTGTGGGGACCGGAAAGTGAAATTGTAACAGGAGATGAAGAGAGGGCAGAACTCCTCAATTCCTTTTTTCCCTCAGTCCTTTCTTGTGAGGGGAGCAGTGCTTAACATGGCATAAACAGAACACATGATGAGGGAAGGGATGTGCAGCTGAGGATTGGCAATGGGGTAGTGCACAAATACCTAGTTTCTTTACACAAAACAAAGTCCTCAGGGCCAGATGAATTGCATACAAGGGTACTCAAAGAACTTGCAGATGTAATTTCTGAGCCTCTGTCCATTATTTTTGGAAAGTCTTGGAGAACATGTGAGGTGCCAGAAGATTGGAGGTGGGCAAATGTTGTCCCCATCTTCAAGAAGGGGAAAAAGGAGGATCCGGGTAACTATTGACCCATCAGCTTGACTTCTATATCGAGAAACATTTTAGAACAAATCATCAAACAGTCACTCCTTGAGCATTTAGAAAGGATGGATCTGATTAATAAGAGCCAGCATGGGTTTCTCAAGATCACGTCATCTCAGACTAATCTTATTTCCTTTTTTGAGCAAGTTACTACCTTGCTGGATCAGGGGAATGCTGTAGACATAGTTTATCTAGATTTCAGTAAGGCTTTTGATAAGGTTCCACATAGTATTCTAGTTAATAAATTGGGGAAATGTGGTTTACATCCTATTACTATTAGGTGGAATTGTAACTGGTTGACAGATCACATCCAAAGAGTGGTTGTTAATGGTTCCTCATCCAATTGGAAAGAAGTGACTAGTGGAGTGCCTCAGGGATCTGTCCTGGGCCCTGTGTTGTTCAACATCTTTATAAATGATTTGGATGAAGGAATAGAGGGGATGCTTATTAAATTTGCAGATGATACTAAATTGGGAGAAGTAGCAAATACAGTGGAAGACAGAGCCAGGATACACGATGATCTTGATAGGCTTGAGAATTGGGTTAAAACTAATAAAATGCACTTCAACAAAGATAAATGTAAAGTTCTGCATTTAGGTAGGAAAAATCAAATACATAATTATACGAGCAGTAGTGTGTGTGAAAAGGATCTGGGGTCTTAGTAGACCAAACATTGAACATGAGTCAGCAGTGTGATGCGGTAGCTAAAAATGCAAATGTGATCTTGGGCTGTATCAACAGAAGTATAGTGTCCAGATCACGTGAAGTGCTGGTATTGCTTTACTCTGCTCTGGTTAGACCTCACCTACAGTACTGTGTTCAGTTTTGGGCACCGCAATTTAAGAAAGATGTAGACAAGTTGGAACGTGTCCAGAGGAAGGCAACTAAGTTGGTGAGGGGTCTGGAGACTAAGTCCTATGAGGAAAGGTTGAAGGAGCTGGGAATGTTTAGCCTGAAGAGGAGAAGACTGAGAGGGGATTTGATAACCATCTTCAAGTGCTTGAACGGCTGTCATATAGAGGATGGTGTTGAGTTGTTTCTGTTGCCCCAGAAGGTGGTACCAGAACCAACGGGTTGAAATTAAATCAAAAGAGTTTCCGTCTAGACATTAGAAAAAAATTTCTAACAGTTAGGGCGGTTCCTCAGTGGAACAGGCTTCCTCAGGAGGTGGTAAGCTCTCCTTCCATGGAGGTTTTTAAGAAGAGGTTAGATGGCCATCTGTCAGCAATGCTGATTCTATAACCTTAGGCAGATGATGAGAGGGAAGGCATCTTGGCCATCTTCTGGGCATGGAGGTCACTGGGGGTTTGGGGGGGGAGGTAGTTGTGAATTTCCTGCATTGTGCAGGGGGTTGGAAATCTGCCCACACCGACCCATGATCTGATTACATCCAGGTGAAATTATTGTGATGTGTTCTACATGGAACTGCCTTTGAAAACAGTCCAGAAACTTCAGCTCATCCAGAATGTAGCAGCCGGACTACTGTCAAGGGTTGGTTTCAGGGATCCTATCACCCCATGCTGAAATATCTATATCTATGCTGGCTTTGTTTCTGAGCACAATTCAAAGTGCTGGTTCTTACCTTTAAAGCCCTGAATGGCTTGGGGCCATAGTATTGAACAACTGCCTGCTCCCATATTGTCCAGTCCACCTGATAAGATCTGACTCAATAGCCCTGCTCTCCGTCCCTTTGTCTTCAGAGGTGAGGCAGAAAGTTATTAGAGATAGAACCTTTTCAGTGGTGGCACCCTGTCCATGGAACACCCTTCCCCTTGAGGCCCACCTGGTGCCTACACTACTTTCTTTTAGATGCTAGGCCAAAATGTTTCTGTTTACCTAAGCTTTGAACAAAGGGGCTTACCTTTTTAACATCATTTTATAGTCTGTTTTTAGCCCAAGAACCCATTTTAATCTACTTCATATTTTATGCTCTCCTTTTTTTAACGGTGGGTTTCAACAACAGTTGTGACGTTTTATGTATATGTTTTATGTTGTAAGCTACTTCAGGCAGCTTCCCTGGAGAGGTGGCATAGAAATTTTCCAAATAAGTAACAAAAAATAAAATATTTTGCAAATGGCATCATTATTGTTCCACTCAATTTTGAGAGTAGTGATATTTTTCCAATATTAATTAAAACAATTTTTCGTCCACACAACTTTCCAGCACAATATCAATGCTCCCAATAGGTAGTCATGCCCTTCCTGACTTTCCAATACAAAATTGCAATGATAATTTTTGAAGGAACTTCTCTAAGGCCAACTTTAGGAATCCCTAAAGCTTCCTTTACAACAGTAACAGTGGTTTTCCTCCTACCCGAAACCAACCCAAGGGACCCAAAAAGGCTTCATGTAGTTTTGATTGCCAGGAACATCTTGATCCTTCAATTAGTGGCAAGATAGTCAGCCTTTTTAAAAGGTGTTGGGAGCCTAGAGTGCTTCCTTCAGGGCTCTGTACTGTTTAGCCCTGCCAAGAATGCTCTGGCATCACACACTCCTGGCCACTGCCTACCAGCACAGCTAGCACCCAGAGATGTGGGGCGGAAATGTCTCCAGTGCTTTATTTTTTTCCATAGAAAAATTTCCATTTCTAAATTCATAAAATTAAGCACAGAGAACGGATACCATAACTAATATTAGGCATTTTTTAGCAGTTCTGAAGATTTTTTTCCCCAGGTGGATGGTTAAGGTTTTCCAGCTGGTCATTCCTACGAATTCTGAGAAAGAATATATGACCTCGCCGGCGGAGGGAACCTCCAAGGGCCCAGCAGGGTAGGGGAACAGCAGTGGGGAGAGCAGCAAGAGCCCCAAACAACTTGGCAGCAGCCACAGGAGCAGCAGGATGGGAGGCACGGAAGCCAACCCCCCTGCCACAGGCCCTGGGGGAATAACAGCCTACAGCCGGGTCGGGCCCAGATGAGAGACAAGGAAGGGAGGCTTCCCACCCTGAGCAACAGGAGGAAGGAGATGGAACAGTGGCAGCCTAACTGACCACCTCCCTTTATCAATGCCAGAGGGAGGTGGAGCCAGGGCCCTGGGAAGGGCCCCAAAAGCTGAGGGCGGGCATGCCAGGGTGGAGCAGGGTAGGCCTCGCAGAGTTTAATTGGTTAGCTGTAGAGGTCAAATCAAAAGTTAAAATTATGTTTCTTCTCTCACATGGTCGAATGGACAGTCAAATCACCTATATGATATGAAACTAAGTAGTACTAGAAAAGCCCTGACCTGAATGGCCCAGGCTAGCCTGAACTCGTCAGAAGCTAAGCAGGATCATCCTGGTCAGTATTTGGATGGGAGACTACCAAGGATATCCAGGGTCAATACACAGAGGCAGGCAATGGCAAACCACCTCTGTACATCTCTTGCCTGTGACTTGACAGCACTTTCTCCAACCAGTAATAGAAATGATGCCACAAATAATCAAGCTGACATGTCCCAGTGATTTTTTTGTCTTATCAAATATTATAGCCCAAATGTTAACCTACTGGGACATAAAATTAATACTGGTGTATTTACAAAATATTGTTTATTAAATAATACTAATTAAGTACCATCAAGTTGCAACACTCTTATGGAGACCCTCTCAAAGGGTTTTCATGGCAATAGATGAGCAGACGTGGTTTGCCATCGGCTGCCTCTGTGTGGCAGCTGCAGTCTTCATTGGTGGTCTGGTCTCCCATCCAAGCACTAACCATGGCCAACCCTGCTTACCTTTTGACAAGCTTGGCTAGTCTGGGCTATTCAGGCTGGGTTTTTTTTTACTAAATACAAGTCAAAATAGACATGCTAAATCAGATCAGTCTCTACTTAGGGCATTGGAAAATTTCCTGATCCATATTTTTCCAGAAAAACCATATCACTGCTTGCACCCTTCCACTCTTTCCCGGCCACTTGTGTCAAGAGTAGCCTGCTCTCTCATGAGAGGTTCTGTGCTTTTTAACAGCTGCATGACAAAAAATCAACAGGTGCAATTTTTCTGAGTACAGAAATGCAGAGTTGGGACTTCTGACTGTCCTATTTTGGAAGGGGGAAAATGTGGCAAGCCTAGCTGGCATGGCGGGGCTCCTCGTAAATGGGATGTTTAGAGTGTGCAGTTTCACTGAAGCTCTGAGCCAAGTGCATTTGCACACAGTTTGGTAAAAATGCTGTCAGAATATAGCATGAAAAGGTGCAGGAAGGCCAGCAACACCAGGAGCTTAATTCCTAACC
This sequence comes from Euleptes europaea, assembly GCF_029931775.1. NCBI lineage: Eukaryota > Metazoa > Chordata > Lepidosauria > Squamata > Sphaerodactylidae > Euleptes > Euleptes europaea. The sequence continues at coordinate 98,090,783 of NC_079316.1, read as the reverse complement.
AACAGTGTCTCCTTCCTTTGACCGCGCTAAGTTCCCCCTCCCTCTCACCCTTTCTTCTTCTTGCAAAAAGAAGGGCAGGGGAGCCCTGCTTTTCACTTTTTCTCCTTACTACACACTTCTTCAGAAAAGAGTAGTAGTCTAGGGTCCCCAACACAGTGCCCATGGGCACCACGATGCCCACCATCACCTTTCCTGGTGCTCGCCAAGTGTTTTTAGAAAGTGGGCAGAGCCAGGTGGTTCTTTTGTCCAGCAGGGCTTCTGGCTGTGCAGATTAAAAGGCATCCTGTTGAGCAGAGCTTCTGCCTGAAATATTGAAGAGTTACTGTTAGAATTATACATAACCTTGCTCCTTGATATTTTATAGTTAGCTCCACCTCCTGTTGTTGCACCTACCACCCTGTGTCAGAATCCCCACGGTGCCTGCAGGCTCAAAAAGGTGGGGGACCCTTGGAGCAGTAATTTTGGCTCCTCTCTCTTCATGCTATATTCTAAGCAGGTAAGCAGGTATATTCTAAGTCAGATAAAGCAGGTACATTCCAAGTCAGGTAAACACCTGCTTCCTTTTATTACCTTTCTGTAGAAAACAATGACCTCCTTGAAGACTGAGAACACACACCATGATTTACCTCCTCACAAACAAACCTCAAGCTATTCTTGGAAATGAGAGCACTATTACATTGCTGCCTTAGGGTATGCATCACAATGGAGAGGAAGAAGCCCCTGGAATGATTTGGTACTAAAGAGTTAGAGGGAGGGTGGCTGGACTGAGCCCAGATGTTGTTTTGAGCCCCCAAAATAATAATAAAAGTTTGTGAGGAAGGAGGAATCAAAGCTCTTCCCCCTAACCCCATAAATGCTGCTGGGAGGATCACAGACACCACTACATCATCAACAGCTGCTGGTGATAAGATCTTCCCATCACATACTCACCCCCCACACCCTCTCATCCACTCTTTCTGGCCTCTACAGAAGCTTCTGTGGATCTCGAAATAAACACATTTTATAGCCTATCTTTGAACAAGGGGTTTTCTCTTGAGTCAGAATAGATTTGCAACATTTCTGGGGGGAAAACTGATTATTGTAAGCAAGGAGGATCGCTCAGGTCCGTCCCCCCCCCCCCCCGCCCTCATATCACAAGCCCAGGGCATTATGAGGTGTCCTATAGTGAAACTGATATCCCCCCCCCATTATAAGCTGCCTTGAGCCAAAAGAAAAAGGTTGTATAGGGCAACTCTGCCCCTTATCCCGAAAAGGTTTTATACTGTTGAGCCTGAACTTTACCTGTCCTCCTGTTCAACCATAAAGGCCCTATTTGGAGGAAGAGCACAAACATGATCGGAGTGCACCAAGGTCAAACACGTACTCAGCCCATAACACAAGCCAGCCTGTAATAAGACAGTTTCTTAACCTCAGTTCTACAAGAAAAATGAAACTGCAGAACACTAAAAAATGTTTTGTGATTAGTATATCAGTATATTATAATTAACTTCATAAGTAAACTGAAACTCATTAACATGGAATAGTTATAAGCTGATTCCCCCCACAGCAGACAATCACTATTATTCAAGGAAAAAAAGCAAAGCAAATATAGTTAAGCAATTATATCAAAAATATTTTTGTTTTCTTTTAAGGGAACCCTGCTTTACTGACTCGGCCATTTTGCTTCAAATTAAGGAGAAAAATATCTGTCCCTTGTTAAGCAGCAGAATGCCCGCTTACAGATAGCTCATTTCAGTTTGGCAAAGCTAGGACGAAGCAGCTACAGAAGAGAGAACAAAAAAACAATCAAAATATGAAGTTCAGTTTGAGTTTAACTATCAGGATTATCCACCAAGCTCACACATGCCAAACATAAATGTGCACTAGATACATCACACCCAAATATGTCAAGCACACATACCAACTTCCCAAATAGCTCTATTACAAGAACTATACTTTTCCCCAAAACTACATTTGAGGTGCCAACAAAAAACCACCCAAAAACATATTTGTCAAATGTATGGCAAATGCCTGGATTTTTAGAGGCAAGAGACGTTCAGAGCTGGTTTGCCAGAGCCTGCCTCACGACTCTGGACCTCCTTGATTGTCTCTCATCCAAGTGCTAACCAGGGTCAACCCTGCTTAGCTGCTGAGATCTGATGAGATTGGGCTAGCCTCAGCTATTCAGACATGCACATGTGTGTGTGTGTGTATAAATATATAAATGCAAATTCAGAATAAATACCTGCCAGAAACCTCATACTTCTTCCAAATGTACTGAAATACTAAAAGCATAAGAAGTGTCAGAAGAACAGTTCCATTGAAAGAAGGGAGACAAATGGAATTTGAACCGAAAAACCAGGTTTTTTTTTAGCAAACCTTCTATGCAAAAAGTAGTAACAGACTCAAAATAAAGTGGTTCAACAGTCAGGCACTCAAGAGGTTCTTAGGCCATTTATGCAGGGCTGTTTCCCTGTGGTCACCCCTGCCGACTGCTCTGGTGTTTAGTTTTGATTATGCATGCCTTTCCCGACTATCAGAGGTCACCTTGCTCTCCCTGAGCATTTCATCCACGTTTTCCGGATTCTCGCTAAAACAGCATCTGGAAAATACAGGCAAAACACGTGAAAACGCACAGAGAGAGCGAGGCAACCTCTGACAGTCTGGAAAGGCATGCATAATCAAAATGAACCACCAGAGTAGTTGGCAGGGTGACTGTGAGGGAAACAGCCCTGCATAAATGGCCTTAGGGATGTTGTGGGCTTCTTTTTTGCTCCAGCTATACTTGGGAAAACTCTACTTCCCAGTGAACCATGTGAAAAAAAGGAGAAATAGGAAGAACCGAGTACCAGAAACCCTCCTGGTGGTACAGCCGAGGGATGCTGTTGTCCAGCAGCAAGGCCTCAGTCTGGAGGCTTCTTCTGCTTCCTTGGCCCCGGAGTTCCTCCTTATCCCATTCTATCCTACCTAAAAACAGTTAAATTCTTTTCGATTTTTGCTAAGACAGTGCATCTTCTTGAAGATAGTGGAGGTAGGGACAAATTTTAAAAAGGCAGGCAGGCTATGAGAACTAGAGTAAAAGGAGGTCGAAAGGTGGAATAAGATGGTGTTTAGCTGTTTTAAGCTCATTTTGTCATCATGTTGTTATTTAGGCCAAGGCCTCCAAGTGTGACTAGATACCTGACAAAAGGAACTTTGACTCTCGAAAGCTTATACCCCGAAAATCTTGTTTGTCTTTATGGTGCTACTGGATTCGTATCTAGCTGTTCTACTGCAGACTAACACAGCCACCCTGTGAAACTATCTTCTTAGTAAACCTAAGGCCTACGGAAGATACGGAACTGGAACATTATGCTGACATTACACATAGCTTAATAACTAGTTTATGCACCAGGTCATAGCAAACAAAGTTTACAAAAAAATTATGCAAGCAAGCACTGTGTAATTATTCTCCTCTTTTATTGGCCAAAGGAGAAAAATTTAGGTCAATCCACCCAGAGAGACTTCAAGCAACATAACAAAGTAATTAATATAATAATCAACTTGAAAAACAATCAACCCCCCCCCCACCAAAGCTCAAACTGAGCATCCTTTCCTGCCACTTTCACATAGTTACATTGCAAGCAAGCAGCATATTATTCCACATGAAACATTATCTTACTGGTTCAAAGCATCTGAATAGACAAAACAATTTTTTGTATCTGATCCAGACAACTGAAAAAATACTTCTGAATCTTAGCCACAACTGAATGCATATGTTTAATGGTTTGACTCAAAAGTATAGTGTCCAGATCATGCGAAGTGATGGTATCACTTTACTCTAGTTAGACCTCACCTAGATTATTGTGTTTAATTTTGGGCACCACAATTTAAGAAGGATGTAGACAAGCTGGAACTTGTCCAGAGGAGGGCAACTAAGTTGGTGAGAGGTCTAGAGGCCAAGTCCCATGAGGAAAGGTTGAAGGAGTTGGGTATGTTTAGCCTGGACAGGAGACAACTGAGAGGTAATATGATAGCCATCTTCAAGTATTTGCTGACATATAGAGGATGGTGCTCAGTTGTTTTCTGTTGCCCCAGAAGGTTGGACCCAAACCAACGGGTTGAAGTTAAATCAAAAGAGTTTCTGTCTAAACATTAGGAAGTACTTTCTGACAGTTAGAGCAGTTCCTCAGAACAGGCTTCCTCGGGAGGTGGTAGGCTCTCCTTCCCTATAGGTTTTTAAGCATAGGCTAGATGGCCATCTGTCAGCAATGCTGATTCTATGACCTTAGGCAGATCATGAGAGGGATGGCAGGAAGGGTTGCGTCAAGTGTTTGACTCTCGTGGCCCTTTCTTGCATACCTAAAGGTTAGTGCCGATTACCACTTTGGGGTCAGGAAGTAATTTTTCCTACAGGCCAAATTGGCCAGGGATCCTGGAGGGTTTTTTTTTTTTTTTTTGCCATCTTCTGGGCATGGGGTAGGGGTCACTGGGTGTGTGTTGGGGAGGTAGTTATGAATTTTCTGAATTGTGCAGGGGGTTGGACTAGATGACCCTGGTGGTCCCTTCCAACATTATGATTCCGTGATTCTATGACTCCCTGATTGCAAGAGAACGGAGCCTTGATTACTTACCGTGAAGGCTCCTTCTCTTCTGAGGCGAAGGCGTCTTGAGCTGTGGGTCATTTTCCTTGCTTCATCAGGGAGGCAGGACCTAATTTTTTAATTTCCTGTCCCAGCTTGGCGGTAAATAGCCTACAGAGACTCAGTTACAGTCTTGCCTAGCTTAATAAGACAGGATTGATTAACCATTCCAACAACATACGTAACGACAGAAAACACCCACAATGATAACACTGGAACACAAGAGCCAGAGTGAAGCGAGAAGGACCCGAAGGAACTAACAAAACTGCGTAACTTATCAAAGAAACTTTTTTATAAGTTCTCCTGATCATGTCTAACATAGTCAGAAGGATCAACTGTAATTATTTCCCAGGGCGGGCAATACGCCTTTGCCTCAGAAGAGAAGGAGCCTTCACGGTAAGTAATCAAGGCTCCGTTCTCCACTGAGGCTCAGGCATCTTGAGCTCTGGGACGTACAAGAGCTCCCATGTGGGTGGGCTATGAACCTTCTTCCGCCACGTGTTGTAACACTTTACGACCGAAGGCAGCTTGTGCAGAAGACCAGGTATGCACCTTATAATGTTTGATAAAGGTAGAAACGGAAGACCAGGTGGCGGCCCGGCATATCTCTTCGACTGGAGCTTGCCTGTCAAACGCTGCTGTGGTGGCCGCACTACGTAAGGAATGTGCAGTGATGCCGTCAGGGACGGTTACCCCTGTGTCCTTGTAAGCCTCTATGATACACTGTTTGATCGTGTAACTAATTGCTGCTGTTGACATCCTTTCCCCTTTTTTAGGATTGGTAATCCCAACGAACATGTAGTCTGATTGTCTGATATCGGAAGTTCTGTGTATGAAAATGCATAAGGCTCTACACATATCCAACAAATGCCAGGATCGTTCCTTGGGGCAGAAAGGTTTGGGGCAAAAGGAGGGAAGGTTGATTTCCTGTGGCCTATGGAAGTTGGAGTTCACCTTCGGACAGAAGGTGGGGTCTGGTGTAAGAACCACTTTATCTTTGTGGAAAACACCGAGACCCTTGCAAATCGAAAGTGCCCTGAGTTCGGACACTCTTCAGGCCGAGGTAATAGCCACCAGAAACAATACTTTCGTACACAGGTATTTCATGGATACCGAGTGGAGAGGCTCGAATGGGGCTTTTGTGAATGCCTTGAGAACCAAATTGAGGCTCCAGGAGGGGAAGCGATGAACTACTGGTGGCCGAGTCTGAGTGACTCCCTTTAAGAAGGCGATAATGTGCCTATGTCTAGATGTAGGAATCCCTTCTATGAATGGGATAACTGTGGCCAATGCCGCAACCTGTCGCCTCAAGGTAGATGCAGAGAGTTTAAGTCGTATGCCTTCCTGGAGGAACTCCAGTATCTTGTGGAGACCAGGACAGATGGGAACCAACCCCCTTTCTTCTAGCCCAGTGGACAAACGCCTTCCATGAGGTGTTATAAATGTGCCTGGTAGCAGGCCGGCGGGCCTCTAATATGGTGGTAACCACGTCAGTAGAATATCCCAAATCTAGCAACGATCGCTGTTCAAGAGCCAGACGGTCAAACAGAACCATTGGGGGTCTGGGTGTTTCAGGGGCCCCTGACGCAGGGTTCCCCAATGGGACGGAATTCTCCAAGGTTCCTGACATGACAGCTGGAGCAGTGTCGCGAACCAGGGTCGATGGGACCAGAATGGAGCTATCAGAAGAACTTTGGCCCTTTCCGACTGTATTTTTCTCAGGACCTTGGCTAGGATGGGAAGTGGGGGAAAGGTGTAGAGTAGCCCCTGAGGCCATGGGCTCAATAGTGCGTCTGTGCCCTCCGCTGATGTGTTGTGATACCTTGTGAAGAATCTTGGGACCTTGAAGTTTTCGCCAGAGGCGAACAAATCTACTGATGGAACGCCAAATTTGATAGTAATTTGTTGGAAGGCCTCCTGATCTAACGCCCACTCTCCTTCGTCTACGAACTGGCGGCTTAGCCAGTCCGCTTGGACGTTGAGAGTGCCCTTGATGTGTTCTGCTTGTATTGATGTGAGATTGCCATGTGTGGTTCTAAGGATTGAAGCTACATGCAAAAAGGAGCCTTGTTTACTCACCGAGAAGATCCTTTCCGCTCTGAGGAAGAGGGGCATCTTGAATCTTGGGTGTTTCTCGCCCACTGCTAGGGAAGGCAGGAACTAAAATCTCAACTTCCTGTCTCCTGGGCAAGGAGCACCCACAGCTTCCAGTTTTTTTTTAACGAGCTGAGAGCAGGTGTAACATATATAACCTCAACAATACACTCAACATGAGTATGAACGAGGAACAGTAAGATAACAGGAACAAGAGAGGAAGAAGCCTTATGACCAGCTGCATGTGTAATTTCACAGGCTTCGAGTATTTGGCTCTGCCACCCTAGGAAGGTGATAATTGCCATCTTTGGGTGGAAAGGATGCCCTTCTTCCTCAGAGCAGAAAGGACCTTCTCGGTGAGTAAACAAGGCTCCTTTCCAGCTCTGAGGGAAGGGCATCTTGAATCCTGGGATAGCCATGAGCCATGTGTTCTCAGGTGGGAAACAGTCCTCATCATCTTTCACCACGTGTTGAAGAATACGTCTTCCAAATGCCGCATCTGCCGAGGCGGGGGTATTGATGCGGTAATGTCTAATGAAGGTAGAGATGGTCGATCAGGTGGCAGCCATACAAATCTCCTCTATCGATGTTTGCTTGTTGAAAGTGACCGTAGTAGTGGCACTGTGCAGGGAGTGGGCAGTAATACCTTCTGGAATGGAAAGACCGCTAGCCCTGTAGGCTTCCATTATTCAACAGACCAGGTTCTGTGTGGCCAGTCCGGCAATATCAATATCACATTCGCCAGTTCTCGTTGAATTTTCCTGATGACCTTCAAGAGGATTGGTAGAGGCGGGAAGGCATATAGTGGACCCGGAGGCCAAGTTGACAGTGAGCCTTGACCTCCTCTGCATTCGGATGGAAATATCGGGAGAAGAATCATGGAAGCTTCCTGTTCTGGAATGAGGCAAAGAGGTCCACCTTTGGTGTGCCAAACCTGTCTGCCATGGACTGGAAGGTCTGAGTGCTGATTCTCCCTCCTCAATGATTTGGCAACTCAGCCAGTTCACTTGTAGATTGAGGATGCCCTGAAAATGCTTCGCCTGCAGGGACTTCAAATGAATTTCTGCCCATGAGATTATCAACACCGTCTCCCTGTGGACCGCCAAAGACCTGGACCCACCCTGTTTGTTGATGTGAACTTTTGTGGCAATGTTGTCCATTCTGATTAGGACATGTCTGTTTAGAAGGGTGGCACGGAACTCCAAGAGGGCCAGCCGCACTGCTCAAAGCTCCAGGAGATTTATGTGTAGTAACTTCTCGTCCAAGCTCTAAGAGCCTTGAGCAATATGGCCTTGTATTGTCGCTCCCCAACCCTCCATGCAAGCGTCTGTGAACACCTGAACCGGATCTTCGTGGATATAAGTCTGCCCTGTAGTGAGGCTGGATGGTTTGGCCCACCAAGTCAGGCTTAATCTGGTGCTTGGAGTTAGCTGAATGGGTTTGTCTATTTTGGCGGTGATGCACAGCTGATGTGGTCACTACAGGGACTGAAGAGGTCTGGTGTGGAAGCGTGCCCATGGTAATAGTCTGAGACATGATATCATGAGCCCTTGGAGTCTTGTTAGGGCCAATAGACGTGGTTGTCGTAGCATGGTCGTGGATTGGGCAGTGGCTGAAATCTTGAGAGTCTTTTCCTTTGGAAGGAAAAGTGTGTTGACTGTAGAGTCGATTTTTTCCTGGGGTACAAGGGAGCTTTTGGCCCTGTTTATCAGGTAACCATGGTTTTCTAGAGTCCTGATAACCTTGTTGGTGTGCTGGATGGACAGGCGCTTGGACGGAACACTGATGAGTAGATCAAGGTAAAGATGAATTTGAACTCCTTCCCTCCTCAACAAGGCCACCAAGGTGATCAGGACCTTCGGGAAAACCCTAGGAGCTAAAGCCAGACCAAATGGGAGAGCCTTGAATTGCGTGTGTTGGTTTATATAGAACCTCAGGAAGCGACGGTGGGATTGATGAATAGGAATGTGTAGATAAACTTCCTTGAGGTCTACGGAAGTTCCGGGATGGGGGGCCTCCACAATGGTCCTCCGGGTCTCCATCCAGAAGTGTTTTGCCTGAATGAAGCAGCTGACAAACTTCAGGTCTAGTACTGCTCTCCAGTCCCCATTCTTCTTGGGGACCGTGAAGAATACTGAATACACTCCAAGGGAATGCTCCTCAGTCGGTACCGGCTCTATTGCATCGATGCTGAGCAGGTGGTTTATGGCTTCCATGGTTCTCAGGTGCTTGTCTGCATGTTGGGATCTTGGTGGCATGATAAAGCGGTTGGGAGGCTTCCGTAAGAATTCTTTTGTTGCATGGACGCTGAGGGTGGGTCCCTGGGTCCCCTCAGAATCAGGGAACCTGGGGTTGTTTGGGTCCCTGACTGTTATCATGGACAAATTGTTCATTTACAGGCATAACCTAAATAGATAACAGCAGGGCACAGAATCCAGTACTAGGTTTCCAGGGTGGAATAAGCAAATATGGACACTTTTTTCAGTTAAATCCCTTGATGCCAAGGATCCTAGGGCTTGAACCTGAAACCATGAAACCTCAGGGCCCTCTTTAGACACAGAAGGACAACATGGGGCCCTGTGAGTGGCCAGCAAAAGGTTCACATGTCCTCAAACTCAAGCAGCAGAGCTTGTATGTGAAGTCAGAGAGCTCAACTGGAGAATGAAGGAGGATCCCTTTCTGTTTACAGAACTGTACTGGACCTCTAGAGGTTTCAGATTCCATTTGTGTACTCTGTTTGCTGTGCTCTATGCTCTTGGGGAAATTCACAGTCTTTACAACAGTTCCCTTTCTATAAGACTGACAGCAACAAACAAAAATATTCAAGAAGGTAAAACCACATGTGGGTCAAAACACAATGAAAATCAAGTCGAACAAGTGTACATTGTTTTCCTCACATTATTCGGCAACCCCTTATATATATTCACACAATTTCTCAGAGGACTAAATTTTGCAAAGGAAATATAGGAAGGCACATAATATTTAGCTGGTCACCAACTGACAACTAGCTGGTGACCCCCTGTGAGCCTCCTGGTGGCACCACTGGGCTCATGATCTACCAGGCAAACCCACACACAAAGGAGCCACTGGTGTGATGAATTGGTGTCTCCAATATGGCAGCTGTCTTTGCAGGGAAAAAGTAGTATAAAAGAAAATGAATCCAGCACAATCTCAGTGACACAGCTGCACTAAGTTGCAGCACTCCGGTAGACACTCCACATGTGAAGACATGAGAACGCCTGCACACACAGAATGCCCTACATATGAAAGCTTCCCAATAACAAGCATGGTTGGTAGAGGACATATGCAGTGTGTGAAGTGCTCACAGATTAATCTTCAACTTGGAGGTGGGGTCCAGCTGCTCGCACATTCTCAAGTTGAAACTGAAGTCACCATTAGCATTAACAAGTGATGTGCTGCCCTTGGACACTGCAGCGGGTGAGAGAAAAAACAGCAGCCAATCTGACTCCAGGCTACCCAGGTTCCCATCGACAAGGATCCCGTAGAAGGTGCAACATAATGATCAATCTCAATCAAGCTTGCTGTTATGTAGCAAAGAACTGTGCAAAACCCTGTGTCTTATACCACCATTATACATTTACAATCTCCAGGAGGGAAACATTCTACTGCAGTTGGTAAAGGAACAGTTTCGTGAAAAGGAATTCTAGCATGCTGTAGGCTACAGGACACATAGAGATCCGTATCTTCATGCAGATTTGTCTCTGCTGACCAGGGCGGAGAAGGAGCCAACAGCACATCACAAGAGAATGGGTGTGACTATGCTACAGCTATACTCACAGGCCCACCAGCTCTTGCCCCGGCATGCCATAACCCAGCCCTTGTGGAACCCGTTGTAGACTGGCTAGCCATGACTTCTATTATTTCCATCTCTAAAAGCATAGCTATCTCTGAAAAGAACAGCTTTCCCAGCTATATTTTCTGGTTTTGTAAGTTTTTTCACTGACCCAAGAACTGAAAAATAGATGGGGGTCGGGTGGTGGACTCCCCGTCTTTGGAGGTCTTTAAGCAAAGGTTGGATGGCCATCTGTCGGGAGCATTTTGATTTTGGGATCCTGCATGGCAGGGGGTTGGACTGGATGGCCCTTGTGGTCTCTTCCAACCTTGTGTAATTTTGTGATTTTTGTGATTTTGTGGGTCAGTTTCTTAACAGAAAGGACAGTGCACTGAAGACTTATTGAGTTTTCTTGTACCGGTAATCTGTTCACTAATGTAATTATAGGCCAGGGGTGGAGAACCTTTTTCCTGCCAAGGGCCATTTGCTCATTGGAGCCATAACCAGGTGTAGATCTCCCGGCGTGTGGGGGGAAAGAGACTAGGGTTGCCAGGTCTCCAGCCACCACCTGGAGGGTGGCAACCACAGGGGAGGCCACGAAGAGAAGGCCTGGAGGGCATCCCCGCTCCCCCTCCCAGGAGGGAGGGCAGCCAGCGGTAGGCCCCCAAGCAAATGAGGCGCTGGGGGGGCGAAGCCCACAGCAGAACCTCAGGGAAGGAAGGGAGGAAGGAAGGAAAACAGAGAAATGGAGGGGGAGAAAAGGACGGAAGGAGACAAAGAAAGAGACGAGGGAGAGAAAGGAGAAAGAGTAATAGAAAAAGAGGAAGAGAGAAAAGGCTTCCCCCCACACACACACACACAAACACGCCGGCCCCACACAACCGGGCCCAGGCTCCCCGCCTCCCCCAACACACACACTGCAACACACGCAGCCCCGCGCGACCGGGCCCTATCCTCCACGCCCTCCCACTCCCCCACCCCAAGTCCATAAAAGGCCCTCCAAGCCCAATCAGCTCCCGTACACATGTTCCGCCGCCGGGAGCCACTGGCCTTCCCCCCCCCCCTCATCGCTTGATAGGCGGCGAGAGGGGCTTACAGTGTGCTGCGGCATTCCTGCATGCCGCGACTGTAGGGGGCAGCCCACGGGGGAAGAGTCCCTCCCCCTCCCCTTGCCGACCAACAGTCAACGAGAGGAGGTCCAAAGGGCGCTGGCCCCAGGAACACCCTCTGGGAGGGCCGCGCTGTACTGCACCTCCGCGGCTGGGCTCTGGAGCTCCCGAGGGCAACTGAAAATATCCTCGGACGCTCCCCATCCCTGTTATAGGGCCATGGAACCAAGCCCACTAACAAGGCAGCCCAGTGATGGAAGCCCAGCCACCCAAAAATCAGTGTTATCTTCCTGTACATTCCTCTGCATAATCCTAATGCTTGTGCCAGAGTCAGTGCTGATTCACAAAAGTTTATACTGGATTAAATTGTTAAGACTTTAAAGTGCCGCTGGTCTTCTGTTTAATTTCGGCGAAACAAGCAAACACAGCTACGCCTCTGGAATTGTAGTCTCTCAGCCAGCCAAACTCTAAAGTGCTCCTGATTAGTAGCGTTGGGGGGAGGGGAACTACCACTCTTGCCAAACCAAAACTGGATTGAGCCCTCACTCTGGCAGGTGTGTGTGACTCACACCCCAGATGCTTAGATCTAATGGCCTATTCGCGCTCATGTTCAAGCAACACCAAGGGCATGGAGGATTGCCTAATACAAGGACACAAGTGATAGCAACAGTGCTCCAGCCTGGTTTCATGCTCCCATCCTGCACTGCCTGGTTTGCAACTTTGAAAGTCTGGGGAACTTTAAAAGTAGTTCATGATGCAGCACGGGACGGGCACTGGTAAAGTCAAGAGGCCCTCAAATGTACCTACAACAAACTCTCTGGATTACGGCCATAATTCTTTTTTTCATTGCCAAAGGACCCCAGTTCCCACAGGTTTTGTTTTGCAAGGGCCTGTTAACACTCTGCCTATCTCGGTTCTGACTTCCTCCCTCTCCCATTTCTCTTTAATTGAGTCTTCTCAATTTAAACGTTTTCCTTGCAAATATACCAGCCCCTTTGTCTAAGCATGTTCCTTCTAGCCCCACATAGAGCAGAAAAGAAGTTTTCAATTCATTCTGCTCATTTTTGAAAGTTCTATAACAGGGATGGGGAACCTCAGGCCCGGGGGCCGTATGCGGCCCCCGAGGACATTTTTTGTGGCCCTCGGGAGCTCCGGGGCCCTGCTGCAGAGGCGCAGCACAGGGCAGCCCTCCCTGAGGGTATTCCTGGGGCCACGGCTTGCAGGGGCGCTGCAGCACCCTTTGGACGGCTGTTGGTCGGCGAGAGGAGGGGGAGGGACGCTTCCCCCAAGGCTGCCCCCTATAGCCGCAGCATGCAGGAATGCCGGGGCACACTGTAAGCCCCTCTTGCTGCCTGTTGGCTGTTGAGCAGTGAGGGGGGGGGGAAAGAGGCCTGTGGCTACCGGCGGCAGAGCATGCACGCAGGAGCCAATCGGGCTTCGGGGGGCCTTTTGTGGACTCTGGGGGGGGGAGGGCATGGAGCCTGGGGCCAGGTCGCGTGGGGCCGGCGTGTGTGTGTGGGGGGGAAGGCTTTTCTCTCTCCCTCTCTTTCTCTTTCTTTGTCTGTCTCCCTTCATCCTTTTCTTTCTCCCCCTCTTTCCATTTCTTTCTCCCTCTCTCCCTTTTCCTCTTTCTGTTTTCCTTTCTTCCTCCCTTGCCGATCGACCACGGGCTGCGCCCCCCTGGCGCCTCGTTTGCTCGGGCCCACCTCTGGCTGCCCTCCTGCCTGGGAGAGGGGGAGGACCGGGGGCACCCTCCAGGCCTTCTCTGCATGGCCTCCCCTGGGGTTGCCAACCTCCAGGTGGTGGCCGGAGGCCTGGCAACCCTAGCCTCTCCACCCCCCCCCACCGGGAGATCTACACCTGGTATGGCCCCCGAATAATGTTATAAATGTGCAAATGGCCCTTGGCAGGAAAAAGGTTCCCCACCCCTGTTCTATAACAAGCCAAAAAACTCTGCTTCATTCTAAGTGTATTTTCTTGTGCTAAACTGCAAGATCATTATCAACCTCAACAATTAACATTTCACACAGCAAGCATAGAGCCCTGTTGCTCTTCCTCAGCATGTGGGAAGTATAAATAAGAACACAGCTACAAGTTGCCTGATTTGTTTCACTGTTCTATGGAATCACTCCCACCCTTTTGCATGCTGGCCCTCTTCCAGTTTCTCTCTGAAATTCCAATCTATTTTGCTTGAGGGATGGACTGTGCAATTATTAAAATAATATTGTGCAGTCTATCTTAAAACGGAAAGGGAAAGAAAGAAAAAAGGGAGCGAAGGCTGCTAACGGCAAATTTAAAGCAGGTCAAAGAAAGAACTGCCTAAATAAAAGGAAAAGATCATCAACCTTCTAAATGGAGCCTTGATTACTTACCGTGACGGCTCCTTCTCTCCTGAGGCGAAGGGCGTCTTGAGCAATGGTTATCTTCCTTATTCCATCCGGGGAAGGCAGGACTAAATTCTAACTTCCTGTCTTCCTGGCGGGAAAACAGCCTGAAGAAGCCCAGTTACCGGCTTGCCTAGCTCAATGGACAGGAGTTATAACTGAAAACTGATAACTGAAAACTGATAACATGACCAACAAGAAAAAACGTGATAACAGACCAACCATAGTAAGTGAAGATTAGAGAGAACTAAGAGATGTAGCTCGGTCTACTTGCAATTGGCATCCGTTTAGAGAATGCCAGTCCTATTATTATGGTGTGAAGGTTCGGAATTAATGCCCCTTTACGCTCAGGGTGGGCAAGACGCCCTTCGCCTCAGGAGAGAAGGAGCCTTCACAGTAAGTAATCAAGGCTCCATTCTCCTCTGAGGCTTCAGGCATCTTGAGCAATGGGACCTTCAAGAGCTCCCAAACGGGCGGGTTAAGAACCTTCCTGCACTACCTGCTGTAATACCCTTCGGCCGAAGGACGCTTGCGCAGAAGACCATGTGTTGATCTTGTAGTGCTTGATAAAAGTAGAGATTGTAGACCAGGTAGCTGCCCTACAAATCTCTTCTAATGGTGCTTGCCTGTTAAACACAGCAGTAGTTGCCGCGCTACGAAGGGAATGAGCGGTTATGCCCTCTGGAACAGGGGTCCAGCTGGCCTTATAAGCCTCAATGATGCAATGCTTAAGGGTGTAGCTGATTGCCGCCGCTGACATGCATTTTCCCTTAGTGGGTTTGGTAATGCCTATAAACATGTAATCCGATTCCCTGAAATCTGCCGTTCTACAGATGAATATCCGGATTGCTCTTCTAAGGTCCAAGGCGTGCCAGGCATGTTCCTTGGCACAAGAAGGTTTTGGGCAAAAGGAAGGTAAACTGATTTCCTGTGATTTGTGGAAAGAGGAGTTTACTTTCGGACGGAAGGTCGGATCTGGTCTTAAGACCACCTTATCCCTGTGAAAAACACAGAGACCTTCTCTGATGGATAAGGCTCTAATTTCCGAAACCCGTCTGGCTGAGGTGATGGCCACCAGAAATAAAACCTTCAAGCGAAGATACTTGAGGGGTAGTGAGTCAAGAGGTTCAAACAGAGCAGAGGTCAGTGCGTTTAACACTAGGTTTAGGCTCCAGAAAGGGAACCTATGAACAACCGGTGGTTGTGTCTGAGAAACTCCTTTTAGAAAGGCCATCACATGCCTGTGCCTAGATGTGGGAACCCCTTCTAAGGTGGGGATCACGGTAGTGATTGCGGCTATTTGTCTTCTTAGGGTAGACGCTGACAGTTTTAGGTGTACACCTTCCTGTAGGAACTCTAACACTTTTTGAATACCTGGATTCAAGGGATCGACCTTTTTTCTTCTCGCCCAGCATACGTATGCTTTCCATGAAGTATTGTAAATGCGTTGTGTGCTTGGACATCGTGCCTCCAGAATGGTAGCTGCGACCTCCTGGGAGTAACCCCTGTCTAACAGGAGTCTCCTTTTAAGTGCCAGGCGGTTAAACAAGACCATGTTAGGTCTGGGTGCACTAGTGGGCCCTGACGAAGTATTCCCCAGTGTGTTGGAATCCTCCATGGTTCCTGGACCGACAGTTGTAGGAGAGTTGCAAACCAAGGTCTGCAGGGCCAAAATGGGGCAATAAATATGACATTGGCCTTCTCTTGGAATACTTTTCTCTACCTTGGGTATTATTGATAGTGGTGGAAAGGCATACATCAGGCCCCTGGGCCATGGGCCGGTCAGGGCGTCTGTCCCTTCCGCATTTTGGTGGAAGTAGCGCATGAAGAACCTTGGAAGCCTGCTGTTTGTGTTTGAGGCGAACAAATCTACCTGAGGGACGCCAAATTTGGAAGTAATGAGCTAAAAGGCATCTAGATCTAGTGACCACTCTCCCTCGTCTACAGTTTGGCGGCTCAGCCAGTCCACCTGGATGTTGAGGGCCCCTTATATATGTTCTGCTCGAATTGATTTGAGGTGTACTTGTGCCCATGAGACTATTTCTACTGCCTCCAGATGAAGGGAGGATGACCTGGACCCTTCCTGCTTGTTGATGGATGCTTTTGTTGTTGTGTTGTCCGTCCTCACGAGGACATGGTGGCCCCAGAGGACTGATGTGAATTTTAGCAGAGCCAACTTGACTGCTCACAACTCCAGTAGGTTGATATGGAGTTTGGTCTCGTGAGGTGACCAACGCCCTTGAGTTATGTGTCTGTTGAGGGTGGCTCCCCATCCCTCCATGCTGGCATCCGTGAATACCTGTAAGGGCTCGTCGTGGATGTATTGACTGGCCTTCTGTAGGTTTGACATGCGGGTCCACCAACGTAATCCGTTTTATCTTCTGAGTAATAGGTATGGGTTTGTCTCATTTTTTGGCTATGTCCTTTTGGAAAGGCTGTAATAGCCATTGGAGGGGTCTCGAATGAAACTGGGCCCACAGTACCACCAAGATACAGGAGATCATGAGCCCCAGAAGCCTCGCCAATCGCATTAGGCGGGCCGACCTTGATATGATTATGGGAGATGTTAAGGTGACAATTTTGCAAATTTGTTCTGGAGGCAATGATAGGGAATTTGTGTGAGAGTCTATTTGGACCCCCAGGTGGACCAGGGAACGGGAAGGTGTCAAGGAGCTCTTTTTGAAATTGACTATGTATCCAAGGTGTTGGAGTGTCTGCACTACAGTTGTGGTGTGCTGTATGGACTGGGTTCTGGATTGGGCACAGATCAGGATGTCGTCCAGGTACTGGTGTACCTGGATCCCTTCCTGTCTGAGGGACGCTATGATAGTGACGAGAACCTTCGTGAAGACTCTCGGAGCGAAAGCCAGGCCAAAGGGGAGGGCCCTGAACTGAAAATAATGTTGGCCAATAGCAAACCGCAGGTAGCATTTGTGGTGCGGGTGAATGGGTACATGTAGGTAGGCCTCGGTTAAATCTACTGCCATCATGAAAGTGTTTGGCTGTAGTGACTCTACTATAGAGCGAAGCGTTTCCATTCTGAAATGTTTTCGTACCATCCTCCTGTTCACATACTTGAGGTTCAAGATGACCCTGCAGTCCCCATTCTTCTTGGGGACGGTGAAAAATATGGAGTAGACCCCTTGGTGCATCTCGTGAATGGGTACCTGTTCTATGGCCCTGATGTTTTGAAGGTGTTGGATGGCCCTGAGAGTTCTGGCTCACTTCTCCCTCTTGAGGGTTGTAGGGGAAAGGATAAAACAATTTCGTGGTTGGAAGATGAACTCCAGAAGGTAACCCTCCGATATAATTCTGGAGACCCAGTTGTCCGGGTTGGAGGCCAACCACTTGTTCTTGAAGAACTGAAGCCTCCCCCCGATCCCTGTGAGTTGGACGTCACTGGGCATTGGGTTTTGTAAATTTGTCTCCCTTGTCATTTCTGTTATTACTCTGTGGTCTTTGGAACCTCCCGCCTCTACGAAAGGGGCGAAAATTGCTATTCCATGACCCTCGTTTGTACTCAGTTCTACCCCTGGAAGAGGGACGAAAGGAACGAAAGGGCTGGTAATTGAAGGATCTCTGTTCCTTGAGCAACTGTCTAGGCCTGACCTGTTTTTTATCCTTCGTCTCTATCAGGATTTTTTCCAACTTTTCTCCAAAAAGTTTATCTCCTTGCACTGGGTAGGCCATGAGGGTGGTTTTGGCTCTAAAATCCGCTGGCCACGCTCTTAGCCAAAGGGCCCGTCTCAGTGATGTGACAGAGGCCATGGAACGGGCCGTGAAGGAGATGGAGTCTAAGGAGGCATCGACCATTAGACTGACCGCACTTAGAACTCTCTCCGAACCTCCAATAACCCTAAGGTTGTCGTCTGGGACCAATTGAATGAGTTTCTTGACCCATAAAAATGAGGCCCTAGCGAAAATGGACATAGTTGCATTTGCCTGAATCGCAAGGGCTGAGGCCTCATATGCCTTTCTGGCCAGGGAGTCTGATTTCCTGTCTAAGTGGTCACGTAAGGCTCCCATGCCGTCCTCTGGAACCAGACCTGGATTCTGTAGGTCTACCACCAGAGCGTCTACAAGTGGGACCTTGAGCATGGCCATGGCATGAGGTGCCAAAGAATAAAGTTTTTTAATCATGGGAGGCACTGTTTGGTGGATGAAGGGTTATCCCACTCCTCCCTGACTGTCCTAGAAAACAGGTCGGGAAAGGGGACTAAATTGTTAGAAGCCTTCTTCAATGGAAAGCACTCCTTAACCCCTTGTTTTAATTTGGATGTGGCTTCGTCTGAAGAGTCAGCCTCTTCATTTAATTCCAGGGCCAGGATTGCCTTAGCTAGCAGTGCCTGGTAGTCTTCCCCATTAAACAGTCTGGTGGGCTGTTCATCTGAGTGGGAGGACTCGTCTCCAGAGTCAAACTCTCCTTCTTCTAGCTCTTGATCTGAATCAATAGACAGAGAGGAATCTAATTGGCTAGTCTGAGTTTCACTGCCCTTAGATTTCAATGCAGCCTTGGTTGGCTACTGAGCCGAGGTAGAAGCCTGTGAAGCCTGTGGCTGGACTTGAATTGGAGCCAAGGTCTGATTAGTACCAGGCTCTCCTTCTCTATTGCTCAGAGACTAAGAAAATGGAGGGGGACCCAAAGGGACCCGCCCAAGGGAAGGTGGGGGAGTCTGCATTGGTAAGCCTGAAAGGCCTGCCATTGTCTTTGCAGGGCATAATTCACCAGGTCGTCAGCCTCCTGCTGGGAAAAATGGCAAACTCCTGCCTCTTCTGAAAGGGGAAGGGTACGTTACCAACTCCAGGTCGGGAGATATAATCAGCTGGAAACGCGAGGGCAGCCGTGGGTGCGCTCACAGCGGTCGCAGAATAGGCGGGAGACCTTTTCCTGGCTTTCACTTTATGGCCGTTCGTCTTGGAACCGCGTCTCTTTTTCCCCGCTCCATGTTTTGCCGTTGCGGTTTTTCGCGCCTTTTTAGGCGCCGACTGCCGCGGTACTGCCACCGCGCTCTGCAGCACGTCTTCTAAAGCAGCCATTCCTAAGGGCTCGCTATTGCGGCCGTTGGGAGAATCGGGGATGTGGCGGGCTGTTTGTACCAGCCCAAGTTGGTAATCCTCCACCAGCAGTAAATCGTCCTCCCGAGTGAGTATGGCATCCGCCATCTTAAATCCTCCTCCCGGGCTCTCACCACACTCAGACTGAAAATCCAGAAAAGAAATGCCACAAAGGGAGGGTTGGGAGGGGTGTAGATGGACGGAAATAGAGTATGTAGAAGTAGGTAAAAGATAAAAGTAGATAAGATAGAAGGGGGGGCTAAATAGCTACCCTATTCTGACTAAGCACAGAGCTGTGCCAAGATCCTGCTTTCCCCTTAAGAAGGCAGGAGGAAACTGGGCTTCTTCAGGCTATTTTCCCGCCAGGAAAACAGGAAGTTAGAATTTAGCCCTGCCTTCCCCGGATGGAACAAGGAAAATAACCATTGCTCAAGACGCCTGAAGCCTCAGAGGAGAACAGAATAAATAAGGCCAACATTTTGCTTGGTGTCAGGCCTGCTCAATACCCACAGGGAGCATCCACACACACACCCCCAACTGTGCCATAGTACCCTTCACTTTGCCAGAAATCCCTAACACAGGACACCTTGAGGCGTTTTGCCAGAAACTTCTCAGAACAAACCAAATCAAATGTATGCTACTTCTAACCCAACCTTTTTTTATTTTCTTTTTTTTTGCATGTACCTCCAGGACAATTAAAGCCATAATTGCTCTGATTTGATGTTCACTCAGATAAAAATGCTATCTTTATCTATCTAGCACATGCGTATCTCACCCTTCCTCTGAGAGGTGTACATGCTGCTGCGCATTTTATCGTCATAATCACCCAGTGAGGTAGATGAGGCCAAGAGACGGCGACTAGCCCAAGGTCACCCTGCAAACTTCATAGCAGACCCTACACCAAGTCTACCCACTCCACAACACAGAGATTTCAGCTCATCCAAGAGATATGTACTATGCCCATGGTCTGTTTCTAGGACAGAACAAAACTTGGTAATTTGCCAGGGGTTGGTAACCACTACAATTGAACCAGGAATTTTTGCCTTTTTAAATTTTCAGACCAGCAGCCACCTATGCTATATCGCCAATGCTTTTGAGGCTCTTCTCAGGCTGCACTCAGAAGCCAAGATGAACCATGACTTGTGCAAAGAACTGGGGCTAATTTACCAGATGTAGAGGAGGAGGAGGAGGAGTTGGTTTTTATATGCCGACTTTCTCTTCCACTTAAGGAAGAATCAAACTAGCTTACAATCACCCTCCCTTCCCCTCCCCAAAACAGACACCCTGTGTGACCAGCCCAAGATCACCCAGCTCATGTGTAGGAGTGGGGAAACAAATCCAGTTCACCAGATTAGCATCTGCTGCTCATGTAGCGAAGTGGGAATCAAACCTGGTTCTCCAGATCAGAGTTCACCCATAATCTGCCTGCTTCCTGCCTCTTTCCTGCATACTAGCAGGCAGGACAACCTCCATGCATTACCTCCGCAGCCACAAGGGATGGCTTTACTCAAAAACTGTTTGCAAATTTGTCACAACAAACTTCAAGTAAAACAAACCAAGGGGTTTTCGGGGGGGGGGGGAGTTTCCAAAAAGCAGCCTTTAAACTTGGGGCCCTTGAGAGGGGGGGGCTGTTAATAAATTAGAGTCTGAAATCCCAGGTTGGTTCCAGTTAACAAACCTAAATCTTGATTCAGATATCACAACAAACTGCAGTTTGAGTGAGCAACCAAAGTTGCTCATGATGTCCGAACAAAGCCTTATTTTCAGAGGCAGACTACTATGCAGCCAGTGGGTATGTTACTGCTCAAACGCGCCCCCCACCTCCGACTAGGATTATAGAACTTGTTTCACAGTTCCTTGGGAACTGGTCCAACTACCAGAATACAGAAAAACAAAAATATGTAACAGTTTCATCACTGACTTAATATGTTATGAGACAGGAAAAGAAAAAGAGTTGGCAGTTTCATCAGCTGGGTATTCACATCCACCTTGTCTGCTGCTGCCAATCCACTTCCCCCAAAAGCTGAGTAAATCTCTCCCCTCTCCCCCCTCTTCAACCTCTCATGTTCTTCCGTCTTTTCAATCAAGCACACCATTTCAATCCTTATTAGGCAGGAAGCTACAACTAAAGCATACACACACAGAGAGAGGCAAGAAATTTAAAAAATGATATTTTATGGAACTAATCTCTTTTTAAAGAATGTAGTATCAGGACAGGTGAATGCCATATTGATTTCAGTGAATAATCTGCGTCAATAATATCTCACTGTGAAGTGCTGACTTGCTGCAGTTAATGCAAATCAAAAACTGAGTAAGCACTTCTATGTTTTTGCCCCGACTTGCCATTTTAGATAATTTTGCATCACTGCACAGTTGTTTTACTATTATTTTGTAGACTGTATCTACACTTCTGCCTCACTTATTGGTGTTGTCAACATCATTATCCTTTTGCAATTGCTGACGGTATTATGTAATCACTTCAATTTAGGCTTATTTCTGATCACAGGTACAGAGAGAAAAGAGGCCTTGAATAACCTTGGGGAGAATTCTACTATCAGGCTGCACTACAAAAACAAACTGAAGGCCTCAGATACCTAGAGAATATATGACCCCTGGGGTGTAAAGAATGCTTTGGTAAAAGAAAACCCCACTGCAAATCATTCAAAACAATTTCAGGCACAGATCAGTCTTAAACCGACAACTGACCTTAAAGCAGCCACAGAAGAAAAACAGCCTATATCATGTGAAGCTCAAAACATTTCAAATATGAAAAATTCCAAAGTCAATGAAAATGCATCATCATGCAGTCAAAAATGACTCCTCTCTCTGCTCAAGGCAAAGAACTGTCATTGCTTTTCCAAATAATCTTTTAAAAGCTGGAATTCTCTCTTCCCCAATATAGGAGGACAACTATCGAAGGAACGTCAGAATATTCCCAACAGGGAAAAAGCAGCAGCTTCCAGACACATCTTATCCCATATCAGTATTAAATAATCTAAAATCACACCATATTCATATAATAAACTGTCTTGCAACACATCAAATGATCACACTTAGTTCAGTGGGATTTTGTTTTCATGGTTTGTTTTAAATGGGTTGGCCAGGGGCAAAGTGCATAGATGCTCAAGAAGAACAGGCCCAGGTGGGCAGTTGTTGTGTTCTTGGCCAAAGTCTTCATTTCCAACCACCTTTTCCACTTTAGATTATTATTCTTTTTTTAAAGCTCTTAGCACTACACAAGTACATAATATTAATTTCAGTTCTGGACTTCACTATCTGGTCATGCAATAAATTTTGCCATGACATTTTGCCATGACATTTTGACAACATTCTCCTGGGGGAAACTAATGAATCAGGAGCTACTTTTCCTGATCAAAAGATATCCTTTGCCATCAGCAGCAAAACCACTTTACCTGGAAAATGCTGCTTATATGCACTTTTACTACTGGGGGCTGATACCTCAACAAGGAACCTACCTTTACGTTTTATAACTCCTCTTTCAGTTACAGTTTTTCAGGACAGCTTAAAATTTAAAAAAATCCTACGAAGTCAAGAGAGGAGTATCTATGAAAACATCCCTTAAGCCACCCACACGTTTTTTTTTCCTAACGTAGCTGCTGCTCTTTCACTAGGATCTTCAAGCTTAGTGCTGATAGTGCTAATCACCTGCTTGGGGGGAGGTATACTTTTAATCATCCTCTCCTAACAGGCAAACAATACTGACAACACTGATCATAGCCTAGCTATAAAGTGCCACACAAGGAGCCACTGCATATACGGTAAGGTTTTAGAGCCACTGCCACCCACGTAGCTGAACAGCAACAGGTGCCTCAGCCAACTCCTGATTACACCAACCTTGAAAGTGAAGGGCTGCAGTCCATATCTCACACTGCAATAGGGTCAAGCTTTGGATCCTACCCAACTGCCAGAGAACAAGGGAAATTAACCACTGAAATACAGGGTGAGACACAGCCATTAAACTTCTCCCAGACATCAGCAACAGAAGATGATAAAGATCTAGAGTCCATCTTATCAGACCTAAAGAGATCCTTAGTGAGTCTACAAGTTAGAGCTGTGCCTTTAAAAAAACTTTCGTCAGAGGCTCAGTTTAGGAAAAGATTCCCATCGGGACAAAACCAAGCCCCAAGAAGAAACACAAGTAACCTCTCTAATAAATCTTAAAACAATGCAAACACAGGATCTTATAGACATTTCTGCCAGTCCTTTAAATGTCTTAAATCCAACCTCTGAAAACGGGACTTGCCCCCTGCGAAAGTAAGTCCCACACTACTGGGCAGTAGTCAGCATTGTGATGCGGTAGCTAAAAAGGAAAATGCAATCTTGGCCTGTATCAACAGAAGTATAGTGTCCAGATTACTTGAAGTGATGGTATCGCTTTACTCTGCTCTGGTTAGACGTCACCTAGAGTACTGTGTTCAGTTTTGGGCACTGCAATTTAAGACAGGTGTAGACAAGCTGGAATGTGTCCAGAGGAGGGCAACAAAGATGGTGAGGGCTCTGGAGACCAAGTCCTATGAGGAAAGGTTGAAGGAACTGGGTATATTTAGCTTGAAGAGGAAAACACTGAGAGGGGATATGATAACCATCTTCAAGTACTTGAAGGGCTGTCATATAGAGGAGGGTGCCGCATAGTTTTCTGTTGCCCCAGAAGGTCGGATCAGAATCCACGGGTTGAAATTAAATCAAAAGAGTTTCCGTCTAGACATTAGGAAGACTTTTCTAACAGTTAGAGCAGTTCCTCAGTGGAACAGTCTTCCTAGGGAGGTGGTAAGCTGTCCTTCCCTGGAGGTATTTAAGAGGTTAGATGGCCATCTGTCAGCAATGCTGATTCTATGACCTTAAGGAGATTGAGAGGGAGGGCATCTTGGCCATGGAGTAGGGGTCTTTGGGGGGGAGGTAGTTGTGAATTTCCTGCATTGTGCAGGGGGTTGGACTAGATGACACTGGTGGTCCCTTCCAACTCTATGATTCTATTCTATGAGGGAGAAACCAACGACAAAACGGCAATGTGTTAATGGCCAAAGAGCAAAAAACTGCACAGACAGTTTCTATATGGTAACTGCTAGTCCTAGCCTAACATTAGCATCCTATTTTTTCCAGGGCACCACCCTGTTCCTGGCTGCTTGCATTCTACAACTTCATTTGTTATACAAAACTGATTTTAACATCACTTCTCTTCATGATTTATATGATTACAGCTGGTTTGATTTTTTAATACCTAAACTGCCTTGCTACTACAGTCAAACCATTTAAGTGCTCATTTTACAGGGATTTTCAAGGATACAAAAATTGAAAGCTATGAGGTTGCTATAGAAATGCTGTACCTTTCTTTATTCTTCTGTTAGCCCTTCAGAACTCTCTGTGCTACTAAATGTCTGAACATATAACACCCACTTATAAATAACCTATCCTACATATAATATTTCAGAGAACAACCTCTGCATATCAGATCAAAAGCATAATTAGAAAGAACACCCAGTGAAACGTTTTGGCCAAACAAAAGGGGAAAAGGATCTTATTGTTTCAGATGTATACTCGTCTTTTGCAGCTATGTAGTGTGACATGCAGGTGATGGATTATAGTAGTAAGTAGGGTTGTGCAAAAAAAAAATCTGTAAATTTTGTGTTTGGGTTTATTGGGCCTTTTTTTTTTTTTTTTTTTGGTAAATCCAGAATAAGCTGAATACCCATACTGGTAAATATGGGTATTTGGCTTATTTCTGGGTTTACCGGAAAAAAACTGGGCCCATTATAGTATATGGAAAAAAATTCGAAGCTCCTGCGGGGGCATTTTTGGAGGTAGAGTCACCAAATTTGCAGCATGGCTGCAAGAGACTCTCCTTAGACGGTCACCGAAGTTTGGCAAAGTTTGGGACAGGGGGTCCAATTTTATGGGCCAGCAAAGGGGTGGCCCCCATCCTCCAGGCATTTGCGAGCCGAGCTGTCCATCGATTTTCAAGTTCCAAAGTTAAGCTTTGCCGAGGAGTGGCAGAAAGAGCCAATAGGCAGGCTGGCACCTCAAAGTCTGGGGCTCCCTTCATATTTGGGGTGCACAGCATGATGTCCATGCAAATTAGCTTTCAAACTGAGAGGAAAGGCTTAAATGCAAGGAAAATCAGGCATGGAAAACATTTCTTTTGGTGGCAAATGACATCCTGTGAACAGTCCTTTATTATAGTAATCAAAAATCTGATTTCAAGCGATCGTCACTGTGTGGAGAAACGAAGCCTCTACTCGGGCGACCTTCAGTTTGAGAGCAGGTTTTTGGGGGAGGGTGATAACAGAGCCAGTTGCAGTCTCGACCACGTGGACTGTTCTGAAGGAGACTGCTCATCCGCGCAGGTGAGGAAGTCTCCTTTGGAAGCCTGGTGGTGTGCGCAGCTGTCAAAGCTGGTTCTTTTTAGTCAGAGGGTATATCCCTCCGGATGGGACTAAGTGAGCCCCATCTTTTAAATAACCCTTATGCTTGATCCAGATTAACCCACTGAAAGGTGATGTTTGGTCAAACCAAGTTGGCTCCAATTACACGACCCCTACCTCAAAATCCTAACAAAACCAGTCAAAGATAGAAAAATGGGAGAAAGCACAGAGCTGTGCATCTGAGCAAAGGCAAATAGCCAAACCCAAAAAATTCAGGAATCGCCTATTCGGTTTCGGGCAGATTCCAAGGTTTTGGTATTGGGTCTACCTGAAACCCGAATATTGCCAAAATGGCTAATTGCGGGTTTATTTTTGGTTTGGGTATATTGATATGCACAACCCTAGTAGTAAGGTTTCCAACACATTGCTTCTTCTATATAATTAACATGGAGGGACATTCTGGTTAGTTTCTCTATTTGTCACTCTTCTCAGGAACTGTTCATATCTTGAATTCCATCTCTTCTTCCTGCATTTCACTCTTCTAGTGTCCAGTAAGAGATTTGTTACCTCAACTTCGAGCGCCTTTTTAAACAACTACTTCAACACTCAAATTTAAATGGAAAAATTACATCTCTTTTTACGATGCAATTAAAAGGCCAAAGAACTGAATAAGCATGAGAAAGCAAGTTTATTGCAAAACCTCTCTTCAAAATTTCCTCCTTAAAAAACCCACACATTTTCCCAATTAAGACTTCATATTGTTTGGCAATCAATCCCAAAAATTATTGAAATACACTGGATGTGAGAACCAAGTGGATGGTTTTTAAATGTTCTTAACAATGGATGAATCACACTAATTGTTCTATTCCAAATAAAATTCTATCAGACCCAATCTACCAAATCTACCAAACCCAAACGGATGAGTATTCTTTGTCCAGATAATAAAGTATTTTACTGGAAGTCTGGCTACCACTTGCAAGATAGAAAAACTCAACAATTTACATAAGTTCATAATATATACTTTTTCATATAAGAATGGTTTTGAATATTTCATGTTTTCCAATCAAAAAAGAAGTGGAAAATGATCACTGTTTTGTGACATCAGGTTTACTCTTTTATACTGGCATGCAAATTGCAAGCCTGTAGCCTTATCTTTCATAAATATTGAATATTTATATATGGATTTGCCTCTAAAACAGTCTCTGTAATCAACAGAAACAAGCCTTTCTAGTCAACTTTGCAAATGAGTATGAAATTAACACAAGCTACATGGTACTTGCAAAAACTCAAATTCAAAGTGTAACTGGTATACCTACAAACTGCTTATTTATGAGCAAGCAATTCCACTGTAGTAAAAAGATGGTCTTTAGAGACTGTTTGGTGCTCTTTCTCTGTGTCCATCCAGCTCTTGTGCTTCAATTAAGCATTTAAAAATATAAACATTAAACATAACTATTTTAATAAATATACTTGCCAGTGTCAAACTTGAAAAGCCAGGGACTGGAAGACCTCCTCTTTGGTACTAAACAGAAATTACCGTAATTTAGTACCGTGTGCAAATTAGTTAATTTTAGTCCACCTGCCCTTTTAAAACATTTTTGCTTTACTCTGAAAGAGCCACAGAGCTAGGCACAGAAAAGAACACCATAAAACACATCAGGACACTTTATGTATTACGGAGAGCTAGCAGAATCTGCATGAACACTGTCTCATATACTCTGGCCATGTGCCTGGAGGCCCTGGTGAGATGGTTAAAGCAGAGTCATCTGAAATTGAATCCATCAAAGATGGAGGTCCTGTGGCTGGGTTGGGGAGGCCTAGGGCAGGGGTTTCAGCTCCCAACTCTTGACAGAGTTCAGCTTAAATCAGTTTCCT
This sequence comes from Euleptes europaea, assembly GCF_029931775.1. NCBI lineage: Eukaryota > Metazoa > Chordata > Lepidosauria > Squamata > Sphaerodactylidae > Euleptes > Euleptes europaea. The sequence continues at coordinate 98,063,492 of NC_079316.1, read as the reverse complement.
CTGTCAGGAGTTTGGGTGTGGTCCTGGATGCGTCCCTTTCTTTGGAGGCCCAGGTCACAAATATGGCCAGGATTGTGTTTTTCTATCTCCGCCAAGCCAGGCAGCTCTGCCTACTTGTCTCCCCCTGATCTAGCCACAGTAATCCATGCACCAGTCATATCCAGATTAATTACTGTAACTCACTCTACGCAGGGCTACCCTTGAAGTTGCTTCGGAAGCTACAACTGGGCCAGAACGCAGCAGCATGGGTCCTTATGGGGACCCCATGGAGAATACATATTCAACCAGTGCTCTGCCAGGTGCACTGGCTCCAGATTGAGTACCGGGTCAAGTTCAAGGTCTTGGTATTGACCTTGAAAGCCATTGTAACTTCAGGACCACCTCTCCCAATACACCCCCCAAAGAGCGCTGTGCTCAGCTAGAACCAACTTACTGGTGTTCCCTGGCCCAAGACATATCCAGCTGTCCTCAACCAGAGCCCTGGCCTGGTGTAACTTTCTGTTGAATGAAATCTGGGTCCTGCAGACCTGGCTCAGTTCCACAGGGCCTATAAGACGGAGATGTTCCGCCAGGCCTATGGTTGAGGGCAGCGACGGTTTCACATCAATCAGCCTCCCCTGCTGGACCCTCCTAGAGTTGTATTCCCAGCTGTTGTTTGCTTTGTCCCTTGTGGATTTTTTGTTCATCCATACAAGGAACGTATCTCTCAATGCCATCTTTTAAGTAATTTTAGATAGTTCTAATTAATCAGTTTTAATTGTTGATGTATTGTGATATATTGGGGTTTTTAATGATTATAGGGTTGTTAGCTGACCTGATCCTGAGCTTCATTGGGGAAGGGTACAATGGAAATCGACTAAAATAAAAATGAGATGAAGATACCTTCAAATGTACACCCAAGGATTTCTCATAGGCTTTACGGAAGGAACCACCATATAAGGTCATACAGCAAATAGAGAACACCCATTTTCACATTATTTTCAATAGGAAGGGGAGTAAAGGCAGTTCCTACTACTTTAGGAAGTCAGAAGCAGATACACTCCTTGTGGCAAGAGATCCCTTATGTGAGGGGAAAGAGTGCCCCTGTTCAGGAGGTCAATACCTACTGGAATTACTAGATAGCTTGCACTTCCAAGGTTTGCACTCTGAATTCAAGACAAAGAAAAAGAGCCTCCATCTGCCCAAATGTAGCACATCCTGAGTCTACTTCTAGACTTCATCCTTATTGGGATAGGATACCCAAACCAAAATGAACACTGATAATTCAACGTGCTTACCTCTAGAACATGAATACCCAAGAGTCAAACTCATCACATTTTCAAAACACAAAAATCACAGAAAATGCTTTCCAAAATACAACATCCCCGATTAAAATGTTTACACAGAGTTTGAATATCACAACAGACTCAAAGTGTGTGAAAAATTCCAATCTGCTACTCTCAAATAAGCTTGCAAAATTTAATATAAACAGACCTGATGGCCAGACTCAATGAAATGACAATATTACTCAACCTATAGAGTCTAATTGCCTCAGAATATGCAATCTGTGACAAACTAGATGAGTGGATAGGCTTAACAGCCGTTTCGGGTGGGAGGGCATCTGTTGGTAGGCCCTCCCACCCCTGCTCTGTGGACCAGTAAGGGAAAGGTCCAGGGGCAGAAACAATGCCATGCAATCTCTCCTTGTATACTCCCCACAGAGCCTTACACTCTCTGAATAACAATTTACTGGTGATCCCTGAGGAGTGAGCTGCTGTCCTCAACGAGGGCCAGGGTTTTTTCAGCCCTGGCCCCAGCCTGGTGGAACAGTTTCCCTAGCAACATCAGGGCCCTGTAGGACCTAAATGAGTTCCTCAGGGCCTGTAAAACAGAACTGTTCTGCCAGGCTTATCACTGAGAGCAGCCACAAGTTACCTTCCATTGTCATAGCTGCTGGCCTTCCCATCCTTCCCCCCCCCCATCTTGCTTATGGGGGGCTCACTGCCTGGCCAGGTTTTTCTAATGGCCACTATTTATGATTATTGAATGCTATCCTGTTTTATTATTATATGTATAGACTTTTAATGAAGTTTTAAAGTATGTTTTAAGTGATGTTTTATGATCATATTGTTGTATCTCGCTCTGAGACTGGCTTGCTGGGAATAAGGGTGGGCTATAAATATAAGGAATAAATAAATAAAATGATGTCATGTCCGCCTGAAACCCCAGATGCGACATAAGCATTTCAGGGGACACTCTGTATGTCTCTGAAAACAACATGGTACTAATTTCTGCCTCTGCCTCCACGCCTAAACCTTCCAGGGATGTCGGCCACTGGCAGTACACACATGAACACACATGAAGCTGCCTTAAACTGAATCAGACCCTTGGTTCATCAAAGTCAGTATTGTCTGCTCTCCAGGGTCTCAGGAAGAGGTATTTCATATCACCTACTTTCCCAGTCCCTTTAACGGGAGATGACAGGGATTGAACCTAGGACTTTCTGCATTCCAAGCAGATGCTCTACCACTGAGCCACAGCCCCTCGCCTATGTACAGTTTTCAGAGTTGGAGGTAGTATTATAAAGATGTGTATTTATTATTTATTATAAATTTATCATACATTATTATAAAGACGAGTATTATAAATGAATGTATGAAGAGGTAGCATTATAAAAGAGGGGTACATGTGCTTTTTTGTGCCATCACAGCTCAAACTGGCTTTGTAGAGATCTGTAAGCACTTTCAAAAGCTCCCTACAACCCCCCCCCCCAAAAAAAAATTAGCTCACAGTAGCACAAACAGCACTGAAGCAAAAACGTGTTCACTTTTGTAAAGGGTCTGGGACTTGAAACACAAGGTGACATTTTAGTTTAGAAAAAAGATGACTAAGTAGGCACACAGCAGAGGTTTATAAAACTATGCATGGGGTGGAAAAATAGAACTTTCTCCCCCTCACCCACAATACTAGAACAAGGGGGGGCAGTGAAGTGGATGGGCAACAGATTCCTGACAGATAACAAGAAATGCATCTTTACTCAACAAGGGATTACGTTGTGGAACTCATCGCCACTGGATGTAGTGATGGCTACAAGCACAGGCTTCTAAAGGATTCATGGAGGACGGGTCCACCAAAGGTCCTCAGAAAGAGTAAATGAAACCTCCACACTCAGAGGCTGCAAACATCTGAATACCAGTGCTAAGAGGGGACATCATGGGAATGGTGTTGATCTTTATACCCTGTCTGTTGACCTCTGGGTGAAACAGGATACTGGGCTACATGGAGCAGGAGTCTGATTCAGCAGGGCTCTCCTTAGGTATCTATGCTATCAGTTTCATGGGCACTGTATACAACAGAGCTCATGACAAGTAATACAAACACACACACCATGCCCAGACATATTTTGGAGCAGCTTTTAGAGTTGTGTAAAGTATGCAAAAATATGAATGCTTGCTCATAACCATGCATACATCCTTTTTAAAAATAAGAGAAGTGCAAACCTACTCATATTTATTTAAAACATTTTAATATACTCAAGAGTCCTCTCATTTAACCAGTTTCCTATTTTTTGTTTTCAGTTTGCCTTATGAGTGAAAATTGATTAGATCAAATTATTTCTGATCCAGTCAAGGCAATCTCACCATTCCCTACGAGCAAAACAGAAAAGGCTGCCATTAGGGAGGTTAATACAGGAATGAACAGACTTTCCCTCTACTCCACTCATATAGTTATAATGAAAGATCACATCCTCTGTGAACAGAAAAAAAATGCAGTTATTATCTGATGTAGTAATATCAGTCCTGGCCTCTAAGTTCCAAAAGATGCTATGGTAACTTTTTGCCTGCCTGCTGTTATAAGCTAACTAACCTACCTTCCCTTTTACAAATGGCTTGCTTTAGAGCCCTTCAAACAAGATGTTAATTTGCATATGTACACAGGTAGCATATTAGCACTCCTCTATGATCTAGTTTCCCAGAGACTCCGATTTTCCTAAAAGAAGAGGGGGGGGGGACATCAAGCTTCCAGCCAGAGACTGCACACTGTGTTTTAACCACTACAAGCACTTCTGAGAACCCACAAAGGCTTCTTAACAGTAGTTCTGAGAGGCATAAACTACCCCAAGAAATCTCAGATGTATCTCTTGTTTATTATTACAATCCCAAATAAAGAACTGGGGGGGAAATCATAACTAAGCTCTGCTTGCCTTAAGAGAATTCCCACTCTATATCACAAATGGACAGTATTTGAGAAGTGACATCAATTTTCTATAACAAAAGTTGGCAATTCTACCAAATTGTCAAAGCCTATGAGAACATTTCAGGTGTATAGATACAAGTTCAATCTATCCACTGGAGATCACAACACGAGTATTGTTTTTAACCAAAACAAAGAGACTTGTTAGTTTTTAAGGTACCACAAGACCCTCCTCCCCCAAGCCAACAATACAGTCTAGCTCCTTGGAATGTGTCGCTGTTGTCAACACACAGTATATCTGTCAACAGTTCAACTATGTTTATAACAGACAAACGGCATGATGGTGGGTGTGTTCCTACCTTGACCTTGCTCCACATTACCTAATGGGACACACAAGGGAAAAAACTGCTTAAGCCTGCCATGATGTCCCATATTTGTTATTAACGCCTGGCATTCTAAACCTAGTCCTGTTCCAACCGTTAAGAGCTGTGTCAGTTCCCAGAGCTCCTCAGCCAGATTGTGCATACAAAAAACAACAAAACAACACGCAAACTGTGCATTTGCCAAGCTATTTTGCACATCTAACATCCAACCAAACTCCTCCTGGAGGCACTCGAGTACATTTTTGCCTTGCAACATTGTGCAAAACAAGGCCACGCACAGCCATTTAAGATCTCAAAGAAAAACAAACAGGGGACATGCATAGACTTTCCAGCCACTCTGTAGAAAGAACACAATTCTGAGTCTCCTGAAAACCACAGAACTTCATCGGGATAAAGAATCATCTCCTCAAGTATTAAAGCCACTGAAGGCAAACAGGCCTAGCTTAAAGGCATAGAATACCATCAACTTGATCCAATACAAAGATAAAGAGATTGCTAACCCTCTGGAACATTCACTGCACAAGTCTTGATGAGTGCTCAATCTAGTATTGGGTGTTACCCCCTTCTCAGAGAACATCAGCATTACAATCATACCAGATTAATGCCTCTCTCTAAGGCAGTGGTTCCCAACCTTTTTTTGACCAGGGACCACTAGGACTTTTTTGTTCGGTGCAGGGACCTCAAGGTTCAAAATAAAAATTCAGAGAATTTGAAAATAAACTTTAATCATAACTGTTAGTTAAACATTAAACTTAGAATAATATTTGAATATATATATATATATTTATAATAGAGAACTTTTAATTGAAAATATTAATTTATTATGGGTTTATAACTTTGTTTCGCGGACCTTAATTTAGTTCTCGCGGACCCCTGGGGGTCCACGGACCCCTGGTTGGGAACCAGTGCTCTAAGGAGAATCACAAAGTATACTGCAAGGATCTGGCCAACCAATGTCAATCACTGTCAGGAATGAAAGGCAGGCCTTGCTCTTACATCCATGTGGTAGACTTTATTTCACCGTACAGGCTTAAGCAGCACACATTTGTTTATGTGGGGAAAGGAAAGGTTGGACATCTCTGGGTTGGAAGCTAAAACAGCTTCATCACCCCTGCCTCGGTAACTTCCAAGTAGCTATAAACAAGCAAATCGTAACTGCACAGTTCTGCCTCCAGGAAATCCATACGTCACAAACTGGCTTGTCTTTTTTTTGGGGGGGGGGGAAATGTGTTGGTGTGTGTAAAAAAACACGTAACTCCAATAGTTCCTATTCCCCTAGCAGCCTTACCTTGCTGTTCACCCCGTGTCTTCTCAGTTTAAATTTTGCTTAGGGTAGCAACAATTTCTGGAGCTGTCCAGTACCCTTAACTTGGGCGTGCACAAGGAAGAACTCAGGTCTCAGAATTTATTCATTTTTAAAAAGATATATGCACCAGCAGGGCTGCATGTGGCGAAATTATGTTTTCCTCAAACCACGTGAGAAAATTCCTTTTGAGAACATTTCACTCTTCCCGTACACTCTGTTTCTGATCTCAAAGCCACAATTCCTTAAGAAAACTTCAGAGGGAGACTCCACTGTGAAATTGCAGAACTGGGTGGAATTAATTAAGAAGTTTCAAACTACTCCCCCCCACCTCCAACAAAGACTTGAAATTTCTTCAAGCATACAACTCTCTCAGCAAAACCTCGTACTCCCCACTCATTACCATTGGTAGAGTTTAGCACAACTAGTGAATTGTGTGTGTGTGTGTGTGTGTGTGTGTGTGTGTGTGTTAAGTGCCGTCAAGTCGCTTCCGACTCATGGCGACCCTAAGAATGAAAGTCCTCCAAAATGTCCTATCTTTGACAGCCTTGTTTGGCTCTTGCAAACTGAAGGCTGTGGCTTACTTTATTGAGTCAATCCATCTCTAACTAGTGAATTATCTCCATTTTTCTCAGCTATGGAATTGCAGAATGCACCCAGCACTTCTTAGGACCTAGACTCCGTTCGATATTTGCCTTAACAGCTCCTACCTAAAACAACTGAGCTGTGCACATCCCCTGAAAAAGTGGGCTGCAGACCACAAGACTCCTGGTCATTGTTACTTAGGGTTGCCAGCCTCCAAGGGGGGGGGGCTGGAATTCTCCTGGAATTATAACTGATCTTCAGAGCACAGAGATCTGTCCTCCTGGAGGAATTTGCAGCTTCAGAGGCCAAACTTTACAGTATACCATAGATTCTAGGTGAAATCCACCCGCAAACTCTCCCCTCCACAGGCCCCCCCCCAAAGATCCAGGAATTTCCCTGGCCAGAGCTGGCACCCCCCTTTTTTTTATTGCTCCCCACGAGCAAGGCCAAGAGTGGGGAAGGCGTGAGAAAAAACAGCCAAATTCTTTAATTTTATTGTTAACAAAGTAATTTTTAAACTGTTTAGACACTTTCACGGTCAGAGTTCATTGGTTCTTGTAGGTTATCTGGGCTGTGTGACCGTGGTCTTGGTATTTTCTTTCCTGACGTTTCGCCGGCAGCTGTGGCTGGCATCTTCAGAGGAGTAACACTGAAGGACAGTGTCTCCAAGACCACGGTCACACAGCCCGGATAACCTACAAGAACCAATGTTTAGACACTTCTTCGGAAGTCTGGTAATGGGTCACTTTTTTAAGGTGGGTGGAGGGTCAAAAGGGTATTTTGGCATTTTTCAACTTTGCAATTTTGGACGTATTAACCAGATTATATAATTTACACTCCCTGACCTGGATGGCCCAGGCTAGCCTGACCTCGTCAGATCTCAGAAGCTAAGCAGGGTTAGCCCTGGTTAGTATTTGGATGGGAGACCATCGAGGAATGCCAGGGTTGCTGTGCAGAGGAAGGCACTGGCAAACCCCCTCTGTTAGTCTCTTGCCATGAAAACCCCAAAAAAGGGGTCGCCATAAGTCGGCTGCGACTTGACACACACAATTTACACTCTTTTGTACTTTATTTTTTTTATTTTTATAGTGTTTGTTTGTCTTGATTTATGTGTTATGTTATGTTATAAAAATTAAATGTGTGTGTGTGTGTATATATATGTATATATACACACACACACACACACACTTTTATCCTTTCCTTTCCTTTTATCCCTTAGAAGCTCTTTGATCAATTGATCTTGAGCAGCATATATCTAGTGTTGGAGGGATATAAGGACTGAAACAAATCTTGCCACTGACAATGTAGCCCGATAGATAGATAGATAGATAGATAGATATAGATAGAGATATATACACACACACACGCATACATACATATATAACTTTTATAACATAACATAACATAACATACATATATATATATATATATATATATATATATATATATAACTTTTATAACATAACACACACACACACACATATATATATATATATATATATAACTTTTATAACATAACATATATATATGTTTTATAACATTACATACATACATATATATATACACACAAACACACACACACATTTAATTTTTATAACATAACATAACACATAAATCAAGACAAACACTATAAAAATAAAAAAAATAAAGTACAAAAGAGTGTGTGTGTGTGTGTATATGTGTATGTATATATATATATATATATATATATATATATATATATATATATATATATATATATATATATATATATATATATATATAAAGAAAAAACAGCCCAAGGCCCACATTGCAAGGGTCTTCCCAGCTGCGCCCACTTCCTTGAGGGTCTGCACCACCCCACGGGACTCAAGAGGGACCCACTAGGGCGGACTCTCGGCCTGGGCTTCAAAGGAGGCGCGGGAAAGCAGCCCAGCCCTGCTCCTCGCACCCCCGGGGGGCGGCCTCGGCTCCTCCCGGCCGCAGGGGGGGGGGACGGAGGGCGGGCTGGCTGGCTGGCTGGCTGGCTGGGCGCCTGGGCGGGCCGCGCGCGGCTCCCTTCCCCCCCCCGTCCCGCCCCACTCACGATGGTGACGCTGGCCTTGCGCAGGTCGCGGTTCTCCTCCTGCAGCGCCTTGCACTTGAGCTTGTAGGTCTCCAGCTCGATCTTGAGCACCTTGTTCTCCTGCTGCAGCGACGCCAGCCGGTTCGTCAGCTCCTCCAGGCGGAAGGGCGAGATCACGACGCCGCCCGCTTTGCCGCCGCCGCCCCCCGCCGGGCCGGGCCCCGCCGGGCAGCCGGGCAGCGCGCCGGGCGCCCCGCCGCCGCCGCCGCCGCCGTCCGTGTCGCTCTCGCTGGCGCTGTCGGCCATCACCCGCGCGCGGAGGGGCGGCTGCTGCTGCTGCTGCTGCTGCTGCACGGGGACGCTCTCGCCTCCACCCCGCTCGCTCGCTCGCCCGCTCGCCCGCCTCCCAGGCGGCTGTGGGGACGGAGGCGGGCGCGCCGCCTGGGCTGAGGCAGCTGGCGCACGCGCCGTCCGCGCGGCCCCCGCCGCTCTCGCTCAACGCCAAGAAGGGCGCTGCCCGCCGCCCTCGGCCGGCCCACAGCGACGCCGGCGGCAGCCTGCAGGCACTGCAGCCCCCCCGGCCCGGCCGGGCCGGGCCGGGGCGGCTGCAGTGCCTGCAGGCTGCCGCCGGCGTCGCTGTGGGCCCGCCGAGGAGCCCCGCCGGGAGTCGGCCGCAGCCCAGCGGCCCCCCGCGTCTCCCTCCCGCCGCCCGCCTCTTCCAGGCCCCGGAAGGCCTGGGCCGGCGGGGAAGGCCGCGCTGCAGTGGAGCCCCGCCCCCCCCCTCTTTAAGAGGCTTCTATGAATTTATTAAGAAGAGCAGATAAAAGATCAAATATACCTATCTTACTGCTAGGGAAATAAATATGTGTGTGTATATACATATATATATATAGGAAAATAAATATGTGTGTGTGTATACATATACACACATACATATACACACACACACACACACACACACACACACACACACATATATATATATATATATATATATATATATATATATATATATATATATATATATATATATAGGAAAATAAATATGTGTGTGTGTATATACACATATATATACATATACATATATATATATAGGAAAATAAATGTGTGTGTGTGTGTATACACATACATATACATATACATAGGAAAATAAATATGTGTGTGTATATACATATATATACATATACATATATATATATATAGGAAAATAAATTGTGTGTGTGTGTGTATACATATACATATATATAGGAAAATAAATATGTGTGTGTGTATATACACATATATATACATATACATATATATATAGGAAAATAAATGTGTGTGTGTGTATACACATACATATACATATACATATACATAGGAAAATAAATATGTGTGTGTATATACATATATATACATATACATATATATATATAGGAAAATAAATTGTGTGTGTGTGTGTGTATACATATATATACATATATATATATATAGGAAAATAAATGTGTGTGTGTGTGTTTATACACATATACATATATATATATATAGGAAAATAAATGTGTGTGTGTGTATATACATATATATATACATATACATATAGGAAAATAAATATGTGTGTGTGTATACACATACATATACATATACATATATATAGGAAAATAAATATATGTGTGTGTGTATATACATATATATACATACATATATATAGGAAAATAAATATGTGTGTGTGTGTGTATATACATATACATATATATAGGAAAATAAATATGTGTGTGTGTATATACACATATATACATATACATATATATATAGGAAAATAAATGTGTGTGTGTGTATACACATACATATCATATACATATACATAGGAAAATAAATATGTGTGTGTATATACATATATATACATATACATATATATATATAGGAAAATAAATTGTGTGTGTGTGTGTGTATACATATATATACATATATATATATATATATAGGAAAATAAATGTGTGTGTGTGTGTTTATACACATATACATATATATATATATATAGGAAAATAAATGTGTGTGTGTGTATATACATATATATATACATATACATATAGGAAAATAAATATGTGTGTGTGTATACACATACATATACATATACATATATATAGGAAAATAAATATATGTGTGTGTGTATATACATATATATACATACATATATATAGGAAAATAAATATGTGTGTGTGTGTGTATACACACATATATATACATATATAGGAAAATAAATGTGTGTGGTGTGTATATACATATATATATACATATACATATATATAGGAAAATAAATATGTGTGTGTGTGTATATACACATATATATACATATACATATATATAGGAAAATAAATGTGTGTGTGTGTGTGTATACACACACGCACACACACACATATATATATATATAAGACAGCACTGTAAAGAGGGGTAGAGATTGTTCAACAACAAAATGCTATGTGCACAATGTTTTTTTCCCTTTCCTTACTGTTTCCTATGTACTTTTTTATTTATAAATGTAAAAAATAATAATTAAAAAAAAAGAAAAAGAAAGAGGCTGCGGGGTTTTACTGGGCCAAGGGGCACAGCTGCAGCCACAGCACGCTTTGTGTGTCAAGGAGAAAAGGGGCACGGGTCCAGGAGCGCCTTAAAGACTAACACGAATGTTTTTCTGGCGGGGGGTGAGCTTTCGTGAGCCACAGCTCACTTCGTCAGATACAGCTCGAATGTGAATCCAGCTGTCTTTTAAGTATAGTATATAAGTACTCTCCTATACTTAAAGACAGATGTAGAAAAGGGCAAGAGTCCGGTAGCACCTTAAAGACTAACAAAAATATTTTCTAGCAGGGGGTGAGCTTTTGTGAGCCACAGCTCGCTTCGTCAGATACAGCTAGAATGTGAATCCATCTGTCTTTTAAGTATAGTATATAAGTACTCTCCTATACTTAAAGACAGATGTAGAAAAGGGCAAGAGTCCAGTAGCACCTTAAAGACTAACAAGAATGTTTTCCTGGTAGGGTGTGAGCTTTCATGAGCCACAGCTCAATTCATCAGATACAGCTCGAAAGTGAATCCAGCTGTCTTTAAGTATAGTATAGAAGTATAGTATATAAGTACTCTCCTATACTTAAAGACAGATGTAGAAAAGGGCAAGAGTCCGGCAGCACCTTAAAGACTAACAAAAATGTTTTTCTGGCAGGGTGTGAGCTTTCGTGAGCCACAGCTCACTTCTTCAGATACAGCTAGAACATGAATCCATCTGTCTTTAAGTACAGTATATAAGTATAGTATATAAGTACTCTCCTGTACTTAAAGACAGATGTAGAAAAGGGCAAGAGTCCAGTAGCACCTTAAAGACTAACAAGAATGTTTTCCTGGTAGGGTGTGAGCTTTCGTGAAAAACCTGTTATATTTCCAAAAGTTTGAACCTTTCCAAAGGAAGTCTTTTAAAAGTTCTTTTCAAGATGTTCATTTTTGATTCAGTTAATTTCTGTCACGTTGGCAAGGTGACCACTTGGAATGAAAGAATCTTTTCTTAGTGGAGCTAAATATCTTGGAGAATCTGTCTTTAAGTATAGTATATAAGTATAGTATAAAAGTACTCTCCTATACTTAAAGACAGATGTAGAAAAGGGCAAGAGTCCAGTAGCACCTTAAAGTCTAACAAGAATATTTCCTTGTAGGGTGTGAGCTTTTGTGATCAATTGATCAATTGATCTTGAGCAGCATATATCTAGTGTTGGAGGGATATAAGGACTGAAACAAATCTTGCCACTGACAATGTAGCCTTGGGATCCCTGTCACTTAGTAAAAAAGGCATTATGTCAGTTACAGAGGCATTGGATTTGTATATTAAAAGGGGGGAAATATAGTGCGATCGAAGTTCCTCGTAAAAGCAGCATTCCAAAAGGGCATGGGCTAATGAGTCAATAGAGCCAGAAGAGCAAGGGCAGATCCTGTCTGAGTATGGTATGTTCAGAATTCTGCCCTGCATTACCATAGAAGGGTTAGCATTCAATCTAGCCAAGGGAGAACATTTCAACCTTCCAGGGCATTCTGTTGCAGATTTAAGAGTAGCAGTTCTCTTACAAAGGAATTTGAAAGGGAGATTGGAAAGAGAAACTGCTGAATTACAGTTGATATTCAAACTAAAGTCAATGCATTTACCTGGGCTGAATAAAGACCTTGCATTCATGGCTCATTACCAGTGCTGATTTCTCCACACCCATCTCTCCCCTGGACATCACAGACTCTTCTGCATACCACACCTAATCCCATCACCCCTGCTATTCACATTTACATACTATTAACATTTACATACTAATGCTTGTCTGAATTCACTCTCCTCTACTTAAAGGCAGATGGATTCACATTCTAGCTGTATCTGAAGAAGTGAGCTGTGGCTCACGAAAGCTCATTCCCTGCCAGAAAATATTTTTGTTAGTCTTTAAGGTGCTACTGGACTCTTGCCCTTTTCTACTACTGCAGACAGACTAACACTGCTACCCACTGTGAATTTTTTTTGTAAAGTGTCGCATTGAACAGTTTTATCGAAACAAGTAGCGTTTTTATCTGACAAACCGGCCTCCTCCCCCTCAGACAATCGCCGGCTGTCCCGCGATCCCCTCACTCAGGACAATACTGGGCAGAGCTATGCTAGTCTAAAACCCCACTGCAAGCAAAGGGTTTAGAGTGGAGTAATTCTGCATGGGATTACACAGTAAAAATGTGTTCTCAGGCCTGTTTTCACACTATTCAAACCTTGGGGGGGGGATTTGGTTGAGCTAAAGTGAAATCCTTTTGCCTTCCACCTCCCAAAAGAAGCCTTGTTAGGACCAATTACACAAAGCTGCAACCTTTCCAGTTCCCCAGACCTGAGCTGGTGAAGCGATGTGGAGAACTCAAAAGCTTGTAAGGTAAAGGTCCCCTGTGCAAGCACTGGGTCATTCCTGACCCATGGGGTGACGTCACATCCCGACATTTCCAAGGCAGACTTTGTTTGCGGGGTGGTTTGCCAGTGCCTTCCCCAGTCATCTTCCCTTTACCCCCAGCAAGCTGGGTACTCATTTCACCGACCTCGGAAGGATGGAAGGCTGATACAACCTTGAGCCGGCTACCTGAAACCAACCAAAAGCTTGTACACGCTTGTCTAGAGGAGTGACTGTGTTAGTCTGTTGGAGCTCATATAAACAGGATTTTTGTATGAAGACTGTGCAATCCTCAACATTTCTATTCAGAAATTAATCCCACGGAATTCAGTTGGACTTAACTCCATAGTGAATTCACAATGATATAATTACACCATTAAAAAAAAATTAATGGCAACTGCAGCAAGCAATTCAGATGCTGTTAACCAGAACTATGCTTTTCAGCATGTGCCAAAATGCATATTGTCTTGACGACATGGTAAAATAGTTGTGTGGTCACAGAGACTGTACTTCCACTCTGCAGAAACAAACAAAAAATCCTACAACAAACCAGCTTCTAGAAAAAAAACAAGACCATACGAATGGGAGAGCAGATTGATGGTATTCTTTGGAACTCCCATTATTTGTGTAGAAATTATTGTGCTACATGTCATTGTGTAGAACCCACCCACATTAAGGTTTTATTGCAGCAAAAGCTTTTTGTGGACTAGAGTCCACTGTTAGCTCTGACAAAGAGGGCTGCAAACCACAAAGGTTGATGTTGGAATAAAATGTTAAGTTTTTAAGGTGCCTGCTCAGCAGACTCCTGTTTAATGCAGTGTCTTTTGATCAGTCCTAATAAAAGGTAATACACAGCTTTTGTTTCTGGAGCATTCTAGGCACAGTGGAATATGCTTTGCAGGTCTGTTCTGAATGCATCCATTGAGCTTAGGTGGAATCCACTCCACTTCAGCAGGTCTTTCACATTCGCTCTTCAGGCATCGGACTACAATGCTTTATAGCCGCCTTGTGACCTGCCACTGGTATGCACCTGTGAAAAACCGAAAGGCACTTTTTAATGGGCCCCCACCAGGATTCTGAATCAATGGATGGCTCTGCAAGGAAAGTTGATTGACAAACATGTCTCAACCTTCCTGCACTTTACAATGCCCTTGGGGTTTCAGTAAGCTCCACAGGACCTCCTACTGAATTCACAGAAAAACAACAAAGAGATTTGGTGAAACTTTAAAGGTGAATACGTTTGTTTCATCAAGAGCTTTCCTAGGAAAGCTCTGACAGCATCTGATTCATACAATGGACAGTGAAGAAGTTTTGGAATGTAAGATTTAAAAATGGGAGAACACATATTTGACACATGCTTCAGTAGAAGTCCCCAATATGCACATGACCCTGCTGAATTCAGTGTGAGACTTCTGAAGAAACAGGATTGTGCTTTTAAGTTATATGACTGCTCTGATTAAATCAAGTCATAGCATGGTTTCAGAAAAGAAAAATACGCCACGGCACTGGAGATTGGTTGGAAGGCACGCTTTAAGAAACCAGCCAAGTAGTAACGAGTAATCTAAAAACCCTGGTTTGGATTTTGCTCTGGACCAATGTGGCTACTTGCACCCAAATCCCAATTTGGGTTTCCATCTTTTTCTTTCTTTTTTTAAGTCAGTAAGCTTATTTCAGCAGGTGGAGGCACACACACACAAGCACTCCACTCTGCGCAGGATTTAGCATTAACTTAGATCAAAAGAGCCTAAAAATTATCCATCCATACAAAAGTCTTTCAAAAAAAATGCTGATACCTCAAGTGTCTCTGAGCATATTCCATGTTCCTAATGCTAGGGAAGCCAAGTTGTTAAAAATAGATACACAAACCTAAAGATGGAGTGCCCCTGCTCATGTGCTCTAATACCTGGAAAAAACAACCGAGGAGAAGGAAGGACCCTCTAGCAGGCAAAAAATCACTCACATTAACCATTGTTGCAGCAAAATTCACGAGCTGGATTTTAGAGTTCAAGATACAAAGACCTCAGACCACTTTTCTTGGGAAAAACAAGATTTATTAGCAATTGCTAGTCCCAGCTTTACTCTTGTGAGTAATAAAAAGAAAGCTCGGAGTTAAACAGAGGCGTGCAAGACCTTTTATAATCTTTGGTTAGTTCATTATACATTCTTTAAAACACGTCACCTATACATTATACTACTGATTGGTTTACAACTTTTCTGTTAACTTATTGGTTGATTAATATGTAATCCATTTGTTAATTGGCTTACTTATACAGACATTTCATTGATGAATCATAAAACAGAAATTACTTGATTGGTCAGATCAACTGGTGTATAGAGTCCATTGTTTTAACACCTGGCATTTCTATCTAGTTACAATTAATCTTTTCCTCCCTTGACATTCCAGCCACCCTGGCATCTGGGTCTGTTTATTACAACCCTGGCCAACCTTGGAAGAACAAGCAATATTGTATAGTTATCTTTTCTTGAATTCTCTTCTGTCTGTCTTTAACTTCTAAATATATCTTTCCAGAGGCCCTCTGATTTTGGAGTTTTAATAATAATAATTTTCAATTTTTAACTCTTACTGGTCTGCTGCTTCATTCCCCCCTTTGATACCAAGGCTCTTCTGGGCCTTGGTTATCACCATTTAGAATAGTTTGACCATAGTTACCATAGCTTTTAGACCACCTAGATTTTTGAACCAAGTTTTCATATTTGAACGGGGACATGGGTCACCTTGTACATTGGCGTGCAGTATCCCCATGTTCCATCTTGAGCTCACGTAGCTGGCCCATAAGTTTCAATGATACGTTGGGGTGGCCATTTGTTTCCCCATTGTGAACCCCCCCCAATGTTTATACTCCTTCTAGTTCGGGTTAAGTCATCGAACACAGGAGTACCCAGAATATTTCCTTGTTGTTTCGGGAGGAGGAAGAACCCCGGGACAATGGTCCCAAATGCACACGTTCCCCACCATTTGTGTGGTGTCTGGGAGTAAGCACTCCTGCCACAAAGCCAGAAGAATCCATCTGGGGCTTCCCAGGTCATGCTACTATCCTCGGGATTTGCCCACTGCCTTTTGAGCCAGATAAACACCTTGAATGGGTTATTCCCGGAGCAGTTATAAAGGGTCCTTAAGGTAGTGCAATTACTAGTGAGGGGGATTGGTGACCATATCGCTTTCAGGGGTTTGGGGATTCAAGTCATACTGGAAGACGTTACTGACAATGGGCCACTACTGAATGAGATAACTTTCACACTTATACCTTTGGGGTATAAGTGAGAGTTTTATTACACTGGGCCAAGGGCTTTGAGGTGGTCTCCAACCACGTTTAAAGGATTATCAGGAAGGAAGGTAGCAGACTGTTTAAGACATTTAAAACTTTTATAGTGAGGGCTTGAACCTTTAGGACATGAATCAGTAACAGAACGGACACCGCACAGGCGCTGTTTTTGAAAACAACAGAAAATAAAAACAAAACAACATTTAATTAAAAATCCTACAAGTTTATAAAACCAGTTCATTTGAAAAAGAGTCCTGAAACCTCCAGTCGATCCTCAATCTTCAGGCAGTGCGTTGACTAGTCAGCTTCCAGAGTGACTAGAGCAGGCCTGTTGTCCCTTTGCCCGTTTTTCAGGAATCACTAGAGTCCAGTAAATTAGTTTATCAAGTCTCAGCAAGTTCGGTAACTTTAAGAGAAGCAGGCTTCATACAAGAGTGGTGGATCCAAAGCTTTAATTTGGCAACCCAGAATGCAGAGGGAGTCATAAGGAGCCACACCCAATCGCCTGGTTTTACAGTGTATACGTTGGTGTTCAGCACTTCCGGGAGCCCCCCTTTGGGTCCACCAGTATTAAAGAGATAAGACAATTCTCCAGAACCATTAGTTGTTTTTACAAAACAAGATTTTTTTCCACTTAATATAAGTTTTCCTTTAGGCACTGAGTAAATAAGAGTGATCAATCACATACAGGTTTATAAGGAAAATATTTTACTGACCAGGCAGACAAAAGGCTGCTAAGGCAGATATGAGTTCCAGAAACATACATGTGTTTGGGACCACTGGGTGTAAATGCACTGTAGATCTGTTTTCTGGACTGGGAAGTGCTTTTCAGGCACCATTTTTAGAGTTTTGAGAACACCCTTTAACCTGGAATAACAGTACAGCTGGCACAGGCCCTTAGGAACATTTAAACTTTCTGCAATGAAGAAGCACAGTTAGAACAGACATTGTTTACAACAGTAAAGATAATACAACTGATTAGGTACTGAAAACCACATTTTTCAGGACAAACATTTTTGCAGAGAGATCATTGTCTTTGGTAGAGACCCCACGATTAATTGCAACATTTACAGTACCTGAACTATATACTTTTGGTATTGGAAATTGAATGAAACCATTTCAATCCCGTATAGTCCTTGCACCAAACATACGATGGCTTTTTCTAATGTTGTTTCCCATTCAGGATCCAGTCCTTTCCCAAAAATAGAACTTTAAAACAATTCAGTTAAAATTCGTACATCAACAAACATTTTTAGAGTTCATGTATGAGGTAGACCCAGAATTTATATATGAGGTAGATTCAGAGTTTACATATGAGGTAGATAGATTTTGCCTCTATAAAGTAAAGTGTTCCTTTACTCCTATTGTCATCCAATGGTCCAACCGCTTCCCTAGTTGGTTTCCTACTCCTAATGTACTTAAATTTCTTATTGTTTGTTTTGATGTGTTTAGTGACATGCCCATCAAAATCTTTTTTTGCACCTCTAATTGGAATTTATGCTGCTTGCATTTCCTTTGTGCAGGTTTGTGTTTGCTTTTGTTTGCCTCGTTTGGGCAATCCTTCCAGTCTCTGAAGGAAGACTTTTTTTCTCGCTTCGTTCACCTTACCCATTAGCCATGGTGGTGACCTCTTGGACTTATTACCACCTTTCCTGACCTGCGGTATACAATCTAGCTGAGCCTCTAGTAATGTGGACTTGAGTAATCCCCAAGCCTTTTCAAAAGATTTAACCCTTCTTTTCAGCTTCCTCTTTACCAGGTTTCTCATTTTAGAGAAGTTCCCTCTTTTAAAGTCAAGGGTAATTGTGTGAGATTTCCCAGTCACTTTCTCACTTACATATAAATTAAATTTGATGCCATTGTGGTCACTATTGCCAACTGGCTCAACTACATCCACATCTCGCACTAAGTTGCTAGCAGCACCACAATGTATTAAGTCCAGGATCGCCTTCCCTCTGGTTGGGTCTATGACCAACTGTTCAAGGGCACAGTCATTTAGGGTTTCTAAAAACTGTATCTCTTTGGCTTGACTAGAGCATACATTTATCCAGTCAATATGAGGGTAGTTAAAGTCTCCCATTATTACTACTTCATTACCTTTACATGCTTCCCTAATTTCATTCTCCATTTCAACATCACCCTGGGTCTTTTGGTCAGGAGGCCGATAGAACATCCCCAGTACTAAATTATCTTTGGGGCTCGGAATTGTCACCCGTAAGGATTCTGTGGATGAGTCTGCCCTTTTTATGGTTTCTGGCTTATTAGACACTATGCCTTCCTTGATATAGCAACACCCCCTCCAATACGCCCTTCCCTGTCATTTCTATACAGTTTGTAACCATGGATGACCGTATCCCACGGGTTCTCTCCCCGCCACCAGGTTTCTGTAATGCTCACTATATCTATGTTTTCTCTTTAAACTGTACACTCTAACTCCCCCATTTTTGCTTGGAGGCTTCTAGCATTAGCATAGAAACACCTCAACACTGTCTCTCTCTTTCGACTTGCCTGGCATGTGCCCTTGGTCATCCGTAAGTGGCTATCCCACTTTTTGTTACCATCCCCTTTCATGTCTATGCCATTCCCATGTGGGCAATCTGTAACAATTTCCCCTTTATTCATGTGCATTGAGTCTGATAGAACCAGATGCTTCTCAGCTCCTCTTGGCTTTCCCCCCAGGTTCAGTTTAAAAGCTGCTCTACCGTGCTGTCAGCGGTTATTACACTCCAATTGATAACTATCTGCTGTTTTAATATTGTTGTTGAAGATTGGTTTATGCTTTTAATTATTAGATGTTTAATGGTTTGAAATATATATATGTACTATGGTATTTATATGTATGATTTTAACGTTGTTACCCGCCCTGAGCCCGGTCATGGCTGGGGAGTTTGGGATAGAAATTCAAATAATAAATAAATAAATAAATAAATAAATAAATAAATAAATAAATAAATAAATGATGTATTGTGTGAAGGTGTCCCAAATTGGCAATATGTCTGCCACGCTAAAATAATTTTCCACCTCTTACTTCCTTGAAATGAATACAAGATCTCTCTCTTTCTCTCCATACAATCCAATACAGAGACCCATTTATTGTGCCCCTAAATCACCTGATCACAAAGCCCAAGTAAATGGTAATTACTCAATTATTTATGCAGCTGCTCCAGCTCTTAGCAAAAGTAGTAATTCTTGTAATAATCACATACAATGATTTAATTACACTTTGCTGTAATAGTTTTTGTTTGTCCCTCTCTCATTTAATCCTTATTTAATGGCTCTCTGGTGGTGCATTCTACAATTAAATTTCACTGCTGGTTCTTATAGTGATAGAAAATTAGACTTTCCATGCAGACTTATTTGGGAGTATGACCTGTTGAACACAGTGGGGCACTTCTGAGTAAACATGCATAGGACTAGGCCAATGTAATTTACGATTTACTGTTTCCATAAGCGAAGGCAATTAGCATTTCTGTTCTTGTTTTACAGTAACCCCAGGTTTTCTCCGAACCACATACTGAAGCGTCCCTTGAATGATTGTGATAGATCCTGAACAGTCTGCCCCTTGCGTAGACTGTTTTAGACACAAATGCTAATCTGAGAGAAATCTGTGATTGTTACCCTCTTAAAAATAGCACTACTCTTCATAGTTACACACTTGCAACCTGGAATGAATGCCTTACATATGTTAGGGATAATGAATGTCATTGCTTCCTTCATTTTACAAAATGGATCAAATCAAGGATGCAATATGAAGCTATAGATACAGTGCAATTTCAGATGAACATATGCTAGGGGTACCAGCCTCCAGGCGGGACCTGCTGAGAATCCCCTGAATTTAAAGCTCTTCTCCAGACTATAGAGATCAGTTCCCTTGGAGAAAATTGTTGCTTTGGAGGGTAGACTGTATGACATTGTATCCCACTGAGGTCCCTCCCTGCCTACCGAGGCTCCATCCTCAAATCTCTGGGAGTTTCCCAAACTCTAGCAACCCTACCCTGCCCCCCCCCCATCCCCACCAGTGGCCCGGGGGACCTAGCAACCCTAACAAAACTTAAAAAAAAAAAAAAGGCACAGAGTAAAATCATATTTAGGTTTTCTACACCTAAACATTCAAGTTATTCTAAAAGCCTAGGAATAACTTGTAAAAGACCACAGCCCGAAACCATATTGGTGGTCAAACTTGGTTTTAATAATTTATGTTCTGCACCTCAACTAATTTTAGCTATAGCACAGTAAAGCACAGAATGGAGGTCCCTCTGTAGTCCCATATGCTGTAAGAGATCCCTCAGCAACTGTCAGAATGATGCACTGAGGCACCACACAAAACCAATGATAAGCCCAAGTGTGCACAAACCCAGGGCTGGCCTTTGAGGTGAAAGTACTGAGCCTCATCCATCCTCAGCAAGGCATAATGCCATAGAATCCACCTTCCAAAATAGCCGTTTTCTCCGGGACGTACTAAAACTAAGGACAGCGATTGCCCATAGACAATACATGATTGCCCAAAGAGAATGTATGGTTGCTGATAGGGAATGAGGGAAACAACGCTGGCCCATAGAGAATAAAGGAAACCACGCTTGCCCATAGAGAATAAAGGAAAGCACACTTGCCCATAGAGAATACTTGACAGCACGCTTTTCCATAGAGAATAAAGTACAGCATGCTGGCCATAGGGAATACCGGAACGCACACTTGTCCATAGAGAATAAAGGAAAGCACACATGCCCATAGAGAATAAAAGACAGCATGCTGGCCATAGGGAATACTGGAAAGCACGCTTGTCCATAGAGAATAAAGGAAAGCACGCTGGCCCATAGGGAATACTTGAAAGCACGCTTGTCCATAGAGAATAAAGGAAAGCACGCTGGCCCATAGGGAATACTGGAAAGCACGCTTGTCCATAGAGAATAAAGGACAGCACGCTGGCCCATAGGGAATACTGGAAAGCACGCTTGTCCATAGAGAATAAAGGAAAGCACGCTTCCCCATAGGGAATAGCGGAAAGTACACTTTCCCATAGAGAACAAAGGACAGGACACTGGCTATAGGGAATACTGGAAAGCACACTGTCCCATAAGGAATACAGAAAGCATGCTTTCCTGTAGGGATTAAGCACAACCACGCTTGCCCATAGGGAATAAAGGAAAGCACACTGGCCCATAGAGAATAGAGAATGAAGGAAAGCACGCTGGCCCATAGAGAATAAAGGAAAGCATGCTTGCCCATAGAGAATAATTTTACCACTTGAGTGGCAAAAAGGCCCCTTGCAATGCGTTTACACCCGGAAGTGCCGCATTGCAAGCGGCCCTTTACCACTCAAACTAAGAGTTTGAGTGGTATAAGGCCCCTTGCGAGGTGGCACTTCCGGTTACCGGAAGTGACGTGCCATGGTGTTTAGGCGCATGCATGGTTGCCCGCCGACCCTCAGCTGGTCGGCGGGCCAAGGGGTGAATTGCCGGAGGTTTGCCCGCCACCAACGGGCACCTGGCAACCCTACTTATTCAGCTGAATAATAAACCTTTACACCTCCTTTGCTATAAGACCGAATCGTCTCCTCTCTGCCTGATTGCCTGGGGTGGGGAGGGGTTCCCCTTTTGTGGCTAACAATAATGACCTTATTAGGAGGCTGCATCTGGGCAATGACCGTAGCCGTCATGAGCTGTACTGGCTGGTCTTGCCTTGCTCCAATACTGGCTTGGTTGAGGGGTTTAGCAGCAACTGATCAGCAAGGGTTTCCCTCATCCCCATAGTAAGTGTTGCAGAAAGGCCCAGCCGGCAGAGTCAGAAGTACTGCTCTTTACTGTGCTCTGCCTTCCCTGAACCCCTAGTGGCTGCTGTTGCAGATGTGCATTAGAAATTAAAAAACCTGAAATCACATTCCATGAACGGAGCTTGATGCTGGCTTAAGGGGCCCTACAGCTGACCTGGACCCTGGGAATTTTGTCCCCCCCACCCCGCGCCCCAGTCCTTCCCTCTTGGCAGCCCTGCTTTGCAACACTTTCATGACAGGAAAGGGTGGGGAGTGTGTGACCACATTTCTCACTGTCGTTCAGGATGTTTTATATGGTATTGAAATTAAGTTTGTATTCTGAACTGGCTGAAGAGTCCTTAGAGGGCAGAAAGATGACTCCTGCATTTAAAAATAAACAAACACATACATTATCATGCCAATGCGTTTGCACCAGAATTTGTGCTTTTTAAAAGTAAAAAGGTAAAGGTCCCCTGTGCAAGCACAGGGTCATCCATGGGGTGACGTCACATCCCGACGTTTACTAGGCAGACTTTGTTTGCGGGGTGGTTTGCCAGTGCCTTCCCCAGTCATCTTCCCTTTACCCCCAGCCAGCTGGGTACTCATTTGACCGACCTCGGAAGGATGGAAGGCTGAGTCGACCTTGAGCCGGCTACCTGAAACCAACTTCTGTCGGGATTGAACTCAGGTCGTGAGCAGTGCTTGGACTGCAGTACTGCAGTTTACCACTCTGTGCCACGGGGCTCGTTTTTTAAAAGTACATCAACACACACATAAAAGAAAATTATTCTTTCCCCTTGCTACATACAAAAACTTCAAACGACAAAAGGATTAACTGAATCCTGGCAAAGAGACTATTTTAGTATTGGTGCCCATAAAATTATTACTGCATAAATGCACAGACTTTTGGGTGCTCACCTCATTCATCACAAAAGTGTCTTCAGTAAATCTTTTCAAAACTATTACAGCATATATTTAGTGACTTAAAGACCTGTTCATATTACAAAAAGCAGGCTGAGTCATTTTAAATTGTTGCAATTTGCCTGTCAGTTGTAGCACTAAAACCTCAGAGAACTATTTTCTTTTTTCTTTTTTGTTAATTTCTGAAGAATATTTTCATGCCAACATCTTGCCACGGTTGTCTACAGTGTCTTTCTTCCCATTTCTTACAGAGTGCATACCATAAAAAAGCCGGAAAAGTGAGGCAGTCAAAGAGAATCTGTTCAATTAGCGTTATTACCCAGCTTTTAAAAATATCAACCACACTGTAATTTATTCCATCTCTATTAACATATTTGCTATGGATGATTAGGGCTGAAACCTTTCTTGGTAGCATTTAACATTATGAAATGTGTCCTATGTGGTAGGTCAGCCAACGTCAAAAAAGTGCTTTAGAAAGCAAGTTACCGGTATTGGAAATTAAAAGCAGGCAACCATGTCTGACCCATTCTGCATGGGATGACAAGGAAGACGTGGGTGGGTTGAAGGTAATTTTCATGATTGCATCACTGTACATCATGAATCTGGCTACCTTTGAGGAAAGGAACCACTTTGGACACACTTTACGTCAAAATGAAAGTAAAGAGCTGTGCCTGGGTCTTTGTCGAACGAATTGTTATAAGGACTCAAATGACAAAACTACTTAAAAGTCAGGCAATGCTATGGCTTCAAACAGCAGTATAGTTTTGGTCGTCCTACTCAGCCATCTCAAGCCTATAACATATATGGTCACCAACTAATTTCCTATAATTTGATATAGGGAATGTCCAAACTGATTTGAGTTGTATGACGTTATGACCCTTAATAGAAGCCACAGCTGTACCTCTTAAAGGAAGTAGAAGATGACAAGTACATGCTATAAACAACATGTACATATAACAGGATGGAGAGAAACACGGGTTATGTACAAACAATCATGTTAAGTTATGTAGATGTCTAAACTTTACAGAACAAATCAGCACCTAGATATGAAGTATTTAAAAAGTTATTAAGCAACATCAAATTATGTTTTGAACATGAGCATTTTGCTGTGCTATGTTTGTTTCCCACCACACATCACTAGTTTTAGGCAAGTAGTGAACACAAGACAACGGATGACAGACATTTCTCTTACTGGTCAGGAGAAACAGCATTTAATATGTTTGTAGTCAAGACCAGGCTCATGGCGGGGAACATCAAACATATAACATTAACAATAAAAGTAATAATTCCAAAATTAAACAATAAAACCCAATTAAAAACCCTTAAAAACTCCAGATGGCGCTTAATTTGGCCCATAGTGCCCGGAATAGGCAGTAGGTTGCCCCCCCCCATTAGAGTAACATAGAACAAGGGGGGGATAGGGAGGCCAGCAGAGGATGATACCCGCAGCTGTCCTCAACTGTAGGCCTGGCGGAAAAGCTCTGTCTTGCAGGCCCTACAGAACTCTTTAAGGTCTGCCATGGAAGCTCACTGGGCAACCTTGGGCCAGTCATGCACTCTCAGCCTAACCTACATTACAGGGATGTTGTGAGGATAAATTGGAGGAGAGGAGAATGATGGAAGCTCCTTTGGGTCCCCACAGGGGGAAACAGCGGGTATAAATGAAGTAAATAAAAAATAATTTTGCCATCAGCAAATCAGCCATCATATGTTATTGTATCTCTGATTATCCAGAAGACTAGAGGTATGTTGCTATTATCAGGTTCTGTGATCTCTGTAATTGCTATTCTGAACACAAGAAATTTCCTCAACTGTTCAGTTATTTTTTTTACATCATTTGCATCATGTATCCAACATGAAATGAGATCAACAGAGTATATGAAAGTAGCTTTATCAAGTAATTATCAAGTTGTCAGTGTGTTGGGCATCAAAGGTCGCTGACGTCCTTCATGAACAAACATATTGGGTTTTATTCGTACAAGTTCATTGTCTTTACTGTAATGATTGTGAATTTCTATCCCAGATGTGAGATGTTCATAAATTGACAGATAACTGCAGCTGTGTTGTAGTCATCAGCAGGGCTTGAAGAACAGGTAATGTGTCCTATATAAAGGCTACGTGTTGGTACAGACTACTTCATTAAATGCTGGCTAGAATTCATCATGAATCTATGAAATTACACAGGCTATGCAATTTAGCCCAGCACATTTTATCTCCTCACTACTGCTGAACAAACTTTCTACATCTGCACCACTACTGATATGCAGCAGTGGTTTTTTGGTCTTTGACCAGATTTGTAAGCAGACTTGGTTAATCATTTGAAATGTTTGTAGAGTATCAGAATTACCAGTCCTTGCTCTTATCATCTGCCAGCTTCCTCAATCTCTGAGTTCATTGCCTCTTTTAGGAGGAGGAGGGTGTCTCTGACAAACCATCACCTGAGTAAGGTGGAATTTATTCTTCGTATTTGGTCTTGATTCAATTACATCTGTGTTATCAACTGACAATGGATCATTTGGTTTTCTGAAACACACTAATGCACATTCTCTCCCCCCCCCCCATTTTATCAACAATTGTCTGGGCAATGGTAGTATTGATCCTTCATGACCATGAGCAAGACCAACATGCTTGGGCATTGATTTTTGACCATGGCATAATGTACACACAATGTCCTGAGCAATGCTGCATATCTTTTGGGTTACTTAATTAGTCTCCACTTGCTGTTCATTTAAGATATCTGTTCCCCCCAAACAATGAAGATAGAGATCATCATCATCGCAGATAATTACCATTATTATCAATACAATTACACTTTGACATGACTCTGGAAGAATTAAAATCAGTATCTACATGCTATTTATAGCTTTCCATCTTGTACTTGTTTTACAAGGTATGGCTGTCTATTTGCAGTCACAATAACTATATATATATCTTATACACATTCTATACATAAAACTGTATGAAATTAATTGGCTACCAAATATACAGTAGGCTTGGAATAGCAGTTAAGGGTATTGCAGTTCGAAGCCCGTCTTTGGTGTTTTTGTCACTTGAGCCTTACAGTAATTCACCAGACAGAAACAGTTTTCACTATAATAATGCATTTATTATCAATCCTCTTTACCCTTCATTTGGGTGTATAGCAATGATCTCCTACATGGCGCCCATGGGTACCATGGCACCTACCAATGCTCTTCCTGACACTCATTTGCTTCTTTGGCAAAGTTTCTGCTTCTCTAAGTAAAGAGCCAATCCTGGCTTTTTTCCAACTCACAGGAGCAGACAAACCCAGGAGGCATCACCTTCGTATCTTCTGAAAACACCTATTCTGAAACAGCTGTCTCCATCAAAAGAGGCTGCTTCACTTGCAACCTCTCAGCGTTTTGTGACTGGCCTCAGCAGTTATAGCATCATAGAGTTGGAAGTGACCACAAGGGTCATCTAGTCCAACCCCCTACACAATGCAGGAATTCCGAACTACCTCCCCGCAACACCCCCAGTGACCCATACTTCATGCCCAGAAGATAGCCAAGGTGCCCTCCCGCTCATGATCTGCCTCAGGTCATTTTGTGAGGGCTCCTCTAAGGCAGCCATTTTGTAATGGTGCCCCCTCCTTCGTCTGACAATTCCAAAACTGCCCACAGGCTCAAAAAGATTGGGGAGTATTGGTCTATAGTATGCCTAAATAGGTTCATTACTTTTTGAACTGCGACAATTTCCCCAAAAGTGACCGGCTGCATGTTGTGTGGTGATATGTAACCTTGAAAATTCAGGCTCATTTTTGAGGATGGCATCCACCTACATCTTCTTTGTCACTCTCCATGTAATTAATCTGGAATAAATTAATCTGGAATAAGTGCCTGTTTTCAACATACAAGTAAAAATGACATTATGGCTGATGTACCAGTATGACTTTCCCTTATCTTTTCACCCATTCATTTGCTGCCTCTTGGTTGGCTGGAGAAACTTGCCATGCACTGATGTCCCATCATACTTTGTGCTATTAAACATTACCAAGGGAGAGAGGAGATGCAGGGCTGCCGTTTCCAGCAACAGCCTCATATCTCCTATCACAGCTACTTCCAGTATCATACATTATAACGTCTGGACACACACATACACGTATTCACCATCTATTGATGTACGTATGCAAGTGAGTGGTCACTGATCACAATAGGCAGAACTTCTATGTCGGCTCAAAGAGAAGACCTTTCAGTAGAGATTTCAACAGAGATGGCTGAAAGTCATCAAATGGTGGGAGATCAAGTGAATTAGCATTTGTAAAGAAATGCTGCATTGGCAAGTGTTTAACATGGCAGTAGAAATATGGCAAAATGAAGTCTTGAAGATTATTGTTGTCAATGAAGATCACTGCAATTTTACATTTACATTTCTTTTTACAAGGAAAAAATCCAGCAGATGGCCTCTTCTGATTCATAGTGGTCTTCCTATTTGCTGGGTTTCCACTTCATCTCCAACTTTATGATTGGGTGCAGACTGTCTTCCAGGGCTCTTCTTATGTTCTTATGGAATTGTACAACTGAGCAATTGGCCTTAATTAAAAATAGAGATTTTTGATTGTCTTCAGGGTCAGCTCGTGCCCTGATTGCAGGATGCTGATTATGACCTTGCTATCCAATTACTAGGTTGCCAACCTCCAGGTAGTAGCTGGATATCTCCTACTATAACAACTGATCTCCAGCTGATAGAGATAAATTCACCTGAAGAAAATGGCGGCTTTGGCAATTGGACTCTATGGCATTACTCTCCCCAAACCCTGCCCTCCTCAGGCTCCATCCCAAAAATCTCCAGGTATTTTCCAACCTGGAGCTGGCAACCCTACCACTCACCCAATTTGGAGAGATCCTCTTGATGCTTTTCATAATGTGCTTTGGTTTTATATCCATCACGGATAATTCGGCATTGTCCATCAATTTGGTCACTACACTGCTCACCCCATATTCCAGATTATTTATGGACAAATTAAATGATACCAATGGGGTCTAAAGGGCAAAGGGAGCAATGAGAGGACAGAGAAAGAAGAACAGAAGAAACAGGCAACCAGTGTAGGCATGTAAGAAGGGCCAAGGAGAGAGAAGGTGGAAGAATGAGGAAGCAAGAAGCAAGGGAGGGTGTTGCCAGAGCAAAGGCTGCAAATGGAAGTAATGAAAGCAAAGCCGCCTAGGAACAAGTACCCCCCACTCAGATGGTGACTCATGACTGTTTTGGTGTACATCTTAAGAGTATAATAATATTGCGATATCCGTATAAGTGAAGAGTTTTAACACAATTTATTTTATGCTTAAATAATCAACTAGATCATCCAGTGTTTTTTCATACATATGTAATTAGAGCTATTATCAATGAATTCTGTTTTCATATGAAGATAATTAACAAATTAAAGTATTTCACCAAAAAACCCAAATAAAAATGCCCTTTAAAACACAGCAGCCTTAACAACCTAATATAACACGGCTAGAATGATTACAGATGATTGGCTTATTGAAAGATTCTACATCTTAGAGCCAGTACACAATACAGTAATATTTTTACAGCGTGCCGCCAGTCTGTTATCTAAGAATTTCTCTTTGTTTCTTTCTTTTTAAAAAATATCCCAAACTTGTGCTTCCAAGAGCACCAACCCACCTCTAAAAGCTGCAAGCATTTTCCCCCACCCCGGGGTATAAAGCAAGAACAAATAGCACCCCCTCCCTATAATGCAACTACTGTAGATGTTATATCTTCTTTAAATTTTAGATCATCTCCATTGAAAAAAAAATTGGCAACGAATATTAAATGGCTACCTATGTGTTTGAAGAAAGGGCACCCACCCCAGCCAGCACTGCTGCTGGGGGAGCGCCCTTCGTTTCAGTGGCGCATGTGCTGGAGTCCCCTCTACAGCCTATTTAACCAAACGGGGACTGGCTCAGTGGCCGTGCTTGGTGGACTGCAACCTTCCCCCCCCCCCAAGAATCTTATTTGTTAAGTTGCAGTCTAGTATTTGCAAAACTGGAAAAAGATTTCATCAAAATAAGGTGAAACGCATGCATCAAAATATTAGTACTCTGAAGGGAAAAAATGTGTTTTTTCACAGAACTACAGAATTCCTCATCTTAGGAATCATTAAATTTGCAGTGGATTTTAAAGATTTTTTTAAAATCAAGCTAGCATTTTTGCATATACAAACCTT
Source organism: Euleptes europaea (assembly GCF_029931775.1). Classification (NCBI taxonomy): domain Eukaryota; kingdom Metazoa; phylum Chordata; class Lepidosauria; order Squamata; family Sphaerodactylidae; genus Euleptes; species Euleptes europaea. The sequence goes on along the minus strand of NC_079316.1, from coordinate 98,033,935 downwards.
ATAATTGCTATACAAGAATCTATGAAGATACACCCAGAATATCCCTGCAGGTGTAAGCCATGTTGAGACACCAATTTCTGTTCGACATGAATGCCGCATTCCTGTTGGTGAGCTAAGAGCCAATGCCTTATCAACATTGAATCTACTGAGAATTTATACAGTGTTATTTATTTACAGTGAAATTATCGATGTCGGTTATTATTATTTTTTTAAAAAAAGAAACGAGTGTTTTATTACCCTGACAGTTTGGGTCCAAGAAAAATAAGGCGAGCTGTTGTGTGGATTTTAGTAAATTTTAGTGTCTTTCTGTGGTTCAAACCATTTTTCAGTGTCAATTCGTTTCCCGCCCCCCGCCCCTTGCTACAGGAATTCTTTTTGTTTTGCGATGACTTCCAGTGGCCTGAAAGAAACTGTTCTATTGTGGCATCCTGTACAGTGCATCATTCCGCCATTTGCAAACTCTTCAATGCTGTGAATGAAAGTGAATTTCCATGCTCTTGTAGAAATGGCTCATGCTAAATTAATTTGTTTTGTTTTGTTTTCCTTTTCGCATAAAAAAACCATGCGGTTAATGTGTGGAAGCAGCAAACACACACGCACACACGCTTTTATCAGTGACTTGATAATTCCTGTTGATTTTTTTTTCTTCCTTGAGTTTCTTCCTAGAATACTGGCAGTAATAGCGCACACAGTCCTGGGATGGGCCGCAGGGTGGGGGAGAGAGAAAAAGAGCAAAGATCAGATACTTGCATGTAAAAACAAAATCACCAGGCAATTCAATCCTAAATTATTGCACAGTGTAATCATTTGTGTGTGGGGTAGGTGAAGGAAAGCAGTAATTTACTCTCACAAATGCAGTCTTACATTTTGCTGGAGTAGGGAAAATAATTTGTTGGCACAATGTTAAAAGATTCAAATGCAACAGCAAATCAGAGGTCTGCTCCTCTGTCCAAACAAAAGGGGAGGGGGGAGGATTCTGAAGGTATTCTTGACTGTATATATCCCCTATCAGGAGGAGCATCAAGAATACCTTCACAATTCTCTCTCAGCCCACATCTTTATTGCATGAGGTGAGGTAATTCTCCACCTACCTGAGTCACTTTCTCCTTCTTAGGCAAGGGACAATTAACCAATCATATTTAGAAGAGTTCGTTAGCTTTTTAACTTTTTAGTTTTGGGGATAAGCAGGCAGTTCTGAAAAAATCCCCCCCCCTTCGTTGTCATGACCTCAGTCTATATCTGTTATTTGGAGCTGTTATACTTGCTTTAACTTACTTCTCTCAGACAATGGCTCATTATCTCAGATGATTAGTTGCAGCAGCTGGCAAAAGCTGCCTCCTCTCAGGTAATTAAAAAAAAAGATGTATTTCACAAAATGGCTGTGCCATGGCAGGAAAAAAGCCTGGTCAGTATAAAAGTGAGCAACCCAGCTTACTTTCAGGAGATATGATTAAGATTAGGATATAAAGCCCCCCCCCCACACACAAACACACATTTCAACATGAATGGATATCTAAGTAATCATCATTTAGGATCATGGCCTTAATGTGCATTTCCTTTCTCTGGAGCCCTATGAATGGGATAAGGTAGGTGCTTCTTTGGAACATATGAGTAGGGTTTGCTTATTGAAGGCACTTCCAGATTAATCCCCCATTCCCTATATAATAATCTATATGCCTACAGTATATACACATTTAGCCATATTCTTTGAATGATATCACAAGGATGGCAATCACTACAGTGGTCCAGGATCAGACAAAACAGATAGATCAAAGTGTTTTGGACAAAGGACCAAAGTCTATGGACCACTGCAGAAACTTCAGATCAGATGTATATAGGGGAGGGTGCAAGACTAAGCCCAACCTTCATGTTTGATTACCCGACTGGTAAGGGTCTCATTTATCTCTAGCTACTGTTTCCAGTAGCCCCGTGGAGCAGAACAGTAAGCTGCAGTACTGCAGTCCAAGCTCTGCTCACAACCTGAGATCGATCCCAATGGAAGTTGGTTTCAGGTAGCCGGCTCAAGGTTGACTCAGTCTGCCATCCTTCCGAGGTTGGTAAAACGAGTAACCAGCTTGCTGGGGGTAAAGGGAAGATGACTGGGGAAGGCACTGGCAAACCACCCCGTAAACAAAGTCTGCCTAGGAGAAGTCAGGATGTGATATCACCCCATAGGTCAGGAATGACCCGGTGCTTGCACAGGGGACCTTTACCTTTTTACTGTTTCCAAACAGGCTTACTGACATAGAAGCCCCATAACTTATACCAGGGTTGATCTGGCTGCCTCAACGTCACTCCTAGAAACTCAGAAACATTTCTGCTCATAAACTTTGCCTTTTTTTTGTGTTTATATAATATGCAAGTGATGCCTTTGGGTGACTGGTACCATGTTGCCCCAGGTACGATGCATGTAAAAGGGGCAGTAGAAGTAAATGCAGCAATTAAAGGGTGCGTGGCAATGAGCACAAGCCCCAGCACTTACACTGCAGGCCAAAGGTCCATTGGTTGGATCCTAGGCATTACCACTTGCAGACGAGGGGGAGGGTGAATCTTACTCATTACCCCCTCTCACTGCAACCCCCCACTTTGACCCTCATGATCGGCCTGGGGGCCTACTCGGGGGAGCAGAAGACAGCAGTGGGAAGAGAGGAGGCATGGTTTACACAGTGCATCTCCACTCTCACTGCACAGGATTTAAGAGTAAAGCATAGGATCTGCTCATAGTGTCAAAAGGGGAATGTCCATGTATCATACTGACCATTTGCTGTTTGGCTGTTATGAATATGTCATCTTCTCTACATGTCGGACTTCCTTTTTTGTCTTCACCTTATAACTTTCTCCCTGCTTTAAAGAAAAAAAAGTACACTTTCAGAAATCAGATAGCATTCGTTACACTGCTGGTTCTAGTAGATCCCATGTAGCTGCGATGGGATATATAAAGCTGTTAAATCGTAACACTTCATGTCAAAAGTCACACAATCCACAGCCCTAGCCACTCAAAATCACACAATCCACGGCCCTAGCTGTAGAAACACAGTCTTTCAATATCAGTTATTTACTGGAAAGATAACCCTACATATTATGAGCTGTCTGCTGAATTGGGTTGCCACCATTCTAGAGCCATCTTCATCCATGTGAGTCTTCTTGATTTAGAATTCTAAATGCCTCACCTCATTAGAAAGCCAGATCTGTAGCTACCCCTTGCTGGGCACCCCAAGTTAGCAGATACTTTGGAAACAAAAGTACTTTCCTTAAAGGGTCATTAACAATTCAGCTTCAAAGTGAGTAGATTAGTAAAGGAGGAAAAGATGGGGAGGGGGAGAGGAGGCAAGCCAGCAAAAAATATTTGCCAAAACAGAACTTCTGCAATGAAAATAAAAGAACCGGCAAGCAGTGCAGATCTTCTCAATTCTGCTCATTTAGGCAGAAGACCTAGGAGTGGATCACTGTTCTAGTAACAGCAGCTCAGTGTTAATGTAGAAACAGACACTTGGGGGGGAGAAAAGAAAACCCCAACTTTTAATAGACTTGATAGCTGTGTAATTTTTTTTTAGTTTGGGAATTATTAATCTGTGTACATTGGTCTACATTATAGACTTACTCCAAAGAGAAAGATCCAGAAGTGGTATCATATTTCCACTTAAGGTTTGGCTTTGTCACCTACTCAAAAAGCAGGCTGCTCAGTGAAGGATATAGTGTACCTGGCACAACTAATATACCACCAATCATGCTAGGCACAAGGGTAATGGGAATGAGGTGCTCGATTAAGACCAGAAACCCCTTCTGACTAGGTAACATGTGTTTATTGATAAGTCAAGCACATATTAAGCTGAGTGAAAAAAGGAGGGCTAGAATAACTCCCTTTATCCTCCTCAATGTCCTGACAAATTGCAGATCTTATGGTCATTTAAAATATGTTCAAAGAAGGATCTAAGTTTAATTCTCCAGATCTAGAATATACACCTTCCCTGATATTATTTTTAAAACTGGCAAAATACAGTTCACTTAAAGATATGATAGTACAGGTAATGGATTGGTAGCAATCACAGCATTTTTGCTACAACAAAATTGTATTTTTTAAGAAGGCTGCAAACCTTAATTATTGGAGTAAAACAAAAGCTTTAGCTGATTAATCTGTGGAGCTGCAAACCATGGACACACTTGATTGTATTTGAAGCTACTTTGGTTCTGGTATGTCCCTGTAATTGTGAATTACAAGAAGAAAATGTTAAAGTTGGCTTTTTAAATTTAGAATGCATGGAAGCTTTTATTGATTAAATTGTAAGTTGTCTCCCACTTTGTTTAATATCTCAAAAAGGCACCAACTTTAAGAACTGAATACAGAGTACATGTGTTTGAATTTAATTAAGTGGTAAAGAGGATTCCTCAGCAAAAACAAAACAAAAAAACCACCCAAACAAACACAAAAACCATAAACAGTTTGATTGCCCCAGTTTTTGCAATCATCAGCCAAGACTGATAGAAAAGTTGGCTCCGTAAAGAGCCTGAATAAGGAAAACCTTAGAATGATGTGGGATTTGACTCTATAAAAGCACAGAGTCCACAGATCTGACAATGTTTGGGGCTGTGACGGAAACATCTAGTTTCAGACTTGCCACCATAACCTCTAAGAGTGCAATCCTGGGGGGTGGGGGTTAGGGAGCATCCAGGGATGGTGCGGCCACATCGCCTCCTCAGCGGCTTGCTGCTAGGCACAGCAAGTCAAAAAGGCTATTTTATGGAAAACCCCGCGAAACTGCTCCATAGGGTTTCATGGGGCTGTGCCAGCAATTTTGCAGGCGCAAGTCGCCGCCGCCAAAAGGGGGTGTGTTCCCAAGGTAAAAGGGCTTAGGGAACACTCCAGGAACGCTTCAGTGCCGGCTTAAGCCAGGGAAACGCTGCCAGCAAGGCTGCGCCGGTGCCCAAGCCTTGCACTGCCACACTGCTCCCTGGATCCGGCGTACGTGGCCCCGCGCTGGCATTAGTGCCAGTTTAGCCAGCGCAAGTGGCATTAATGCTGGTGCAGGGGTCACGCTGCCTCCTATCCCCTTTCAACCCCTTCCCCTTTGCTCTGTAAGTCACTGAAGGATTTCTTAGAGGCAAAGAACTGCATGCTTATGTCCTGAAACCTACTCTATGCCATCCTTTTCCAAGTTTGTACAAGAAATCAGAGGGAGATGGGAATGGTGATGGATCTTCAGACCATATAAAAAACAAAGTCTAATGCTCATGATTACTGCTGTCACCAAAATAAACTACAAATGTCTTTCTGAGGAGAACATACGGGCGCGCGCACACACACACACAAGTCCTATCCACAAACAGTCTGTCTTTGAGCCTTTCCAGAGTAGAGCTGCACCGCTTAGCACAAGCACAGGCGCTCTGCTTTGCATGGCTTGGTGTTAAACTGCAAGCCACCAGCCATTCAGCAGTGCTATTTAGACAAAGAGCACAACCCTTATTCGCTATCCCCCCTCTACACACTGTTACCATTTCACCAAGTTGTTTCTCATGTGGGATAACATGACGCCTTAATACTTTCCGGGTGACCTGTGGGAAGCAATATAGGAAAAAACGAAAATCGATACATTTCCCCCTGAATCTGAAAGGGCAAAACTGATGACAAAAAGTCAACACTCAAAAAAAAAAATTTTTTTTTTTTAAGTCAGAAAAATGAAAACACAAGATAGGATTACTTTTCTGGTCACGATGTTGCCTTCTTCGTCAGTAAACTGTTCTTCCGTAACAGATTCACCAGGAATGTTTTTCGCTTCCTCACCCTAAAGAATGTTATAACGTTAGGCAGATCAGCTATATTCCCCTGCATCGGCTTTTCATCACCACTCCAAGCAATATAACTCATGCGAGGTTACCTCCGAGAAACAGCGAATCCAACGTGGTTGACAACAAACAGCTCATAACACAATTTTTGCATTCTAATATATCACATTAAAATTTTCAGTAAGCTATCGTGAATCAGGATCCAAAATGCTGTGAATCTATGGGGACTTTCAGTGTCTATGGGGAGACCCCCCCTCAAAAAACTCTCCCAGAGACCCTCTGAAGGAGCACCCCACTAGAAGGAAAAATCGGCTCCCTTCCCCTGCACGTGGAGAAAAGCACGTGCTCAAGCTTTTCCCTTTCTTTTTTAGCTGATTTGCCCAATTCTATTCTTTCTTTTGTTTTCCAGATTTCTAGCTAATTCAGATCATAAGTCTTCCTTAGCCATAGCTCCATCCCCTTCTCCTCCAACTGTCTCAACCACTCTATCCTTCTTCGGAGGCATCCTGACAGACTTTCACCTCACAAAGTGTATTAATTTCTCACAGCAAGGTATTTACTTTGGTGTAATCACAAAATAAAATTTCACCTCAGCACTAACAATAGTTGCGGTCTGGATTTTAAGGGCTGGATAAGTATAGGCAGCAACCGGCATAGGATCGCATCCGGGAACGTGTAGGGCTGCCAGCAGGGCAGCGTGGAAATGCCACTGTTGCAAAACGTGCTAGAAACAATAACTCCGAAGTGATTTACAATAAACACATCATGCGCAGTGTATTCATAGCTGCCTCAATTCCCTAAATGACAGCAGCTCAAAAAGGTGCCAGGAATGTGCACATGAAGCAGCCTTCCACTGAGCCAGACCATCGGGCTATCAAAGTTACTGCTCTGACCGGCAGCAGCTCTCAAGGGCTTCAGGTAGCTGTCTTCCACAACACTACCCTGATCCTTCTGAAACTAGTAATGTCAGGGATTGAACCAGGGACCTTCTGCATGAAAAGCAGAGGTGCTACCAGTGAGACACAGATCCAATGGAGGTGACCTCCACAGGAGTACTGCACATATGTATTTGGCCCTCAGTCATGCACTAAACATGCTGGACTCTCCCTCATCTTATCAGCTACGGATCAGATAGATATTGTCTGGACAAAAATTTAAAAGCAAAAACATGACTACGTTTACAAAAGAAGAAAAAGAGATAAATTTCCTTTCTTGCTTGCTGATCTTCCTAGCAGACAAAAGAGTCAAGTTCTAACCCCGTAATCCCCTCTATGGAGGCAGAGTGGGGATTTTTTGCTTTTCATTTGGAACAGCACAGTTCTCTATATTTTTTATTTATTTATTTTGTGGTTTATAACCCGCCCTCCCCAGCCGAAGCTGGCTCAACCTTGGGTCAACCTTGGCACACAGACACAGTATAGGGACAAAGGGAAAATTGCTTCAGATTGCCCACATGGGAATTACTTGGACATGAAAGGGAATGGGGGAAAAATGATGGATAGCCACTTAAAGATGCCCAAAGGCACATGCCAGGCAAGTCGAAAGAGAGAAACAGTGTGGAGGTGTTTCTATGCCAATGCTAGAAGCCTCCAAGCAAAAATGGGGGAATTTAAGGGAAAACATAGATATAGTGAGCATTACAGAAACCTGGTGGAGGGGAGAGAACCAGTGGGATACAGTCTATACAAACTGTATAGAAATGACAGGGAAGGGCGTATTGGAGGGGGTGTTGCTATGTATATCAAGGAAGGCATAGTGTCTAATAAGCTAGAGACCATAAAAAGGGCAGACTCGTCCACAGAATCCTTATGGGTGATGATTCCGGGCCCCAAAGGAGATTTAGTACTGGGGACGTTCTATCGGCCCCCTGACCAAATGGCTCAGGGTGATCTTGAGATGGAGAATGAAATTAGGGAAGCATGTAAAGGTAATGAAGTAGTAATAATGGGAGACTTCAACTTCCTTCATATTGATTGGATAAATGTATGCTCCAGTCAAGCCAAAGAGATAAAATTTTTAGACATCCTAAATGACGGTGCCCTCGAACAGTTGGTCATAGACCCAACCAGAGGGGAGGCGATTCTGGATTTAATACTCTGTGGTGCTGCCAGTGATTTAGTGCGGGATGTGGATGTAGTTGAGCCAATTGGCAATAGTGATCACAATGGCATCAAATTTAATTTATATGTAAGTGGGAAAGTGACTGGGAAATCTCACACAATTACCTTTGACTTTAAAATAGGGAACTTCTCTAAAATGAGAAAACTGGTAAAGAGGAAGTTGAAAGGAACAGTTAGGAGGGTTAAATCTCTTGAAAAGGCTTGGGGGTTACTCAAGTCCACATTACTAGAGGCTCAGCTAGCTTGTATACTGCAGGTCAGGAAAGGTAGTAATAAGTCCAAGAGGTCACCACCATGGCTAACGGGTAAGGTGAAGGAAGCAATTAGAGAAAAAAAGTCTTCCTTCAGAGACTGGAAGGTTTGCCCAAATGAGGCGAACAGAAGCAAACACAAACCTGCACAAAGGAAATGCAAGCAGATAATTAGAGATGCAAAAAAAGATTTTGAGGGGCATATTGCTAAACACATCAAAACAAACAATAAGAAATTCTTTAAGTGTATTAGGAGTAGGAAACCAGCTAGGGAAGCAGCTGGACCATTGGATGACAATGGGAGTAGAGGAACTCTAAGGGAGATAAAACGATTGCTGAAAAACTAAATGAATTCTTCTAATTTGTCTTCACTGTTGAAGATACAGGACAGATTCCTTCTCCTGAACAGAGATTTTGGAGAGGGGGAAATGAGGAACTGAGGCAAATAGAGGTAACAAGGCAGGAAGTCCTAGAACGTCTAGACAAACTGCAAACTAACAAGTGACAGGGACCAGATGGTATTCATCCTAGAGTTCTTCAAGGACTCAAATGGGAAATTGCTGAACTTCTAACAAAGATATGTAATATGTCCCTTCGATCAGCCTCTGTACCAGAGGACTGGAGAATGGCCAATGTAACACCCATTTATAAAAAAGGTTCCAGGGGGGACCCAGGTAATTACAGGCCGGTTAGCTTAACCCTGTTCTGGGTAAATTAGTGGAAAGCATTATTAAAGATAGAATTGTCAAGCATATAGAAGGGCAAGGTCTGCTGGGCAAAACCCAACATGGCTTCTGTAAGGGAAGGTCCTGTCTCACTAACCTCTTAAAGAGTTTTTTGAAAGTGTCAATAAGCATGTGGACAGGAATGAGCCTGTGGATATTGTGTATTTGGATTTCCAAAAAGCTTTTGACAAAGTCCCCCACCAAAGACTGCTAAGCAAACTTCATAGTCACGGGATAAGAGGACAAGTCCTCTTATGGATTGAGAGCTGGGTGAAAAATAGGAAGCAGAGAGTAGGAATCAATGGTCAGTTCTCACAATGGCGGAATGTGAGCAGTGGGGTGCCTCAGGGATCTGTGTTGGGACCGGTGCTTTTCAACCTGTTCATCAATGACCTGGAGTTGGGGTTAAAACAGTGAAGTAGCCAAGTTTGCAGATGACACCAAATTATTTAGGGTGGTTAAAACAAAATCAGATTGTGAAGAGTTCCAGAAGGATCTCTGCATACTGGAAGAATGGGCATTAAAATGGCAAATGAGATTCAATGTGAGCAAGTGTAAAGTGATGCATATTGGGACAAAAAATCCCAACTTCACATATACATTGATGGGATCTGTGCTGGCAGCGACAGGCCAAGAAAGGGATCTTGGGGTGGTAGTGGATAGCTCAATGAAGATGTCTACCCAGTGTGCGGCTGCTGTAAAAAAGGCAGATTCCATGCTGGCTATAATTAGAAGAGGAATAGAGAATAAAACTGCTGATATCATACTGCCCTTGTACAAATCTATGGTGAGACCACACTTGGAATACTGTGTACAGTTCTGGTCACCACACCTAAAAAAGGATATTACAGAGCTTGAGAAGGTGCAGAAAAGAGCAACCAAAATGATTAGGGGACTAGAGCAACTGTCCTATGGGGAGCGGTTAAGACGCTTAGGGCTGTTTAGTTTGGAAAGAAGGCGGCTGAGGGGAGACATGATAGAGGTCTATAAAATTATGCATGGTTTGGAGAGAGTGGACAGGGAGACGTTTTTCTCCCTCTTCCATAATACTAGAACACGGGGTCATCTGCTAAAGCTGGAGGGTGAGAGATTCAAAACAGATAAAAGGAAGTATTTTTTCACACAACGCATAGTTAAATTGTGGAACTCCCTGCCCCAGGATGTGGTGATGGCTGCCAGCTTGGAGGGCTTTAAGAGGGGAGTGGACATATTCATGGAGGAGAGGGGTATTCATGGCTGTTAGTTAGAATGGATTTTAGTCATGCCGCATACCTATTCTCTCTAGTATCAGAGGAGCATGCCTATTATTTTGGGTGCGGTGGAACACAGGCAGGATGGTGCTGCTGCACTCGTCTTGTTAGTGGCTTCCTAGAGGCACCAGGTTGGCCACTGTGTGAACAGACTGCTGGACTTGATAGACCTTGGTCTGATCCAGCAGGGCCTTTCTTATGTTCTTATGTTCTTAGGGTACAGTCCTTGGATTATATCACTTCATATTTGAAGGTTTTTTAAACCTTTACTATAGACACTTTGAAGAGAAACCTAGACCAACAGCTTGATTTGTGATATACTAAACTTTCAACATACAACAGTTGCTTCTTTTTATTATGGGAGACCATTCAAACACACTATCCCCCCCACCTGCATTTTGAAATGGAACAATCCCCAAAGGGATGTACTCTATGCTGAGGAGGCAGCTCATTGTGGCTCAGAGGACTGTTCTCTGAAACAAGCAAAAGGTCCTGTAATGAATGGAGATCTTGCCAACTGCCTCTGTCGGACATCCAAGAATCAAGAGTGCAAAAGACTCTTTTCAGACAGACCCGCTCGATGTGTTTTGAGCTCTCAGACACAACAGTGTCCTTCATCAAGGGACTATGAGGATTAGAAGAGCCTAACCTCACACTGTCTGCTTCAGGGGACAAAGCAATAAAAATTCTTGTGACATCTTAAAAGACTGAGAGATATAATATAGCGGAAGCTTTCATGTCCCAGAGTCCATTTTGTCAGCTGCCAACATTCAGAGGGCAGAGAGATTTATACACAAAGCTATAGGAGAGACTCTTTAATGTTAGTCACCAGTTGGGCTGGGGAATAAAACAGATGGGAGGGGGGGAATGAAAGAACACCCTGCAGGCTAAACTGTGCAGACTTATGTAGACGGGAAAAGCATTTCTATTCCACTTGAAGCTGTTATATGAGATTCAACCAATATATTCCAAATGTTGAAAGACCCAATGAAATAACTAGGAGATTTCCATGAACCTTAGCATTAAGGGACACCTCTTGGGATATAAGGCACCAAGAGGAGTAGCCACAATCCTTAGCAAAACTTCAAATCTTCATTTATTTGAATGAATGGAGCTTTCTGGGTAAATGGGATAAAGTTGTGAGTTTGATTTATTTAAGTGGATTGGTTTAATTAAGGCATATAAGGGGGATAGTCAGAACATTCAGATTGTTGTGATTGGGTTAAATTCAAGATCTGAATACATATGGTGTTACAGGGGTCAGATTATAAATCCACAGTGCATTCCCCAATCAACCAGGCCCTGCAATCCTGACTTCCATCTTCAGATTCCAGGCCCATCTACTGCTACAGAAAGCACCATTCCTAAGGATTGACTGGCAAGACAGTTGAAGGCTATGAAGCTTTAAAAATATTTAATGCTATGATCTTTCTTTCCCCCTCCACCTTGAGCATGTGCAGCCAGCTTCTGTCTGTTAGTCACGAGGCCAAGAAACAGCAAGAATGTGGTGATCTAAGCTAGGTAAGTGAGGGCACAGCCCTGACGCTGCATAATTTGCCTTGAGAAAGTCCCCCATTCTCTCCTTATGGGTATGCTTCACAGGCATAATGTTACATGAAAGTCTGCCAAACAGATGACTGGTAGTTCCCCTCTCCCCCCTGAAAAAGGTATGCTGCCCAGATGTGCCACCTCTGTACTGTTGCACCAGCAAAGATGTGATCAGCTCTTGCAAAGAGGAGTGAGGGTCTTGCTGCTTTCCTGTGAACCCCGATTAATTAAAATGCCCTTTTCTGTGTTACTGAGCTCATATCAATGAAATGTATACACTAATTTCATGGGCTGTAAAGGAAAGGCAAAATATCAATTGCAAAAATTCCATGGAAAATTAATCTGTAGCAATGACTGCTCTTCGTTAAGGAATTATATGCTTGTCTGCAAAAGACTCCAAACAATGTTGTTCCTCATTTGTACACAGATATGCAAATGTGCACCAAGGAACAGTGTGTATAGTCATCTCCCTAGAAACAGGGCACTCCATTATAGCTGCCTTTACAAAGGGCCAAATGGAAAACAGGGAGAGTACCTGGAATCACCCTCAAATTCAATCAATAGCCATTTTGTAACTCAACTGTTACAATTTTACCTGCAATGGCAAGCAAATCAGCACACAGTAGTTTGACTCCTTTTTAGTAAGTTTTTTTTCAGAAGTAATTTTGATTTTTTTTTTTGAAGAATTCTTCTCAAAGTCTTGACTCCTGAGCCACACAGCAGCACATGTGAGCGCTTGTAGTTAAGATGAATGCGACTCTACAGAGAAATCAAAGGATGTGGCGCCATTTTGGATACTGCTTCAGGTCAAAGTGTAACAGGCATGGTTGCAAAACTGCTATTAGTCCAGTTTGCTTTTACCATACTGATCTGCAGTCCTGTACACCTACAGTGGATGAAGCCATGCAGAACACAGTGGGGTTATGGGAGACAAACTCTCGTGCAGCTTGGCTGTTTCTCACCACAAGCCTGCAGATTCTGCAAGGGGGAGTGCCCCGTTATGAAATACTTCCCACACCAAAAGAGGGCTTTTAGTATGAACAGGGCCGAGACCATCAGCACAGCAATCCAAGACCAATTTCATGCCACTGGAGCTGCACTGCACGCGATACCTTCAGAATCAAACGGCGTCGATAAACCCGCGTCATGATTCTTTGTTCTTCCTCTGAGCTCGAGTCACTCTGAATCTCAATGTCACTGTCACTGTCACTAAATTCCTGATAAATGCAGTTTTTAGTACATTTCACCAGCTCATGTAAAAGACAAACATGAATCTGAGCAGGCACAGAGGGGGAAAATTGTTATTCCCAACATTAGCTCATCCTTAGCAATACCATACAGGGAATCAGTGCAATCTGTGAAAGGTTATCAGTGGAGTTTGGCCCACAGTTGGGCAAGGATTCTGCCCGTTGAGTTGCATACAAGCATATTAAGCCAAACAGGTCTCGTAAAGTGCTGACGATGGCACATTGCAAATCATGTTTTACAAATTGGGAGGCAATTTTGGAAAAGTGTATTCCTCTGCTCTTCCAGTACAAATTCCTCCCTCCCTTCTTTGGTTAGTCTTAACCATGGTTTAGCACTGCTTCTACTAACCACTGTTTGCCAATCAGGAGCCAGCTTTGGGAGCCAGCTTTCCCCTTCCTACTCTGGCTTCAAATTCTGGTTGAGATAGAAACCTTGGTTAGTATTAATCACAATCAGGGCCAAAGGGAAGGAGGAAGAAAATGGTAATTGTCAAGGGTTAGGGAAAAACTGATTTAATTATTACAGCTCTGCTATGAACAAGCAAACACATAAAAATTACAGAGCTCTTGCATCTTATATGACTAGATGAAGTCACCATAATTAAACAGCCTCTCAGATACATATGCCATTATGGCAAAAAATTGTTTCTGATACTGAACAAATGCGCAATTTTACTTAAGGTCCAGTGCCTGGAAGCAACTGGAAATTCTGTGTGGACACTATATTATGCAATAGCCACAACATGCAAGAGTCATCCTGTTTTACAGTCTCTCTCCACTTCAGCTGCTTCAGATATCATGGGCTGTTGCCGTGCAGAAGCACTTCGACTTGTAGCCATAACAGAAGTATCAACTCTTAGGCCCAGATTCATATTTAATGTTGCACTATGCTTAACTCATATTTAATACTGAACTATGCATGTGAATTCCCCACATCTGTCCCACCCTGGCCTTGGTAGCACATGGGAAAGTGCCTAATCTTGTGCTGACTATGGTTTATTCAGAACTCTGCAGGAGGCTGACATCTGTCACCATAATGCAGCCTTGGAGCTGGAGGAAGGAGCACCTGTGGCGGGGGGTGGAGAGAGGGAGTGGGTGCGCCGTGCGTGCTCGCTGGAGCCAGGTGCTGGTGGCCATGGTGCCCGCTAGCCATGTTGTGCTGGCCAAGCTTCAGTGGAGGTGCAGTGGGCTTGTTGGCACCTGGGTGAGCTGGTGTGCGAGCAGCTCGTTCCTGCTGCTGGTGGGCATGCTGATGTGGGAGGTGGCCAGGCAGGAGTGCTGATGAGTGTGCTGATGCACAGACCACAGAGTCCTCTCTCTGCTGCCCCCTCTCTGCCGCCGCCCCCCTTCCTGCGCTGGCGGTAAATTTCCCCCCCAGACCCCTGCTAGACCAGCCCTGTCGTAATGCTGAAACTGGACTCTGTGTGAGATCTGCACAGGGGAAGGTTGTGGGGGGGGGGGAGACACAAGAGATACTGCAGCCTTTCCCTGCTCTCCAAACCCAAGCGTCAACATTCCATACTGGATCCTATCTGTGCATTTGTTTGGAAGAGGTAATAAAAGGAATGAGGATTCAGCAAGAGGTTATCAGTGCAGTCCTATGTGGGGCTAATTCCGGTCCATGTTCATTGATTTCAATGAGCTTAGGCTGGAGTTATTTTGCATGGGATTGCACCATAAATTTTGTTGTATGTTGACAAGGCTGAAGAGCTGAATGAAGAGGGACTGAACTCTCATGTCAAATACAGCAAATGGTACTGGTACCTTCTGTTCAGACGCTGCTGCTCCTTCCCCTTCCTGGGCTTTTGGTCTTGGCTTGCTCTCTTCGGAAGTGTTCCAGCTCATCTTTTTCATGCTGACAGGCACAGAGGTTTTAGATGCATCGACTGCTGGCTTGCTAGCCTCTTGCAAAGATTTCTGATGCGATCCTAAGGATATCGTTTGTTCTTCAGTACGGACAGAACTTAGTGTTTTTGGTTTCACAGTTTCCTTGTCACTCTGCTTTCCTAGACTGTTTGCAGACTCCTGAGCAAAAGGCTTAGTCTTTGCCTCCAATGTTGAGTGGGAGTAGTTGCCGTTGGCTTCCAGTTTTCCGGCTTCTCCTTTGAGATATGAGGTAACAGAATCTCTACATTGGTCGGGGCTGGAAAAGATAAAATAAAAGAGGTCACGTTCTCCATCATAGTTGAACAGCACTACGAAAAATTTTGAGTAAAACGAAAACAGCTTCAGAACAAAAGTCTAGGTAACAGCTTTAGTTGTGGGCAACTAGACAGTATGCAAACTGGTAGCTTTGGATGAGGGCACACATTGGAAGCCACCTCAGATGATGCACCAAGAAGATGCACCATTGGGCCCAGGTAAGCATTGCAATAAGGAGGGAGATATGCACAGTTTCAGAACCAAAGAAAAGCCCTACTGTATCAGGCCAAAGGATCAGGTTTTCCTATTTCCAACTGTAGCAAGCCAAAGGTTTCCAACATGAAGACAACAGACCTCCCCTCCCCACAAGAACTGGTATTCTGAAATATACTGTTTATGAACCACAATCCAGCCATCATCCAGCCATTAGATATCCAATCCTCCATGAATCTGTCTAATCCTCTTTTAAGATCACCAAGCAAGTGGACATCCCAATGTTTGGTGAAATCCAATGAACTAATTATGCACTGAACGAAAAGTTCTTCCTTTTGTCCATCTTGAATCTACCACTCATCTATTTTATTGAGTATCTTGGGAGATAAAATTACATTCTATTCACATTCTTCACACCACACTGCCTTTACCATAACTCCCCACTCCCACGTCATTTTTCTAAACTAAAAAGCCCCAAACATTCTAGCCTTCTGTTGTACAGAAAGGGCTCCAACCCCTTCTTCATTTCAGTTGCACATTTCTGCACTTTCACTAGCTCTATGACACCATCTTCTAAGATGACTTGACTAGAAACAGTACATACAATTCCGTATTTATATCTATGGTGCGGCCATTTTATTTCAACTAATTTCACAATAATATGTGCTTTTCACAGCAAACATACTCAGAATTAACATTTTCATTGACTTATCCACCATGACCCCACAATTTCTTTCCTGGTTAGTTAACCAATCCAGACTTCATCAGTGAACCAATATAGACAACCAGTTTTACACTGCAGAGGTTTTTTCTACTGAGTAGTTGCTGAGTAATCTATACTTCTAAAAATGTGAATCCCCCCCACGCACGTTATCATTTATGGTAAAGGATGAGATCATTATAAGGTGGTAAGATTTCCATGTGGTTGGATGCTCATCTGTACTGGTAACTGGTGGCTCGTGATAGAATGAGGAAGGTATTACTTGATAGAGTTTCATGATTACAGCATTCTTTCTCTGCTTTTCTTAACCATGATTTTTAGATTTCACAAATATTGTTGATGTACTTTAAAAGATTCAAAAAGTTTGAGAGTTCCCCCCCCCCAAAAAAATTATTTATACAAGTATGTTGGTGTTTGAAATCTTCTGAGAAACTCTACCCTAATATTTCTGAAACTGTCCTTTCCTGAAAGCCGGGAACCGTGTGGGCACGGCACTGCTACAGTGACTCCACAGAGGTTTTGCAGCTGCTGTGGGGTGAAAAAAGAGCTTTTAAAAATTCCTGGAAATGGGGCAAAAGGTGTGTGTGTGGGGGGAAAGGCTTAAAAAATTCCCAAAAATGGGGCAAAAGGCCCCATTGCAAACAGCGATGCTGCACCATCAAAAAGGTGGCACGGCACTGCCACTGCGTTAGGGGGCATTCCTGGGCTGAAAGGGGTTAGGAAGCTGCTTAATGGCAGCTCCTCCCCCTGGAACGTCCTGGGAACACCTCCTGGGACACCAGCGGGGGACTGGCGCCAGGAGAATGCCAGCGGGAGGCCGCGCCAGCGTCCGAGGGCTGCACTGCTGCCCCAGTCCAGGGGGGCTGCGTAAGTGGCGCTACGCCGGCGTCCATGCCAGTTTGCACAGCACAAGTGGCAAGGACACCAGCGTAGGGGTCACTCCAGCTCCTAAGAGCATTCCCCCGCCCTTCAGGAATGCACTGTATGATTCAGGGTGAATGATGACAAGATTAGATAGGATGTAAATTTGATTGTAATGTGTTGGTAGGTGCAGGTTAGGTCATAAAAGCAATTTCATTTCATGTAGATGATGTGGATGTGAGCACAATGAAAGCATCAATGTGGGGGGAAATACAAAATCTCTGTGAATAAATGAAGGATGTACAGGATATAATTAGGTCATTTCAATGATATACAACATGAGTTTGTTTTAACTTACCATCCAGCCTCTGCAACTGCTAATAAAGAACTAGGAAACAGCAACACAATGCATGGGGGACTAGGAACTGCTAATATTGCCACTCCATAGAAACATAATGTGTCAATAACCAGGGGAGGCCTTAGCAACCAAAGATTATTGGAAAGCCAGCTTGCTTCCTAAATGTGTGCCAAACAGCTACAAAGTTCACCCCATTCTCCCCAAGCGATCTCACTGTTTGCTTCCACCCAGCTGTTTGTATTTACCCCAGTGTGCACCCCTTTGCACTTGGGCAGAATTTCACTGGCTTTTTAGTTGCCCATTCATGTAGATGGAAGAGAACCTTTCGGAGCTTCCTGTTCGCCCTGCCTCCAGATCATTCACGAGTAAATTGCTAAGAGAATGAGCTGTGTTAGAAGAGACGGCAGATGGCAAGAGCTGATAGTGCCATGGTTGCTATAATGTGGGCTGCTCACTCGTCTGGATGAAGAGCCCAAGAGACAGAAAGGTAGTGAAGGAAACCCAAGAGGAGGACCTGGCAATTTGCACTGTACAGTGGAAACCCAGTGTGGCGCTCACGTTTGTCACTCATCTTGTGGACCCTGCAGCCATAACTGGCTGTATTAGGAAGGGAAGGCATCCTCCTTCCCCGCAGGAATGGCCCAGGTGGTTTGTCTTTGGGCACAAAGAAAGTAGAAGAAGAGTTGTTTTTATATGCTGACTTTCTTTATTTCTTAAGGAAGACTCAAACTAGCTTACCTTACCTTCCCCTCCCCACATCAGTCACCCTGTGAGGTAGGTGGGGCTGAGAGAGTGTGACTAGCCCAAGGTTACCCAGCTGGCTTCATGTGGGGAAACAAATCCAATTCACCAGATTAGCGTCCGCCACTCATGTGGAGGAGTGGGAATCAAATCCGGTTCTCCAGAGAGTCCACCACTCCAAACCACCACCCTTAACCACTACACCACACTGGCTCTGATAGTGGCAGTGAGCCATATCAGATGTCATACATATAGCTTTTCCTGCCCCTTGCCCTTCACCCTTCAGGGCAGTGCCCCCTCCCTAAGGACAGCATTGCACTGAAAAACCAGCAGTGGAAAACAGAGAATGAGACCCTGCTAAGAGTGCTGATTTTTGTAGATCAGCGCTCACAAGGAGCAGGGCCTTTCTTGGGGCGGTTTTCCTCACATCTTTGTGAAGGGAGGTGAAAACACTTCTGGTCTACTCAGCCATTGGGAAGTACAGCATTGGTGTTTTGGGGCCACTCACTTTGTTTCCATTTAGTTTTATCGTTAAGATTTTTAATTTTTAAGCTCTTTAGGATTTAACTGCCTTGATGTGTTGGAACGTGATTGGTCAGTCGACCGTATTAATAAATTTAAAACTGCCTTAAATTGTAAACTGACTTTGATAACAGCTGTTAAAATGTGATCCATATATATCATAAATGAATGATCACACAAATAAAGTTTTGATCGATAAAAATTCATATAAACATTCATTATACCACTCTGTGTAATCTGCCTTGAGTACAAGTGAGAAAAGCACACTAAAAATAACGTAAATAAATAAATGAAAAATATATTTATCTTCCGAAAGGAAACCATCAGCATGAAAACATCATCATTATTTAGAAACCCAAGCCCCTTGGCTAAATTTATTATTATAATAATGTCTGCCTAAGCCTTTTCCTACCTGTTATCCAGCCGATCCAGCACTTCACCGCTTATTTTGCATCCCAGAATTGGTTGTTCCACATCGACGCTGGAGGCTTCCCTCTGCCAACCTGTAATTGAAGACATTTCCTGTTCTGCCTGCTGAACATACTTAAGAATAGACCACACTTTTTCTTCTGTCATCTCCTCAGACTCAACTAATTCTTCAAGATGAATGTCTTCAAACAGAGATTTAAGCTTTTCTTCCGTCATCTCCTCATCAGTACCAGACTTTTCTCTCTCATGCTGTTCAGTTCTTATTAAGGTTGGACTAGTCTCTTTGCTTAGAGTACCAAGGTATCGAGGGCAGGTATTAAGGTCCATTTCTTCCAACTGGATCTGGCCTACATCTTTAGATGTTCCTTCTCTAGGCACTGAGAAAACATGCTTGCCTTCTTCCAGTGATGTGTCTTCTTCAATCACCACTGGAGGTCCTGTTGCTGTATCATCTATAGTTCCCTGTGAAGTTACTAACACGTCACTCAGTCTACTGGGAGTTCTAATGAGTGACTCTATGCTAGAGAAATCACTAAGGAAATCATCTTGATGGGAAGGGGTGGGTGGCATGAAGCGCAACCCAGTGGGAGTTTCCAGTTCCACTTGAATGGTGGGAAGGAAGACAGCACATTTGGACTGATCGTAATGCATCGTGGAGTATAAGCAAGCATGTGGAATGGCTGATTTAACTGTATAAAGTAAGAGAAATTCATGAGATGATAGCCATTTAATCATGGATGTGATAATGGATGTAATTTCCTTAAAGAATGCAACAAAACTTAAATCAGTAAGATTGCGATCACAGTACAGCTACTCCTTTTGACTGTTTCAGAAATTAATTAATAGCCTGCCATATACATTACTGAAAGTTTTCAGTTATTGGGTTTCCAGCCATTTTTATGACTCCATAGCTACAGAATATTCTCCAACCAGCAAATGCACTGAATCTGGCTGTCCTTGTATATCAGTGATGGCCAGATTACATTTCTACATTTATTTTGATTGATGCACATTGCGTAAATGTAATGCATTGAAGTGCATTATATTGCAAGACTGCCAAGTTTTCTATAGGCCTATTTTTTGTTGTTGCATATTACACTTGCCAAATACCATTACTGATGTGATGTACAGAGATACTTCAGTAATGGAAGTGCAGCCGTTGTGAAAAATGGAAAGCCACCTCAACAAGGACAGAAAAGTATAGCATAACACAACAGAGCAAATTCTATAAGGGCATCAGCTACAAACTACAGTTCAGGAGGAGGGATCTAAATATAAATTTCAGGAACAGTAAAGCTATGTAGATGGGAGGAGTGTAATGAGTAAGGAGATCTTGGTGATCTTGGAGACTGAGGCGATCTTGGTGATATGGGTACAATCAGAAACACTGATCAAATAAAGAGAGAAAAGAAAAGATAAGCAATGAAAAACATGAGGACAATCACTCTGTTTAATAGGGATGGCCAACTGCAGACCTGTGGTCCAGATCAGGTCTTGAAACATTGTATGTGGCCCCTTTACCAAACTGGACCCAAGATGTGGTCAAAAATTTTCAGCACACAGTATTTTACATACATTTTTATTGTATTGTTATCTCCTACATATTCTGAAACAGCCAAGGATGGCTCCCAAGGGGATCTTTCAAGAAGCACCATCCTTTCTTTACCCCTGCAATCAATGACCCCAAACCATCCAAGCAAGTATGATCCATACTTGCAAAGCTCTGATTCTAAATGATGCCACCTTTGTTCTAGAACCCAACCATTTTTGATGGAGCCAAACTGTATGCTGAAATACTTCAGACACCTGGGCTAGTGTCAGAAGAACATTAGAAATACAGAAGTTAGCCATTCTTGCTGTAGTGGTCAAACGTAGCACTGAGAAATCAAATGACAGCAGACTGTAAATCATACACACGTGTACACACCTGTAGACATTAGTCTGAATGGCTAGCATGGTGGTGGGATGGAAGAGTTCGGTGTGAGTAGGGTTGCCAGGGTTGGGAAATACCTGGAGATGTTGGGAGAGGAGCCTGAGGAAGGCGGGGTTTGGAGAGGGGAGGGACTTCAATGGGGCATAATGCCATAGAGTCCACCTTCCAAAGTGACCATTTTCTCCAGGGGAACTAATCTCTGTCACCTGGAGATCAGTTGTAAGAGAGGGAGTTCTCCAGCCACCACCTGGAGGCTGGCCACCCTAGGGGTGAGGTTGTGTTGCCTAGCAAGGAGTGTGCAGCTTTTCTGAATCAACTGAGAGAAAATTAAAATTAAGTCTGGTCTTGGTGAGGACAAGAAGTTCATGGACGATTCAGAGGAGAGGAAGGACAGAAAGGAACACAGAGAACAGAGAAGCACATTGTCTTTGAAAAAGACTCTTCCTTATGATCAAAAGGCACAGGTAACATTTCAAGAGGAAATTTCCTAAAATGTCCTCAGAACTTTCTTTCTGCAATGCTTTTTGTAAATAAATTAAGCTCATATGTTTGGCAAAGCTAGAAGATCCTCACAAAAGCCAGCAAAAAAGGATATGTATTAGAATAACACCCAACAACAACAAAAAAGAAAAAAATCAATTTAGTGTTTAGAATAACATAGCTTAAAAAAAAACCCAATGCATTTGGAAAGCAGCCTCCAGACGTAACTTAAAAGTCAGCACCAATTTTTATAACCTAATGACCGGTGCAGCTTCACTTACATATCGATTTGCAGGAAAAAAAACTTTACCAATGAAGAACAAAAAGAAAAAGAAATTTAATCTCTCGTGTTTCAGTTTATTAAATCAAAAGAACTTTCGATATGACCAAAAGGAAAATAAGATAAATTAAAAGGAGTATTACGAAAAACATAGTTACCATCAACAGGATCATGGAAAACATTATTTTCATCTGCAAAGCTTCTGGTGCCTGAAATGTTTCCATAATCAAATATTGGTCCTTCCAACAGAGTTACAATGTCAATCCTATTGATTTTTGTCAATACAGAGGTTAAGGCATCAGCTAAGGGAGAAAGAACAAAAAGCAGTCATTTTGTAACTGCTTTGATGTTTGCATAGTGTTAACGAACAATAAACATGTCAAAGGTGAAGGGGAGATATCTGCAAATGCCCATCATCTGCTCATCAAAGAGCCAAGGTTAGTCTCTGTTCCCCAATGCATGTCAAACACATGCTCCCAAGCATTTGGAAATGTGTTCACCTTTGCATTTGACACAGCAAATACAGATGTACCACAGTGATGCAGAAACCATGAGTTTGCTGATGATCAACATTGTCAATATAAGTTTGCAGTTACATGCAAGGTGCTGTAAAAAAAATGGACCAGTCCTGTTGATACGTCTGTAATCCCTAAAACCCCTCTATCTAAAATGGCAGAGAGAACACAGAAATGTAAGATCACAGCAGGAAGGATTATAAGGATTTCTTCTGGTTGGAAATCTACCACCTCCATTTTACTAATTTAAAAAACAAGCAAACCTGGAGATATACATGTACATCTGCTGTGCAGTATCTGCAATAGGATTTTGCATAGTACTCTGTGGCTATCAGCCATATAGAAATATGCATCTACCCAACACAAGCTTCCAGGGCTTCCAATACCTGCCCTTACAGTTTCCCTTCTAGCCAAAGATTTTGAACATGCAGGACACATGAAGAGGTCATCA
Source organism: Euleptes europaea (assembly GCF_029931775.1). NCBI lineage: Eukaryota > Metazoa > Chordata > Lepidosauria > Squamata > Sphaerodactylidae > Euleptes > Euleptes europaea. Next base: position 98,011,367 of record NC_079316.1, on the reverse strand, counting down.
GCAACCCTTCTTACTGCCCAGGGTAGGATAATAAACTACAGAGGGATAGGAGGAGATAGGCCCCCTGCCGCTTTTCCTCAGTCTAGCAGGAGGAACTGGAATTGTACACATGGGACAGGAGAGAGAAGGAGAATGTAACAGGTGGATGCTGATGCCCAAGGTAGACTTTGAAGTCTACATTCAGATCATAGTCCTTCAATTGCCCAGTGGCACAGAAGCAGATCAAACATCCATGCACATCACTTTATCACCAAAAGACTCAATGATTCGTGAACATGTGAACTGTATCTCCAGTGAAAATCACTGTATTCAAGAGGCCAATGAGCAGCACAAAAAAATTTTCTGTGGTGTGTGATCTGTAATGGCATGTGCATGAAGTCAGTGTCACAGAACAATGTTATGATGGGGCTGTGGTGATACTCAGCAGTAGAACATCTCTTTTGCATGCAGAAGGCCCAAAGTTCAATCCCCAGCATCTACCGCTAAAAGGATCACGTAGTTCTCAAGTGACAACCATGCCTGTATGCCACAGCCTACAGACTTCACCAATGTGATGAACTCTATATCATTGTAAACAACATGCAATGTCATTAAACTTACTCGTAGCATTTTTCCCGTCTCTGGTAACCCATTTCTTTAACAACATAAAGCTCTGAGCAATTAAAGAATTTGGGTTTTCTACACGTATCTGATTAATCTCATCAACAGAAAAATTCAGTTCTCTTGCCAGTTCTGAAGTATAGGAGGAGGACAGGGTAGGGAAAGAAAGATAAATAATATCAGTATTATGTTGTACAGGCTGTTCAGTAAGTTTCTCATAACAAACAAACATATTTGAAGTATAATAGTAATGCAGTATCAGCTAGGAGTATTACTGTTAGCGTTCCAAGGCCCTCTTCAGTCCTACAAGCCTCCAGGGAAAAATTTTTTAAGGAAGGGGCAGTGGAAGAAGATTTACACTTTCCTTTGTGCGCTACAAGCCAGAGCTTTGGGCTGGATCTTTCCTTGGCCATCTCTATGAACAGCCTTTATACGAACTGACAGCTTTCATGTAGACCCTAGCTTCCTCTTGTTCTACTAGCTTTTGGAAGAGCTGAATCTCGCAGATTATATGTCATGCCACACCACTGGTTTGAATCCAAAGAACCTCATGTCATTTTCATACACTGGAATTACCCATTCCCCTCCCAAAACTGCCACTCACACCACCTGAAAAGCTGCTCCTAGGGGTCAGATGGCCTTTAGGAATGGCGTGTGACATTGCATGGGGAGGAAAGAAGTTGGTGACCTCCATTGGTGAGCCAAAACACCTCTACTCACACATGGTAAATGCAGGGTCCAAGCCCATTAGATAAGCAATTGTGCATATATAAAGTGCTGTCAAGGTGCAATTGACTTATGGCGACCCTGTAGTGTTTTCCAGGCAAATATATTAACCAGAGGTGGTTTGCCATTGCCTTCCTCTGCAAAGTCCTCCTTGGTGGTCTCCCATCTAAGTACTGACCCTGCTTAGCTTCAAAGGCCTGACAAGATCAGGCTATACGATACCATTCCCCATCCTTGATAAGCAATTGTCAAGTAACAAAACTGTAAATAAAAACAACAATTCAGCCTGAGTGCAGGATTGACTGTACTGTACTGCTGACTCATCTATAGCCATGAAGCTCTCTGGGTAACACTGGGCCAGTCATACTGTCTCATTCTAACCTACCTCACAAGGCTGTTGTGGGGCTAAAATGGTAATTCCTTGACTGAATGAGCAAATGGATAAAAATGTGACGAACAAGAGAACTGTTTTATATCATGAGACGCAGTCCTAAGGCCCATTTAATAAAGATTGCATACATACATTTATGCCTATTGAATCACTTAAGTCTTAGGATACAAAATGCTTTGTTCCCCCCCCCCCCCCACACACACACATATACAGTAAGCTGGGAGTCAAATGTGTTTGCTGCTTCCTAGGTCATCACCACATCATCAAATCTTACCTGTCCAGCTAAGTCCCAGATGATCAGCCACAATTGCCATCCTGATATCTGTCCGTTCACATGGACTCTGTGGACCTGTGATTTTACAATTCCTTGATTAAAAAAGGTCTTGTGAAACAATCCTTAGCACTGACTAACAGAATTATAATATACTCTGTGCTAAGTTAACTGGTGCTCAGATCAAATACTAAAATGACCGAGTGCCCCAAAAAACCTACATAAATAAATAAATATATTTTGTCACAGCTTTCAAATTTTTTATTCTGAGAAATCCAAGTGTCAAACTAAATGATGTTAATTGTGTAGATGAAACCAAACATGCTGACAGTCTGTCTAGTGAACTGGTCAATGGTGGTTTAATTACTGGTGGAGGTGGGGGAGAACCCACCAGTACTTAAAGGGGGTTATGAAAAATCTGTTTCTCCCCCTCTATTTTGACAAAAATGAGACTTTTGCTGTCACAAAATAAATCTTCTAAGACCTGAATAATGACATGAATGTCTTCAAAGCATGCTTCACTAGCTGTCTCTAAGAATATAGGTTTCATTTAAAAGGAAGAAAGAAGAGTAGAAGACAGCACGTACAGATGACAATGACAGAATGAGAACTACAGGAAGTCACTTCACAAGCAGTCACAACAGTTCATGCACTAGGATCAACAAGTTGAAAATTTTACAAACTAGGCTGGATCTCCACGAGGTGAGCCATGAGAGCTCCAGAAACCTGACTCCCTCCATTCTCACCAGTCCTCTTACTCCTCCTCCTCTCACTGTCGGCCTTTTCAATCTTTGATTTTAAAGATGCTGCCTCTGTTCTCATATCTCTAGCGGGCTTCGATGTAATGGAAGGCAGGAAAACTTGAGTGGCTTCGGACAAGGACGTGTTTCGGGATGTACTGTCTTCTTCTTCGTCCTCGGACACCTCTGACTGCATCTGCTCCTCTTCGTCGGACAGACGATCCACCAGCTTTAATGCCTCACCACTAATTCCCTTAAAATACTCAATAGAATGCTTACATACCTCCCTAAGCTGGCTTTGCTTCACTTTAACTGTCGTTGTTGTAGTGGTGGCAGATCTTACCTTTAATGGTAATTTAGAAGGAAGTGGTTTGACTCTGCTTCTCTCTAGCTGCTCTTGGTTTTGAGCTGTGGGTGTCTTTCTAGCTACAGCTAAATTATGCCTTTGTGTATTTTTTACAGGAATCTTAGACCTCGCTTCTACATGTGGAGAAGAGCTGTTCTGTTTCCTTTTGTCAGGTTTACTCTCCTGTCTGACTTTAGTCACTCTGCCAGCCTGGCTACTGGTATGTGGGGTGGCTTCTTTTGCTGAGGTAGCCTTTATAGGAAGTTTTGATCTTGCTCTATTCCCTAGTGGCTCAGATGACTTCTGATGTTCTCCGTGTAATTTTTGCTTACAGTGTCCTTGTGATGCACCTGTACCACTTCCTGAAGTGTTTTTTGTTTGATTAGCTTTTTGTGTGGGATGCTTGGACTCAAAGTGTTCATTTAGCACTACTTTACAGGTAACACTATTAGTAGGTGTAGTGGGTGGATCCAAATTGTTGTTGTTATTAAAATTATCTTTTTGGAAATCATGCTTTTCTGCTTCCCTACCGTTTCTCTGGCTAAGCATAGCTGTACTCATAATCTCTGCTACGGTTTCATACTCTAACCCCTGAACAACCGATGTCACAGATTCTATCTTATCTGTCACTTCTCCAGGGCCATCTTTCTTCAGCGTCATGGTAGAAGCAGAAATTCCCATTTTAATAGGTGTGCGCAATTTGGGATCAATTTTAGAAGCATTAACAGCTGTTGATGATTTCTCCAGTGAGCTACTACCCAGTGTTGCTTCCGTACAATCTCCACCGGCCTGGGTGATGAGCTTATATTCAATTGCTGGTGTTTCTACGTCTCCCTCTAGAGTTTTTTCTACTGTTTTGTCCCCTGAGTGTGGTTGTGTGATGGCAGTGACTTTAGTTTTATCCCCTTCCCCCTTGTCCCCTGACTTCCCTTCAGAAGTATGCTCACCAATCTGAAAAAATTGGAGTCTTTCTTCAACAAAATCCCTCTTGCTCATGTCAATTGCGCCACTGCGAGTCATCTCAAACATCTTCCCTTCATGAAATGGGAAGGGGTTGGGCTCACTAGTTGGTGTACTTTCGTCTGTTGGAGTTCTGGCTGGAGTCGTATCGGGTGTTGTCGCTTGAGATCTATCTTCTACTCCCAGGCCAAAAGGCTTAGCCTCATCTTCCCTTGATTTAGATTCAAAAACTTCATCATCCCCACGGTTATTGGACCAAGGGTCAAAATCTAGACTTTTAGTAGCTACTGTCTTAAAAGGTGTTGCAAACTCTTCATCTACTTTGTAACTGAAATAAGAGTCAGGAAACACAGTCCTGTCAGGGTGTCTGCCTTCCAAAGTAAAAAACTGGGCCCCTGACTTCTGCTCAGTCTTATCTGCAGTTTTTTCAGAAGTTGGGCATTTTGTTAAAGGCTTGCTTTCTTCAGTACCAATTTTCCCTTCTTCCTCAATAACTTCCAGCTTACTTTGGCTAAAACACCGATCAGTCTGTTTCAAGATACCTTCTGTAGCCCATATGTCTTTTTTGGTTTCTACTGCAGGACCTGCAAGTTTAGAATCACTCTCGGTTAAGCCATCATCTTCATCTTGGAGATCATAGCCATCGAGAGAATCAATTTCAGTTGCGTCTGTATCATGGGAGAATTCTGCTGTGGTTGCAATGGAACACTCAGTGACAGACTGGTCATTGTTACCATTTTGTGCATTATCATTCTGGGGGGAATCCATGTCAAGATCAAATTCATTAGGCTTCCCAGTCTCCTTCTTTTCAGATGATTTATGCTTCGAGGCTTCCTTCCGGGTCTCTTCAGCATCATTTAATTTAAACATGTACCTTTTAATTGGAATGGGCTGATACAGGGATTCATCGTCACTGGAGTCACTGACATCTTCTCCTGGTGGCACAGGAGAAGGTGGCTGTACCCTTATGACTGGCTCAGCCAACTGGCATTTGTCATGTTCATCTTGCAGGTTTACTTCTATCAACTCCATCTCACTCTCAGAAGAGTGGCGTTGTTTTTCTGATTCAGTTTGATCAGCATCTAATGGAGGAGGAGGCGGGAATTCAATGTAGGCAACCCTGTTCCCCTTTGGCCTTTTATTAGAATCTCTATCTAGGTGATTGTCAGTTTTTGGTGCCTCCACACTAATCTGTTTTACAGAGGTTGATTTAGCCTCTGCTTCCTCGTCTGACTCTTCAGAAACCTCGGGGATAGGACTGGGTTTGCCTGGTATAAAAGCTATTAGTGAGTCAGGAGTTTTTGAGGTAAACTCATAGCTGACTTCTTCTGAACTAGGTGTTTCAGGGGTTAATGGGCTTTTCCCAGAGCTGTCTATAAAAGACACCTGTTCTAATGTGTCATCTTCTGGACTACCCTGAGGAGAAGGAAGCTGTTTTTGCTGTCTGGTGGTATAATAGCCTCCCCTTGTCTCTTGCACGGTCTTACACTCCTGACTTACAATTTTTTTAATACTTCCTTGCTGCACCTCCTTTTCATACTGCCTCCCTACTTGAACAAAACTGACATAAACTGGCAATGTTTTTATCCCTTTTGTGCCCTCAGCCGCAACTGCTAAGGGGGCAGATTTCCCCAAATTAGCATAATGATTTGAGTCAAAGTCCCTTGGGCTAATTTCTAAAGAATCGGGTGATTTACTAGGAGATAGCTCCGCATCCTCCACAGGAGGCCTTAACTCGATGCACCCATGTTGCTTACTGCTCACCTTACTGAATTCTGATTGCCTATTTCTAGCTTGCTCTGCGTAATCAAACTGTCTCTCAGCTTTTTCCTTAGCTATACCGACATGGGACACTTTAGCCGGCAGTCCGTGGACTGTGTTTTTTGGCTGCTCATGAATGCCATCAGAAATGTTAACTAATAACATTCTTTTTTCTTCTGAAATCCTGACTGGGATGTGGGATGTAGTCAACGGTTCCTTTTTCTTGCAAGTTTTATCCATCACTCCACTGGGGCATTCCCCTTCTCTGACCAGAAATTCTCTATACAGGACCTTTTTGGAGGGAGATTTTACAGTCACTTCCTTCACCTCCTTTGAACGCGATCCATTTGTTGACACTTTGTGCTCACATTCTGTCACAGTGATAAATTCACCAGCTTTGCCCATGTCTTTAGCCTCAGGGTGGGCAATGTGATTTTCTTTCACCACATCTTGAATAAGAACATGGGAAAGTTTTTCTTTTTGTGTTTTATGGGTTGATGTTCCGGGGCTTTCCCATGTTCTATAGATCTTTTTATCCCAATTCCCCTTTGATAGTGTAGTATCTGAGCTCAAACTGTACGCCAGACCTTTCGCCTTCTGATCTGACAAATCATCTGTAATGTTTTTACTTAGTGTTTCAGTTCTGTGTTTCAGTACATCTGAAGCAGCAGCATCTTCCACAGCCTTCCCTTTGCTCAGGATGCCATCTTTTAATTTGGCAGTGGAAGCTTCTCTCTGCAGTGTTATATTTCCATCAGCGAGGTCTACCTCTTTCACCTGCTTTTCCCGTGCATAAAATTGGTAGACTGGGAGCTTGCTGTCCTGGAATTTTTTCACTGGGATTTTAGATTGAGCGTCCTGCTTTTTATCATCTTGCGACAGCTCCTTACTCTTACAGCCTATGCTCTGTTCAAACTTCAGCCTAATAGAACTGAGTTTGGACTGCTTCAGTTGAAAGCCGGTCGGTGAAGACTCAGGGGTTTTACTCTTCTGAGCTATTCCTTTGTGCTCCACCAACTGCTTACAGTCTTCAGTTTGCTGCGTAAGAGCCCTTCTCTCAGGACTGCTGGGTAAACTAGCGGCTCTTCTTTCATCAGGTTTTGGGAAGCACTTTCTGTCATGGCTGTATGGTCCTCCTTTACTCCAGTCGTCCTTCGAACACGGCAGGTCAGTCGCTGTCACTTTTTCAGGGCTGCTGCTGGCTGAACTATGGCCTGAATGAACTTTCCCATTTCTTTTCTGTTGCTTTTTTTCTGGAGATTGGAGTTCATTGTTCAGTTTTTCTGTTTTGTCCCGGAAGAACTGTGATACTTCCGTCAGCTTTTCTTCCGCCTCCTTAACAGTCCTGTCCACCCTGTCTTCATATATCAACTTTTCTCTACCTCTATCTAATCTGTTCTCAGTAAACCGCATCCACATGGCTTGCTTGGGGCTACTAACATCTCCGGTATAATGTAACACTGTCACTTTATCATAATGATCATCTTTGGACATTTTACCTACACAGTTTTCTGATATATCTTTAGAGATTTTGGTGAGAATTTCTTTTGGGGGGGCTGTAGCTACTTTGTCTCTGCATCGCTTATCAGGCCCCTGCAAGTCTGAGCTAAGGGGTAAAACATGGTCTGTAACTGATTCCTCAGTATCAGAGTGAGACACATCTAGCTTTTCTGAGAGAAGCATTTTCTCAGCAAACCTGTATGATTCCCCTCTTAGTTCTGACAACTCATCATCATGGTACTCTACTGAGTGCTGGCTCAAAAGCTTCAGTGTTTTGTACGAGTCATCAGACATAAGTTGGGCAGAACTAGGGCGACTGTCTTCTTCCTGAGACACAGGAGTATTTACTCTAGAAGATTCCAGATAAGAAGGAAGTGACTCTTCAGCTGTAAGCTCTTCTTCTTCTTGCTGACCTTGTTCATCTGAACAAGGAAGAGAATCATGCTTTTCCAAATCAACCCGGGCTAGTTCTTTCTGATAAACATACATTTCTTTCTCTGGATGTTTTTTTGTTTCTCTAATAATGACTTCAGTAGGGTCAGCCTCATTACCTTTTTCAATATGGACCTCTATTATACGCTCCAGTTTGGGTTTCATTTTGCTGTCCTTCTCTGCATGTTGTGGTGAAATTTCAGTTGACTTGCTAACATCTGGTGTTACCGAAGACTTATGTTCAAACAGACCTGCCAGTTCTTTGGAAGGATCACGTCCTGACTGAAAAGCTTTCATTATATCGTGAACAGACATTGTTTCCTCAATTCTTTCTGAAGCATTCTCAGGGCATGGAGGCTTATGGTATACCATTCTAGTCGTGGTAGTGATATGAGTCTCTTCTTTCACACGGACACCTTTACCAAGAACACACTTGTGGTCATCATCTTCACTGTTCGCTTTCATTTGAAATGCTTTCACTTTTTCTTTGATAGATCCACCATTTGACCTGGGTTCTAGCTCCACGGGTTCCACTTTTGTTGATGGTGGCTCTTCTGCCTGTGGTTCAGGAACCTCTTCTGAAGAGGGTTCATAGCTACGGATGACATGAACCACCTCAGTTCTCGTTTCTGTAATGACAGGAGGGATGGGTACATCGTGGAAAAGTGGTTTTGGCCCTGTGCTCTCTGCACTTTGTGGGGCTGAAGGCGTTTTCTCACTTCTCGTTTCAAAGCCACTGTCAGACAATGGACTTTTATCTTGGTCATGTTGGGAAAAGTCATCTGGAGATTCTAAAATGGTATCTGTTCCAAAATAGGAATCTGTGATTTTGCACAACTCTTTTTCTGAAGTAGAAGGCCTCATGGAGGCTGGAGGCATTTTTAGCTTATGTTCTTGTAAAGCAGTGGCTGGTTTTAAAACTCGTTTCTGTCTCTCTTCGCCTTCTCGTTTCCCCTCGTCAAATTTGTACTTTAAGCTTGCCAGTGAACTACTCCCAATGTCATTAGTCAAATAATCAATTACTTTAGTCAAGTTATAATCCTTTTCAGACACGGCCTTTGCTTTAATTTGCATTTTTTCAGAAATTGATATAGGAGGATATATCATGGGCTGCCGTCTTGCTTCATCAATCTCATCTGCACTGAACTCTACCCATTCATCCTCAGATGAGTGTCCTTTATCATTATTTGATAGCTTGGCGGATCCTTTTTCTAAACACACATCTTTTTTCAGTATCTCACTAACTTTTACTAAGTCCTCTTTTACTTTCTCAACAATTTTAAAAGGTTCTTCATCATCTATTCTACCCTCTTTTGTTAGTTCTGGCTGGAATGCCTTGTCCTCCGTTACATCTGTCTGCAATATCGCTGTCATTCTTATTAGGTCCTCTTTCATCTCAGCCACATCTTTTAATATCTCCTGACTAGAGGATAAAGAAGATGGTGCGGACAACTTAAGCGCAGAGGGTGCTAAAAACAAGGATGATTTTATAGGAGATAAGTTTCGGTTAAAGTGAGGCTGTGTGCGTGTCTCTGTAGTCAATGTTTTAACAGGCGATAACAACGCAGCTGCCGATTTTGTAAGGGAAGTTGACTCTGGGAGCTTCTTTAGTGCTGGTTCAGACAAAACATTGACTACAGAATATACTGGCACTGTGATTGTTGATGAAGTAACTGACGAGGTAGTTGCTGATATTGACCCAAGAGATGTGTATAGTGCACCTGTAGAAGAAGTTCTTATTGACTGAAAGGCTGATGGACTCGAAGACACAAGCGACCTGAGTGGAGAAAATGGCATTGCGGTAGTGGTTGGAAACATTTTCTCAACTGTATCGGCGGCTGCATTAGCAGCACAACTTGCAGAACTGGCTGCCGCAGTGATCTTGTCTTGAAATGTGCCCGTGGCTTTAGATCCATTGAGTAAACTGGCAGGGGATGGATATTTCAAAGGTGACATGGACCCATTAACCATGGCTATCTCTGTATGCCCGACTATGTGTTTCGCAGGGGATGAGAGGGATGAAGCCATCGTGACTTTAGAGGATGAAACAGCATCAACTGCTGACTTAGCAGGAGACACCACTGATTTTAAAGGTGAAGATAAAAGCGGTGATGCTGATGTGATGATTGATTTAAATGGCAAACTTGAAGAGTACATGTTAATGTTCGATTTGGGAGATGCTGGAGGCGTCATGGTAATGGATGATCTCTCCAAAAGAGACCCAGCTGTAGTCACTGGAGATGTCCGAGAGGGGAAAGCAGAACTGGATGCCAGCCCTTTCAAACTAGTGGTTTCCGTTACTGCGGGAGTTCTGATGAAGGAACCAGAAGAGACTTGGATATTATACGGAGACGGTGAGATCACGGTTTTTATTGGCGAGGCCATTGTCCGAAATGATCTAATTGGAGAAGCTACATCGCTAACAGATTTAACTGAAGATGTAGTAGAGGCTCCTAATGTGGATTTTATCGGTGAAGCAGAAGAAACAGACCATATTGATTTTAATGGGGAAGCTGTTGGAGTGTTAGAGGAAGAGCTTGATAAGGAAGTGAAGCCTGATTTGGTTTGCCCAGGCACTGTTATTGGTGCTGTGGTCCATGACTGATATGGTCTTGCGGAAAAGAATGGCTTGTATGAATAGGTAGCAGGTAGGGATCTTGCAGCTCCTGTACTTCGTTCAACTGTTTCTTAAATTGTTAAACCAAAAGAAAAACCAAACGTAAAAAATCAACAAAAGTGATTGAAAAAACAGAGAGACCAGAGAAGAAAAATCGGTCAGTAAACGTTGTAATATTACAAAAAAGCAAGTACAACTGTTTGCATGAGTTAGGATGGAGTAGGTAAAAATTAACAGCTAAACTGGAAGGGGAAAAATAGGAATAAGCCACATAATTATGGATGATCCGAAATGGAGAAAGAAAGAAGAAGAAAAAAAAGGCAACATGAAATGAAAGACAGAAAAAAGCTCAAGGCAACCAAGTCTGCAAACAATGTAAAGAACAGAAAACACTAAGAAGGAGTCCATTATGGTCCACAGTAATAGCTGCAACCAAAAATTCTCATACTTCCTATTGACTTTCTGATGTGCTAAATTTGAAATATAATCTCCACTCCATTTTTTTTGCCTGTTACTGGTATGTGTTTGATTTGTGCAATTACTTGAACTTGTTTGCTGGGAAATTTCTATCATTCTATCCTTTACCAGAATGGTTGATATGCTGTATGCAGGGGTGTCCAATCTTTTGGCTTCCCTGGGCCACATTGGAAGAAGAATTGTCTTGGGCCACACATAAAATACACACATAAAATACACAAATGCACTAAAAAAATTGCAAAAAATTCTCATAATGTTTAGTTTATCATTTTGTGTTGGGCCGCATTCATAGCCGTCCTGGGCCGCATGCGGCCCGGGGGCCACGGGTTGGACAAGCCTGCTGTATAGTTAAAACCTACACAGAACAGTAGAAAACTTGTGCAAATGACATTGTGTAGCTAAAGTCTGCCTAGAAAACCACTCGAAGCTATTTCATGCAGCACCAAAAAATACCTTTAAAGTGACAGGCAATAGATGTGCAAACTGTGAAGCAACGGGGGGGAAAAGTCCAAATCTCTCTCTCCCATGCACATTTCAGATATGCTTCACGCTCACAAAGCCAATAAGAGCAAGAACTTTTTCTGACTTAAGGATTAAAAGAAAAAAAGGAATCTCTTCTGCATTTCTTGCCTTTTTCATGCGATATTCCTTTAACTTGGTCAAACTTAAAACAAAAAAATTCACATGAAATGACTTTAAGAAGCATTTGTCATACATAAAAAATGGGGAATACAATTAATGGGAAAAAGTGAGCAAGCAAAGCAACCAAAACTTTTTTTTTCTTCATGCATGGTTTGTCATGTCAGAACAAGCATATGGAATAAAACAGTTTGCATGGTGTACTATGCAGAATACTGCAAAATGTTCAAAAAATCTTTCCACAGAAGGCATTTTAGAAGAAGAGTACACTTTTTCTACAAGATGTAGTGTCTTGGTACCTTTTGAGGACAGTTTGCATAGCAATTCAAAGAAAGGCCTATTCAACTTTGGCTAACTCAAAAGGTAACAATGTAGAACACAATGCCAACCTGGCAAGGACAAATCTACAAATTGTGGGTATTCTCAAAATGTCCAGTTATCACAGGCTCCTCAAATCAAGTGGGGACTTGTATAGTTTGAAGCTACTGGCTGGAGCTGTCATGTTATGGTCCAGGTAGCCATAACAGGACCACATCATTATCGTTCAATACAAGAATGACTTTCAGAGCCCCAGTTTGTATATTAGTGGTGGCTCTTAAAAGATGGAATTGGTGGGTTGCCCCTCTTCTCCACTCCATGCCTCAAAGAATATGTGAACCTGGTCCTACCACCTACTTACTACTGATCACACAGAGCTCCACTAACGTAATTTCTCTCTCTGCTTTCAACAGAGAAAGAAATAGTGTGAATGGAACCTGGTTCACATGTTCTCTGAAGAGCACAGAAGGGGAGGGAGGCTACCACTCTACTGATTGAACCAGGCAGAGTTCCTTCATGATGAATGATTAAATGATAAAAAAAACTTAAAGAACATTTGAAGGCACAAGCTCTTCACTTGGAAGTTATAACTGGAACTAAAATACCTTCTCTCCACACCTTTGTTTGAAGTTATGTTGATAATATTTCAAACCAGTTTGGTCCGTTTTTAGGCGACCAATAATTCACTGTGAAAGAATCAATGTACAACTTGTATTATCCTAATAAAGTAATGCGAACATACAGGCTTTTCTAAGAGCTGTTCAGTCTACAATGGATAATTGTTATTATTATTATTATTATAAACATGCTGGATGAATATATCAATGGAAAAAATGCCGGTGATGGATATTTCCTGCACTGCAATAAAAGAATGTTAGATCTCATGTCCTATTACTTCAACTTTTGTAAGATCAAGAAATATGCAAAAATAAAATGAAGTAATATTCAAGCCTGTGCGAGTGAGAAGTCCAGAGTTTTGTTTTGTTTTTTACATTAAACAATCTGCCGGGAGTAACTACATCACTGGCTTCTTCCATTTGACACTCTAACAGTACAAAAGGTGCGGGATGAATCCACAGGAGAGTGGCAGCCATACTGCTGGTGAACCACAAGAACTGCCCCAAAGTTTTTACCTAAGAGGAGATATTTCTACAAGACCATTTTTCCCATCCCACATTTTGTACCTGATTTCTTTGCTTGGTCATAAGAGTTACTTTAAAAAGAAAAACATTATTATGGCCAAAATCCAAAGAGCTGTGAAACTAGTTCCATAAACACAAGGGGGCTTGTTCTGCCTGGAACTCTTTCCTCCTGCCTTATGGCAAACTGCTTTTGAACTGAGAGGAATTTTAAAAACTCTTTGTGATTCAGCATGGTATTGATGTCAGGTAGTCAAAGCAAAAAAAAAAAAAAAAAGTAAAAGATTGTCCTGTAATGCTATGTTTCAGCCTAAGTTCTTTGCATCCTGAGCTTACAACACTATACTGAAACCATCCGCATGCAAATAGCCACACATACAAATAAATTTCCATGGTTTGAGGGCATAGGGGGATTCTCAGGGCCATGTTTTTTACATGCCAATTGCAATTTACTATACTATTACTATGTATGGGTGTGAAAGCTGGACAATGAAGAAAGCTGACAGGAAGAAAGTAGACTCCTTTGAAATGTGGTGTTGGAGGAGAGTCTTACGGATACCATGAACTGCCAAAAAAAAAAAAAAATCAGTGGGTTATAGATCAAATCAAACCTGAACTGACCCTAGAAGCTAAAATGACTAAACTGAGGCTATCATATTTTGGTCACATTACGAGAAGGCAAGAGTCACTAGAAAAGACAGTCATGCTAGGAAAAGTTGAGGGCAGCAGGAAAAGAGGAAGACCCAACAAGAGATGGATTGACTCAATAAAGGAAGCCACAGCCCTCAATTTGCAAGACCTGAGCAAGGCTGTCAAAGATAGAATATTTTGGAGGACATTGATTCATAGGGTCACCATGAGTCAGAAGCGACTTGAAGGCACTTAACACACACACGCACAATTGCAATTATCAAATTAGCTTGGTCCTCTGAAATTTCATTGTGTGTTCAGTCTCTCGGACCTTTCAACAAATGACCACTAATGGGGGGGGGGGACTGGTCATGATGAGCTGATCACCTTGTGAATGATTCTGATAAATAACTGCCATGTTTGTGTGTGTGTGTGTGTGTGTGTAAAGTGCCATCAGGTTTTCAGGGCAAAAGACATTCAGACGTGGTTTGCCATTGCCTGCCTCTGCGTAGCAACCCTGGACTTCCTTGGTGGTCTCCCACCCAAGTGCTAACCAGGGGCGACCCTGCTTAGCTTTTGAGATCTGATGAGATTGGACCAGCCTGGGCCATGCAGGTCAGGGTCAACTGCCAAGGGTCACCCAGTATTCCCGTCACCTCCGTTTCAAAAGTGGAAAAACAATAATGCTAAAGCCTTAGGAGGAGGTAACAACTCAACCCAAATTTTGTAAATATAAAAGCCATTGAAGTGTTGTGTGTAAGCCCAATCACTATGCTCCAGTGAGGCAACAAATCCAGCCAGCAGCTTGACTATGAACTTTCCAGGCAGTGATAAATATTTACCTTTACTAGATTAGGAGTCAGGAAACAGCCCAATGACATGCCTTTGGTGTCTACTGAACTAAGTCACCGGTCTTCTCCTCCCACCCCTATGTGCATATGTCTGAGAGTTGCCTACATTGTTCAATAATCTAAAATAAACACCTTGCTAAAATGCTGCAAACTCAATCAGCATTAAAATACTATATGAAAATAATAGTAGATGAAATCAGATCTGTCAGATATGAAGATCTGAGATGACATCATTGTGTTGCCCTATTTTCCCCCCTCCAACATAAAAATGTGTAGGCCAACCTAGTACTCTCTTGACAACACAAGGCCCTTTCTTATGTTACAGCAACAGGATGCATGCCACTTGTTTGTGGATGTTTTTCCACACCATTTTATTGCCTTTCAAACACGGAGATCACATGAGAGAAGCTGACCAATATGACTAAGTAGTCTACTCTTTTTGAAAGCAGGCATGGGAAATACTTGCACCATCCCTAGGAGACTGGGTGACATTTGCTGGGAATTTCCCAATTTGTGAAGGCTTAGAAGAGCTCCTGAATAATGGACTGTCATTAGCCATTGAATCACAACCTTTTAACGGCATCCACTTGAGCTCCATGATCTAACATTATCAGAGCAATGGAGAAGTTACCACTGGAGTAAAACCACCCATGCTTCTCTGCAATTGTAAGAACAAGTCCTATGTGCAAGTCTCCATGTTGAGCAGGGTTGCTTCCCACCCTACCCTCACAAGACCCTCCACTGCCTATAATATGAACAATATAACAGGTTCACCAGCAGCTCACAGAGCTAAGATACTTTGAGCTGCCGCTGCTCTGGAGGTCTCCAGTGCACATTTGAGAGCACGTGATATCATGCAAATTGCTGAGTATATGTGGACAGGGAAAATCTGTGAGCTACTGGCTATAATGATTCATTCACATGAATGAATGCCTCTCGTGAATGAAAAAGATGATCCCCCCCTTAAATGTAATGTATAAACTGACTTCATATATTAAAGAGTTTCAAATAAAGTTGAATTAAGACTTTTTAAAGGTGGCATATCTGGCAGAACTGCATGTCTGGCCATAAGAACTGTTGTAGAAACTGAAATTGAAGCAACAGCTGTGTGCATACAGTTCTCTTCCACATTCATTCTCATTATCTATGTGCTTTGCCTGCCAACGTTATCACCTCCTGCGTGAATCATTGCAACAGTTAGATTTAACCACCTTGTCTTTTTAAAGGTGTGGCAGAACAGCCTGTCTTGTATTTGCTATGTAAACATAGATTAGAGATTCTACACTAATCATCCTTTTATTCCGTGGAGGACATAGTTTCCTATGCCTGAATATCCCAAGTGCTCTGTGTTCAAAAGAGCTTGTGGATAATGGGAGAATTTTGCCTACTGAATCAGGACTTTTTTCAAATGACACCAAAATACAACGTTTATAGAAAAAATGTCTCTTCTTGTGAAAAAATTGATTTACGGTATTAGTAAATTTGTTAAGAAACTCACTCATTCCAGGCTCAGTCAGATAGCTGTAGCGCTTACGTAAAGCAAGGGAGACAAAGTTCTGCCGCCGGTCCGTTTTCTCGGTCTGTAACAAAACATACTTCTTTTTTGGTATCTTCAGCAACATGGTACCCATTTACAGCAAGCTGTTCTATTTGTGTCCTGCATTTTCCCAAATATTGTTCAAAGTAAGAGTGTACTATCAGGTTCTTTGGATCTGAGACAGTGCCCAAAATTTCCTGTTTACCTTTGGGCTGGGAATAGCTAGTCTGAAACTAAACAGGTAATTTTGGACACTGTTTCCAATCCAAAATATCTGAATGCACACCCCTAGCAGAAAGAATGATTCATGCTACCTAGACACAATAATAAGAAAAAAATTATTCATCCTCCCCCTCTCATCTTAGACCTGAATCATGAACAGTACACATTGCAAGTAAAATGGGCTATAGATCTACCTAGAAAACTGAATAGGGGAACAGGGATAGAACTAATTTGCTGTTCCTCAGTATGTTTCAGGGGGACGGCCATGTTGGTCTGCAGTAGAACAGCTGGATTTGAGTTCAGCAACACCTGAGAGACCAACAAGCTTTCAGGAGTCAAAGCTCTAATGAAGTATCTGACACATTGGATGAAGGGAGCTTTGACTCTCGAAAGCTTATCTTTTGGTCTCTAAGGTTCTACTGGGCTTGAATCTAGCTGTTCCTCAGTATGGTAGGCTAGTGTGAGAGACTGGATGGACACGAAGCCAAACAATGTGTTTACCCTAGTCTGGACTTAAGTTACAGTCCAATACAAATATGTTTTAATTTTCTTTCAGTCATTCCACCTTCCCTCACGAGCTCAAACCTTCCCTCAGAAATCCCTCAGCTAGTCCTGGCCAGTTCTGAGGTTGCACTCAACTGGCACGTATTTAAAACTTGTACCTTAAGATTCACGTTGTCATTGAAGAATGGATAGAAAGGTGCCTGTTTCATTACACACGCATGCTTGTGGAGGAAGGAAAATGGTACATTATACCATTTGGTACATTATACAGTAGCATTTGGTACATTATACATTAGCATCTAATCAGATGCTACTTTCCCTCAGGATTTGACCTAGGTTGATGTTAGAAATGGGCTGTGAGGGTACATAGCCCAGCCCTCCTCTTCTCCCCTCATCACAGAGCGAAAGTAGTGAGTGAACTATGGGAGTTCCATGCTAATTTGGATGTGGGATAAACCTGACCTAGTGACACAGCGGGATCAGAGAGATCTTGTGCTCAAACAAACCAGGATTTGTTCAGTTGACATTATCTTCTCCTAGTGATGAAGGGAGTGTGGGAAGGGTGGGTGGGGGTTCACAATGCCCACCCCAATCTCATTCCAGGTAGAATCCTGGGGCAAATCAAACGGTGAATAGGTCATGAAATAGACATGTATATATCCATTCTTAAATGACATGTATATATTCATTCTTAAGTGACACTGACACTATAGGACTATGACATCTAGTAAAGTCCTATAGTGGTGAGGCTGGTTTTGGTGTTACACTTTACTGACTTAATATCTGTGTCTTCAAAACATGTGTCAGTGTCACTTAAGAATGGATATATACATTGACATTACACATCAATGTATATATCCATTCTTAAGTGACAATGACACATGTTTTGAAGACACAGATATTAAGGCAGTAAAGTGTAACACCAAAACCAGCCTCACCACTATAGGACTTTACTAGATGTCATATCTCAACAAGTATCTGGCAGGTATTTTTCAGCTATGTGGTATCCTAATGAGAATGTTCCTCAGTTTATCCATCTCAACCATATCGCAACATGAACATTAGAGCAATCATTTTTGTTTACAAAACAAAGTGGCCACAAACAAGGCTACAGTTACACACGTAGAACATCAATAAAGCTAGAACTGAGGCCAAATACTTCTTCCAAAATTAACTTGCCATGAAAGCACATAAATCACAAGGTACACCTACGTTAAAGTGAATACATAAAGGACAAAAAAAGGCATGGAAGGGTTTGTTTGTTTTTTAATATGCACAAATGCAGAGATGCAGATTAGAAAGCAATTGCTTACTAGTAACAACTTGCATTGTTAATCCCTGCAGAAATTTTGTTGCAAAAGGGAGAACCAGTATGGTGTAACAGTTAAGAGTGTCAGACTAGTTTCTGGAAAACCCAGGTTCTAATCTCCACTCATGCCATAGAAGCTCTCTGGGTGATCTTGGGCCAATTGTTCTCTCTCAGCCTAACCTATCTGACAGGGCCGTTGTGAGGATAAAATGGAGGCGAGGAGAATCATGTAAGCCACTCTGGGTCCCCATTGTGGAGAAAGGTGGGGTATAAATTAATTAATTAAATAAATATAGCTGTTAGTTTTCTTCCACATACAACTTTATAGCGGCGCTATAGGTTGCAGGTTCCTAGTAATTTTCATGTTTCTGTAAGAGCTTTTGCAAGGTGGATTTAGTTTCACCTTTTGTATGCAAAACTTTACTCTGAGTGTAAGATAGCTCTTTGGTGTGCAGAAAGCATCCCCCTGCATGCAAAAGAGCACATCTGAATCCAACCAGGGTTGTCAGTACGCCTGGAGAAAAAAGGTTCTGCCTCCTTTATAGAAACGAGCATGGAAACGAGCAGCAAAGCTTTTCATACTGTGGAGCTAAATAACATTACCCAATGAATTACCTAAAGTGTCTATTAAAGGAGTACGGCATTTTTCTTACAGGCAGTTGGAAAACTTAAATCCAACCCATGAAATTAATTAATGCTTGGTTTAATTTGAAAAAATAGTGAGTAAATGTTGGCTCGGTTCTGGCCAGAAATGACAAGACTAATAAATGTGAGCCAGATGATACCAGGGACATTTTCTATGGTCGTAAGCTCCATTTATCTGATATAGTACCATGATCTATCTTGCAGAGCACCACAAACCAGGAAGGTTCTATCGAACTTGTCCTGTGCGGGCCCTCAGCTAAGAGTATAACAATATCCCCAATCCTGCACAATTTGGAAGGGAGGCCTTTCCACATCCCACACAGAGGTATACAGTGGTCTCCTATCCAGGCCTGATTGGAAGTTTCTCCCAACAAGAACAATAATCTGTGCGCCAGTGCCTGGGGAGGAGTTGTTGGCCTCCCCCTATGCAAGATGTGAAAGGACAACCCTTGACTGGAAAGAGCAAAGCACATTAGTTGTGTACTTAGCTTAGTGATAGAACATTTGATTGAAGTCTGGTGGGAGAAAAGGAGAGGATTGGGAAAGGGTTAGGGATTTCTCACATGTGTGCAGATTCTACAAGGGAGGGGCCCTGGCTCAGTGGCAGAGCATCTGCTTGGAATGCAGAAGGTCCCAGGTCAATCCCTGGCATCTCGTTAAAGGGACCAGGCAAGTAGGTAATGTCAAAGACCTCTGCCTGAGACCCTGGAGAGCTGCTGCCAGTCTGAATAGACAATACTGACTTTGACGGACCAAGAGTCTGATTCAGTATAAGGCAGCTTCATGTGTTCATGTGTTCACACAGGGTTGGATCCTTTGACTCTCTTCAGCTAAACTGGACCCTGTGATACTCTTCTGCTAAGTCTTCCTTCATGGGAGAAGGACTGATGGAGAATGGCTTTTTCTGATGGAGGAAGGCTTCCTTGGATCAAACAAAGTCCTCCTTCATAGAAGGAAGTCTTCTTCCATTGGAGGAAGACTTGATGGAAGAATTCTTCACAGAATTCAACACAGAGAAGTGGAAGTATCATATTCATATTGTCCTAAGCACAACATGCAATCATAAGCTTTACCTGATGTCTACTGTGTTGGTATTTGAAAACAAAGCATGTAAATACATATAATTTGAGAATTTAGCCATCATATTTTCAAGATACCATAGGTGTATTTCTTTTATTGGTATGAATTCAGATACAGTAATTTAAAAAAGACAGTCTTTATATTACCTCATCATCTTGATCTGACTCTGTTTCCTTTTGGTCCCAAGATGCATTGCAGAGACAAGGAGTATTATAATGGGCAGCAGGGAAAAGAATATCAGGATATGAAAAGGACCAAGTAAGGGTGCACAAAAAAAAACTAAGCTAATTTATAAGGCAAAGCAAATCCAAAATGTCAACAGAAAATACATCAAATGCAAATCAGCATGTGACACTGAAAAAAGCGTAAATATCTATGAATGGCAAGCTGAAGCATAAGCAATAAACAGAGAACCCCCAACCATAAAAACTAAATAACAGAAACTGAACAGCACAGTAACAATCAACTTCAAAAGCTTTCTGCTTCATGAAAACAATTAGACATAAAACAAGCTTAATCAGACCGTAAGGCATTCACATTGCTAGTGTTTCATTCTAATTAGCAAAAAATAAGAATAAATAAAATAAAATAAAAAAACCCGTCCACCCCCAAGATTCATCAACTGAAATTAAACAAATCTTGGAAGTCATACCTTTTTGTGAGCTGGCAGAGTGATATTTAAGTTGCAAACGGCTGTTTGTGGTAGACCTTTTGTAGTCTTTGGTTCTTTTAAAAAGGATAAGCGACCACAAGGTTCTTGGCTGGTGTCTCTAATCTATAAATAAACAGATGTCCTGATGTTGGTCTTAGAAATTTCAAGCTTTTGGGGTGTGTGTTATGCATTACATTTAACTCAGCTCATATCTCTGTCCTTAAAAACAAACAAACAAACCAAAAGAGCAGGTTTTTTTTAAATACACCAAGAGATGGGAAAGTGTACGAAGATTGCCTCTTCAAATGCTTTGCCCTGAAATGATTTCTCCAAACTTTCCTTCTCATCCATCTACAGAGTACACCAAGAAACTAAGTTGTATGAGCACAGTTACAGAATGTCATAAACAAGTATGTAGAAAAATCCTGGCTGCTGAGAGGGGGTAGGCCAAAGGGGGGGGGGACTTCTAGGGGGGTCTGATCACCCTGTGGGCCTATAGAGTCAGCTTATATCATGCGATTGGCTTTAATAGTAGCCCTGTTCACGTTACAGTGAACAAACGCACATCCTGCATGTACGTTCTGTGACATCCTTTTTCACTCACTCAGCGCTCCTACTGCCCTCCACACCTTCTGTCACACAGGGTCAGGATGACATATAGGTCAGGAAGTCACATCTCACCCGTCTTGCCTCTTTTAAAACACATAAGAGAGCCATGACCATTTCACACACCAGGTCCTCTTCCTTCCTCATAGAGGCACCACCAGACAGGGTAGGCCAGCCCCCTTTAATAATCACCGCTCACACGAACACTGCACACGGCTATTGGGGCTGGGGACTCAAAGATGGCTTCATTCACACGCTGCCACCATTTATGCATATCCTAATACCGTGTTGGCGAACCTATGGCACGCGTGCCATAAGCGGCACGCCGAGCCCTCTCTGTGGGCACGCGCAGAGCCGTCGCGTCTGCCCCCTCCTCCGCCCCTCCTCGCAGCCTCGACGCAAGTTTCCACCACGCCGCAGCCAACTTTGTCACGGGGCTGGGGCGGAGGCGAGGCGGCAGGCGTAGCGGTGCGGCTGGCCGGGTAGCTGCTGGCCCAGGACTGCCGTGACGGCAGCTTCCTGGTGCGCAAGAGCGTGGCCGGCGCCTTCGCCCTCCGCCTGCTGTGAGTGGCCCTGGCCCCTTGGAGGCTGAGGGAAGAGGGCTTTCTCTCCCCCCCCCCGTAGGCTGCACTGTAATCGGCGGCAGCGAGTTGGGAATCACTCCCCCCCTTTCCCTCCCCTCCCCTCCCCTCGGAGCCCCCCTGAGTCGGGAGCTGCTACCAAGCATGCTTCTCCGCTCGGCACCAGTCCCGC
The DNA here is from genome assembly GCF_029931775.1 of Euleptes europaea. Taxonomy (NCBI): domain Eukaryota; kingdom Metazoa; phylum Chordata; class Lepidosauria; order Squamata; family Sphaerodactylidae; genus Euleptes; species Euleptes europaea. The sequence goes on along the minus strand of NC_079316.1, from coordinate 97,989,661 downwards.
TCTGCACGCCGCGAAGGGGAGAGCAGCGGCGGCAGCAGCCGGCTTCTCCCCCAGGCCAATGGATACCTTATGCAGGAGGGCGACGGCAGAGCTCCGGAGCTGATTTCCACCTCCTCGTCCCTCCTGGGGTTTGCATTTTGCTGCAGGCGGCGGAGGGGAGCCAGGGAGCCAGACCGGAGGAACGGAGTGGGAAAGCCCCCCCCCCCCCACTTTTGCAAACTTGCCGCCCTTTGCACCCGCATGGCTTTTGCTGCTGGTGTGGGAAGCGCGCGAGCTTCCCCCCCCCCTTACCCAGGGAGCGATGCAAAGGCGCCTCTTTCTCTGCAACACGGGAGGCTTTTTTGTGTGTGTTTGTGTCTTTGCATCGTTGGGGGGCGAGTTGCAAAAGTTCACCTTGCGGGTTTTCATGCAAGCCTGCGGACAACTCGACCTTTCCTCGGGGGTGTGTGTGTGTGTCTCTCTCTTCCCCCCCCCCCCCAATACACCCTGTTGCTGGGGCAAGCTGGCCCCTCGCACATTTTCCCCATCCAGATTCTGAAAACTCTGCATGGGGGGTGGGTTATTGGCCATTTGTGAATGGGAGATTTTGCCTTGGATTTGCCACTCAGATGCACATTTTCCCCATCCAGATTCTGAAAACTCTGCATGGGGGGTGGGTTATTGGCCATTTGTGAATGGGAGATTTTGCCTTGGATTTGCCACTCAGATGCACATTTTCCCCATCCAGATTCTCAAAACTCTGCATGGGGGGGGGGGTTATTGGCCATTTGTGAATGGGAGATTTTGCCTTGGATTTGCCACTCAGATGCACATTTTCCCCATCCAGATTCTCAAAACTCTGCATGGGGGGGTGGGTTATTGGCCATTTGTGAATGGGAGATTTTGCCTTGGATTTGCCACTCAGATGCACATTTTCCCCATCCAGATTCTCAAAACTCTGCATGGGGGGGTGGGTTATTGGCCATTTGTGAATGGGAGATTTTGCCTTGGATTTGCCACTCAGATACACATTTTCCCCATCCAGATTCTCAAAACTGCATGGGGGGGGGGGTTATTGGCCATTTGTGAATGGGAGATTTTGCCTTGGATTTGCCACTCAGATGCACATTTTCCCCATCCAGATTCTCAAAACTCTGCATTGGGAGGGGGGGGTTATTGGCCATTTGTGAATGGGAGATTTTGCCTTGGATTTGCCACTCAGATGCACATTTTCCCCATCCAGATTCTCAAAACTATGCATGGGGGGGGGTTTATTGGCCATTTGTGAATGGGAGATTTTGCCTTGGATTTGCCACTCAGATGCACATTTTCCCCATCCAGATTCTCAAAACTCTGCATGGGGGGTTATTGGCCATTTATTAATGGGAGGTTTTGCCTTGGATTTGCCACTCAGAATTCCTTAAAATTATTTGGCAGAAAATTCCACACTTTTAAGTCAATGAAAGCACTTGGGATTGCTTTCCTCACTTTGTTTGGATCATCTTATGCTTGTGAGCAGCTGTTTTCAGCTTTGAATTATATCAAATCTGACACCAGAAACAACTAACAGATGACCTGAGTGCTTCATGTGTTGCTCTCAAATTTACAAAGTATGAGCCAAGGGTAGACAAATTATCAGCATGCACACAACAGCAAAAATCACATTAATTGTTCAAAAGCATGTCTTTCGATAAAAAGTTGTTTGTATCATTGAAAGCTCTGTTATTGTGTTTTTCTTTTAAGGCAAAAGATGTTAACGTATGAGTTTTTTCTAAACTAAAACCTCAGTATTCAGGTTAAATTGCTGCATTGGCACTCGGCGATAAATAAGTGGGTTTGGGGTTGCAGTTTGGGCACTCGGTCTCTAAAAGGTTCACCATCACTGTCCTAATACATGTGTTTATACATATAGACCAAGATCTTAGCTTGTGAGGGTGTGCTTCTTTCCATGAGACCATACACATTTAGCCCACAGGGTTAAACAAATATGGAGTGAACTTTTGTTTATCATTTGAACATAACATTGGAGTAAATCAGGTAGAGGTTACAAAGTTTGTTTTCACTTGAACTTTTGAACTATTCCCCAATTTGGGGATTTGGGATTTTTTGTTACGTTGTTCTTTTTCCAGACATCATTAAGTTGCTCTTCAGCCACACACTTCAACTAGGCAGACTCCCTCTCTCAACTGAACTAATGGCTGTTTTCCACCATCCTTCTCACCTTTTGCCAGCTCTCATTGGTTGCTCTCAGGGAGATGCGGGACCTAACCTGTCTGTCACACATGCGTACATCTGTATGTAAGAAAGAGCTGGCAAGCATTTACCGTATTTTTCGCTCCATAAGACGCACTTTTTTCCTCCTCAAAAGTGAGGGGAAATGTCTGTGCGTCTTATGGAGTGAATGTGCATCTTATGGACCCTAGCCCAGTCCATCCGGGTCTCCCAGAGCCGGGCGGAGGGACCCCCTCCCCTCCCGCCAGCCGGCTGGGCACGCCGGAACGACGCGAGCCGGCGTTCCCCGCCCCGACGGCCAGCTGGGAGGAGGGCAGGCCCGCACAGAGCCCGCTGGGTGCGTCGGGACGGCGCGAGCAGGCGTTCCCCGATCTGATTGCCAGCTGGGGGGGGGGGGGCGTCTTATGGTCAGGTGCATCTTATGGAGCGAAAAATACGGTACTTGCAACTGAAACTAGGCACCAAGACCTGGATAAATGTAGGGTTTGTATCACACATTCAGCTGTACATCTGTTGAATGTAACTTCATCATCATTACTAGCATAATTTATCTCCTGCCTTTCTGCCCTCACAAGGGCCATCAAGGCAGCTAACAAATTAAAACTTACATAATAATATCACATTTTAAAACCATTAATACACATATAAAGAAAAATCAAGTGTACACTGTACATAGATTGGGCATGTGTTTAATGTAACTTGTGAACAGGGCTATGATATTAGGTGTGTGTGAAGGGAGGCCCTTCATCTGGGATCCTTGGTGGCTCTGGACAGTCCTGAGAACAATCAAGTCACCTTCATACCCAACGTGCCTGCATTACTGAAATAGCAGTTAAGTTAAATTATTCAAATTAAGCAGGCAAATAAAACCAACCATACAAACAGGAGCTCCTTTTGAAGCTAAGGGTGATGCATAACCTATTTTTGTAGCTCTCAAAGGAGCTGATGAACTACCATGTGAAATACAATTACAAATAAAACTGGATGAAGCTGGGTGAACTGTGCCACTGGGGGGGGGGGGCAGTGTATAAAGGAAAATAACAGGGAAACAGCACAATACAGCCATTAGCTGTATTAGCTCCTGTCTTGAGTGTGTGTAAAGTGCCAAGTCACAGATGACTTACAGTGACCAGAAGTGGTTTGCCACTGTCTGCCTCTGCATAGAAACCCTGGGCTTCCTTGGTGGGCTCCCATCCAAGTACTAACCAGGGACAACCCTGCTAAGTTTCCACGACTGGATGAGATTGGGCTAGCCAGGGTTGTCTAAATCAGGGCCCTGTCTTGGAGGGGGCATGTGAAAATACAATGTAAGCCCTGGCATGCACTTCAGCATGGTATCTGTTCTGCCCATCTATGGATGTTTGAAAATCACTTGAACTCACAGGGCTTAGCATACGGATGCCTGACTGGAAAAATCAGCTGCAATAACAGTCATTTCAAAAGGCAGCAGGACAGCTGACATGAATAGTGGGGCCTTGAAAAGCTTTCTACACATCAGCAAATAAGTTCACTGATATATCTCCTCTGGAATACCATTCTAGATCCTGGGGGCCTCTTACTGCCACTACCCTGTTTCCTTTGGTATCTGGAACAGGATTTTACCTGCCATTCCTAATCTGTAGGATGAGGGTTCATGCTAATGGGGATAATATTTTCTTGCAGCAGTGTACGTTGGCTGGCATTCCATTCTTGTAACAATGGAAGTTGGCTGGTACACATTCCATGTGAACACTCCGAATTAATAGGGACTCTATTTTTTTTTAAATCTGCATTACAAGGAGAAGACATTTTCCCAATGGTTACTTCTCTGGCAGCCTTATTTTTACCTTGATAGAAAATGGCAGTCTGTTTTCTTTGAAAGCATAAAAATTAAACACAAGTTGTTGTCCTCCTTTTGTTAGAGGGGCCAGATTCCCATAGCAATCCACATAAATAGGCTTTCCTTCCAGAACCTGTCAGATCAATAAAATGCTTGTTAAAATATATTAGAGCCACTCGACAGTTAAGCTAAGGAGTACAGACCTGAAATGGTTAGAATGATTAATTTACAGTTCTGTTTTATCCATTATTTATTTACCTATCACTTTTTTGTCACACACCTCCTTTTCTCCCTCACTATAGCCTCACAACAATCCCTTCAGCAAGGCTTGGCTGAAGGCCGAACGATATTAGATGCCGTCCCTGGGTTCACCCAAAGAATATGCCTCCATTTTGTTGTTGAGGAATGCCTTTTAAGAGTGCTGCAGGGGTCCCACTCTAGTTGGGACCACCACAGGTGGGGGAATGAGGGGCTCTTTAGTTTTCCCATTTCGTTTTTCCAACCGAAAATGGCACCTGGGGCCATTATTTGCCAACAAGCCCTGGCTGGTGCCATTTTGAGAAAAACATCTGGGGGGGGGAGACAGAAGCCACTCCCCCTCCACCTGCAGTGGTCCCAACCAGAACCGGGGGCCCTGTGGCACCCTTAAAAGGCATTCCCTGACTCTACAAAATGGAGGGCTGTCCCCAGGATGAACTTAGGGCTGGCATCTCATCTACCTCAGCCCTGAGTGTGTGTGTGACTGGCCCAAGGTCAGTTGGTGAGCTTCATGGATCACTGGGAAATTGAACCAGGCTCACCAAGTTCCTAGCCTGACTCTCTAGCCACTATACAACACTGGCAAGGATGTGTAAAGTTACCCATTGTGACTCAGATGCTTCCTTTTCAGCAAGAAGGATTGGATTCTACCAGCTTTCTCCTTCAAACTTGCTCAATTTCCTTTCTTACTGAATCTCCATATCATGTGGCTTTTTTGTCTGTGTGGGTCCCATGATCCCCTGGATAGCCTTTTGCTAACAGGTGATGTTCCTTCCTTTTGCACCAACAGAAAAGCTGGTAGAATCAAATCCTTTGGTAAAAAGCTAATGCGGAGATGGTTTTTCATTTTTCCTCCAGTTATCCTCAGACTTCCCAACCTCTACTCATTCCCTCACCTGCTGTTCCTCAGTTAGTTACTCTGCATGGGCACAAATGCATTCAACAGTTATGATGATAGGTCTTTAGGCCTATCATCATTAGGCTCTTGGGGGAAAAGGAACAAATTCAGAAAAGGAGAAATAGCTTCATAGCACTCTCCAGCCTCTAATCTCTGCCTCCGGACAGGCTGAGGATCAGGAGAATCAAGTGGTAAAACTTTTTCTTGACCATACTAATTCTAGCTGCAGATGGGGTTTGCACCACTGAATAATTCCCTATCCAAACAGGGAACAGCAACAACAAAAAACCCTCCCTGCACATACAACTGTAATATATCATGGACAAGCATCCAGTCTAGCCTTTCTCCCTGCAATGACACTTCTGTATGGATAGAGAGGATTTTCGTTGAGCGGCATACCATCGAAAGCAACAGTGTATACATCAAAGCCTCCTTATAGAGTATGGTGGCCCTGCCTCCCAAAACACTGGCCCAATCAGATGCCTTTTCTCTGATTGGTTCCTGAGTGTTCCAGGATCTGACCTATGGCCAGAGACCTAATATAGTCCAGCCCCACTGCTCATCTTCTTTTTGGCTTGCATTTACAGATAGTTACTAGGAGTGGTTTATAATGACTTGCATGGCTTTCTCCCAACCCTCTCTACCACAGCAAACTAAAACTTTTTTCTCCAAATCCCTGTAAGGGCTTTGCTGCTGAGTGACGATATACCTCAATATCTTTGCTTCTTGCAACTTCTTCAAAATTTTCTTGCTGCTCCAACGTTTTGTCCACTTTGTCATCCGTCATGCAGAAGCAACGCAAACTGGATTCTACAGCATCATTCATTTTGGCAAAAATCACAAACTTGGCCATGTATGGAACACATATTAGTTCCCTATAAAGTTGTGTGGCCAGCCCGACAGTTTCAAGAACTTGATGGCAGTCTGCTAGCCAAAATCTGAACATAGATTTGAAAAACAAAAGACCAATCAGCATATCCTCATACTATGGAGATCTAGTTTGCGAAGTGCTGAACAAAAGGATAAATACAAATTTGGTTTGAGTCATGACACAACTATTGACATCTCTCTCTAGGACCCCAGATACCAGAAGAAACACAGGTAGAATTCTGTATGCCTCACTAGCTTAGAACAGAACAATCTCCAGTCGGATTATCTAAATTAAATATATATGTACTGTACTATTTTTGTACATTTTCCTCCCTCTGATCAGGCAAAAAATCGCCCCAAACCACCTATTGAACCAAAATGTCCTTTTATTGAACCATATCATCAGCTAGTATACAATCTCTGACATTATTTTGATCCTTGAAAATCTCTGTCAAATATAATGGTCTGCTTTACCTCCACCCTTACTATACCTGGCTGAAACGTTGGTTGTGAAAGAGACACAATCATTTACAAAGGTCAGTGGAGTGGTGCCTGTGATATCTTCCCACTGAGCTGGTGAAGTACCGCCTAAGGGAAGAAAAAAAGATGTGTCAACATGTTTTTTAAAAGATCTAAATTTCTACACAGCTTTGAACTTCTACTTGAAGATGGATCTGCTTTGCTTCGTTTTTAACTAAACGTGTTAAGCGACTAAGACATCCTGATAAGTCCTGAGGGTAATTTTGGATACAGCCCTATGCAGAGTCTCTGCATTGAAAGGTGTGGGTGATACACACTGGTAGATGATGGGCATGGAGAAAGCTAGCCAAGCCAATGCCCTCATTCCCTCGCCCTGACTTCCTCAGCCCCTCCTCTCAACGCAGAACAGACCTTATTGCGCTTGGTGCTCCCTCCTGCTTCCCAGTTATACTACAAGCACACAGAGAGTTGGATCCTTGTTGTTTTTGTTTTTTAACCCCAACCTTTGCCCAATGAGCTCAGGGTGATATACATGGTTCCCTTTTCTACTGAATCTTCACAATAATCTTACAGCAAGGAAGGCAGAAAGAGTGAGCCTCGTGGGGGGCTTGAATCCAGCCCCCCATCCCCAGTCATTGAGTTGAATTCCATGGAAGATTTCTACTGATGGATGGTGAAAAACAATTTTCACCAGCTCCCCCCACCTGCAGCAGAACCCCCTTCAAGCTGTTCCCACCCAGGAAAATGAAACTGCCTGTACATTATTATGTAAATAAACGGTGAGGAAGACAAATAGATAGCCCTGCCATCTATCCAGGCTCTGAATATTTTGGAAGAGAAAGCTCCTGTCACAGAAATGTATGAGACTGATAAAACAGAGATATGCACAAGGAAAGAGAATGTTTCAGCTAAACTTTTCAATTAGAAAAGTTGGATTAAACTAACAAACACCAAGAGCCACAGTAATTATTCCTCAAACACGACGGCTCAGAGTCCTCATGAATATGAAATCGGCCATATAAAAAGTATTATGTGCCCAAGAAAATTTTATTTATGTTGTATTATAAAATAGTGTATGTGTCTTTGTGTAATATCGAGCATATATTTATAATTACTTCATAATCGGAATTCTTAAAATGTGCAGTTTACAATTTTAGACTAACAAAGAGCATCAAAGGATCACACTGAACTCTGTGTGCATGGTGTGTGTGTGCTGTGATTCTGCAGAATAGAAATCTTGCATAATGTGGCACTGACTGTAGCATTTCAGCTTCCTGAGAATCAGTGCTTTTATTTTTTAAAAGAGCAGCTTCCTAGATCTTATGGTTATTGAGGAAGACATTGTGCACACAGAAATCTGAGAAGCTAGATGAGTGGAAGATGTCTAGGAATCGAGGTAGGTATCCTTGCCCCAACATCAGCAAAAAGGGTTTAAAAAAAGCACAATAAGATACGCAAAATAAGAGACTGTCAGTACCAGCCTAAGTAGGGATGCTCGACCATCCACCAGTTCGGCTTGTGTCTTGTGCACTAGTTGCGAACCTGGACCTGATTTTTTGGCAGTCAGTGTGATGGTTGGTTGATCTGTTCAGTAGAGTTCAGCAGCTGATTTCACTGTATTCCTTCATAACCATGTAGTACATTGTAACTGACTTTTCGCACATGCATGTTCTCATAGAGCCTGATCAAGTTCTACTACCCCACCCCCCGTTGCATAACTGCTCTTCTCATCAGGCAATTTTTAAAAACTAGACAATTAGATCACTCACAAATCATATAAATCTGTCAGAAATAAATGTGATGTTTCAATAAAATCCTACTCTTTGGTGTTCATCCAAGTAGTAAAGCTAATAGCTGCTGATCAGATTGAATCAGCAGTGTCTTTGCACAAGCGCTGTTCTGCAAAAACCTAAAGCAAAATAGTTTGGCAGGAGTTTGTGGCTATCTGGCACAAACCCAAAAGACTGGGTGGACTTGCATCTCATCAACACCCAAAACATTAAACTTGACTTTTGAAGAATGTGCTTGTGGCAAAACATAGCATCCCTTATCCTAAACAGAGTTATGCCCATCTAGGCCCACTGATTTCAATTGACTTAGAAACTACCTATGGATCTTTAGGGAACACAGTGACTTGGATAAAAAAAATGCAAGTGGAAAGATGCTTGTGGCATGGATCATTTTCCCCTATCCTTGTCTCCACCCAAAATGCTGCTACTGAGGTTGTGCCCCTTGGGTATAGCATGGAATGCAGCATGGGAGGCTGCAGCTAGGCTAGAAAATCCACTGAAATCACAAAACCTTTGCATAAATGGAAGTGCCACCTACTTGCACATAGTACCTATGGATCCAACTCACAATGCACATTTGTTTAATTGATGCAGGGTGCAGAATTCTGTTACTCCAACCACGTAGTGCAGGTTTTTTTTAAAAAATGCATTTAGAACTGACCATACCTATTACCACAGTTTTTATCCTGTGTCTTCTCCAATATTTGGAGAAACTACTTACAGTAACAGAACTAATGTTTGCAGTGCAATCCTTAACAGAGTTATACAAGTCATGTCCACTGACTTCAATGGACTTAGGAAGGTGTAACTCTGCTTAGGGCTTCACTGTTAGAGACATGGAATGAAAATAATGTGGACAAATTACTTTTTAATGTTTTTGTCTAACCTGTGATACTACATAGTAGTCGAAGGCTGGGCGTTGTGTCGCCTTTATATCCATTGGTTATCCCTTCCCCAGATGGGGGCGGCACAGGGATTGTCATGGTGATTGGTTTATGGAATTTTCTTCTTCTGGGTTCCACAGTAACAATGGGACTGAAAGTTGCTTTGTTGCCAAGAATTTTCTTGACGGTTTCGTCTGGAACTGGTTGAGCCTGTTTACCGGTACAGAAAGAGAGTCTAGAAGTAGGAGTTTAAGGTTTTTTGTTTTTTTTTAAAGGAAAGCTAAACTGTCTCCTCATTCCATCTAGCTCCAGGGCCACCAACCTTTTTTGACTCTGTGGACACCTTAGGAAACAGCCAAGTAGAATACCAGCATCCTCACATCTCCTGGGAAGAAGGAAACCCTGAAGCAGGAATGGAGTCACATTGACTTACCAGTCCTCCTGATACTCCGACGGAAAATCGTTCCATTTGAATGAGGCAAGAACTTAGCACTGCCTTACAGTGGTCCCACCTACTTCCTGAAAAGCTCTACGGCGGCCAAGAGAAGTACTGGTGGGCACCATGATGCCCATGGGCTCCACGTTGGGGAACCCTGGTCTAGCGTCTTGATATACAATGCTATCCTCTCTAGTTTTCTGGACCATCACAATAGAGCTTCAAAATAAAGTTTCTGCTTTGCCTCAATGTCAAATTTCAAGCAACATTTTTGTCTCTGTTTTTTTAATTTCTTTTTAACAAAATTTATATCCCGCTTTGCTGCCCTCACAAGAGCCAGCAAGGCAGCTAACAAATTAAAACATTAAAATTAAAACACGATAAAATCACATTTTGAAACAGTTAAAATCACCCCACCCCCAAAAAACAAAAACAAAAAACCATACATACGTACAAAGATATACAAATAGAAATTAAAATACTGGTCAGGAAGGAAGGATCACTGAGGGAATGCCAAAAAGCTATAAAAGGCTACATGAATCCAGTAAAAATCAATAATGGTGTTCAATTAAATTTAGTATTATCATTATGACAATGTTAATGATGCACCATTCTGAAATGGGAGCCCTGAAGAAACTCATAATTACTGAACAAACAGTTACATGAGGGCTGCAATCCTAAGAACACGTTCCCTATAGGCTGTAAATGTCCGATTCATCCAGAGTCCAGTTGTCCCCTGAGATACTTATCCGATTGGTCTGAATAAGGCTTAGAAGGGAGACCAGAAATTAAGGAAGGCAGCACTACTACCTTTAGTAGTTGCACAAAAGAAGGAATTTGGGCAGCTGCCCTTTCTTATTCAGGCCTAAGACAAACAGCCCTCGCCTCTTCCATTAAATGTACCAGAGCCCTACCCCTCCCTTGCAGTAAGGTTCAGTTAAATCACATTTCTGGTTTTCAAAGGAACACCACTTTCTTACCTGAAGGCCCACTCGTATTCTTTTGGTTAACGCTCCTTCTGGGAATGAAGCCTGAACCCGCAGCACAGTTGTGCTGCTCAGGATACCACCCTCAGGACCAATCTGGTTGCTTTCTTGCTTGATTCGTGAAACCACCGCAAAGTACTGAGGGAAGTCCTTTGTGATAATTCTGCAGATGCGTTTCTTCTCAAGTTCTTCGGCACTGTCCATCTCTATATAAAGTTAACAATAGTATTTAGAAGAGTTGGTTTTTATACCCTGCTTTTCTCTACCTTTAAGGAATCTCAAAGCGGCTTACAATTGCCTTCTTTCCCTCTTCCCCACAACAGGCACCTTGCAAGGTAAGTGGGGCTGAGAGAGTTCAGAGAGAACTGTGATTGACCCAAGGTCACCCAGCAGGTTTCATGTGGAGGAGTAGGGAATCAAATCCGGTTCTCCCGATTAGAGTCCACTGCTCATGCAGAGGAATGAGGAATCAAACCTGTTTCTCCAGATTAGAGTCTGCCACTCTTAACCACTATACCACGCTGGTGTAGAGTACTAATAACCAGAGAGGTTATGAGCACTCTTTGAAAGGAAGCCTTTTTCATTATATCGTCTACTATGTGTAACTCTGAAACATAGCAGACTGTTCTTAACCTTATTACTTGTGCAAAAGGTTTGTGCTCTTCAATTTGAATCTGCAACCAATGGCAAGTTGGGTTTAATGTCACACTCATTTTAGAGCCAACTGTTTCCCCCTTGATTGTTCATCCTGAAGGAGACTGGCTTGGCTCTTATGCCTATGGTCCATATACATGCTACTCTCTGGGCACAGCGGGGACAGTCCACCACTGCAGACTTTAGTTCCTCTGGGCGCGAGATCCTTTCACGTGTACAATTCTAACAAGCACCAAAGTGACTAGTGCAGGAATCTGTGGCAGAGGGCTGCTTCCACAGTGCCCAGTGTATGGAACAAAGACACGGGGTCCAGTTCTCTGCATCCCAAATGCTGATGCAGTATACTGGTTGACCCTCATGAAAGGCACTATCATTTTTAAAAAATATATTTTTATTTTAAAAAGAAAAAAAATACAATACAATACAATGTCAAATCATGGTTTTTCATTTTGAAACAACTCAACAAAAATTATAAACAATCACTACAATATTACAAATGCAAAGTTTAAAGCTTGATAACAGCTACTTAATTAACACTTAGCTACTTAATTAACGCCTAGTCTTGACTATTCACTCTCATTTCCATTATCCTATTTAATATAAAAGCAAGGCACAATTATACAAATGTAATGTCATATTTAACTCCTTCCTCCAAAATTCAAAAAAGGATTTTATTATTGTATTGGCACTGATTTTCATTCTGCAGGTTCAAAATGGCTACCTGGTTGTGATTTGCAGAGAGGTGCATCCTAACATAAAAGTGAAAAGGATAAAGAATCACCTACAAAGTCAAGCTGGTGTTTGCAAGGAAAATTACCAGAAGGGCCACGTATGATTCCTAAAGTATACCTGCACTAACTACTGTGGGTATGTCCCAGAACGCTAAGTGAGCTGTTTAGGACAGCCCATGGCAGTCTAATCCCAGATAATATCCGCTAAGTCACCAATGCAATATAACTTGGCTTGTGTTTTATACACTGGCAGTTCCTGTTTAAAGGTTTGTCCCCTTTCAATGTGTATACAAATGGTGCTTTGGAGACGATATTTAGCAGAGCCAGTAGATGGTGCTGTACTCAGGAAATGCAATCAACAATCTCATTTCTAAGATGGAAACAAGGACGGATGATTTTCATTTCTTTCACTGTTGGATCAAATTACAAAGATGTCATAGCAATATAATCCGGACAGATCCTCTATACCATCAAAATGCCACCTCATTCACTTATGCTGTAAGCACCTTGGTGTGGAAATGCACACAAACCTGGCAACGGGATGGCAGCAACACCGGGCCTGGCACATTCTCAGACACTGCCACAAGCTGCAGCTTAGAAGAGCACAGTAGCTGAAAACATGTGCCGCCATGCTAATTGGAACAGCTGCCAGAAAGCAGCGGCTGCATTGGGACAGATGTTACTTTCTCTTTCTGGATGCATCCCTGAAAATGGCCTGGCCACTCTCTGTGGATACATGTATCACTGAACCAGCCCTAACACCACCATTAATTACCATGTGACACACACACACACACACACACACACAAAATCGATGAGGAAATTAGACAAATTCATGCAGGAAATCTGTCAGTGGGTATGACAGCTAAATGGGAATTCCATTTTCAGAGGCAGTGTATTTCTGAATACCAATTGCTGGGGGACAAACAATAGGAGCTTGTGTAGGGTCTGTTGCCTTCCTTCCCTGCTAGTGGCTACTGTTATAAACAGGACACTGGTTTTGGAATCTTCATCTAATATTTTATGCACATGGTTTTGTGCCACATATTATGCCATTAACATTGGTCTTATTTTCTTAGTTGTTTCAGGAGGTCCTTGTAGTTCTTTTCTTTATCTCTTCTGATTTTAGCATTAAAAGCTATCATTCTGCCACAGATGTATACCAAATTATTCTACGTCAAATTAAGCTGACTAAACACAAGATAGACGCCATGGAGACAGAAGAAGTTCATGAGAAGATCAAATTCGCCAAGCAAAGATTCTTCGAGAAAGCCAACAAACCCAGCCGATTTTTAGCTAATCAACTTCGGCAACAAGAAATAAAGAGAAAGATTCTAAGAGCAAAAAGCAACGGAATAACCTACAACAAACAAGAGGAAATTGAAAAAAAATTTCTGACTACTATACACAACTCTACGCAAAAGATGACTTACAAGAGCAAGGGCTACAAAGGTTAAACTTCCTAAGCTATCAGAAGGGGAACAAGAAAGGCTAAACTTCCTAAGCTATCAGAAGGGGAACAAGAAAGCCTCAACCAGAAGATGGCAACACAAGAAATCGTAGATGCCAGAAACCTGATAAAGCACCAGGCCCGGATGGTATTACTCCGAAGTTTTATAAGCTCTATGAGCAGCAACTCACACCTGTTTTGCTATCATTGTTCAACGACGTAATAGAAAATGGAAAGATTCCAACATCCGGGCAGGATGCACACATATCTCTATTACCGAAGGAAGGCACTGATCTATACCTTCCCCAGGCGTATAGACCAATCTCTTTGCTGAACGTTGATTACAAATTATTTGTCTCCATATTAACCAAAAGACTTCAAAGGTGCATCGCTAAGTTGGTGTATCCGGACCAAACTGGGTTCATCCCCAAGAGACTTATGAGAGAAAATGTAAGACTGGTTCTCAAAATTCAATATTGCAAAAGGCACCAGACAAGGCTGTCCACTTTCGCTGCTTCTATTCGACTTATCAATGGAGGTTTTAGCAAATTATACAAGAAATTATTTTAACATCAAGGGACTCAAATTTGGAAAAGAAGAACATAAAATTAAAAGCTATGCAGATGATGTTGCATTAATCTGTCAAAACCCAAAGGGCACTCTTCCATATGTGCAACATCATATTATGGAATTCGCAAAGTACTCGGGTTACAAACTAAACAAAGCAAAGACGAAGATATTGACATTTAATACTACAAAAATTGATGATATGTATATCAAAGAAACTACAGGATGCCAATAACGAAAGATTCACTCAAGTACTTAGGCATCAATATATTGTCACAAAACAAGACACTTTTTAAAACGAACTGCAAAAATCTGGGGAGAAACAGAAAAAGATCTGAGCCGATGGTCAAAGATTAATATTTCCTGGCTAGGAAGAATATCTACCATAAAGATGAATGTACTTCCAAGATTAAACTTTTTATTCCAGTTTCTACCAATAAGTATACCTGACAAGACGATAGACAACTGGCAGAAGCAAATAAATCGCTTTGTGTGGAATGGCAGGAAGCCAAGAATTAGATTTAAAGTACTACAGGATGAGAAAAGAAGAGGTGGGCTAGTGCTACCGAACGTTAAATTATACTACCATGCAGCCTGTTTGACTTGGGTTGCAGAGTGGATCAAACATCCCAAGAACAGAAATATTACATTGGAAAGAGTGGACCTCTTGCAAGGCTTCCATAAAGCCTTATGGAACCCTACGGCAACATTGCAATCAGGTAGAATCTCTGAAGATTGCGATATCAAGCCGGTGATCCTAAAAGTCTGGAAAAGATATAAAAAGAGAATCAGTCCCTCTCCGCCATCCATAATGTCTCCAACTGAAGCCTACCATGAAGACATTAAATTGAAAAATGAATCGCCATTAGTATACCGTGACATGGTTGATTCTATAGGAGAGATCAAAAGTTTATTAATGCTCCAAGACAAATTCGAAAAGATAAGCTGGCTGACATAACTCCAACTGAGATCCAACCTAAAAAGAGACTGTCTACAATCTGGGTCGTTCCGAGAATTAACAGAATTTGAGTCAATTGTAACCAAGAGTGACGACCATTTGTTAGGAAAAATCTACAAACTACTCCTGAAGTATGATACAGAAGAAGAACAAGTTAAGATAAACATGATTAAATGGATGCAAAATTTTGGTGAGATGGTCATGATGGAAACATGGGAAAAACTTTGTACTCCTGAACTAAAATACACCACAAGTCAAGAAGTGAAGGAAAACTGGTACAAGAAGTTCTACAGGTGGTATATGACGCCCAACATGATTTCTTGGATGGCCATCTCGAAGGGAAAAAAAGGGGCTTGCTGGAAATGCCAAGAGACAGATGGTTCTTACTTTCATGTTTGGTGGACCTGTCCGAGACTACAAATGTACTGGAAGAAGATTCAACGTAAACTACAGACATAACTAACATAAAAATAAGACTGGACCCCAAATACTTTCTATTAAGTATAACACCACCTGATTTACCCATGAGATTCAGAGATGTGTTCAAATATGCCACAACAGCTGCAAGAGTAGTACTGGCAAGAACCTGGAAGCAAATGTCTATACCTGACATAGAAGAATGGAAAGACAAAATGCTCGACTATGCAAACATGGCCAGAATGACGTTTATGACGAATCCTACCTATAATGAGTCAATAGAACAGTTTAACGAGAAATGGCAACCATTTTATACTTATATGCTAGCGGATTAATAGATAAATATACTATAAGAAACTAGAATATACAATCAGATAAATGTAAACATACTAGATCAATGAAAATGCTTGATAATTAATAGTTTGAAAATGTAAAATGCTTTTGAATTTATGAGACTAAAACCATGCTTGTTTACATCAGACGGGTTTCCCTTATCCCCTCCCTTTTTTCCTTTTTGTATCCCGTATTTGAATTAAAAAATAAATAAAAATTATGTAAAAAAAACAAAAAACATTGGTCTTTTATGCATAGGAATTTAACCTTGGGCTTGACGTTCTCTTGACCCACACTTTTCTGATCTGAATTCTCAAAATCCTATTCATGGTGGTTGTTTGCCCTGAAGAAATTCCTGGAGTATCAGTAGTACTGCAGAATCACCAGTAGAAATCCAGAAGAGTCTGAGTCCCTGCCCCTTGAAAACACTGCTTTGTAATTGGCTGTATTGCTGTAGTGTTTATTGATAGAAAAACGTCACCACCACCACCACCCACCAGCTCCCCTCTGCCCCCGGCAAATGGCTATTTTACAACCCAAGTGACACCAGAAAACAAAAAAAAGAAGAAGCCAGCACTGCAGCCCGCGGCTCAGCTACCCATCCCCTGAGATCAACAGCGAACAGTAGCCACACAGCACGTGGCTGCTTACTTCTTCGGGTGCCCTCCACCATTTTTTATATGATTATTTATCATTCATTTGATTAAAATATAATTAAAAATAAAGAGAGAGGCAGCAGAGGCTAAAATCCGATGCTCCCTCCTCCCACATTTGGGTGATGAACGATAAATAATCATATCAAAAGGGAAAAAATGGTGCAGAGCACCCGGAGACGTAAGCAGTTACATGGCTGCTTACGCCTTCGGTATCAATGGCTTCCCGGGGCTTCATGGAGGGATGGCTGAAGGTTCGCTGGAGGAGGAGTGGGAGGAGGAAACACAAGAATGGGGGCATGTGGGGGTGAGGATAGAGAGACCTATGCTTTGGCTTATGCACAGTAATGGCGACGATTTGACCTGGGTTGATCTTGGAGAAGTACTAAGAATCAGGTTAAAAGAGCACCGGGAAGACCCGGAGGGAGTGCAGGGTGGGTACGAGGTCAACTCTGAGGGACGGAAAACTGATGCATAACTCCAAAGAACACCGAGTCAGTCTGGGGGCAAACGTGAGTCAAAGTATCCATGCATAAAACATCATTGTTAATGTGGGAAAGAGGACGAGGTCCCTCTAAAACTGAATACACCATCCAGCTAGCATACACTTGTACTGCAGATTTAAGCAAAAATAATATGAAAAATGCCCTAAAGCTTTGTTCGAATGTGATATCTATAGTCCAGTCCAGATGGAATGGCAATCTATGTCCAAAGTTTATGGTGGGCGAAGGAAAGACATTCACTTTCATTTGCACACACACACATACACACAGACCACAGACAGCTTTATTCTCTGTGGTAGTCGGGCTGTTTCTGATGCTTCCACTGAAAACAACAAAGACACACATCAATCGAGAAATGAAATGTTTCTGGATTTCTCTCCCACAATCATAGGTTATCTCTGAGGCCCATCAGAGTTGACCTTAACTATCCTTGTACGAGAATGTACCAGCATAATTATTTAGTGTTCTCAACAATTTATCATTCCAGAGTAGTAGAAACAAACTGGCATTTTAGAAAGTAGCTGATTCTGATTGGAACACAAGTTTCTTCTCTATCTCCATTGGGCTAAAATTATGAGTAAATACATTCATATAGCCAATCACATAAATGATTTCAATCAATGTGACTCCTCAAAAAAGAATTGTGAGTCCACAATTCAAAAATCTGTTGGAGGAAGAGGGGGCTAAGAATACAGCTTAAAGCAAGTAATACATATCTTAACCATGGCACAAATAGAAACAACAGCAAATAGAGAAACAATGGATATTCCAACAAAATAAGAAATTATGGACTTTGGCAGAGTTTGGAAGGAATAAATCTGAAAAAAGCCGAAACAGGAGGAGACTTACTATACCTAATTCTGAACCAGGCCATAGAATGTGGATCAAAAAATCCACACAATGGGTCAGGGACAGGAGGGATTTTTCTACAAGCCTGGGGGAAGTCCCAGTTTTGCAGAAAGATATAAAATGAAAAAAAAAATGTTGGGGGTTACATACCCCCCCCCAAATCATAGAAGCATTTTTGCTGTATGAAGGTGTGCCGCTGACAGATTGCAAGACTACATTATGAGATCTCAGTGGCCACGTTCAGGGTTGCCTGGGAATCCACAGCCAACATTGCTGAAAATTCCAAGTTTCAGTTCATTTCAGCATTTGGGGGAGGCGAGTCGGGGGGGGGGAGAGAGACAGGCTTTAAAACAAGTAAAAGGAACAGAAGGTGAAGCTGGAGGGAGGAGGGGCAAAAATGGTAAAAAGAGTAAGCTGAGGGAGGGGAACAGGAGGTGGATGAGTGAGAGCTGAGCAGAGGTTGCCAGGGGAGAAACAGAGAAAGGTAGGTAGGTTAGTAAGTGGGAGAGAAGGAAATGGGAAGGACTGCAGGCCCTGCCAGGGGGAGGCAAAGAGGAAAAGCAAGAAGGAGAGATGAAACAGGGAAATGAGATTCCCCAAACCCCCATGAGTCCTCGTGGGTCTCCCAATCAGAGCTGTAACAAGAGAGCACAAAGCTGAAGGGCGCAGAAAAAGTATATCATGACTAAAATAAATGATGTGTTATAACTCTTGCTCTTTATGTATTTACATTTTAAACAAAATTACTATGAAAGTATAGGGAGTGCAATTTTATGTCCTTGCCTCAGGTGCAAAATTTGCTAGTCATGGCTTAGCTCCCAGTTATAATAATTTTGAAGTTAAACGGCTATCATTTATTAACTTCTGTATCAGATAAAGGAGTTACCAAAACATATAACTTGGCTATTTTGCACCTCTGTACGTAGCTCACGATCAGGTTGTATGTTTTTCTATTGGAAGGTATGATGTGTATAGCTATGTCTTTATGACATTACTCCCTACTACTTACTTGAATTGACAATGTGAGATTGGGCTTTAATTAAAAAATTTTTTTAAATGAGGGGTGTTTTTTTCCCAGCTCATACTTTCCCAGTAGTTAATACTTGGCACAGGCCAAAGTGGCGCTGTAAAACATTTACCTTCATTCATGCCATTGAGAATTTCAGTGAGGTTTTCATGTCTGCTGTCGTACTGGTGCTCTTTCCACGTCTCACCATTTTCACTTCGAAGCACTATCAGCTCTCTTTCTTTTCCACGCATTGATCCAAAATGGGGGATTTCCACTATGACAGGACTAGACCAAATAAAGACAAAGAGAAGCATCTCATATCGTATCTGTATCCCCCCCATTTTCTGAATAAACATCCTTTGCTTATTGAAATCTATGAAACAATGACAAGCACACTTACGAGGGGAAATGGTTAATAATTGGCAAAGCTGCAAAAAACTTTCCAATTAAGATTGCAGCGGTTATGTTATCACTCCAACTACACATCAAGATAAGCATACACAGGAGAGTGCTGGCAGACAGCAATTTACACAAACAAAAAGTAAAGAAGTCCAAAACACATATAAGCAACCAAAAAGAAAGGGTTTCAGCAGGTGAGCTGATCCTGCAAGTAGCTGTGCATATACAATGCCATTTAGTCAGGGCTGTGTATATTTGGTGCTAAAAAAAAAATTGTGCCAAAGTCTGCCGCCTATATAAATTATGCAAATTAAGTGACTTTGCAAGATTTATTCTGTAAAACAAGGCACTGAAACACAGGGCCACAGCTGCCAGTAACCCTTTGTTTTTGGCTTGCTCACCCAATCTTAAGCTTATCCTCAGAACTATGAGAGCTTGCTTTAAAAAAAATTGCTTTAAAAAAACAAAACAGGGATGAAACTGAAGCTAAATTTTGCTTTTTCTTCAGTCAAGAAGGATTAGCGTGTCAACAGTCCAGCGCATGCACAAGGCAGTATATTCAGGGCTATGCATACTCTTGCTAATAAAATAATAATAATTTTGCACCAAGGTAATTTCATTAAAGATTAACAGCAATGTAGAAAGAAAATTGAATTCTCCATTCTCTATACATTTTGGAAATCAAGCAAGTATGCATTGTTGGTTTTTTGCTTATTTATATAATGTAATTTTTCTCATGAAGGGGAAGGGCAAGGGGGTAATACTGGGAATAGGAGCCCCAGTCAATGCCTTTAAGCCCAGGTTACAGCCACAAGGACTAGAACCTTACTTTAAAAGGAGTGGGGAGTCTCAAGAGGCTGAATTCTTGAGACCCACTATCACATGCACTGTATTTGTTTTTTTCTGCAGTTGTGCAGAATCATAGAATACACACAGCCCTGCATTTATTTTGATCAATATCAATGGGAGATGCATGGACGTAGGCAAAGACTGAATTTGACTCAAAGGTATAGAAGGGACACAGTCAGGTTTAACAAACATACGGTTCATTTTGCAGACAAAGCACATTTACATTTACTGGGATGGAAAGTGTATACTTTGGTCCAGTGCAACATTGTGATTAAGTACCTCATAAAAATGAATTCTTCAACCGGCTAATTTTCAGCAATAATTGAAAGCCCGACCCATGAGACTTTGAACAGCTATTTCCCCTGCTCTATTCCTTTTGTATAAACCTTTTGTATAAATTTTTCAAAGGGCCTCATGTGCCCCTGAAATGTATTTGTGACCTGTGACCACATGATCTTCACCCTGTATTGAAATGGAGATGGCTGGGCTTTAAAAATGAAATCCTACAGCTAATTAATTTTGATGATATGCCGCATTATTCTTTTCTCTGGCCTTTTATTCATTTATTGTTTTGGATAATCTTTTTTGATTGTGACAGTTGCATTGTAGATCTTACTGGAACTGTTGCTAGTAGGGTGGCCAGGTCCCTCTTCACCACTGGCGGGAGATTTTTGGGGCGGAGCCTGAGGAGGGGAGGGACTTCAATGCCATAGAGTCCAATTGCCAAAGTGGCCATTTTCTCCAGGGGAACAGATCTCTATCGGCTGGAGATCAGTTGTAATAGCAGGAGATCTCCAGCTAGTACCTGGAGGTTGGCAACCCTAGTTGCTAGACTCAGCTTCGACTGACATGTTCAGAGCTGGGGAACAGATATTTTAAACGAAATAATATAAATCTGAGAATTCAGAATCAGCAATTTATGGAGCAATCCTAATCTTAGTTACACTCTTCTAAACCCATTGACTTCAATGGATTTAGGTGCAACTCTGTTGAAGATTGCACTGTTAATCTGGAGTACTAAAGCCGCCCTGAGCCTGGCTTTGCTCAGAGGGCAGGCTATTAAGATTAATAAATAATAATAATAAAGGAAATGTTTTATATTTAGCACTCCAATAAACAACAATGATATTATTTCCTTCCATGATAGCAAAGTCCAGTGTCAACGCAACATTCTTATAGCACAATCCCACGCAGAGTTACATCAGTCTAAGCCTATTGATTTAAGCGGAGTAAATCTGTACAGGATTGTCATGTGAATCTCCTAACTATAATTAGGATATTGACAATGCAATCCTAAACAGAATAACACTCTTCAAAATCTGTTTAAGTCAATGGGCATTGCACTGTAAGGGTGATCCACAGGTTTACATACTCCTTTCCCCTTCCTTTTCTCCTCTCATATAAGAATACTCCCTTTTCCTGGAACAGATTGTGGTGCAATATTACATTTGCACTCGTGTTGATGCTAATCAGGGTTAGTTTCAGACCAGAGTTTGCAACCATGGTTCAAAACAGGTTTGCATAGTTAGGAGATAGGAATACTACACTTATACTGGGCCAATATTGAAGATAAGACCTATCAGTCATTTCATGCTATAATCTTGCGCACTGTTCATTATAATGATATTGCAGCGAGAAGGAGGGAGCTCCACAACAGCTCAATATCACAGTTTTGGTGCCCTTTCGTAAAGGGTACCAGTTTAAACTAATTAGTTGTCCTTTTCTTGGTTGATGAATTGAACAGAACAGGCGTACACAACTAAGGACTCACCAAATCAAATGTATGAGTAGTGGCTAGATCAGGGGTCCCCAATGTGGTGTCTATGGGTGCAATGGGGCCGCCCACTCCATTCCTGGTGCCCACCAAGTTTTTTTTAGAAAGTGGGTGGTACCAATTTGGGATTTTGCCTAGCAGGGTTGCTGACTGGTCACTGGAGATTTTTTAAAAGTTGGTTAAGCAGCAGCTGCCACCACAGCACAAGGATCTTCAGCTGTGTGACTGAAGGTAAGCTGTGCGTATGCAAGAAAACATTTTTTAAACAATATGTCCGTTAATCCTGTTAAACAGAGCTTCTGCTGAAATGTTTAAGATTTAATATTAGTGTTACACATGACCTCATTTGGTGGTTGGTTCCACCTCCTGCAGCAGCAATTTTGTGGTTGAACCCACCACCCTGTGTCAGAATTCCAAAGGTGCCTGCAGGCTTAAAAATGTTTGGGCCCCCTGGGCTAGATATTTTGTAGGCAATAAAAAATTTACTGAGCCCCTAGTGGGCAGCATTGTCTGGCTTTGATGCTGGTGGTCACACCTGTGATGGTTTGGCATAGAGCCACTGTCTTGTGCATTTGTACTGGTAGTTTCAAAACCTTTCCCAGCCCTGTTTTAAATAATACACCTCCTGTTACCTGACTGTGTGCCCTCTACCCAGGATTACAAATGCATAATTAAGTGGCCAGTGTGAGAAGTCCACAGGTACAGCTCTTTGCTTTCCGTGCCATTCCTTAATAAGACGGACAGTTTTGCTAAAGTATTCATGGGCAAGTAAAGCAATTGACAGATCTTGTCACAGAAACACAAACCATTATGGATTATGCAGCTTTAAGACACAGTATCGTTATTTTCCTACAGAGATTGTACATAACATTGCCCCATTTATATAGAAGAGAAACTGCAGTGGCAAAATACAATATTTAACATTTATGAAGCACCCCACAAGTGCTGTGTAATTAGTTAAGGAATCATCTTAGCAAGGGTACATAATTTCTCCAGCTCTGTTTTTAAATTGGGAGAGTGTATTAGAAACAGCAATAACAGCAGTTTAGAAGAAAAGAGAATTTAAGGCACAGTCCATTTATTCTAAGAACTTTTACATCATTGATTTTAAGGGGTTGATTTAAGCACATATCTAAATCATTCCCAGTGAAATCACTGGGATGAAAAAGCACTTAATAGGCTGGAATGTGTCCTTGCTGGTATCTATAAAGTGTGCCAATTTTGTTTCTGCTCTTTGGGAATTTGTTCCAGCATCTGAAAAAGGAGATGGATATCATCAGTTCCACTTACATGCCTATCCTAACTTTGATCCAAAGTTAGAAATGTCAGTGCACAAAAAAGTTATCTTTTTAATACAATCTTTGCAGGTGAATAAGTCAGATACTGTCTCTCCATAGAAGACCCACATTGCTTTTTGCACAAAGATAAACAATACTCACAGAGAAGGTATTAAACAGGTATTGAATACAGGACTTGGAACAACATGCTACATTAAACTTTGCAACCTTTGAATGCAGGCAATGAAAATAGGATTTTAAATAAGAATACAATTTCCTGATTTTTGCACAAAGATATCAAAAATTCATACTTGGTTTTTCTACCTGACACATAACTCAATGTTAAAAGATTTAACATTTCACCAGTATTATTCTACAAGATCATATATTGAATTTTAATCAACAAGACCAGCTTTGGTCACAGGGGTGGCCAAATTGCCACTCCTGGAGTTTCAAGAAGTGCATTAGAAGTTAGTGGCAAATTTTGTAAATAGGTATACTATGAACACAGCGGGAACCAGTCAATCATTTCCAGTCTCCCATGTATGCACTGGGGTTAAAAGAAGATTGATATTGATCCTGATCCTTGAAGTTGTACACTAAATTAGTGCACAAAACACCTATTAGCAAAAAGGTGGGGGAAAACAGCTAGCAAAAGCTGTCCTGTTAACTGTAGTTGATCAGAACTCCATGTTTCATATTCTCTCCTGTCCCACGGACAAAGATGCATCACCAATGAAAGGATGCAAGAGTGCCACTCGGCCTGACTGGCTGCCCTCAATAAGCCTCTGTATGTGTAAACTGCCATCAAGTCACAGCCAACTTACAGAGAGCCCATATGGTTTTCAAGGCAAGAGATGGACAGATGTGGTTGGCCATAGCCTCCCTCTGTGTGGCAAAACTGGATTTCCCACTGAAGTAGTAACCAGGGCTGAGCCTGCTTAGCTTCCTATATCTGGCAAAATTGGCCTAGTCTGGGCCATCTAGATCTGGGTCTCTAGGCAAACTGATATCTGACTATTCAACTAAACAGTGCGAAAGCACATTAACATTTTATTAAGAATTCTAAACATTCTGTGTAAGATTTAAGATCCATGCCTCTTCAGGGTACATCTGGGACAGGCTTCCCCACTAGGGTGCTGGTTGTGATACCAAGCATCCCCCCCTCCCCAAAGGATAGCTCTTGGAGGTTAAAAACTAAGCTTTGGGAAATAGGGAAGGAAAAATAAACTGACTAGGAATAGTCGATACTCACAAACTATGGATACAAGCAGTCCCTCTAAGGATGTGTTTTTCATACTACCTCACTGATCAGCGGCAGCTGTCCAGAAGGGGAGACAAACCTTCCCAACCTCAAGGGAGTGGTTCTAAATCCATTCATCTGCCAAGGGATCCCTGCATGTTGCCTTCGATTCTGAGGCAGATTTAGGGCACTCACTGACTGGTTCATATTCTGCCACTGCTGCGCGCAAACAAAACGTGTGTCCTGGAATATTTTCAGAACTCTCCTGTAGTTATGCAGTGCTGGAAAGGTTCAGCAATAGAAGATGCTGTTTCTAGGCAGTTTGACCACCATGACTGAACTTCTCATTATAACAATGACCCTCAGGAAAGGCAGTCTGAATCCTGTATTTGGCCACCCCTGTTTTACAAACACCTACTTCAGAAAATTGCCCAAGTTTGGGAATGCCAGTTCCAAAACCATGTAAATACCTTCTCGACCAACAAGGCTAAAATCAAAGGATCACCACTGTTATTTTTAAAAGATACTTGATGTAGCTGAAACAGTTAAACATTGTTTAAAAATTAGGAAAAAAACACAGAAGTTATGAAAGCAGAAATGCTTGCAGTGAATTCCCCATGCCTAGAAGCACAAGATCGGTAAACAGGAGCAGTGCTAGAATAAATTCAAGCCACTATGATATTTCTTTCAGTGACGGTAAAATCAACTGAAAGGTGGTTGTTTTATTTTTTGTTAACTAAAAACAAAAATGGGAATGACCAAAAGGAAAAATAAATAAAGCAGAACTAAAAATTTAAAAAGAAAAAAGAACTGTAGACATTTGATATCTTTTCTTATAAACATCCTACCCAATAAATTTTGTTCCTTGAGGCCCAAGCTGCAGGATTCGGCTAACCATGCTCTCGCCCTCATTTAGAGGGGGAGAATTGGTAGGCAGGTGCAGTTTACTGAATAACATCCATGCAGCAGGAAGAGAAACAAGAGGGGAAATTAGGAACAGGCTGTCATTCCCAACAGAACTTTCCACCAGGGTGGTAACGAACCACAGGGTGGTAACGAACAAAATTTATCATCAGTTAAATATATAAAATAAATAATATATATTTCTGTACCCCACATCATAGTGGATTGTTTCCCCTAATGTTAGCTTTGGGAAAATGTCTGCTGTTGGCATTTGTGTTAGTTCAATGGATCAGATTCAGTGCTACAATATTCGTATTTAGTAGTTCATTCTTCCCTTTAGTGAAGGCATGCAGCTCTCAATAATGAGGGAAGGGTTTGGCATCGAGTATACAGCTGGAAATCAATGGCATTTCAGAATGATTTGGTGGTGGACATATAATTCAACATGGCTTCCAAACTCATTCCATTCTAAACATATATATGCATCTCCCTTTGACATCACTGGAGAGGAATCAAAAGCAATAGAAGAGAAAATTTTGGTAGTTTTTGTTTTTCTCAGTATGTCCTTAGGCAGAATTCTTGTTGATAATCATACAGAATTGTGCATAAAATAGAATTGCAGATGAGCTTTTTCAAAAAGGAATAGAGGCCTACCTCAAATTAAGCTATTTAAATAGGCAACAATTGAGAACGGTAAAGAAAAAGGTTACAGATGCAATATGGTATCCAGCAATAGTATTCACAGGACAACTCACCCTAAGAATTGTGCACCTGAAGGCCCCATTTCCACCAGTCTACTAGCCAATCCTTCTCCTTCAACCATTGGTGGAGGGCTGGCCAGTTTGTGCCTCTTTACCAAACGGCAGGTGATGCGGGTGGGCGCTGTACATTTTCGTGGAGGAATGATAATCCTCATACCGTGGTGACGGCTGCCCCTCATGGAACCTCCACGGGCATCCACCATAAAACTAACCAAAAAACTGTATGGAAAACAAGAAGAAAGTCATCTAGAAGTTGATTCTTTAAAATGTACAACCATAAGTATCAACCACAATCACAGTGTTACAATGAAACCAGTGACAACCAATGTCACTTAAAAAAAAAGTCACAATACACACTACCATGGCACAAGGTATACAAGTAACTCTTAGCATGACTTCTCCTTACGAAATTAAATTTTAATAGGCACACAGTGCAATCCTAAGAAGAGCCACACCCTTTTAAACCCATCGACTTTAATAAAAGGGGGTAACTTTGAGGACTGCATTGATAATCAATTAACGAACTGTTCATATTTTAGTAGCAAGGTGAATCCTTAGTAAAAAAAAATGCTATGTAAAATATTATGGTTAAAAAGTGTGCCTTTGTCTTCTGTAATTAAAATATTAATGTGTTATACATGCACTAATCAACTACATTGCACTACTAAACATTCTGCGTGCTTCAAAGAATATGACATTCACATGAAAAAGTATTATGAAGGTGCTTTAAAATTTCTTTGTAAACAAATCCATAGTGTTAAGTCTGGGGTTTTCAAGGTATTTCACTGACTTCCGTGGCCAGTTAGCCAGAAATTCATGATCAGATCTCATACATTTCTTTTTAAACTTAAAAGCATTGTAGAGAGTAGGGGAAACCAGGTCAGGACTGTGGAACAGGGAGATGGTTGTTTTAAAAAATGCTTTCCCCATGCCACTTCCCCAACCTAAACCGTACCCCTACCTATGAACCTGCTATTTGCAGGGAGAATCACACAGGTACACAGAGAAGCTTAGAAACGTGCAGAAGCAGAATGTAACAGAATCAGATTGCCAAAACTTCTAGTTTCCATGTATGAAAGCTATGCTTTTTAAAGGTAATTCTGGGTAACTCTAGGTTTTCGTAGATATTTCCAGAGATTCCTCAGTGAGACAATCAGTAACAGAGGACAAGCTTCGGAGAGAGACTGCTTACCTACCATTACCAGGGTTTCCTTACAACGACCAGCTCGGCTGGGAATCTTGAGTACCTTCTCAATTCAGACAGGTTACCCTCTCAGGTTACCCTCTCAGTTCATACAGCAAAACCTATCTCTGTGTACCCTAGAATATGCTCCAGAATCATCTGCAATGCCCCAGTGTTTTACAGAAAATGTTCACAGATTCTTTGGAGAGATTTGTTTGAAGATTGAAAATCCCAAAAACCACTTTGCTAACACATGAGTTAAAACAAACCACCATTTTTTTCTGTGCTCCAACACCTCAGTGGCCTACAGGTATCATCTACAACATAATCTGTGCACTGTAGAATCACAGTGGAGGCTTCGATCTCATAGTAATACCAGAGTGCCCAGCTTGCTGGGGGTAAAGATAACTGGGGAAGGCACTGGTAAACCATCCCGCAAAGTCAGGATGTGACATCACCCCATGGGTCAGTAATGACCCGGTGCTTGCACAGGGGACCTTTACCTTTTACCTTTTTAATACCAGACTGTATACATTATTTCTCACGGTGATTGTCGCTATGATGACAAGATGCCATAAGAGTTGACAACCTTGTGGAACATGGACTAGAAAGCCATCAATTACAGATGCAAGCAAAGCATGTTTTTTTCTGGGCACTTTCCACACAGGCTAATATGTACTGAAGATCCTCAGTGCTTGCACAGTGTTCTCCTTTCTTTTTAACCGTGCCCAACCACAAGAGACAGGCCATGCCACTAACTCAAGATTCAGAACCAGGAGACTCCTGCATTTGTCCTACAGCGTGATGTCTAACATCAAGGGCAAGTATACTGATGTAATTACAATAGGACGAACCCCAATTAGCATTTCTGTTGCTGCAAGTATTTCTACTCACAGGCTGCGATTCCCCCCACATCCCAGGGGATGGGGAAAATTGTTCTCCAGAAGCAGGAGGCCTTGTGTCCACTGAAACCCTAGTTGGGATTGAAGCCAATGAATGTAATGACTTTACAAATGACTTATCCAAGGATGGAATAGCTATGAGATGCCACTTCTGTAGGCTGCCAGGTCCAGTTTGATCCATTCAGAGACAGCTGTGTAGCTATTGCTATTCCATGACAAAAAGTCTTCTCAACTATCTGCAGGAATAGTTGGGTCAGAATTGGAGAGAAGGATACAGAACAGGGAGAAGGGTGGGTCACAAAATCTGAAGATGCTGTATGGGGAGCTAGGCCCAGTACCTGAATATTGCCATATCCCATGAAAGTTCTAGCAATATTTTCCTGTTGACAATGGCCATTTATGCAGGGTTGTTTCCCTTCAGTCACCCCCCTGCTTCGGGGCTTCCTTCTGATTATGCATGCATTTCCCAACCGTCAGAGGTTGCCTCACTCTCCCTGCACGTTTCGCCCGGGTTTTTTGGATGCTGGCTAAACATTAATCCAGAAAACACAGGCAAAATGCACAGAAACGTGAGGGGAGAGCAAGGCGATCTCTGACAGTCAGAAAATGCATGCATAATCAAGGGAAAGCCCCGAAGGAGCTGGCGGGGTTACCGCGAGGAAACTGCCATGCATAAATGGCCAAAATTTCTTCTTCCGTTCTTCTTGTTCTATATCTAATGGCGTTCACTAAATAACATAACTGGGCGATAATATGCCTCAGATTGGAAAAAAAGTTGCCTATCCTCCATCCTCGGGACTCAGTGGCTGACCAAATTTTTGGGACCCTGAAGCTTGAACTGTTATGGGGGCCACTTCACAGCAAGCAACAATAAAGCAACATCCAACAAGGTCCAAAGGGCCTTGCTGTCCTTGCAAGGACTTCGAGGTCCAAATGGCGGAGAAGAGGGCGGTGGGGTGGAGTCCTTGAAAATGGGCCACACAGTGAGCCCCTTCCCACCCGCAATGAGGTCTGGGTAACTGCTGTTATCTTCTTTAGTGGGGTTGTTCTATGCCAGATGTATTGGTTCATTCTCTAATAGAGAGGTAGAAGGTTATCAGAGGGAGATCGTTAGGCTAAAGGGGTGAAAATCTGATTTTTGGTGTTAAAATGCACAAGTGAGACGAGAGCAGGTCTGAATTGAGAATTCAGACGTCTTTTTATGGCTCCGATTGGCCTAAGGGCTGAACTACAGAACTATTAAGCCGTGCACCAGGATTCGAGGATTGTTACTGCTCTTGCTCGTTTACCATTTGACTGCTGTTCTGCCTAAGAGCTGATTGCCAAAGACACAGAGAAATAAAGGAAATGAAGTTTTTTTGTACCTAAACTCTTCTCAAACTTCTAAGGCCCTACACTGGACCTTCCCTGACGTTTTAAACCAGTTTTCCCACACTTTCAGTCAACGTTTTCCCTCCGGACCTTTCTACTCTCCCCTCCGCCCACCCATCTGACACAGAACTGTTGACTCTTACAGAGAATTCTGGGGCCTCTTCTGGGCTTTGCTGTCATCCTCTGTGAACTGATACTATATGCTAAGCCACTCTATACAGAGGGAGGTCAAGTTGTCTTTCAGGGGAAATTGTCTGCTGTTACTGATTTTTGAACTGAGGAAGCCCCAACAGGTTTCAAAGGAACTCGGGGTTCCCTCAAACACAGTTTAAAAGCTGCTGGCTTCAAAGTGTCCTTTATTACCATGCAGCGTCCCAGGATGGGCACTGCCTACATTATGATTTGATGTACGGTAACCTGACTTAGTCACAAGGCTAAATTACAGCATCTGTCAATAAAAAATTGGCCACAGTTATGTTTTCACAGGCAAACTTGGACTTCAAAGGAAGAGGGGCAATCATTGCTTGTAAGCAAAGGTTCCAGACTCACCTGGAGCCAGCTTTGGTGTCTGGGGCGGGGGCGGAGAGCGGCAGAGTTGCTTCCCCCCCCCTTCACGGGGGCGCATCTGATTGGGCCAGGGAGCCGATTGCTCCCGACCAATCGGGCGGGGCCGGAAGGCTGTTGCGAGGCAGGGGAGGCTTGGCTCGGCCCCCTCCCCCACTGCGCATGTCCGGCAGTTACCGACCGTTGCTTCAGTCTGTCTCCGGCTTTGGATTCTGGGACACAGCATGGTATACTGGGCCGGACGGTATGCTGAGACATCCGGATGGGGACGCCACCTGGGGATTGGACAGATATCGATCCAGTGGCTGGGCCAACGCGGAATGAGATGGTCTTCTTTCCTTCCTGCAATACAGCACTATTCCCAACGGCTTGGAATCCCGGACGTTTTAATTATTCAGCTTGGGGAGAATGACCTGGGTTTCCGCAAAGGGAAGAATCTGTCAGAAACAGCACAACTAAACCTACGGGCGCTGGCAAAGCACTGGCCCAAGACGACCATCGGGTGGTCCGATTTATTGGAGAGGCGGAGTTGGTGTTGGGGGGCACCTGCCCGGCCTTTGGATGTTGCCAGGCGTAAGGTCACAAACACGGTGGGGAAGACTGTGGTCTCCCTCGGGGGATTTATAATACGGCATTGGGATATCTCCCATCCGGATGGCGGCATTATTCAGACCAGATGGGGTCCACTTATCAGAGTGGGGGTCTGATATATGGCTACATGGCATTCGAGATGCCCTAAAAAACTGGCTGCAGTGCTAAGGCGCGTTGGCGGTAGCTGGGCGGGGTAATGCCCAGCTAGTTGGCGGTTTACGCATGGGGCTGGATGGGTTTTGATGGGGGGAAGCGGCCTGTGTGCCCCTTCCTCCAACTGGGGGACCCCAATAAGGGGTTTTGGGGGAGGCCAAGGAGTTGAGTTGCCGCATAGGGGGCGGCAGGTTTGGCCTCTACCTGAGTGACGGGGGAACACCAAGTGGCGCAAGCCCATGTGTATCCCACATACCGTCATCCTCTACTACTCCCAGCGGGACCGCTGGGAGTTCAGGCCTGCATCAGTTCGCAGCGGGACGGCTGATGCCCCCATCCAGCCTTCCCATGCTTCGCCAATGCGTCAATAACACTGTTGCCATTAATTTTAGTTGTGGCCATAATTTTTCCAATATTAAAATGTTTCCAATAAAAAATACTGTTCTTTGTTAATAAAATTGTTATATGTTTATTAAAGATGAGTAGTAGTATGTTATATAGTCAGTTCTCAGCCCAATAGCCCTTGGACAGCAAGCAAAGGTTCCAGACTCACCTGGAGCCAGCTTTGGTGTCTGGGGCGGGGGCGGAGAGCGGCAGAGTTGCTTCCCCCCCCCTTCACGGGGGCGCATCTGATTGGGCCAGGGAGCCGATTGCTCCCGACCAATCGGGCGGGGCCGGGAGGCTGTTGCGAGGCAGGGGAGGCTTGGCTCGGCCCCCTCCCCCACTGCGCATGTCCGGCAGTTACCGACCGTTGCTTCAGTCTGTCTCCGGCTTTGGCCCACCCTCCCTCCCTAAGGGCTTTAGATGTTGATGTTATGCTATATTTGTCACAACTAAGGCGGTTTACGCATGGGGCTGGATGGGTTTTGATGGGGGGAAGCGGCCTGTGTGCCCCTTCCTCCAACTGGGGGACCCCAATAAGGGGTTTTGGGGGAGGCCAAGGAGTTGAGTTGCCGCATAGGGGGCGGCAGGTTTGGCCTCTACCTGAGTGACGGGGGAACACCAAGTGGCGCAAGCCCATGTGTATCCCACATACCGTCATCCTCTACTACTCCCAGCGGGACCGCTGGGAGTTCAGGCCTGCATCAGTTCGCAACGGGACGGCTGATGCCCCCATCCAGCCTTCCCATGCTTCGCCAATGCGTCAATAACACTGTTGCCATTAATTTTAGTTGTGGCCATAATTTTTCCAATATTAAAATGTTTCCAATAAAAAATACTGTTCTTTGTTAATAAAATTGTTATATGTTTATTAAAGATGAGTAGTAGTATGTTATATAGTCAGTTCTCAGCCCAATAGCCCTTGGACAGCAAAATGTAACCATATCCCAAAAATCAAGCAAATGGACAGGATGTGTTAAGGCCAATTTACACAACCAGTATAAAAACAAGAGTAAAGGTTTTCCTGGACTGAATTACTTCAGACTATTGGGTGTGTACCTATGTGTGTATTTGTCTTCTACCGTATTTGCTACCCCTCCCAATTTAGTATCATCTGCAAATGTAATAAGCATCCCTTCTATTCCTTCATCCAAATCATTTATAAAGACATTGAGACAGGGCCCAGCAAAGATCCCTGAGGAACGCCACTAGTCACTCCTCTCCAAGTGGATGAGGAACCATTAACAAGCACTCTTTGGGTGCGATCTGTCAACCAGTTACAGATCCACCTAACAGTAATAGGATCGAGCCTTGGCTACTTACCGTGAAGGCTTCTTCTGCTCAGAGGGACGAAGGACATCTGTAGAATGGGTGTTTTCCGTTCCTCGTTCTCCGGGAGGCAGGACTCAAAACTCAACTTCCTGTCCCTTGAGGGAAACGCCCCTCCTTTCAGTTTAAAGACTTTCCGAGTAAATACATTTCAAGTTGGATAGGTAAACATAAATATTAAAGATGGAGGATAACCACCTGAATAACGACAGAAACTAAGAACGTGCAACTATCTAAGAACGTGCAACTATCACAGGGTTTAGGAGGAGACCCTGTAGTGTAGAGCATTAAGGAACTGTCTGCTAACTTCCAATCGAGTTGATAGGACGTCTGGGTGGGCCAGATGTCCTTCGTCCCTCTGAGCAGAAGAAGCCTTCACGGTAAGTAGCCAAGGCTCGTTCTCGCTCAGAGGGAGAAGGACATCTGTAGAATGGGACATACAAGAGCTGTCCCGGCCCGGGTAGGGTTTAGACGTCCTGGAGTATACTTTGTAAGATGCGCCTGCCGAAGGCGGCGTCCGCAGAGGCATATACGTTTAACTTATAGTGGCGCACGAATGTGGAAATGGAGGACCAGGTCGCGGCCTTGCATATTTCCTCCAGTGGGGCTCCTCTATCGAAGGCGGTGGAGGTGGCCGCGCTCCTGACTGAGTGGGCTGTGACCCCTGAAGGAATGGGAAGGTTGCTTTCTCTGTATGCCTGTGAGATGCAATGTGTGATGGTTCTGCTGATGGATGCCCTAGACATAGGTTTGCCCTTGTTAGGGGCTGTGAGATTAATGAATAGTGAATCAGAGTTTCTGATTGCTTTCGTGCGTTCTATGTATATATGGAGGGCTCTTCTAAGGTCTAGGGAGTGCCAGGCCTTTTCCGTTATGGTCTTAGGTTTAGGACAGAAGGAAGGCAAGACTAGCTCTTGCTCCCTGTGAAACTGACTGTTGCGTTTTGGGATAAAGGAAGGATCTGGTCTAAGGACTACTTTGTCCTTGTGGAAAATGCAAAGGTTTGGTCTAACTGACAGGGCCCCCAGCTCTGATACTCGGCGGGCCGAAGTGACCGCTGTTAGGAATAGGGTTTTCATGCGTAGCCACTTTAGACCTATCTGAGTGAGTGGTTCAAATGGTGGTTTAGTGAGGGCCGTGAGGACGGTATGGAGGCTCCATGAGGGGAATCTGTGTTTGACTGGAGGTGAGGCAAGGCTGACCCCTCGCAGGAAGGACTTAATGTGGGGATGTTTGTTTAGAGAATATCCGGAAACTTTTGGAACTATAGTTGCGATGGCTGCTAATTGTCTGCGGAGAGTGGATGGCGCCAGACCCTGAACGCGACCGTCCTGGAGAAAGGCTAGAATGCCGACTGCGCGTGGTTTCAGGGGGTTTCGGTGTTTCCGTCTACACCAGCGAGCGAAGGCTTTCCATGTGGTGTTGTAAATCCGTTGGGTAGATGGCCGTCTGGCCGCAAGAATGGTGGACACGATCTCGGGGTTGTAACCCTTGTCTAACAGTCTGCTCCGTTCAATAGCCATGCGGTTAATTGAAACCAATTCGGGTCCGGGTGGCAAATCGGGCCCTGTATCAGAAGGTCTGGTCTGTCCGGGAGCCTCCAGTGGTTGTGTCTGGACAGTTCTATCAGAGACGGGAACCATGGACGACGGGGCCAATGAGGAGTCACCATGATGACTGAGGCCTTGAGAAGCCGGACTCTCCTTAAGACTCTCGGGATGAGAGGGAGGGGGGGGAAGGCATACAGAAGACCCTGTGGCCAAGGGGAGAGGAGGGCATCGATTTGTTCCGCCCCTGGTTGTTGGTACCTGGAGAAGTATCTCGGGAGCTGGTGATTGGTCTTGGAGGCGAAAAGGTCTACTAGTGGGGTGCCGAATCGGCGAGTGATGAGGGGAAAGACTTCTGGGTTGAGGGACCACTCGGCTTCGTCTAGGTGTTGCCTGCTGAGCCAGTCCGCCTGTATGTTCGTGGTTCCCCTGATGTGTTCTGCACATAGTGATGAGAGATGAGTTTCCGCCCATAGCAACACTGCTGTGGCTTCCCGGTGGAGAGCCGATGACCTGGAGCCTCCTTGCTTGTTCAAGTAAGCTTTTGCGCTCACATTGTCTGTTCTGATCATCAGGTCCTTGCCCACCAGTTGTTTTTGGAAATGTTGCAAGGCTTTGAATATAGCTCTGGTTTCCAGTATGTTGATATGTAGCCTCTGCTCGGAGGGGTTCCACAACCCCTGCGCCGGTTGTCCAAGTAGAGTTGCACCCCATCCTAAGAGGGAGGCATCTGTGAACATCTGCAAAGGGGTGGGTCTGATGTATTGAAGACCCTTGGAAAGATTGTTTGGTTGTGTCCACCAGATGAGACTGGACCTGGCCGCCTTTGATAGGATTAGGTACCTGTCCCTTTTCTGGATGATATGCTTCTGATGGGCTCTGAGGAACCGCTGGAGAGGTCTTGCTTTGAGGCGAGCCCATTGCACAGCTGGTATGCAGGAAATCATGTGGCCCTGTAACTTCGCCAGGGTCATGAGGCTTACGGTTCTGGATTTGAAGGCAGATTTGGCCATGGAGTGTATTTTGAGAATCTTGTCCTCTGGTAAGATGAGAGCGTTGATTGTCGTGTCTATGTAGACCCCTAGGTGACGGAGTCTTTGAGTGGGATCTAGATGGCTCTTCTTGAAGTTTATCATGAATCCGTGAGTTTCTAGGGATTCCAGTACCCTTTGCGTGTGCAGTGAGCTTTGCTCGGTGGATGAAGCGCAAATAAGTACGTCGTCCAGATATGGATGTAGACGTATTCCTTCTTTTCGTAGCAGTGCCACCACTGTCACCAGCACCTTGGAGAAGACTCGTGGGGCTGAAGACAGACCGAAGGGGAGCGCCCGGAACTGGTAGTGATGACCTTGATACTGGAACCTTAGAAATCTTCTGTGTTGAGGGTGAATTAAGATATGAAGGTAGGCTTCTGTCAGATCTATAGAGGTGAGGAAGTCTCCCGGTCTTAGGGCCTCCGCGATGGATTTCAGGGTTTCCATCCTGAAGCGCTTTTTGAGAACGTGCCTGTTTAGGTGTTTGAGGTCTAGTATGGCACGCCATCCGCCGTCTCTCTTGGGCACGGTAAAGAAGATTGAGTAGATTCCCAAGGAGCGTTCCAATGGTGGGACCGGTTCTATGGCCTTGATAAGTTGAAGGTGTAGGATGGCCTGGGAGGTCCTGTGTTGTTTGTCCCTGTTCTTGGAGGTCGGTGAAACTCTCATCCGATCTGACGGGGGTCTGAAAAATTCGATTTGATAGCCTTGACGTATTAGCCGAAGCACCCAAGGGTCTGGCTGGGAGGCTTCCCACTGAGGGTAAAATAGAGTGAGTCTGCCCCCCACCGGAGGTGGGTTGGCGTCACTGTTTGCCTTGGCGAGTAGTCTTGTCTCCTTTTTCCCCTTGGAAGTTGGAGAATCTGTTGGATCTAGAGAATCGACCTGTTCTTCGAAAGGAGCCACGGTTGGAACTCCAATTGCCTCTTCTCTGTTCTGGTCTGAACCGCTGGAGGGTATGGTAGGGTCAAAAGGATGTGTTAGATGAGAAACCTTTGGGGTCCTTGCGTAGACTCTTGGGAAGCATCTTCTTTCTGTCCCTGGTTTCCACCAGGATGGAGTCCAGTTTATCTCCGAAAAGCCTCTTCCCTTGGTAAGGATATCCCATGAGGACTGATTTAGATCTGTGCTCTGTCTGCCAAGGTCGAAGCCAAAGCGCCCTTCTAGCGGAAGAGGCGGTAGCCATGGCTCTAGCAGCGAATGTCATCGTATCTAGAGTAGAGTCTGCCAGGAAGGACACAGCTCTCAGAATTCTTGACAATCCCTCCTGGGCATTTTTCTCCTCTGCCGGAATAAGCTGAGCTAGTTTGCGAGTCCATATGATGGCCGCTCTGGAAACCAGGGCCGATGTTATGGAGGAGCTTATGGCTAGAGCAGACGCCTGATGAGACTTCTTACATGCTAATTCCGTCTTCCTAT
The DNA here is from genome assembly GCF_029931775.1 of Euleptes europaea. Taxonomy (NCBI): domain Eukaryota; kingdom Metazoa; phylum Chordata; class Lepidosauria; order Squamata; family Sphaerodactylidae; genus Euleptes; species Euleptes europaea. Next base: position 97,953,225 of record NC_079316.1, on the reverse strand, counting down.
CGGCTGGGTCTCTGATCATCACTAAACCCTCCTCAGTGACCAGATCTGAAGAGTGTAGAGCTGTAACTGGTGACTCCACTAAAGGGACCTGTAGCAGATCAGCTGTGCTATTGGCTATAGAGTATAACTTTCTAGTGGCTAGGGGGACCTGTTTGGTTGCCATCGGTTTGTCCCATTCTGCCTTTAGTAAGGACAGGAAATAGTCTGGGACAGGGACTGTCCTGTCTGGGGCTTCATGCATATGGAAAAATTCCTTGGATCCTCTCTTTTGCTGCTCTGATTGCTTATCAGGTTCTGCTGAGAGGTCCAACGCTGCAAGCGTCTTAGTTATTAACAGGGGAAATTCCTCAGTATTAAAGATTCTATTTTGTTTTGGTTGGTCAGGGATCTCCTCGCCCTCTGAAGAGAACTCGCCCTCCTCTTTGTCACTCCCTTCGTCTTCAGAAGAAAAAGGGGAGGTGGTCTGTTGCAAGACATTGTCCTGAGTAGCAACAGTGGTCCTACGTCCCTTCCCTATTAATTGACTGGAGTAAGGATCCAGTGTTTGAGCTCTGGATCTCTCCTCTGGTCTGGGTGCAGAGTGCCCAGCCATGATGGATGGAGGTGGGGAGGCTATTTGTGCTGCTCTGATGCCTTCAGTGAGGGCTTCCTTAAATAAGGTAGAGAGCTCTGCTTTTAGAAAGGAGAGGCCGCTAGTATCCAGCAGGGGGGGTGGGGGGAAGGTAGGATTCATTGGTAGAATGTTGCCAGAGGCGATTTGAGGCGAGACGCCGGGTATATTTTGAGGCGAGACGCCTGGGAGGGGAGGAGGCGAGACGCCCATGAGTGCGCTGGGATTGAGCAGGGGCGAGACGCCCTGGAGCATGGCGGTGGAAGGGACTGGCGAGACGCCGACCGCCTGGGTAATCCCCCGTGCGCTGAAGGAGGGAGGAGCGGCAGACGCCGCTGAATGTTCCCCGGTTCCAAACATGGAGAGGGGAGGGGCGATAGCCGCGCCGTAATCGCTAGCAGCGGTTTGAATATCGGCGGCGCGTGCTACAAAACCCGAAGCGGCGTGTGCTGCTGTTTCTCCCCCGCCCGTCTGGTCGGCTCGTATTTTTGGGGCGGCCTGCGGGGCGGGCGCCGCCGCGTCTTTCCCTTTGTTCCCGCTTGTAGGCGCGGTGGAAGAAGGAGAGGTGCGATCGGCTTTAGGCAGGCGTTTAGCTTTGCCAGTTTTAGAGTTGCCGGTCCGCTTCCTCTTTCCCGCTCCGGGGCCCCCTTTTTGCTTACCCTTAGCCTCGAAGGTATAGCTGCAGGATGGCTGCTCCTGCGAAGTTTGAGTGGGCTGCAAAAGACCCGGGTCCAGATCCCCCGGGACTATGAAGGGATCGGGCTGCCTGTCCGCCATCTTGGAATGGCGGGAAGGCAGGTATCCTAATGTAGGTTAAATTTAGGACAGAATTAGGGATAGATAATTAGTAGTAGATAAGTGATTATAGTAGTAGAATAGGAAGAAGAAGAAGAAGAAGAAGAGGAAGTAATCAGATTATTTTCTATTTTCTAGTAGGTCTGCGCAGAGCTGCGACTCTAGGCTGCTCTCCCGACGAGGCAGGAAACAAAACTGAAAGGAGGGGCGTTTCCCTCAAGGGACAGGAAGTTGAGTTTTGAGTCCTGCCTCCCGGAGAACGAGGAACGGAAAACACCCATTCTACAGATGTCCTTCTCCCTCTGAGCAGAAGAAGCCTTCACGGTAAGTAGCCAAGGCTCGATCCTATTACTGTTAGGTGGATCTGTAACTGGTTGACAGATCGCACCCAAAGAGTGCTTGTTAATGTCTTCTACCGTATTTGCTACCCCTCCCAATTTAGTATCATCTGCAAATGTAATAAGCATCCCTTCTATTCCTTCATCCAAATCATTTATAAAGACATTGAGACAGGGCCCAGCAAAGATCCCTGAGGAACGCCACTAGTCACTCCTCTCCAAGTGGATGAGGAACCATTAACAAGCACTCTTTGGGTGCGATCTGTCAACCAGTTACAGATCCACCTAACAGTAATAGGATCTAAACCATTTTCCCAATTTGTCGACAAGAATATTAGGTGGAACCTTATCAAAAGCCTTACTGAAACAAAGATAAACTATGTCTACAGCATTTCCCTGACCCAGCAAGGTAGTAACTTTCTCAAAAAAGGAGGTAAGATTACTCTGACATTACTTGTTCTTGAGAAACCCGTGCTGGCTCTTAGTATTTAGATCCATCCTTTCTAAATGCTCAAGGACTGACTGTTTGATGGTTTGTTCTAAAACTTTTCCTGGTATAGAAGTCAAGCTGATGGGTCAGTAGTTACCCAGATCCTCCTTTTTCCCCTTCTTGAAGATGGGGACATTTGCCCACCTCCAATCTTCTGGCTTCTCACCTGTTCTCCAAGACTTCTCAAAAATAATGGACAGAGGCTCAGAAATTACATCTGCAAGTTCTTTGCGCACCCTTGGATGCAATTCATCTGGCCCTGAGGACTTTGTTTCATTTAAAGAAACTAGGTGTTTGTGCACTACCCCAATACCAATCCTAGGCTGCAACTCCCTTCCCTCATCATGTGTTCTGTTCATGCCATGTTGAGCAACGTTTCCCTCGCAAGAAAAGACTGAGGAAAAGTAGGAATTGAGCAGTTCTGCCCTCGCTTCATCTCCTGTTACAGTTTCACTTTCCGGTCCCTACAATGGGCTTGTCTTGTCCTTGTTCTTATTCTGACTCTGTACATAGGAAAAGAACCCTTTAGCTTTTTAGCTTTCTATATGCAGGGGCATTTTCACAGGAAACATTCATATACAACACCACCCCAACAGTCTCAGAAAATCTTTGCCAGGGTTTCCTGCTGCTTGGGCAGATTGTTCCTTAGTTCACACTCACCCAACATGGGGAGGGTACCTTGACCCCAGGCGCTCGGTCCTTTTGCCTTCTTTCACTCTTCTCTGTGCCACCTTGTTTGTGCCTTTATTTGGCTTATAGTTCACTCAGTGTTGCCTCAGCACACGAACAATGTGCTAAATATTGTTCTCTACCCTGGTCATCAAAAGCCATTTTACCCATTCCGCTTGGCACAAAAGGTTACCAAACCAGTCTGTTTTATGCCTGTTTCAGGGGTGGGTTTGCCTAGGCTGCTGCTTTTTGTTTTTGTTTCCTTAGGTGGTGTCGCACATTGCTCGAAGCCAGTTTTCATGCTTATGTTGGCTTAGATCCTAAGTCTTCTTTCTCTTTGTCTGTAGTGGAAGCAGCCCTCTGTTATAGACCACATTCCTATATCACTAAACACTTTTTCACTCATTGAAAGAGATCGGCCTTGCATGAGAAGAAGTGCATGATGCCACAGGAACACACCCCATGGCCTTTGTGCTGGAAGAGGGCACCACACAATCAGAAACAAGGCTTAAGAGCCAAGCCGTTTATTTCTCCATGTCTCAGTGTAAGCTAATTATTTTAAGGCCAGTTCCCGGCATTCTATCACTCTAGGCTGTCCAAGGGACAAAATCCAGGAAGAGGAAAGGTCAACAGACTCTATACAATATGAACGGGATCATCAGGAGCAGAGAGTTGGCTTAGAAGAAGAATGTGCCATTATGTTCTAACCGACTCATGGGGACCCTATCTAGGGGGCGTTCCAGGCAATAGACAAGCAAAGGTGGTTTGCTGTTGCCTTCCTCTGTATACAAATCACAGCTTTCCCCAGTGGTCTCCCATCCAGGTACTAACTGTGGCCTACCCTGCTTTTTAGGGGTTTATGGAGATGAGCTGGGTGCTAGCTGACCACATTCTGATTCTGCAGTTTGCCAAAATGTGAAAGGAGCATAAATTATTTCATTGTACATCGAAGCAGCACACCAGTGGCAAATGGAACCCTTGTCAGCAAGAATATAGAGATCCTAGTCATTAGTGATACATTTCTTTTAAAAAACAAAAGTTGCAGACATCTGCCATCTGTTTGCAAACTGCATTGCCAGTTACACTGTACTCATTTTTTTTAAAAGCATACATTACTACTCATAACATTTTTAAACAACACTTCATGCATTGTTTCTACAAACAGGATTAGTAGCTGGTGTTCATCTAAAATTAATTATTGCTAATTTCTAAAGTACAGTGCTAAAAGCTTTTTTTAAAAGTGAAATGTTTATGGCAGAAGTTAGCAAGGGATGGGGGTAAATGCAGATGCACTAAAACAACCCATCTAGACCTATGTTGACTGTGGAAAAAGAATAAACATATATAAAATCAAAATGAGGAGTCAGACAGCATCATCACCTTGAATCATACTGTGGGAGTGGAGAGGAAAAGCTGCAAAATAATTTAGAAAGCAAATTGGGAAAGATTAATGCAAGATAATTAATTAGAAGCAAGCAACAGAAGATGTCAATCATAAGCAAAGAAAAATAACAAAAGCAGAGTATTTTGATTTGAGCTTGTTTTTTTTTTTAAGCAATTCTCTTTCCATTTTTAGAATACATATACTTCATGTTAAAGAGATCAGACTAGGTGTCCATGGCCAATGGTCTGGCTCAGTTAAAACCACAAAAGGGGTCCGCCAAGGCTGTATTTTGGCCTTACTGCTTTTTAACCTACACATAAATGATATGTAAAATTCCTGTCAGGTCCTCATTTCTTTCCAGTCAAAGTAGGTGGGAATGCTATTTCAATTTTGCTCTATGCAGATGACATACTGCTAATTTCCCATACCCAAATTGGCCTTAGAAGGCTGTTGAGACAGTTCAGCTCCTACTGTAATGAAAATCTATTCCATGTTAATTATGATAAAACCAAGATTATGGTTTTTGGTAGAAGATCACATTATTATAAATGGACAATGGATGAGAAACCCTTAGAACAGGTGTCTAGCTTTAAATATTTAGGGGAGATGTTTCATCAGTCAGGCTCTTGGACAACTCATATTGACTACGCTAAGCATAACCTTGAAAAAGCTGTCCTTGGTCTTCTTAGATTTTATAGGAGAAGAGGAGACTGTCTGATTCTTCCAACTATAGAAATTTATAAAATGAAATTACTGCCCCAACTTCTATATGGAGCACTGGTTTGGGGTCTTGGACCGTACCAAAACAAATTTGCACACCGGTTGTTAGTGGTCCCAACATCAACACCTTCAGCTATGGCTAGAGTAGAATTAACTCTACCCTCAATAACAACCCTGTTAATAAAACAGCCATTAATTACTGGCTGAACATCTTTTGTACATCCCCAGGCCTTTTGACCTTGGCGTATGAAGAGATGAAGAACAACTCATGGCGTAGTTCTGTGTTGAGACTGGTGGCTAGTCTTGGCTTCTCAGTAGAATATTTGAGGACCCTCGGATTCTATGCAGCCAAACTACGCATAAAACAAAGTTAGATCAGAGTGCTCAAACTGATATAGGTCTTGTAGGCAATTTGAGAACATCAATACTTTATAGACAGCTTCTCTCTCTCCCCTGACTCTTCCAGAGTATTTCACCAGTTTAAGGAACTGCAAGCACAGAAAGGCCTTCACCAGGGCATGCTTAGATATTCTGCCGCTCACAGTCTTGGAAGGCTATATGGGATCCCATATAGGAAACGAGTATGCTCCTGTGATCAAAAGTCTATTGAGGATCTATCCCACATCACATTCCAATGTCCAAGATATGAGGATGAGCATAACTGATTTTTGCAGCCCATATTATCCAGTTTCCCAGGAAGGTCAGATTAGGAGAAATTAGTCATATTATTGAAAGACAGAGACAAATACATTACTTCTCAAATGGCAAGATTTCATGAAGCATAAAAAGATGATGGGACATGCTGACCATAATATCTCTGACCCATAATTGCTCATTTGTCATCTTTTATTTGTCTCTGGATTACATGATCTTTCCTTCCTATTATATTTTAATGATGAATTTGTATTTGCATTTTAATATTTTATGGGAAATGTTTAATTTTTCAACCTATGTTATGTTACTTTTTTAATGTTATTGATTTTGTTTTGGCGGAATTTCTACCTTATTCTGTATTATTGCTATGGCTTTTTTTTGCTAATGCAATAAAGACTTGAGGATGATGTTAAAATGTATGGGAGGAAAGCGACCATTGTGCTTGCATAGAATGACCGTTTTTCAGTTAAGTAATAAAGGTGGACATTAAAAAGAAATGTGCCAGAACCCATAAGCCACCTATAAAAGTGCACTTTACATCATAATGATCAAGTCTGATGGATAAAAGAACAATCTGTAGCAATGATATTGATAGGTCAACATCCCAGCCTTCAGAATTATTTTATAATTATCGCAGTAGTACTTTTCCCAGTTTAATTAAGGATGCCTTGAACTAAATAAAAGTTATTGCATTTTAAAAAACCAACCTTTAGGATTTATATGTATATATTTGAAAGCATGGATGCATCCACATTTTGGCTTTTTGCACCAACATTTCCGTATTTCCATCTGACCCTTCTGTAAACTGTGGATATCAGAGCAAAATTAAAACAAAATGTTCCAAGCAAAATGCCTGTGGAACACTTTTGTTAATTGGGCAAAAAAAACAAAAAAAAAACCCTGCCTCTATGATCTCCCCATGTTTGCTGCCATGTGGAACAGAAAGCCAAGATGCGATAGTTATGATAGGGCTTTGGATCAGGGAGATGTGGGACCAGGAGACGTGAACTGAAAAAAAATCTTCTGCACAAAGTTTGCTGGGTGATTTGGCTTAGACCCTTATCTCTCAGTCAAAATGATCTGCTAGAGGTATTTTGAAGGTGGAGGGTCATGCACGCTGCCCTGAACAACTCAGAAGAAGGGTGAGATAAAAATGCCAAGAGAATGTTTACTACTAATAATAAGGGCTCATGGATTCTTATGCACCTGTACTCCTAAACAGGCCATTTTCAGCCCTCAAAATCAGGAGGTGGAGACTAGACACACTGTAGAGACTTAACATACAGGGCTCAACTTACAAGCCATGTATCCATCCTCCCTAAAGGCCAAGGGTGAGTAGGAGGGCATTTTGAAACTTGACTGCCCAATCATACAATATCTTCACCTAATTTTTTATATGGACTAACAAGTCCCATCCTAAGGTGAGTTAAACCCTTTTAAATTCACTGATTTCTATGTACTTAGAAAAATGTAACTCTGCTTAAGACGGCACTGTTAGTAAGTTATCATTCCATTTGCATTTGATGTGGAACTTGCAAATGCACCATGACCACAGGCTCTTTCCATCAGTGAAAAAAAAGAAAATATGTTGTGTAGAAGGACTGACAGTCACATTCTAGAACAGGTATGGCAATCTGAGACACGCAAGTCATGAATATGGGTGGGGTGCCGCTAAATGCAGAACCAGCAAGTACACTTTTAACATGCCTATAGGTCCAACATCTATTTTGATAGCTGGCACACTTGTTTTTGACGCGCATCACCTTAGTACCTTACACAGCAGTAGCCATGTGACAAAAAGAGAAGAGGTGTTTATTATCCTAACAAACCAGTAATTCAGTAGGGGACATTATTGCAAAGCCTTTTGTGAAATTAATCCATGTTAGTTTGGAGAGCAAAAATAAACCTTAAAGAACAGCAAGTTTTTAATCTAGTATAGGCTTTTGTGGACTAGGGCACCCATTTCAGCAGATTCATGTCAGGTACTGCCAAAGTGTGCTTCCCATCACAAAAGCTTGGGCTAGAATAAAGACCCCTCTTGTTGGGTGTTTTTTTTGGGGGGGGGGGCGTAAAGAGCATTTGAGTTCTTGCTGCTTCTCCCCACCCCCACCCCCAACACAGACTCTTAAGTACAAGAACTCCTAATTCCCAAGGAGTAATCTTTTTAAGATGCTGATTGAGATCTGGTGATATTTCAAGGTTAAAAACAAACTTCCTGTGCTGCAAGAATCTTCAACCTCTGCAAACAGCCAAACCCCATCAGAAGCGTCTCTTACTCAGTAGCATAATATGAGATGCACCCTTTTAAATGCAATTGCGTGGTATCTATTTTCATATGCTAAAGGGTGTGTCAGCTAAGAATATCAATGTCACCAACACTATTGGAATGGCATTTACTCTGAATATCTTTTTCTTCAGCAGGACTCTCTCCATCTCTGTAAAGGCAAATATAACTTGAGGACCCAGAGACTAATATTTTATTTTCCTGCAATAAATTGATTTAAAATACCTCACTTGAGCTCAAGTAGAAAATACAAGTCATAAAAATGAGGCATGGTTATAAAGATGTACATGACATTTCACTTCTTATTTGGCAAATATCGACTTGCAACTACAATGTTACCAAAACATAGATGAGTTTTTGAACTTCCGTTTAAAAGAAAGAGGATCCTGCAATGTGCATTTTGAAAACAACTTTTGAATTCTGTATCTTTTACTATTAGAAATGATCATAGGGTCAGAAGGGATTTAGGAAAGAGAATACGGCATAACTATAAAAACACAATTCTTATTAAGATCAGAAAATGAAATATTGAGCACCCTGTGAAAGTAAGAGGAATTACCCCGAAGTAACTAAAAGAAGTATGTTTTAGCATTTTTAAAATCAAATAAGGAACTTTTATAAATATAACAAACCTTGCAACTAACTAGCCAATTCAAATGAAGTTAAGCCTGCTTAAGCCAAACTGAAATCCAAGGGACCTCAAAACTGTGCACACTGACTTTCCCCCCCTGAATTGATCTCATCATGTGTATAATCATCATAATGATCATAATCAATGACAAACATTTGACTACATTCAACATTAGGCCCCCAAAACAAAATTCAATTTATTCCTAAATGATATGCAATATCTATTTATGACTCATAAACAGCTTAGATTTGATGTAATTCTACTTTCTAGTCCCATCCCCCAGTCTCTTCCCAAAATGCTGCAAAATGCTTGGCCATTTCACATGGGCGATGTCTGGGTCTTGGTAATCAGGAAAACTTTCAGCAGTTCCACTGGATACAAAGAAAATAAGAAGGGTCTATAGGCACATGGGCTTCCAAGCAAAACATGGATACGCTGAGTTGCTTCCAGCTCTTCAACGTAGCCATGGATTGGTTTGCGCATTTGGCAGTGTCTCCACATTTCTGCAGCACAATCCACCGTGGGCTTGTCTGCCCTTGGCAGCATTTTGCACAGCCAGAACAGCTGGAAACATGCATAGCCATTCTCATGTGTATATCAAATTTATATAAAACCACTGCTGTGTGACTGCAGGCACATGCAAGCCTTGGGACAACGGACTGAGGAGAATTGGCTGCAGACAGAGCCATGAGTGAAATGGGGAGTTAAAATGGCCCTGGAACAAGCTGAGTGGAGTTGCTGCTGCAGTATGGCATACCAGCACTTCAGCTGAACTCACCCACTGCTTCCTCCCGCAAACTAGCGGGAGTAGGAAACAGACGAGGTGACACTGATTATCATTCTTGTTGAAGGGGCTGAGCCAAGTGGCCCCTGAAGCACTAGCAGAGATTCTGGGGGTTGACTTGCTTGCTCCCAGATCATAGAGGTCCTCTAGAGCCACGCCCCCCTGGGTCCTCTAGAGCCACGCCCCCCTGGGAAATTTCCCCATAAGTTCAAAGGTCAGTCTGTCCCTGGACACTGCCACATATGTAAAGCAGTCTCTCTCTCTCTCTCCATGAATAAACCCTTTCCTTGGGAGTGACTTCCAAGGCAGTTAGTGGCCTTAAATGTGTCTTGGTAAGCAACCTAAAGGGGCAGAAAGACAGGGTAAAAATGTTGTTGACAACAACATTAATCATAATTTCTTCTACACAGCTGTTTTGGCTTCTAACACTAAGTTGTTGTTTTTTCTTTTTTTGTTCCAACAATGCTTACAGTTGTGTTACAGATTTAATCAAATTTTGTAAGTTACTTACCCAGAATGGATAGGACTGGAGACAAGGTTAACGTTATCCAAGGTGTCTACAGCCCAGCTATAATGTCTGAGTGAGTCAGAGTCGAATTCCCTTGGAAACGTCAGGTGCTTCAAAGGCAAGCAGAAATGTCAAAGTCAGTTGGGGGGTGGGTGGGGAGAAAACATTATCTATGATTTACCCCAAGCAAAAGAGAGCAAACTGTCAGGTGCTTCAAAGGCAAGCAGAAATGTCAAAGTCAGTTGGGGGGTGGGTGGGGAGAAAACATTATCTATGATTTACCCCAAGCAAAAGAGAGCAAACTGTTCCCAGCACTCAACAGTACCCATAATGATTATGAATCATTTATATAGCACTTTTGTTTTTGTTAGGTCACTTAATACTTGTTACACAATTCCAGGCAGAAATAAAGTGGCCTCTCTATTACCAGCAACCTTTGAAGCTTTCCTCCAACCTAGGAATCATAGAGTTGGAAGGGACCATCAGGGTCAGTTAGTTCAACCCCCTACACAATGCAGGAAATTCACAACTACCTCCCCCACACAACCCCTACTCCATGCCCAGAAGATTGCCACGATGCCCTCCCTTCTCATGAACTGCCTAAGGTCATAGAATCAGCATTGCTGACAGATGGCCATCTAGCCTCTCCTTAAAAACCTCCAGGGAAGGGGAGCTTACCACCTCCCGAGGAAGCCTGTTCCACTGAAGAACCGCTCTAACGATTAGAAAATTCTTCCTAATGACTAGACAGAAACTCTTTTGATTTCATTTCAACCCATTGGTTCTGGTCCGACCTTCTGGGGCAACAGAAAATAACTCAGCACCATCCTCTATATGACAGCCCTTCAAGTACTTGAAGATGGTTATCATATCCCCTCTCAGTCTTCTCCTCTTCAGGCTAAACATACCCAGCTCCTTCAACCTTTCCTCATAGGACTTGGTCTCCAGACCTCTCACCATCTTTGTTGCCCTCCTCTGGACAGCCTTCCCCCAATAGGAAAAGTTACTTAAGTTGAATTTACTCCAGCCTAAGTAGGATATCGTAACAAGCTCAGGGGTGAGTAGTCATTTGAGCCACAGAAAGCCACACTGAAACCAAAGCACTGCACCACACTGGGGACTTTATTAGCAATGGGTGTGTGTAAAGTGCCATGAAGTCACAGCTGACTTAAGGCAACCCAGAAAGGATTTCAAGGCAAAAGATTAAGTTAGCAGAGGTGGTTTGCCATTGCCTTCCTCTGCATAATGACCCTGGTATGCCTTGACGATCTCCCATCTAAGTACTAACCAGGACTGATCCTGCTTAGCTTTCTAGATCTGACGAGATCAGGCTAGCCTGTGCCATCCAGGTCAGGGCTTTATTAGCAACACCCTAAGTAACTATAATTCTACCTTAAAATTATATTCAAATTAAGGACATGCTTCTCACATATTCAACATGGAGCATGCTTGTAGAGCCATGGCCCGCCCACTCCTTTAATACATTTCAAAGAATATCTAAATGCACTAGGTAACAGGTGAACCTGAGATCTAGAAGGCAGGGGAGGAGTTTGGGCATCCACAAACGCCACTTTATTTTCCTATATCAATTTGAACAAAAGAGGTCATGGCTCAGCGGAGTTCATACTTTGCACAAAGAAGCTTCAAACTCTGAGATCCCTAGTCAGAAGTTTTCATCTAACCAGGTGCTGGGAAAGACCTTTTTCTACTGGCTTATTTTATGGCAGCATCCATTTTCTACTGGTTTATTTTATGGCACCATCCCGTCATTACAATCCATTCCACGATATGCCTGCTTTGCTTCAGCGACGGCACTGCGTCATATCCCTTTATACTCCCCCTCTGTTTCTGTGACTGCCACTTAGAAATGCAAAGTGAGGCAGACCATAGGGTAGGGCAGGCAGGAAAGCATGAGACTGCTGGCCCACCACACACTGAACTTCGCACCAAGGACTTAGATGGCTTTGTGCCATCACTGCAAAATAAGCAACAGCGGGCAGCAAAAAAGGTATTCCATGAAGGAGAGTCCATTTCCCCTTTTTGTACTTTGGATCAATATTGCATCCTAACTGGAATGCAGTGCTTGGCTACATGGTTTTTGGAGAGGGGGGCGGGCAGCTCAAACCTCATGGACTCACATACTCAAAACTGGCACAAACCCACCTGAGAATCACATAAAAGGTTGGTTCAGATGCAACTGCCAATCCATGGCTTGGCACTATGAGAATGAGCCCTCCCTCCTACCTCAAAGGCTCACACTCAATGACATATGCATGTGCCATCAAGTTGTACCTGACTTATGCCGAACCAAGAAAGGGAGGCAGGTAGAAGCAGAGGTGGTTTGATATTGCCTTCATCTGAAGAGTCGTCCTTGGTGGTCACCCATCCAAGCACTGACCCTGCTTAGCTTCCGAGATCTGACAAGATCAGGCTATAACACGCCACCTTTCCAAGAATCAATTGTGTATGTGTTGTCAAGTTGCTTGACTCAACTCATGGCAACCATATCAATCAATGTCCTCCAAAACGTCCTATTGTTAACAGCCTAGTTCAGGTCTCGCAAACTGAGGGCCGTGGCTTCCTTGATTGAGTCAATCCATCTCATGTTGGGTCTTCCTATTTTCCTGCTGCCTTAAACTTTTCCTAGCATTATTGTCTTTTCCAGTGACTCATCTTCTCATATTGTGACAAAATAAGATAGCCTCTGTTTAGTCATTTTAGCTTCTAGGGAGAATTCAGGCTTGATTTGATCTAGAACCCACTTATTTGAATTAGTAACTGCCAATTTCACATGATTTTCTGTTCCAGCCCAACTAGCAAACTATTGTTTGTACTTCCCATCCAAAGCAGAATTGCAGACCATAGTTGGAAGCTTCATTTGGAGGGGTAGCACAAACCATTGTTTTCTGGTTTAAACGTGATAGAAACCTACACTTTGATCTCAAGAGGAAACCTTGTGGCTAGCTGGTATAGTATGTGGAAAGAGGTAAGAAGGGGAGGAGGGAGGCAGAAAATGAACCCAGGGCTCATATCTTGGTGTGCTATTACAACTGAACTAACAGATAAGGAGCCTATCATTTGGTACAAAAAAATAATGGAACTCAATCTGACAGTTATATGGTATACCATTCTGTGAGTTTTATAAATACATTGTTTCCTGGCTGAAAATAAAGCATGAATAATAGGGCTACCAGGTCCCCCTTCTCCACTGGCGGGAGCTTCGTTGTGGTGGGGCTGGGAGGTGATTGGCGCAATAACTTGGGGTAAACCCAGAAGTGATGAGGACGCTCTAGCACATTCCACCAAAATCTCTATCGCCCCCCCTTCAGCTGGCCTGCTTCTGCCAGCCAGCCAGCTGAGAGGCGGTGGGCAGCCCCCTTAACTGGAGGGCAATTGCCCACCATTACCTGGTATCTGGCAATCCTAATGAATAAAGACAGTGAATGCTGTGACTACATGAGATCTGCTGGTGTCTATTATAATTCAACCTCCAAGCTCAAAGACTGCTTCAAAAATAATTTTTTTAGGTTCCTGTGTCAGAAATAATTCATCAGATCCATTTTGGTGCCCTGCTCAGGGATGAAGTCAGTTGTACGTTAGGGACATTTTATTTCTCTGTCTTCCCCTGAGATGATTTTTTTCAGGAGAAAAAAAAGCTCAATTTAATGCTACCTACAGGCTTCAGAGTATTTCTTGCTTTTAGTGTTTTGCTTTCAGATGTTGAAAACAATCATCCACATTTTTGTTCTAAGGTCACTTCACACATTAAGCAGAGGCAAACTTGAAATCTACTGACAGCAGGCTCAACTAGGGTTGCCAACCTCCAGGTACTATCTGGAGATCTCCTGCTATTACAAGTGATCTCCAGCCGATAGAGATCAGTTCACCTGGAGAAAATGGCTGCTTTGGCAATTGAACTCTATGGCATTGAAGTCCCTCCCCTCCCCAACCCCCCCTCCTCAGGCTCCACCCCAAAAACCTCCCACCAGCGGCAAAGAGGGACCTGGCAACCCTAGGCTCAACAGTTAAGAATGCCACCCTGACAAATTAACCTTAAGTTTTTAGGTGTATAATAGACGTTAAGTTAAAACAAACAAACAAACCTAGAAATGTAATATCCGAAGTGGCCTGCAGCACACTCATAATAATGCTTAAAGTCTAGGTCCTTTAAATGGCTACTTTGGAGGGTGGACTCTATGACATTATATCCTAATGAGGGCCCTCCCCTCCCCAAAACCCACTGTCCTCAGCCTTCACCCCCAAAATCTCCAGGTATTTCTCAACCTGGAGTTGGCAACCCTAGTAACATAGCAACAAGCTTGGGGGTAGGGTTGTCATCTCTGGAGTGTGAAATTCTTAGAGATTTGGGGGGGAACCTAAGGAAGGTGGGGTTTAGGGAGGGACCTCAACGGAGTATAATGCCACAGATTCCACCCTCCAAAGCAGCCATTTCCTGCAGGGAAACTGATCTCTGTTGTCTGGAGATGAGTTGTGATTCCAGGCGATCCCCAGGCCCCACCTGGAGGTTGGCAACCTTACCTGGATGGGTCTGCTTTCTTTGTCTCTTGTTAGTAACTTTAGCCTTCCATTTCATTTGGGGTCATTACCTTTATTTTCAGAAAGGTATAAAATTATATAAACTTAATCCTTTAATAACATTCAGTATATTCTCCTAAAACACAAGAGGGATAGTTCATTTGTGTTTCAGGCCCTGGCTATTACTGTGTTTCAATCTGAAGGTTTTGTAAAAGAAGAGTTAGACCTCAACTGACCTGAGCAAGAGACTCATCCCCTTGATCTGAAACTAAATGGTCCTACATGGTAAAAACTCGAGTTACCAGCTCAATATCTGTTTAAGCAATGAAGATAAGAAGGCACAACATATTCAAGAGGTTGGATCCCATGTATCTTTTCTACCAGTGCAGGCACTTTCTTCAGGAAGGAGGAGCAGGATTGCCAACTCCAGGTTGGGAAATTCCTGGTGATTTGGGGATGGAGACTGGGAAGGGCAGGGTTTGGGGAGGGACTTTAGAGGGGTTCATTGCCATAGAGTCTCACTTCCAAAGCACCCATTTTCTCCATGGGAACTGATCTATGCCACCTGGAGATCAACTGTAATTCCAGGAGATCACCATGCCCTAGCAAGGAGCCTTCCAGAATGAGGAAGTGCCTAAGGAGAGAGTGTTATCACCAAGCACAGGAGCTGTTACCACATGCTCTGTTCCTATCCCAGCACTGTGGACTGGTCTGTAGCGTTGCTAGCATATATAGCCTAAAAATATATCAAATTCTTGCAATGTATGCTAATTAAACTTAGTCTCCTGCCCGGGGTATGGCAAGTGTCTCACTGAGAATTGAAAGTACAGCAGATACTGTGAGCTCTAAGCTGATCCAGGCAGCCGGCAAACGCCAGCCGACCCTTAAGGTCAACACAGATAGCAAACGGAAAAGTTCGGTCCCTTTAAAACTCGGCTTCAGTGGGGGTAACAGAACTCCATTATAAGCATCTTTATGAGATTTTCTCACCATATTATAATTAATGGGCTTGACATTGAAGATCTGATTATATCAGCAAACCTTGCCTCTGGCCATGTAAAGAAACCTTGTGAAGTGGAAAAAGGATTAACATGATGTTATGAGAAAGTTTTAAAGGTTTAAAGTTGTTTTGAGAAAGTCTGAAGACCCTTGAGAAGATGTCATAAGAAGATTAATGGTGTAAAACCACAGATTAAGGTTTCCCATAAGGGGTTAGAAATTGTTCCATAGGGGGAGTTCTTTAGCAGACTATGCTGAAATGCTGTCTGTCTGTCTAAAGAATTGTCCCCAGCATGGCACATCTAGAGGTATGTGAACTTGGTATTTCTATTGTAACTTTTACTGAACAGATCTGCTTAAACTTTGTAATATTCTGTTAGGTTTTCCCCCTACAATGTTAGTTTTTTCCTACAGTGAAACTGTCATATATTTGTAACTGATGTGTTTTTTATGTTCTACCTTTACATCTTTTTTATACTGAAGTTTCTACAATAAAAAAGAATTTTTACATTCAAAGCTTGTATCACTACTTATGGGGTAACTGGTTAAGTAAGATATCGTTGTTGTTTTTTTTAGCAAAATACAACATCTAGAAACCTAGTTACCTTTCTCAGTACTGACTGCTTCAGGTCCGTTAACGGCAGATAGATTTGTTGATAGTTGTGGTATTTGATTATTATTTTTTTGGTGCTTGTTTTTAACCCTGCAAGCTGCTTTGAGATTGCATTGTGCGCAGAAGAGCAGGTTAAAGGTATCCAGGTAAATAAATAAAATCCTCTGGATGCAAGAGGTTCTTCCACTGTCTTGTGACAGGAGGTGGCTCTTTCTACCAGAGGAAAGCACCACCACTAGCAGGATCAAACCCAGTACTGTTTTTAGTCATACCTTCAGGAAGTTTTGTGTGGGAGGTAAAAGCACATAAGAATGAAACCCATGGGGTCATTACAAACCCAACATACTATCCTTCTATAGTTGTACTGCTATTTTTTTAAAATCCTTCATACAATTTCATATTCTACATTAAACGGGAGTCATTCTCAAACACACCTCCCTCTTTTTTAAAACAAAACCCTATGCTTCAACTCAGTGACCTCAATGCTTTTTTTTTTAAAAAAAGTCAGAGTTACAATTAAAATTTGCCATTCCTGCCAAAAAACCAGGGAAGTCAGGAATTGTAATTCAAGCCTACCGAAAGCCACTGTGGGCAGACAAACTTGCTAAGCATGGCAGGAATACCAAAATATTGCTATCCAGGTCACTGCACAAGAATGCTACATTTAAACTTTTAATGAGCGCCGCTTCTCAAAACCCTTTAATTAAAGAACGAGGGACTGTTTCGTAATCTTCCCTTGCAGAAAACACCATTCTATAAAGATACTCTCATAACCATAAACACATCACTGTCTTGACTTTAAAATCAAAAGGAATATTCTGAAACATTCAGGCAGTTGGACTCAAACAGATTCTGGCAGAAGGGAAAGGGATAGAGACGTCCAAAGAGACGTTCAGCATTTGACTGGGGGTGTGGAGGGCACCATTTCACCAGCTAGCCACAAGGTAAACAGAGACCAAACCTCGCCCACAGCCTTATGACAATAAGGAAGGAGAGAGAAGCAAGAGGAATGGGAAAGCTGGAAGACGTAGGTCAGAGGGATAATTTTTTTTAAAAGCAGATGATCAGACAATATTTGAGAATAGGAAGAGGTAATGCAGTGTGCACCCTGACCTGGATGGCCCAGGCTAGCCTGATCTCGTCCGATCTCAGAAGCTAAGCAGGGTCAGCCCTGGTTAGTATTTGGATGGGGAGACCACCAAGGAAGGCCAGGGTTGCAGTGCAGAGGAAGGCACTGGCAAACCGGTTAGTCTCTTGCCTTGAAAACCCCATAAGGGGTCCCCATAAGTCGGCTGCAACTTGACGGCACTTTACACACACACACACAATGCAGTGCGCACATCAGAAGGAAAGGTCTTGCATAGGCTGAGAGAAGAAAGAAAGGAACGAGGAGGAGAAGCCCCTCAGCAACCAACGTTAGTTTCATAAAGGAAGAAGGTCGCAGAATAATGAACAAAGAAAGCAGGAGAACAGAGAGGGAGAGAGAGAGAGAGAGAGAAATCACAATTTCACAAATGGGTCAACGCCTCATAAGCACCTAGCAACATCCCACTATCCCTTCACGTCCCGCCTGACTCATCCCTCACATTCCTTTATTCTCCACAATTCTCAACCAGACATCAATATGACCTCACATTCCTCACACACACTTTTCGTAACAGGGGAAAACAAACCTCACCCCCCCCCCAGCACTGCAACCCCCCCAACGAGCTCCAGCATTCGACAGCAATTTTTTTTAAGCTGAATGACCCCACATAGAGTTCCATCCAGGCATGTCAGGCAACTCAGGAGTTTTGTGTAGGTGGGCCCTTAAAGGAGTTTGGGAATTTCAGCCACCTCGTGCCCAAAGAAAATCTCTCTCACCATAAAAGCACCCTCTTGAACGCTACCCGTATGTACAAGCATGCTTGTAAAAACTATCAAAGGCTCGGAACCATCTCCTGGGGATATAACCAGTATAACGTCCTGATAAAAGAGCACGGAGGACATTTCTATGTTATCTGGTCCACTATTTCACGTAAACAGATACAACAAAAAGAAGGTCATCTGTTGTGCCGAGAAAACACTGCTAACCTTTCCATTCAAAGGTGCTTTCCATTCATAGGTGCTTAAATCAATTTTCGATCGAACTGTGGAAAGGCAAAACCTGCTTGTTATAGTTTGTAAAGTACAAGTATTCTACAGTTATAAACTTGCCTGACCTATTAATCTGAAAACCATGGAGTTAGGGATAAACCTCTTAGAGAGACAGTTCTTTTGCTACCAGTCATTTAAATGTTGGATATAATTATTTTGGGAGGAGTTTGCAAACTCTGAAATTTCAACATAGCTATTGTTTTCTGCCTAGAAGCACAGAATGTTGGCGGTACAAAGTTCGCTACTTTCCCTAATCTATCTGTAACTTTGGCCAAGCTGTTGCTTGCTTAGGATTGCTGAAGATTGCAGTGCGAAGGAGACAGAAAGGGGCTGCGGCATACATTAAGAAGAGGGCAGAAACCACAAGAATTCTGAAGCTGAGGACCAAACTAAATGGTACATGCAGATGTGCGTAAAAAAATACCAACAGCCATTTTCTGACAGAAAAAAAAGAATGCTGTTCCCCTATGTCAATATACCTCCAAGCCAGCCCCAAGTGCAGAAAAGACATGTTTGCAAGGATAAACGTGCCTTTAGAACCCTACAAGGGAAAAGCAGATTGGGGGTGGGGAAGATTTGGAGTGGAGAACTGGCATTTTAAGCACACCTTCCCCCACCTGGTTGATTCCCCACTCTCAAACTGGTGGCTTTACTCTAAAAAAGAATTGTTGCTGAGACTTTAATACATTCGTTTGCATGTCCTAAATCTTTAGTTAGGGCCCCATTCCCAACTCTTCAAATACCCACGATCTTCCTCCAGGGGAAAATTAAGACATGACTTTATCCAGAGCATAAGATCAAAGTAATCAGCCTTATCCAACAATAGGGGCAAACAATAAGGACACTATTCTGCTCCTGTTCCTGGTCACAGAGAAACTGTGGCTTCCAAAGCTAGGCTGAAGGGTCACCAGAGCAGACTGCTGTTTTGATATTTCATCTAGAAGAATGCTAAAATCCTTCTTGAATAACAACGGATGGTTGCCTGAACACTACAGTTTCTTAAACTGTCTGTCTACCATACTGGACAAAATGCACCAAGAAATCCATTGTAAAAGGAACAAACTGTCACAGGCAGCCTCTGAGGTAAATTGCAGAGAAAATTATTTCCTGGTAGCTGTAAAGCACTTTATATACTATACGATATGCCCCACCCAAGTCAGACGTTAAACAGACTGTGTGCAAAACGATCCTATGGTATCATATGCAAGACCTGGAAACTGCATGACCATGGCTGCTACCAATCTGAACAAACGTATTTCATGAGAAGTACTCTGTCCATTCTGAATGCTCTTCTGTGATATGAGAAGGTCAATTCCTTCCACACCTTTAACACCCGTGCAGCAAAAACAAGCAAGCCTCTTGTTTAACTGAACACTCCACATGCTGGCAAACAGTAGTATCTATATGTAGCCTGAATGGCCTCCCTGGAATTCCATGCAGCCACACTGGCCTTGCGCCTTTCAGCTGCAGAAGCAAGGTGCCCAACCCCAGAAGCAAACAGACCCAGCTTTAATTTAGCTCCAGAGTTCAGCAAATCTCTAATGAATCACCTAACTGTAATATGATCTATTCAGGTCTTGAAAGTCAAAAAGCAATTGCACTTCCACCAGTGAAATGCAGCACTTAATATCACAGGCACATGGTTCAATTCACAAAAAAGATAACAATATTATTTATTCCCAAAATTTATACCCCACCTTTCTTCTCCACCAAAATATACATGACAAAATCACATTTTAAAACCATGAAAACCAACCCTCTCCCACAAACACATATCACTGAAACAAATTAAAAACAGAGTTAAGGTATGTACAAAGACATAAAAACAGCAATTAAAACATTGGTCAGGAAGGAGTGATCACTGAGGGAATGCCAAATGAAACAAAAAAGTCTTCACCCACTGGCAGAAGTTGGCAACAGAAGGGGGCAGACAAGTCTCCCTGGAGAGAGTTTCAGACCTTTGGTGTCATGACCAAGAAGGCCTCTCCTGGACTGCCATCTGCCTAACCTCTGAAGGTTGGGGCATCCAAAGCAGGGCCTCCAAAGTTGACTGTAGCAATCAAGACAGCTGATAAATAACAAAACTGGCCAGAACTGGGATTGATGTTGGAGCGGAACAACTGGATGGGTTACAGAGCCGGCCAGCCACGGTAGGAAAAAGGGAGCTGATGGGAACAGGGAAGCAGACACAGACCCCCCCCCCCACCCACACACACTTGGAACATAAGACATAGGACTAGAAATAACTCACCTGGTCTTTCGATGGCACCAGCAGTTCTTCGATCATCATGCTGTCCCGAGCGAAGGAGCTTCTGTTCAGAGTGTAGGACCCGGCCGAACTAAAGGAGCGGAGGCTGATTGTATTTACAATTTACCACACAAAGTTAATGTGATAATGAGATGGAGAAAAGAAAAATTAATGCATGCAACTTCCAGGGAACCAGCAAAAAAAGTGGTGTGCTATAAATAAATGTTTATACAAATTTTTCAATGAGGCTAAAAAAATATAATAATTCACATAACTTCTTTAAAAATTGGTTTTCTCCCATGGATGTTAGAGTCATCTAAATCAGTGCATTATATAGTTGACTTTCAGTGAAATGTTTGCAAACATATATTCAGATATGTAGAGCGTGATTCAAAGCATTTGTGCTCAAAAGGGAATTTCTACTCAAGTTACTGTATAGTAAGTGTGTTTAGGACCTCTCTACAAAAACTACTGATAAGTGCTGAGGTGCCTGTATAAATGGGATTCTGCGTGGCTTGTTTTATTTTGTTCCGTGTGGGGAAGAAAACACATCCAATACCTTTAAATTCTCATTAGGCTACTTCATCCTCTTGTCTCCCTGTGAATGGTAGCTTCTACAAGCAAGTCTCTTGTGCTTTGCAGACAAAATGCACCAGATCAGTGGTCTTCAACCTTTCTACACCCAGGGCCCACTTTTAACACCCCTGGTGGTAACATGGGACCCACTGAATGTGAGCACATGACAGGAAGTAACATGATAGCAGACTCGTGACATGAAGAGGAGGACAAAAGGAATCTCCTCCAGTTCTAAAAGATCTCGCCTTGCCATCTACTGCTCCTCTCCACAAGGCAGGGGGACGGGATGCTATTGTTCTCTACGCATGTACACAGGCAACCTGTCCCTCCAAAAACAACACAAAATGGCGGCTCTGTTGGGTTTTATCACCCAGCAGCTGGAGTTCTGCAAACTACTGGAGAGTTCTGATGCATACGCTGACGATCCTGCACTAGCGTGAGTCATCAATCTCAGCCACAAACCCACTAGGATGACCTTAGGCACATGACTCTTTTCTTAGCCTGACCATCTGAACTATGGAAATATTAGTACTTGCCTACCATACAGGGCTGTTGAAAAGAGAGTCAAGAAAAAGTATGTGAAGCATTCCGAGTATGTGAAATATGCCTAAATAAATAAATATTATTATTATTGTGATTACTATTGTTATTTTCTGGAAATGTGGAGGGAAAAACTCTGAATATGCTCAGACCAAGGAAAATGCTGAGTCTCTGTGCATTATAAATTAAACCCTGGAAGCTACATTGAGTCAGAAATCATGCCACACATTCAGACATGCTTGCTGTTGGGACTGAAAAGAAAGAAAATGTCAAACAAAAACAGCGACATCCAGCAAAACAAAAATGCTTTTGAACTAATTTTTTAAACAAAGTATAAAGCTCTGGCAGTTTATAGCATGCACTTTGAACTTCTTAATAAAGTTTCCATTCCAAAATACATCCCACTTAGATTGTTTCTCTTGATGCTCGGAGATTCCACTGACTTGGACATAAAGCACAGTTGGCCCCTGAAGTATTATTAAAACCATCCTTCCCTATGCAAAATGTAATGAAATCAGATCATACATTATGGTGCTGTAACCAAAATAATATTATCTAAAATGGAGCAAAACAGATAAATGCACATCACAACAGAATGCTGAAGGGGGGGGAGGAAAATGATGAAAAAATTAGAAATGGTAAAAGCCGAGAAATGTCACAAGGGCCCCATGCTTTCTTACCTGACCTTAGGACTATTTTTAGAAATGTACAGGGGGAAAGAAACAAGGAAAGATAGAAAGCAAAGAATCAGACACTGAAAAAAGCATAATGCCATGGCTGGTTGACGTAGGCATTTAATGTAATTTATTGCTTTAATGTTACACTCAGAATCAACCATGTGATAACCAGCTTGTATTTTTGGCTACACACAGTGGTTTTCAAACCACCGGTGGTTTTTACACTTGTAACAGATGGTATAAGTAAAAGTGAACCTAAACCTCACAAGGTGATGATTGGTGCATGACAGAGTTAAATGAAAGATCCCCTGCTGCACCATCCACTGCATCTAATCAGCACACAAAACCAGATCCAGTGTGTGACCTGTCACAAAGGACAGATGTTTTGAGACCAGAGTTGCTACTTATATAGTGCTGGCAGGGGACCTCCTGGCAATGTGCCACTGGTGGGAGATTTTGGGGGCAGAGCCTGAGGAGGGTGGGGTTTGGGGAGGGACTTCAATGCCATAGAGTTCAATTGCCAAAGCATCCATTTTCTCCAGGTGAACTGGTCTCTATCAGCTGGAGATCAGTTGTAATAGCAGGAGATCTCCAGCTAGTACCTGGAGGTTGGCAACCCTAACCCTCAGTGGAGCAGTGTGGGAAATGGGGGTGACAGTGTTGGGAAGTAACTTCCTGTTTCAAAACAGAAAGTGACTTCATGATGTGCTTGGAATTTTCAAATCTGTATCATAAATACCATAACAATTTGGAAATTCCTAAGGAGATTAGCATAAAAAGTTTTGAAGAGGTGAAAATAGTAGACCAAGTTAAATATTTAGGTATATGGTTTAATGCAGACCCAAAGAAAAATCTAAAATTAAACTGTGACCCAGTTACACGTAAGATGAAAAACCAAGTTCAAAACTTATCGAAATTTAAGATATCCTTCTCTGGAAGAATCAATTTAATCAAAATGAAAATTTTACCTAAGTTAATTTTTTTTGTTTAAAAATCTGTTTATTGAAATTCCAAAGAAAATTATTATGGAATGGCAACAAATCTGTAACAGATTTATTTGGCAAAACAAAAAAGCACGAGTAAAAAGGGATAACTTATATGATTATAAAGAGAATAGAGGAATGGGATATCCGAATTTTTATTGGTATTACTTTGCCGCTAAAAATAGAAAGTTTAAAGAATTGGTTGGCTCTAGAAGATAATATTTCTTCAGTAGTTCTGGAACAAGATTTTATAAAGTTCCCAGTTGGAAAATGGCTGTGGACTGATAAAAAATATAAAGGAAATTATTATGATTATGGGGTTATAAATACCTTAATTGGAGCATGGGATCAGATTAATAGTAGGGAAATCATTATTAGAGTCAATAACATTTATGGATTAAATATAATTTAAAAGATTTTGATAAGTATTTACATTGGTTTAAAAATTTACAAATAATCTCTTACACAGAGATCCCAGATGTGTATTGTAAGTATTTTAGTAATATTATATTTCCATTTTCTTTTATTGTTATATTCTCATTTTCTCTTAATAAATTCTCTTAAAAAAACAATTTGGAAATTCCTAGAGAGTCCTGGTGTCATTTCCTGTTTCAGAACAGGGAGTGCCATCACAACACTAGAGAAATTTTTAATCTCTAAAGTTTTCACCACAGAGGTCTGAAAATTGCTAGAGCATCATGACATCACGTCCTGTTCTAAAACAGGAAGTGACATCCCAGCAGTTTCTGCCTCATCAGTGCTCCTGGGTAGTGCCAGCCGAAGGGTAGAAGCCACACCTGTTGAGGAGGTCCAGGCATGGATGCTGAAGACCTCTCAAGGACTGAAAGCCTTGGAAATCTCACCATCACGTCAATGAGATCGCACAGGGAGGTTGCAGTGGGTGGGTATTACAGAACCAAGTTCCCCAGTGTGTGAAAGTCACCCAACACTAGGCATATATAGCCTGATAGAGTGCTTAGTGGGGGACAGGGGAGTGTTAGGTGTTGCTGTCTTCCACTGTAATGCATAACAGAGTTGGAGTGTTCGGGGTCTTCTATGGCATAGTCTCCATAGGGTTCTACTGTGGTAGGGTTCTACAGCAGATAAGCTGAGGTAAAAAGGCAGACTACGAGAAAAGCACTGTGTTTCACAAACACACTTAAAGCGACAATCCTAAACACACTTGCATGCATGAAACTCCCAATGGAGCCAATATGGCGCCTGTAATGTGTGTTTTGAGCTTGTGGTATTTCCTCTGAGTGTAACATACACGAAAGATACTGCAGATGTAAGCGCGAGTACACAGCAATGAATAATGGTATTCTGAAACTATGTGAATTCTAAGGCTGTCGCAAGGAATAAAATATAAGCAAATACAACTGATGATTTCAGGTCAACAGGAGAGAAAGCAGTGCTCATAATACCACTTGTTGTTGGGGCCTTCCCTAATCCACTAAATACTGCCCAGTAAATTCTCTCTGTGAAGCATTACTACAGCCGCAACGTATAGATTGTTGAAGAACAGCACAATCCCAAACAGAGTTATGTCCTTCTAAGCCGCTGGCGTCAATGGACTTAGAAGGGTGTAATCCAGTTTTAGGTGGCACTGCTACTCTACAAACAAATATATAATAAACAGAAATAGAAAGCGAGGTTCTAAGCTACCTTGACAAGTAACAAAAGACAGCTTAAAAACATTCAAAAATACTCTAGTATGGTTATTTCCAGGATGCCTTGTTCATATGTAATTAAAAAGAAAGTTGGTTAAATGTCTGAAAGATTTATGATACAATGAAAATAGAGGGGACATGTTTCAGTACCAACAAGTCAAAATGATCAAGACAGAAAAGATACAAATGCCCAAGTTTTTACCTTGTGGGAGGTGCTACTCCCTCTTAAACAATGAAAGAGCTTTTTACAACAGATCATTAAAACTATAGGAAAAAGTCCTCAGGGCTCAGGCTTGTGAGGTTTAATTATTAGCTTCTACTGTCCGTAAGCAGGCTACTAAATCCATAACTGGAAATATCCTCTGAATTATTTGTAGTGCCTCATTTGTTTCAGATGCTAGACAATGTGGGAAATCTGGAGCTGAAACTTCTGGTCATATAAATGTTTGCATGGTGTGAAGGGGAAAGGCTGCCATCAGTCATGTGTAATCTTTGACCTATTTTCTTTCCCCTTGTAAGAAAACTGCTCGTTCCTTTGGAAACAAAACACTGCAACCGATTTAAGTAGCAATACAATTTGCAAACAGATTTAGGCTTTTTAACAAATTATTCTCCACCTGCACATTTTGGGAAACAAAAGGAATTAGACTAGCCAAAGCACTATCCTTCAGTTTTTCTGGCATAAGCTTATGTAATTTTCATTGTTGGGCAAAAAATTACGATCAAGTGATGGAACAAATGCCTTTTCCCCTCCCCTGCTAAATGGTCATTGCAGCCTAAATGATCTGGCTGAGAGACATGGGCTTCCAGCTGTTTTGAAATAAATACTTTGACATATCAAGAGCATAAGCAGATGCCAGGAAAAAAAAGTGAAGAATTAATTTGCTCTCAACTATTGCCATAACAAAGCCACCATGGTTGGGGAAGGGGAGAGCACAAAATGGAAAAAAAAAAGGATGCATATTTGAAAGATCTGGCGCAATCAGGGCAGTCAAATTCTGGAATTTCATTTAGCTTTTAAAACAAACAAACAAACAAGTAACATAATAAATTAAGAAAACAATGCACCGGTGTTTGGTGTGAAATAAACATGTGAACCACGTCCTGAATACCTGGCAGATCGGGCGCCTAGACTGAAGCCCATGTATCCTTCTGCAGGCAGAGAATCATCTCCGAGTTCTTTGAGATCCTGAGGCCCCAGATACTTGTCTGTATCTCCAGTCATGGCATCTTCACCTGCCGGCACAAAAGAAGGCTGAAATCAGAAGCTACAGAGTCTGAGGCTTTGCTTAGCTAATCCATCCTGGCGATTCATTGGGCCTGGTTGCTAGAAAGTAAACCTGCTGCATTCCTTAAGGCTTTTGCCTATCCTGGTATTAAACTGTCAATTATCTGTTATCTGCATGACATTTAAAAAACCCATTCAGGCATTAATCTAAAGATATCCCTGCAAATCCAGTAGTTTGGCTGGTTTATATCAGGTGTGACACCAGTCTGATCTTTCTAGCAATCTCAGGCAAAAGGATTATGAATTAAGGGGTGTTCTTCAGCATCTGACACAGCCAAGATCCTAGTCAGCAACTGGTTTTGTTGGTTGGCCATTGTGAAGAGTGAGGTGAGCCAATGTGCCATCCTCCCCAAGGTGGCCTTCTGGCTCATCCTATTGCACCAGTCACCACTCCCTCTAGATTGCTCTTTCACCTCCAAACTGTCAGCTGGGGAAAAAAGAGCACAGATTATTCTCCTTGGAAGGCTGGATTGGCCCCTGGAGCTTCCAGTTGCCAACCTGAAATCTTTATGAGGGGGGAAAAACATTCTGTTACAAAATCCTTACCTCCAAAACAGTAGATAAGTTCATCCTCTTAAGTCTGCTTAAAACATCTTGCCTTATTATAGGAGAACGATCGTGATTGATTCATTATTGTACAGTCCTGGAGAACTAAAGCTGGGATGGTGCAAATTCGGCCCAGAAAACTTCCTCTGAACTGGCGCAGATTTTGGCCAAAAAAATTCATCTCTACTATAAACTGGCTGTTACTCCCTACAATTTATTGTCAAAACTGTGCAGTGTGGACCAGAACATTAACAGAAAAGAACCCCCTAACCAAAGAGACATGCAATCAATTTTGGACAAATGAGATACGAGTTTCTGTGGATCCTAGAAGTATATAGTTTTAAGCTCACTGCAGCACTACTTTTTGAGCGTTGTAGTCTTAAAAGCTGTATAAACAGCAAAAACTGGTACAGAGTAACACAACCCTTCTTGGACTATTGTAACTTGCTCTATGTAGGGCTGCCCTTGAGACTGACCCAAAAACTCCAACTGGTACAGAACACCGCAGCAAGGCTTCTTACGGAGACCCCACTGCGGGCACACATTAAGCCAGTGCTCGGTCATCTGCACTGGCTCCAACTGGGACACGAGATCAGATTCAAGGTGCTGGTTTTGATCTTTAAAGCCTTATACAGTCTGGGACCTTCGTATCTGTGAGACTGCCTCTCCTGTCATGTCCCCCCAAAGAACATTACACTCATCAAATAATAATCTGTTGGTGGTCCCTGGCCCAAAGAATGTCCGGCTGGTCTTGACCAGAGCCAGAGCCAGGGCCCTGGCCCCTGTCTGGTGGAATAGTCTCTCTATTGAGTTCAGGGCCCAGCGGGACCTTAAGGAGTTTTGCAGGGCCTGCAAGACAGAGCTATTCCACCAGGCCTATGGCTGAGGCCAGCTACAATTTCTCCATCAGTGCTGGGCCTCGATACCCGCCCCTACCTTCACTTCCATCTGAACCTATTACTAACTACCTTGGGGGACCTGATGGCCCACAGGCCCTGCTGTGGCTTATATGCTATAGTGGGAGTGGCATCCTATATATTTATCATTGATGCTTTATTGATTCTGCTTATGGGGCCAGTTTTTACTTATAAGCACTGTTTAAACATTATTTTATTGTAATTTTATGGTAACATGATTATTTTGTTGGAGTCAATGATGTTGTGAACTGCACTGAGCCCGGCTTTGATGGGGAGGATGGGATATAAGATTAATAAAATAAATAAATCCTTTAAACCATGGTTGCAGGAGCTGGCTGTGGGATGACAGGCTTCCTCCTGTAGTCCCTACCCATAACCAGCGTTTACTGTTAACCAGGGTTTTGAAACCAGCTTTACAACCTGGTTAATGCAAGGGGACAGTGGTAAGGATTCATGTTTCCTCCCACCAGTCCCACCTCTGATCATATGTTATGTCTGTGCAGACATACTTGAGCATCAATATTTTCCTTACGAGAAATACGGACAGTTTGGTACCAAAAGCTTACAATATTGCAAGTATACAAACGATCTGGCACAAAAAAAGAGTCCTTTGAAAAAGTAGTTGTCACCAGACTGCATTGCTTGTTCTAATAAGCATAACCACTTAAGTGGATTCATCAAAAGCACAAGGGATTTCAGAATGGCCAGCAGAACATTCAATTAAGATTTGGAAGTTATGAATCTACAATATTCAATTTGAGTGATTGTGTGTGTGTGATTTCATAGGCAAATATAATTAACATATTATATGAGTAGAAGAGAAAGGGTAGAAGAAATTCAGGAGGTACAGGAATTTAGGATACACTCTGCTAAATAACAAAGCCACGGAGATCCACCTTAATGCGAATAACGAAGGGTTCTGTTTGAGTCATCTTCTAATGCCAATGTTGGAGTAGCTACCTAATCCACAGATCCTTATGTATACTGCAGTGGGATGCATAATTATTTTATTTTTCAAATTTATAGCCCGCCCTCATTCCCAGCAAGCCAGGCTCACGGTGGGTAATATCCTCTTAAAATACATAAATCCTTAAAGCATCAGTTAAAACATCATTTCATAGATGGCATAAAACAATCCCAAATGCCACCATGGGTCCAGAGTTCAACAGATCAGCCCCCAACTAGGGTTGCCAACCTCCAGGTAGTAGATGGAGATCTGCTATTACTACTGATCTCCAGCCGATAAGAGTTCACCTGGAGAAAATGGCCACTTTGGCAACTGGACTCTATGGCTTCGAAGTCCCTCCCCTCCCCAAACCCTGCCCTCCTCAGGCTCCGCCCCAAAAAACTCCACCAGGGGTGAAGCGGGACCTGGCAGCCCTAGACCCCCACCGATAGCAAGAGTGGGGGGGGGGGAATGTGTCCAAGGATCCTGTGTGTTTCCTGTGTGGACAGCTGTATCCCAGGATCCTGTGTGGTTCCTTACTGAAGGGCTGCTGACAGGTATGGGGGTTCAGAAGATAACACCTGAATCCTTCACAGTTCGTCTTCCTTCTGAATTATGTATTCCAAGTCCAGATGTAGGTATGGGTTCAGAGGCACAGGAACCACTCAAAGGAATTACCCCCAAACAGTAAATATAAGACTGAATTGGTACTAAAATAATCAACTGTGGGCCAGGGCTATTTCACCCATGCCGTTTCCCCCCACACCCACGCACATGCATGTAGCACAGGATGATCACGAAACAATGTATTTGTAGGATGATCGTCCATATGTCTGGTATTCTACTACCTGCACGTATGCCAGAAAGCTATGACTGCCAGATCTCCCTGGTGCCGCAAAAACTGATAGTTGGACCACGCAATGATGCCTACTTATCTCCCTTAAGAAAAACATCACCTGCGAAGCAGCTATGCAACCCAGCACTGAGTTATCAACTTAACTAGAGGCCCGTTTTTCAAAGACAACATTTCGCAAATCCACCAAACTGCTGGGAACAAAAATGAGTCCTTTTTAACATCAACATAAAAATGTCCAGAACGGAAGGGTTAAGCATAACAACTTTCTTCCAGCCATTTAAACTACACCCTATTATGTCATTCCACCAGTGACAGAGATATTCTAAAATAAGCCCTTGTGGTTTTAGGGCTCTCGCCCTGCCTCCTGTTTAACTTGGAATACGGCAGGTTATTTTGTGCATCTTTGCTTACACAAATGTTTGGACTCTTGCAAAGTTACACAGTTGAAAACGAGGGTTCACACAGAGCATTCCCAGAGTGGCTGATTTTGTGTGTGTGTGCGGTTGTGTGTGTGTGTGTGCGCCTCCACTTCTACTGGTTCAACCGAGTTTAAGTCAAACATTCATTTGCTGGGGGGGAGGGGGGGGGAGGAGGCCCCTCTTTTAAACTTCCAATCAGGTCTAAAAATACCCCCCTTTAGCTAGCTGCTGCCTTGCAATTGCGAAAATAACAGATCAACTTTCTTCCTGCGACCTGGCAACAGTGATTATTTTAAGTAACCGTTTTAAAAGTCCGTCGAGATCTTGCACAGGAGTACACCATAGTCAGGAAAAAAGAAAAAAATCACAGTAAATGCTAAAGGTAGAAAAGTCTTACTGTTTTGGAAAGCCATTTTCACCCGCCTGGTTGCTAATAGGTCTCTTTTTTTTTTCCGCCTCTTGATGTGTCCGAGAATTCCTATTAGTCCTATTCCTTCTTAAAAAGTGCTTTAGAGTTAATCTCCAAACCGGTAGAAGAACCTAATCTCCGTGGTTTCATAGTCACTTTCCACACTCCAACTGTGCTCGTCTTAACATCTTGATCTCTTCCAGCGCATGCATGTTACAAAAATGTGTCTCTTTGTCCTATGAACCCCCCCCCAAAAAAAAACTTTAGTTCCAAACTGACAGCCGTTGTTGGAGGTTAAAAATACCTCCCTTTTAAAAAAAAAATGCTTACATCCTTTCAAAAAACCCTCCGATTGGATTTGAAAACTTCTCCGGCAAGCTGCTACCAACAGGACTTGAATGGTGACATGCAGACAAGCGCTTGAGTTATTTGTATGTAAATAAGGGCACAGCCTGGGTGTCGTTTTTTCCCCCCCCTCTCTCCTGCTCTCCCTCTCCCTGTAATTTGATACCAACCCTTGTAGGTTAAAGCATGCAGGCACTGGGACAGGATGGATTTGGCCAGAAAAAGCAATGCACATGGCTCGTAGGGTCTTGCTGGAATTTCATCTTAAGTGTCTTAACTTTGGTTCCTAGTCAGGGCCAAGAGAGAAAGAAGCTTGCGATCGTGGAGAAGGGAAGGGACTAACCACCAGAAACCCAGCGGCAGATCTTCCTATCCAGAGGTGTAAGGATAAGAAGCTCCTGCTTGCCTCTTAACCCAAATCGGAAAAGCCTCCTCTTCCCCAGGCCAAAAGGTAACATACAAACACTCTCTCCCCCGCCCCCAGCCCATTCACTCACTGATGGAGATACTGGTGACTAGGTCTGGTTCTGTTAACCATTAACCTCAGCAACAGTCTCATTCCAGGAGGCAATTAAAGGGAGAGAACCTCAGTCAGATGGAGCATCCGCCAGTGTAGAAAAGTCATCTCCGGTAGTGGAAAGCCTGAGGGTTTTTTTTGCCTGTAGTCTGAATCTGCCTCTTTTATAAACAGAGGATTTATCCCCCCCACACACAAAATTCACAGGCTACTGGTATGTGTTGAATCTATAGCTAACGCTGAGGTTTATTAGCCAACTGCACCCATTTGGGATAGGCTAGCTTCGGACTTTGGATGTCCTTGGGAAATTGCTCTGCAGTCCCCTAAGCAGGTCTACTCAGTATCCTACTCAAGTTTATTCAGCAGGGCTACTCCCAGAAAAGTGTTCTTAGGATAGCACTGTTCAACTTGTAACATGCTAGTCATATTACTGGCTACTGAAATTAAGGCGCTCTTTTAAAAATTATATTTCTAGCTCACCTTATTCCTGCAGTTTGAGAAATGTTGCAATTTTAAAAATGAACTAAAACACGCATACACACAAAAAACATACAAAATCACAAGTGAAATGTAAATTCGGAATTGTAGGCAAGACTGATAGTTCAAACTCTTTCATCTTCCAAAGGAGGCCATTCACTCCTGATCCTAGTATGCATTTTGACTGTCAAAACTCAAACCTGCTTAGGGTTGCCAGGTCCCTCTTCGCAAACGGTGGGAGGTTTTTTGGGTGGAGCCAGAGGAGGGTGGGGATTGGAGGGCCTTCAATGCCATAGAGTCCCATTGCCAAAGTAGCCATTTTCTCCAGGTGAACTGATGTCTATCAACTGGAAATCAGTTGTAATAGCAGGAGAACTCCAGCTAATACCTGGAAGTTGGCAACCTGCTACTCACCCCCCCCCCCCAGAATTCAAGCTGTGAGGTCAACATAGGTGTGACTTGATGGCAAAATCACACAGACACCAACACCAAATTATGGCCAAAGAGGAGAGGGGAACTACAGCATAACTGGCCAAGCCAGAAATTAAGATCTCCAGCTATTCCCTGGAGGTTGGCAACTTTAACACTGGTGCTGGGCCACTTACACTGATGCATGGGTGTTGACACAGCCACAGCAGCTGCGCACTTCCAGTGGAGGGGCTTGCGCTGCCGCCATAGGGGGCGTTCCCAGGGGAAGGGCTGACATTAGTCAGCTCCCTGAGCCCTTTCGCCCTGTCGACTTGCCCCTGCAAAAATGGTGGCACAGCCCTTGGAACTGCATGCAGCAGTTTCACGGGCTTTGGGGGAATTTTCCCGGTTGGGTCGCTGGCTGCACCGTGACTGTGCCATCTCCAGGTGTGCTGCAACTACACCTCCCTTAGGATTGCACTGTCAGACAAGTAATTAAATACTGCGTTTACTTACCTGAGGCCACTGAATGAAAACCACATCCTATTACTGTATTATCGGTTTACAAAAAGTAGCTTCCCCTTTAAAAAGGCACAAGTAAACAACACCTCTCACTTGGAAGAACTATACAAAAAAACTCCTCTCTTCAAACTTGTGTTCAGAAAGATGCCTCAAGTAAGAGGCTCACGCATGAAGTTAAAGCTTCATTATTTGTATAAATTTTTAAACTTGTTTATAACACAAATCTGGCGGCGTGTTGGCTACCCACACCTTTGCCAAGTGCTCTTGTAACACCTGGAAGAAAAGCATGTTAAAGCCCAGGCTTATTTAAAGCAAAGACATTCCTTTGTTAACATTGGGGTAGATTTGAATATAAAAAGGAGGAGGAGGAAGAGGGAGAAGAAGAGTTATTTTTTATATGCTGACTTTCTCTACCACTTAAGGAAGAATCAAACTGGCTTACAATCACCTTCCCTTCCCCTCCCCACAACAGACACCTTGTGAGGTAGGTGGGGCTGAGACAGCTCTATCAGAGCTGTGACTAGCCCAAGATCACCCAGCTGTAGGGTTGTCAGGTCTTTCCTGGCAACAAGTGGGAGGTTTTGGGGGAGGAGCCTGAGGAGGGCGGGGTTTGGGGAGGGGCTTCAATGCCATAGAGTTCAATTGCCAAAGTGGCCATTTTCTCCAGGTGAACTGATGTCTATCAGCTGGAGATCCGTTGGAATAGCAGGAGATTAGCAACTATTACCTGGAGGTTGGCAACCCTACCCAGCTGGCTTCATGTGTAGGAGTAGGGAAACAAATCTAGTTCAACAGATTAGTGTCCACCAGTCATGTGGAGGAGTGAGGGATCAAACTGGGTTTGATTCCACTGCTCTAAACCACCGCTCTTAACCACTACACCAGGCTGGAAGGATTACAGGCAAGAACTAAAACAGGTAAACAAGACATTCTCCTTAAACAATTATCTTGGAAGGAATTTCCTGTTTTCTGAGAGCAAAGACAGCTTACCTCCAGAGTGTTTGCATTTCAATCATTAATTAATGTGGACCTGATGAAGGGCTAACCATTAGGGGAGAGGGATGCTGTTGTGATCTGTGTTCTCCAGTAACAGAAGAACTGACTGATTCTGCTATTACTACATCCTCTTTGCACCCATATGATAAAAGAACCTCAAAATTATGCACACTTTAGTGCATCTATGTCATTTTTACTGGTAGCAGGGCAGAATCCTCGGCAATGTTGGGATATATTTTAAGATTAAAGTGTAAAAAAAATTGGAATATATTTAAGAACATTCATTCTACTTTATCTAAGAAGGGTTCTGGAGAATTTGACAGCTTGCACACTGACCTTTGTCATTTTGGCTGTCTTCATAAACTGTATTATGTGGCTTTTGTTTATGGATTTTATTATGAACGAACACGTTGTGGGAAGTGCCATCAAATCACAGCTGACTTATGACGACCCTGTAGGGTTTCTAAGGCAAGAGAAAGTAGCTTGCCATTCCCTGTCTTTATGTAACATCTCTGGACTTCCTTGGTGGTCTCCCATCCAAATACTGACCTTAACATTATATACAGTTGTAACTCTTCACTGTTTGATGGATTTTCCCAAAAAAGCTTAAGAAAGCAGTGGTAAGACTTTTATTGAAAAAGTCATCATTGCTGGCTAATTATAGACCAGTATATAACTTGCCCTTTTGGGACAAGATTATTTAACATGGTGGTGGCTGAACAGTTACAGAAATATCTAGATGACATATCTACCCTTGACCCATTTCAATCTGCTTTCAGTCTTGGCTTTGGGACAGAGATGGCTTTAGTGGCTCTGGTGGACAATCACCATTCACATCTGGATAAGGGAAATGCCTCCCTACCAGTGCTAGTGGTAGATGTACCAGAATTAGTTCAGAATGATCACAGCATAATTTAGAAAAGAATTAGTTTGCTAAAAACAAATTAAGTAGCTTGAGTTAGTTGCCTATCACTCACCCTCTCTTCTATATTAAACTCTGTCCCTACAGAGGGCTCTTGTGAAGATGAATGAAGCAAGGAGTACAAAACATGCTAGGTAGGAACATTCTATTCGTACAGCAATTATTGTTACCCTCCTGACCCAGGCTCAGTACAACTGATTAGCCAGAACAGAATATCTGGATCTTTTAGGGTTTAGGCAACACACAAATTAAGCTCACCTCAATAGTTCGCAGGAGCAAACACTCAGGATAATTACTTAAAGCTGTAATATTTGCTATGATAGTCTGAATGCATGAGCATCATATATATAAGGCAACTATAAACTAATGTGAAAATATAATTTTGTACTCCCTCTTTCTTAAAGAGTGGAAGGTTCAAAGTAGATTTTACAGGGTATGTTTCCTCTGGAAGCTGTGCCTTTGAGATAATCATCTTTACACAAACATAGCTTGAGCTATCATTACAGGGGTGCAGAAACAACACATAGGCAAATGGTGCTAGTCTCTAAGTCACATTTATCTGGTTCTTCAAAATCCCAAATACTTAATTTGTCAGATGTAAAACTGCATTTTCACAACCTGTCTACAAACTGGAGAAACCCATTTCACCGCCCTCCATGTGATTCAAGATGCATTCCAAAATGGCTGCAGATAAAGGGCAGCCAAATTGCCAACTAACAGCCCATTCCTGAGGTTGGGGGCCGAATGGGCATAGGAGGCAATGTGACCCCTATTTGCGCTGTGCAGACTGGCACGGACAACGGCATAGGGGCACTCACGCCAGCCCCCTAGGACTGCCATGGCAGCAGTGCCCTAGTACGCTGTTGCGGCCTCCTGCCAGTGTCCTCCTAGCGCATCTCCTGCCATTAGGCAGCCTCCAAACCCCTTTCAGGCTGGGAACTCCGCCTTATGCTGCAGCATTGCTGTGCCACCTTTTTGGTGGTGCAGCCTCACTGTTTCCTATGGCGCAGCCTCACTGTTTCCCCCCATTTTTTTATTTTTAGCACGAAAATCCCCTTTTTTTGCTCGCTGCGGCTGCGAAACCTCCTTGGAGGTGCTGCGGCAGTGCCATGGCCATGCCGTCCCTGGCCACGTCTAGGCTCAGGAATGGGCTGTTAGCAAACATTTGTGGTTAACCATCAACAGGCTATAAGAAAAGAATATAGAGAAGGTCATCTCTGCATAGAAGAACTACAGGCTGTCTAGTACATCAAACCTGCTTTCGAAGGAATTACAGAGAACCTTTAATGAAGGACATCAGGACTCCAATAGCTTATATAGTCCTCCATACTTTATAGTTTTTTAATCTATGAAAGCTTTTTTGTTTTAGGCCATGTATCACCAACAATTTCAGTAAGTAATTCCAGAACCCGCTATATAACTGAGAACAAAGACCGGATATTAAAACAGTACCCCTGTAATCTTTTCATGTGCATTCCGTTTCGATAAGCACCTATCAGGTTTCTTCAACAATACTTGTATATCCACAATAGACATCAGTTTGAATAAAATTATAATACGTAAACATTTTATTTTATTAAAAAAGCAGCAATAACATCAGAGAATGCCCTAAGAAGGTTAATGGCATTTGATTAACATAGTGAAGAAAAGTCTGGGGGGGAAATCAGAGGGTTATCCTCAGTAATTACAGTAATTATTAAAACTACAGTGTGCATCAAAGCACAACTATTGCTAAGAAAATTAATAAGGAAGGTTAGTGAAAGTAAAGTCTGCTGCATATACACGGCCATGTACCAGTGATGCTTTTTACTGAAATTCATCAACTATCTCAGGGTAGTATTTCGTTGGTTCCCTCCAGAGGACTAAGTACAGAGTCCTGTGCTTATTGTTACTGTTCAATGGAATAGCATACATTTAAGATCCCAGGTTCGAATCCTTAAATTTCCAGTTAAGAGACCCAGGTATCAGGGCTTGGAAAGTCCTCTGCCTTTCATTTAAGACAATATTGAGCTAGAAGGTTCCACAATCTGACTCTGTATAAGAAAGCTCCTTACAAAATTACCACTAATCAATTTCCCCCTATAATAACTGCTGCTGTTGCTGAGATCTCAGCACTTCGAGGGTGGTTGCCATGGGAACAGGCCCTGAAAAGGCTCCTATAGCTTTCTTTTTAAAATTAGCAGTTCTATTTTTTCCAGGTTACATAAATTCAAAAATA
Source organism: Euleptes europaea (assembly GCF_029931775.1). Classification (NCBI taxonomy): domain Eukaryota; kingdom Metazoa; phylum Chordata; class Lepidosauria; order Squamata; family Sphaerodactylidae; genus Euleptes; species Euleptes europaea. The sequence continues at coordinate 97,916,594 of NC_079316.1, read as the reverse complement.
CGTGTAGACAATGTTGCATCAGATAAAAGCAACACAATAGAGGATTTCTCCGTGTATGAATGAACCAAGTTTACGAATTGCAATCCAATAGACTATCAGGTCATACAACAGTTATAAAAGATACTAGATTTTGTTCATTCCAGCAAAAATTCCAGACTTGGTTCTATATAAATTACATTGATTTTGGCATTCCCAGTGTTTGGAGGCTGCCACTCCTTAACCAACGGCTGTTGTACCTTTCAGTACTGCACAGAAAGAAGAATTTCCCAAGATGCAGCTCTTTCCAGCAACAGAAGGAACTGTACCAAGTGCCATTACATTTTCTATGCAACTCTATAAAGGTACAGGAGACCGAGCAGAACCTGAATCAGGCAGCCCTACTCCAGCGCAAAGAGAACTTCGATGACTAGTTTCCCCTTGACTGGATCCAAAGTGTCACAAGCAGAGTATCGGACTTCCCAGTCTCCTGCTGAATCCCAACGAGCCCACACAAATTCTGCTCCTGGGGTCACCGTCTACTCATGAATAGTGTGGACGGTGAAGTGGGGGTTGGAGGGGGACCAGCAAAATCTACCTCTTCTCCACCAATAAAAGGGCTGTTCCACCACTGTCAGTACCCTTATGCTTACATCTTTGAATCAAACTCCCTATTATCAAGGGAGGCAAAAAAGAATAATTATTGTGACAGTCTTTTAAAAGTGTAGTGAGGATGCACTTCTGTAATGCAAACTATTATGTTACCCCAGTACACTGAGCGACGCAGTTTCTTCTCAGTGAATTTAACCAGGGGGGTCATACAAAGAAACAAACCATTGACAGAAACAATCAACTTGGCTGGTGGGTTTCATCTGAGATGTAACAGCTCCCTAAAATGGTAGTGTACATGCAGCATTGATTGGTCATGTTAGGCAGAAACTGAAAATGTTGAAGGGCAGAGGTCACTGCAATACAAAAAAAATTTCTAGAAATACCTTCTTCAACATCTGACATATATTCACCATCACTGAGAATTTCAGGGGCATTCGCTTTACGAACTGCACGATTTAAGTGGACAAAACGTTCAGTTAATTAAAAAATGGAATGACAATCATGTTTACCATTAAGTTAAGCTACAATAAACAATGAAAAATAAGGAGAAGCACCATTATATCATACCTTCATCATCAGACATATCCAAGACTTCATTCATTGTTTCTGGGACATTCATCTTATGTTTTTCTGTGACGGTCTGCAAAAGACAAATGAAATATCCTTTCAGGCTGAAACTACCAATAGCATTTTGGAGGAAATAACAAATGTTAATAACAGACAATTTCCCTCATGCACTCACAGTGATACACATATACATTGGTTCAGTAATTTCTTACAAGTCTACCTCCTATATTCTTTTTCCATGCCAAAACACTGCCACGGTTTGGGCAAACTTATAGATACTGATGCTGGTATTTGTGTGTTCATCCCACCATGGCATAAACAGCAACTCTCAGGCGCTATTTCAGGTTAGGAAAAAGGCTCTGGGGGGAATAAACGTTAAATCCCCCCATCCCTTCATGGTCCTGGGTTGGAATTGGTTCTCGGTGTGTCTGATTTTTAAAGGGGGGCAGGTCCTTTCATTCATAGATCTCCTGGTTTCCTGTGTTGTTTAGCCCTGAGTTCATAGCTAAAACAATGCTACTACTGAGGATATGGGTGCCTACAGTTCATTCTTTTAGTTTAAACAACACAGGAACAAGAAAGGAATTTAATAACAAAATATCAAAAAAAGAGTTACCTCCTCCCTGCAAATGCTTTGTAGAAGTCGGCATCAGGGCAAAATTTGAACAAAATTACAACTATTGGTGACTCGAATGGAAGACTAAGAGGGAAATATGGTTTCCTCATTACAAAATCGCAATGTATTTTTTCTTGTTGCCAAAAGATTACTGAAGATTCTTGTCTTGGGACTGATCCAAAATGCTCAACAGCAAACAACAATTTATCTTTCCCCGTGTTGTTTTGGGGGGGAGGTAGTTGTGAATTTCCTGCATTATTGTGCAGGAGGTTGGAGTAGATGACCCTGGTGGTCCCTTCCAACTCTATGATTCTATGACTTTAAGCTCCCAGACTTGTTCTGCATTTATTTGCATTACCAAACTAAACAGTTCCATAGGTGTGGCAAGCAGATAGGAAGCAAATTGGGATTGTTTTCCTGCAATCAGTGTTAGCTTCCTTTAATTTACACTTGAGTTTGCTTATCTGCCTGAAGTGAATTTCAGCTCTGAAAGCTCCAGGCTGCAGCAGTTTTACAACTGATTCCTTCTTGCTGATTTGCAAGAGTCTGAGTATCAAGCTTTGGTGCCCTTTGCATTTTACAGCAGCTGTGTGGGGATTTGCTTTTCCATGGATTCATCTCAGAGTATTGCTGTTGCTTAAAGGTCCGGCCTCAACAGGCATGAGGGCCAAATGAATGGATTTCCCCCATGCAGGGGTCTCCGAACCCAGATCATGCGCAATATGCTGGTCAGAAAGACCTATACAATAGGTACAAGTCATGTGATGGCCAGGCCTCTGTGTGCTATAGCAGCACCATTATATAAGGATGGATCCATGGAAATCAGAACTCTATCATAATGCTTAGGGTTACCGATCTCTAGCTGGGGACTGGAGTTCTCCCAGAATTACAACTGATCTCCAGACTACAGAATTCAGTTCTCTTGGAAGAAAAAGCAGTTTCAGAGGATGGACACATTGGCCTCACATCCTATCCTCCAGGCATGTATTTTTCAGCCTCAATGCCACAATAGTGGCTGGTCCTAGAATGGGGCGAGGGGAGTGTGCACCGGGGGGGGGGGGGCTCTGAGGCACAGGAGTGGCAGGTGGGGAGAGAATTAAGCTACCACTCTTCAACATTTTTGCTTTGGTCTAAATTATCCTTTAACGATGCTGCTTTGTATTTTAAAATAAATTAAAATTTCTATAGGCCATTCCTGAAGAAAGCTGACCTTGATACTGTGACCTCGGTAACATCGAGATTAGATTATAGTAACACGTTCTACGTGGGGCTGCCCTTGAAGATGGTTCAGGAAGTGCAACTGGTGTAAAATGCAACCTCCAGAATGTTAATGGAGAGTTGCCACAACAAACACGTTATGCTAATTATACGGGCTCCCATTGTGTTTTCTGGCACAATTCCAAGTGCTGGTTTTAACCTTAAAGCCCCAAATGGCCCAAAGCACTTTGTCAGCCAGCCTCCACCCATATGATCCCTCTGAGAAAACCTGGAGGGACTTTGCTCCTCTTTCTAAGCTTAGTTTAGTAGGAACCCACAGGAGGACTACATGTGGAGGGTGGATTTCCCTCCCCAGAACAGACTTGTCTATCACAGTGAGTGATTAAATGTGGAATTTGCTGCCAGAGGATGTAATGAGGGGCACAGGCTTAGACAGCTTTAACAGATTAGACAGTTTCATGAAGGGATAGATCTATCAGTGGCTACTAGGCATGGTGACTAAAGGGAACCTCCACGTTCAGAGGCAGTAAATCTCTGAACACCAGTGCCAGGGGGCAACATCAGGGGAAGGCTTCGGCCTCTACTGTTGTTGGCCCACTGTCATAACTGGTTGGGCACCTGTGTGAACAGGATGCTGGACTAGACGGGCCGCCGGTCTGATCCAGCAGGGCTGTTCTTATGTTCTGATTTAGAGGCTTTCTATTAGAGTGAAAAGAACTCACTCAGGAAGGCCCTTCAGCAGCAGTTGATATTATTAAATGTTAAATGGGGAAGGAATGTTAATCTGATCAGATGTGCTGATTTTATGACTGATGGTTTAAATTGTATTTTTATGTTTTTATTGTATCTTTGTGTATTTTTACATACTAGTTGGGATGTAGTTTCCCCTAAAAACCACAAATAACCGTGTTGGCACTCAGTTATGTATGTTTTTGTTAACATGTAGTTAGCGCCTCAGTGTGGGATGATAGCTACTATTGGTTTAAACAACCACATAGGTTCAGCCTGGGACATTTTGTTATTATTAATATTATTATTGTTGCAGGTGGTGGTGATGATGATGATGATATAGTATTAAGAGAACGGACCTGTAATTGCTTTTTTCTGTGTTGACTCATTGACAGAATGGGTTTTAGTTCTGTTTGTGTATTTGACTCTTGTTTAACTACAGAAAGGGTAGCAACTTTTTTTGGGGGGGGGGAGGTAATACACCATCTTTTACAAAAAAACAGCTACTGTAATCTGCTTAGAGGTTTTATGATGGCAATGAACCTTCAGGCAGTGACGGGCAGACTTCACAGAGGGGCAGGGCACCAGATGGGCCTCTAGCTGCTATTGGCTGATCTGCTGTGATCTCAGAGACAGGCAGAAGAGCCTAGAGAAGACGCTGGAAGGAGCAGGTACTTGAGAAGTGAGCAGGCCAAGGAAGTGTGAGAACAAGAGAGCTGGAAAAGGGGGAAGCAAAGAGGAGTTGCCTGGGTGGGGAAGATAGAATGGGAAAAGTCACACATGGCCATGAGCTACAAAGATGAAGTTCATACATTGAACTTCATCTTTGTAGCTATCATTGCCGCCCATCGCTGGCTGCAGGCCTTTCAAAATATATTCATGGTAGCATGTATTATTTTCATGAAGGAATTTTCTATTTGTTGTATTCAAAATTTGCAGTCATGCTGATCCCTTACATACCTGGTTTTCATATACAGCTTTGTGGTCTATATAAAGATTTGCTTACACATAGCAAATATAGAAACTGTGTCAGATGTTGTGTGGATGTTTGCATAGATCAGAGGTGGGCAGAGAGTCCACTGGAAAATTCTCCTCTTTCTGTTTCAAGCTTATTTCTGTAATAATGAGTTCTGGAATATTTACTCTGATGGGGGGGGGGAAACTGAAAGGAGGGGTTTTCATGCTGGGAGAAAGCTCTGTGTGAAACAATCATGAGAACAAGCTGCCCAGGACTGTCCTAGACTGAGCCAAACAGTATATTCCGATTGCATCCAGTTAACAATCCCTTTGTTAGAGGACAAGCTGGTGTTATATTCAGTACAGAAACAGAGCCATACTTACAATGGTGGTCATGGTCTCTTCCGTCACGACCTTCAGAGTGTCGACCACGGAGATGTAGCCCAGTCGTCTGGCAATGGCAAGGGCAGTGTTCCCATTCTAAACAATGGGAAAGTTCATCAGAACAGATTGCTATGAGCAATATCTTAGGCTCAACAGATGGCTAGGGGAAGAGCTCATGCAGTCTGCTTATGTTCAAGAAAACACTTCTCGATCAAAGCTCAAAAACCACCATGAACTGCTGATGTTCCAGTGGGGAACGAATGTTTTGTGTAACACTTGCAGCTCACCCTCAAAGCAGTAAGCTTTCCCACAGGTTTTCAGGGCAATCAATGCTTAATTTGTAACTATTGTGTACAAACAAGCTGCAAAGCCAATCTCCAAATTAGTGATAATCTGGATGCAACTCTTGACATGGATGCAACTCTTGATGCAGAACAGAAAGCGATGAAACATGATTTTTCAAGATTTTGCAAGTCCGAATTCGTACCCACTTTATACCACTTGTATACCACAGCTTTACACCACGTGGATCAGCTTTATACCACTTGAATAGTCATGGCATCCACCCAAGAATCCTAGAAACCCCAGATCAGTGAAAAATTCCCCATGCTTCCTCACAGAACTACAGTTCCTAGGGTTCCCTGGGAGGGGGGAATGATAACTACACAAATGAACATGTAGGCCTACTTTGATTTTTATCAGGCAACATTCCTCCACCTAAGGCGTAGAGGAAGGAGTTTAGTGACTTAACACTTTTTGTGGCAATTGTGTTTTCTATGGTTATACACTAGCATTTTCTTGCATCAAACAGAGTGCATCCCTAAAGATGCTATGTGCACTGCAAATCTGGAACCCATCAGGGTTTCCTGGGCATGACTCCCAGTGTTTGAAAAGCCCGCCTGCCCACAGAATGCACAATGTAACATAGGTATATATCTCATTTGCCACATCAAGATTACAGCAGTGCGAAGCAAAGGGAAAATGAAAGGAAACACTGTGTAACAGTTATGGGCTGGATGGGCCTGAAAGAGGCAACAGATTTTAAACACTTACAAGCTTTACAGTCTATGCATATGTGGATCCAGAGTAGAAGCGGGGCACTGCTAAAAGTCGTTGTCCCTGGGTAGAAGGAGAACTGGGAACAATTTGCTAAATGGGGCATGCTAAAGAAAGCCTGGGGTACCTGAGCCCTAATCTTTCAGGGGTGCTTTTCATTTAATCACTGCTGCCAGCAAAGATGCATGACTGTTATGCTTCTGCGGTGCAATCGTGCACTTGTGAGTGCTTGTGTGTACTCCCACCATTTTCCCACCAGCCTTCTACAAAAGCAACATAATCAAAGTGAAATAGCAGCGGTTAATAGAGGGAAAGCATGAGTATACTCCCCAAACCACTGCCAAGAATAATGTTCCTGTTGCATCTCACTTACCACAGTGAGCTCATTTGGCGAAGCGCCATTCTGGAGCAAGACGTTGATTATATGAGTATGTCCCTGTTGTGCTGCTTGATGAAGGGGCGTGTAACCATTCTAAATGGAAGCACAAAAAAGGAAGAAGGAATTTTAAAGGGGATTCCCCCCCACACACACACAGTTACAAAGCCAAGACCACTTGGGATGGGGGTGGGAGAGGTGTGTATAAGAAAAACTGGAGTCTCACCTTTGTTTTGGCATTAACTTTCGCAAATTGCTGCAGAAGGAAATTAACTATTTTGATGTTTCCATAGTGGCAGCCGACGTGTAATGGAGTGTATCCCATCTGGAAGTAAACACAGGAAGGAAGGAAGGAAGGAAGGAAGGAAGGAAGGAAGGAAGGAAGGAAGGAAGGAAGGAAGGAAGGAAACACACTTTTAAAGTAGTAATTTGATACATTTACTGCAAACAGCAACAGCCCAATCCAGTTGTAGTTGTGCTTAGAAAAAGGTTTTTATCCATTTATTTGTTCATTTCTACCCCTCCTTTCTCCCCAAAGGGGACCAAAAGCAACTTACATCATTCTCCTCTTCTCCATTTTATCCTCACAACAACCCTGTGACTGGCCCAAGGTCACTCAGGAAGCTTCCATGCCAGAGTGGGGATTTGAATCTGGGTCTCCCAGATCCTGCTCCAACCGCTACACCGCACTGGTTGTGCACAACTAGCTGCAACATCCATCATCAATATGGACAGTGATGGAAACAGGAACACACATCCCACAGAAAGCAATGCAGTGAGGATAGATGGCATCCACATTCTGACAAGCATCCTAATGCACAACTGGGTGTACATTCAGTTTATGTCCCAGATCTAGCTCATGATATATGCCTGCTTATATGCATGTATCTCGTTACTTACATTGCGGCAAAAACACAGTACAAAAGAACAAATATTTTAAGTCAGAGACTCAACCATTGGGTGGGGGGGGGGAGGAGGACAGGACACAATATCTTTGATGGAGTTATGCTTTTAATCTATTCTTCCTTCCTTCCTGCAAAACTTGATGTTCACTAATGAATACAGAAAACACACTAAGTGAAGCCCAGCACCTTTCTTAGTTTTCGTCTTTAAAAAAAAAACTTCTAAAAAAAACTGACTTCACTTTCACGTGCCACCAAGGGTGTAGAAGGACACTTGCATTCCAGTTAAAAATATTTGAGTCAGCGCAGAAATCAGCAGAACACAGAAGATAAACGATAATTCAAACAGCAAGGCAGCAAGTGTTAAATATCTCATTAAATCCATTTTGAGTATCAATTATAATCAGGCCCCTTGACTGTCAGGAGAAGGACTTAGATTTTGGAATTCTTCTAAAGCAAGGATCACGGAGAACATTTTCAGCCTGACTCCAGAAAGGGATGAACCTAGGCACATCTTCCATGGATGGGTGCCACAGCGAAAGAAGCTCTGCTCTGTACCCTAACAGTTTCCTCATTGCTAAACGAAGGGACATGTTCTGGGATAAGGACGGCACTTCCGTGTCATGCCTGCACTTAATGTCCATCACAATGGGCCCTTGGTGTAGGTTGTCTGGGTACTCTCACAAAACAAACCTGCCTAATTAGCTGAAACAAAAAAACCACTTCTTTCTGGACAGAATGGTCACAAGAATCTAGTTGATGAAGAGGTTGATTAACCAGAAGTAAAAGTTAGGGACAAGGCTGCTAAGGTTGTGCCCAGTTATCCATGCGTAGGTCATGCTGAATTCAGTGAAAAGTATAAGTGCCTTTTTACATGCCAATTCACAGTGGGTAGCCGTGTTAGTCTGTTTGCAGTAGTCAAAAAGGGCACGAGTCCAGTAGCACCTTAAAGACTAACAAAAATATTTTCTGGTAGGGTATGAGCTTTCGTGAGCCACAGCTCACTTCTTCAGATACAGCTAGAATGTGAATCCATTGGTCTTTAAGTAGAGGAACAGTATGTAAATGTGAATAGCAGGCTTGATTGGATTAGGTGTGATATGCAAAAGAGTCTGTGATGTCCAGGGGAGAGATGGGTGTGGAGAAATCAGCATTGGTAATGGGCCATGAATGCAAGGTCTTTATTCAGCCCAGGTAAATGCATTGACTTTAGTTTGAATATCAACTGTAATTCAGCAGTTTCTCTTTCCAATCTCCCTTTAAAATTCCTTTGTAAGAGAACTGCTACTCTTAAATCTGCAACAAAATGTCCTGGAAGGTTGAAATGTTCACCCACTGGTTTTTGAATATTGTGGTTTCTGATGTCAGACTTATGTCCATTTAATCTTTGTCTAAGAGACTGACCTGTTTATCCAATGTAGATTGTGGAAGGGCATTGCTGGCATGTGATGGCATAAATCACATTAGAAGATGAGCAGGAATATGAACCTGAGATAGTATGGCTGACATTGGTGGGTCCAGAGATGGTGTTCCTATGTTCCTAGGAACACCATCTCTGGACCCACCAATGTCAGCCATACTACCTCAGGTAAATTCACATTTACATACTGTTCCTCTACTTAAAGACCGATGGATTCACATTCTAGCTGTATCTGAAGAAGTGAGCTGTGGCTCATGAAAGCTCATACCCTACCAGAAAATATTTTTGTTAGTCTTTAAGGTGCTACTGGACTCTTGCCCTTTTTGACTTTTTACATGCCAATCTATGTAAATAAGCCCCAAGAACAGTTTTTAAAATTAAAAGCAGACTTTGCAAGCTACATTTTTGCAGAAAGAGCAGTGTGTGTATGTGGAGGGGGGCTCACCCGAAATCTTTCCAGATGCGTGTTTACAAAGGTGTATCTAGAACCATGGGAGGAAAAGCAAAAAGCTGGGACTTATTTCAACTAGAAAAATGGCAAGTGAAGACAGTGTGAAGCATCTCCCAAGGTGGCTTTTTTCTTTTCTTTTTAAAGTCTTGCATTTGCTGAACAGGTTTGCGTAGCAATCATTTGCCCCTCACAGCTAAATGAATGGCATTACAGTAGAGGCCGCTGCTGTAGTGCCAACTTTAGAATCTGGGGGTAGCACAGGAAAGAGCCCCTTTAACTAGCAAGACGGATAGATGTGGAAGATATTGCAGAATCAAAAGGGGCACATTCTCACTTTGTGTGGTGTACAGCTCTACCTGGGATACACCCAGTCCTCTGTTCCTGCATTCCCACAGACTTTTCTGTGAGTTCCACAATCTTGGGCACCTGATCTCTCACTTTCCCTCGGTACCCAAGATCAGAAGGGACATAAAACCCATGGTGCTTTCAGCCTTCCATACAATACAAAAACACCCTATATTATGTTCCATGCAGGGCATTTGTTCTGTGTTGGCTCATTCTCTCACCCAAGTCACCATTTTGTGCATCAGCAATCAAGAGATGTGTGAACCAGCCTTCAAACTGTTGCTTGCAAAGCTTCTCTTTCCCCTAAAAGCAGGCCAAACCCTGCTTTCCTGGCAGTAGCAGGTTGGGCCCACCAGTCCTGGCTGTATGGAAAGGACTTTGAAAGCGACAAAACTGTTGCTAGACAGCATCGGTCAACTTATGATCTCCCTGCTGTGTGGGTGGGCCTATTAAAAGCTACAAAGAACCATCGAAAGACTATTCTGTTTGTCTGGTCAGTGTGCATATATACAACTGAAGGCATAGGAGAAGGGGACACTGGGGAAACAGACCCCAGAACTAGACGCTATCTTGCCTCCCCCCTGCAGGACCCCAAATATGTATTTGAAAAGATAATTATGCAACTGGAACCCTGCATGGTTAAAAAACAGACGGAGGAAGATTATGAATTGAAAAATGACCCTTAGGGGAAGAAGTGCCGCTTCTAGTCTGTTACTTAGGGATACCAGTCTCCAGGTGTGACGGACAGGAGGCTGTCCTGCCCCTGAAGGGGGCCACTCAGGTGAGCCCATGGGAGTGCTGTTCCAGCATCGTCACCTTTGAGGAGGGGGATGAGATGTAGAGGGAACACAGGAGAAGAGGGAAAGTTGAGTTCTGCCTCAGGGGACATATTCATGGAGGGAAGGGCTATCCATGGCTATTAGCTAAAATGGATACTAGTCATGGTGCATACCTATTCTCTCTAGTATCAGAGGAGCTTGCCTATTATATTAGGGGCTGTGGAACACAGGGCAAGATAAATGCTGCTGCAGTCGTCTTGTTTGTGGGCTTCCTAGAGGCACTTGGTTTGGCCACTGTGTGAACAGACTGCTGGACTTGATGGGCCTGGGACTGATCCAGCAGGGCCTTTCTTATGTTCTTATGAGAGAGCAGGACACCTCAGCTCTGGCTCAGGAAAAAGAGCAGACAGACTGAAGGGTAGCTCCGACTGGCAGTCTGGCAGAGTGGTTTAGCTCTATCTCTGGGAGAGAAGACAGTGCTCGGTGGTCAGGCCTGTCTCTGGGGATGAGCAGACCTTGTACAATTTAGTCTGACTCTGGAGGAAGGGCAAACTAGTGTGGGTGGAATCCTGTGTGTGAAAGATGATCCAACCTAGTGACTAGGATCATAGAGTTGGAAGGGACCACCAGGGTCATCTAGTCCAACCCCCTGCACAATGCAGGAAAGTCACAACTACCTCCCCCACACACCCCAGTGACCCCTACTCCATGCCCAGAAGATGGCCAAGATGTCCTCCTTCTCATGATCTGCCTAAGGTCATAGAATCAGCATTGCTGACAGATGGCCATCTAGCCTCTGCTTAAAAACCTCCAGGGAAAAAGTGCTTACCACCTCCCGAGGAAGCCTGTTCCACTGAGGAACTGGTCTGTTAGAAAAACCGCTCTAACTGTTAGATTCATTCTAGCTACTCTCTCACTGGGGGTGGATAATTCTGCCCCATCTTGGCATCAGCTGTAATTATATCACTCGAAGCACTCCTAATGGGGAGATGCACCAGAATTACCTGCCCAGGGCAGTGACTCATGCAGAACCACAGTGAGTGGGGCTCCTCTAAGGGCAGAGAGTTCTTACTGGAACGCATTGTATTATGCATTCTTGGGTTTAAGAATGAAGTTTATTTCCATTCTTAATTCAGAAAAAAAAGTATGCCTCTCTTTGGGAAACAATGGTCTAAAGATTAAACTACAGTTTTATCCTTTGCGAAATAAAGTGAAAGGTGACCGCCCTGCTGTCGGCAGGACGACTCTGTTTCAGCTCTTCCCTTCAGGAATCCAGAATGCTACCATACAGCAACACCAGCACCTGCCAAGCCTGGAGTAAAGCTATACATTTCAGTCCTGCGCTCTGACACCGCTGCTACTGGCATACTGGACTGGTACTGGGCTACTCTGAAAGGCACATTCTTAAGCCTTCCGTTCCTCCTGGTCACGTCATGTCATGCTTCATCAGCAACCACGTCCTGTACAATGCAAAATGACTGTCAGAAATGCAGAGGCTGATCGGACATGACACTACAGGCTGCTTCGTGGGTTTTGGGAGAAGACGCTCCTCTCTATTAAAAGCAGAAGTTGGCCAGCATCTGCAACGGCTCTGCTGTGTCAGATCGGCAAGATGAAAAATTAATATCCCAGGCTGTCTGCTTCATCAGAGCTAAAGAAGGATATCCTCTGATTCCCACTCAGGGCTACATAACTTCTATGCCAAATTGTTTTCCGTTTGGCAGGCACCTCTGTTTACGCTCATTTTTTGACTTTAATGCAGATGTGTATCCTGCAAAGATCTTGGGGAAGATGCCAACTGGCAGATTCTTCCCTTGCTGGGCCAAACATGAGTGAGTAGCAGGACAGGCAATTTTTGCACAGCTCCCCTGGATATACTGGTCAGGGTTCTTTAATGATGTTGATTCAAGAAGAGACCGACAAGTGCCATATATTACACACATACATGAGTCCAGCATATAAACATGCACTTAGAAGCCTTTGATTTGGGTGCTTACCCAGCTCTGGCTGATGTAATCATCTTGAAACTGATTTATCCAAGTAAATATAGAATTTATACTCAGACAATCCAAATGATTTTTTAAAAATGCAGCTTTTAATCCTCTGGCAATCATCTGATCATGTCCTCCCTCTTTAATTTATGAAACTAAGCCTTGCCTATACAATCCCTCTATTAACCTATTAACTAGGACATACATACAGAATATCTGCACATAAATAAAAATATAAATATTGAATACTATGTGAGTGTATTCACACATTTGTTATTTATTCATTCATTATTTATATTTTATATAGTAGTTTCATATTCAGCATTGTATACTCTCATTTATATGCTGATATAAATATACGGCTTAAAGGATAAAAGGATTTTAAGATGATTAATTGTCTCAATTAATGCTATCACCATATCATTATTCTATAAACTGATTAGTTACTTTTTTGCCTGATGTTCAAAGTAACACACTAAACTAAAAAGGTACAATCTACAAAACAATATAATTAATCAACCAATTTTTAAAACAAATACTTTTAATAAATGGATTATGTATGCATTTGTATCACCATACCTCAGTATAATTTTGATATATTAGAGTTAATTATAGTTTAATAAGCAAAAGCTATCGCTCACTGTAAAGAAGAATGGTCCATTTTAATACTGTCTTTGTCATTCTTTATACACTAGGATGAAAACAGTCTTTCAAAAAATCCCACACCTGCACTATCTCTGCCTCTCCAGTATAATAGAAGACAGAGCCACAATACAGGATGATCTTGACAGGCTGGAGAATGGGCCTAAAACTAATAAAATGCACTTCAACAGAGATAAATCTAAAGTTCTGCGTTTAGATAGGAAAAATCGAATGCATAATTATAGGATGGGGGAGACCTGTCTTAGCAGTAGTGTCTGCGAAAAGGATCTTGGGGTCTTAGTAGCCCTAACACTGAACATGAGTCAGCAGTGTGATGCTGTACCTAAAAAGACAAAAGCAATCTTGGGCTGTATCAAAAGAAGTATAGTGTCCAAATCACACGAAGTGATGGTATCACTTTGCTCTGGTTAGACCTCACCTGGAGTATTGTGTTCGGTTTAGGGCACCGCAATTTAAGAAGGATGTAGACAAGCTGGAATGTGTCCAGGGGAGGGCAATGAAGATGGTGAGGGGTCTGGAGACCAAGTCCTACGAGGAAAGGCTGAAGGAGCTGGGTATGTTTAGCCTGGAGAGGAGACGACTAAGAGGTGATATGATAACCATCTTCAAGTACTTGAAAGGCTGTCATATAGAGGATGGTGCTGAGTCGTTTTCTGTTGCCCCAGAAGGTTGGACCAGAACTAATGGGTTGAAATTAAATCAAAAGAGTTTCTGTCTAGACATTAGGAAGAATATTCTAACAGTTATAGCGGTTCCTCAGTGGAACAGGCTTCCGCAGGAGGTGGTAAGCTCTCCTTCCCTGGAGGTTTTTAAGCAGAGGCTGGATGGCCATCTGTCAACAATGCTGATTCTGTGACCTTAGGCAGATCATGAGAAGGAGGGCATCTTGGCCATCTCCTAGGCATGGAGTAGGGGTCACTGTGTGTGTGTGTGGGGGGAGGTAGTTGTGAATTTCCTGCGTTGTGCAGGGGGTTGGATTAGATGACCCTGGTGGTCCCTTCCAACTCTATGATCCCTATGATTTTAGCTGATTACAAATTTCAGCCTACATGTATCCCCAGAGAGAGGAGCAGGGTTAGTTACGGTCAAGATAGTTACGGTCACAAAACAGACCATGACAGTTTACTCACAGCTAAACATGAAAGTCAACTGGCATGACTAAGTTATTTGCTTGCTCTCTCTCTCCATCTCTGGATTTTACTACTGCAGGGTAATTGCAGTGTCACTGAGTTTTATGAGTCAGTAATTTGCTTCCTAACCTTTGATAAGAGGACAAGGGCAGGTAATTATTACTGCAGAGTGCTTTTTTCCACCGCTGTAGTTAAGAGTTTGACAAGTCTTTCATTACAAAGAACTTTCTAGAGAACTTGCAGAGCCTTTGTCCATCATTTTCCCTTGGAGGATGGGAAATGTGCCACAAGACTGCAGGAGGGCGAACGTTATCCCAATTTAAAAAAAAGGGAGGAGGGATGACCCCGGAAACTACAGGCCAGTCAGTTTGACCTCTGTCCCAGGGAAGATACTGGAGCAGATATTAAAGAGATCAGTTTGTGAGCATCTGAAAGACAACTTGGTGATCCGGGGAAGTCAGCATGGATTTGTCCACCAGCAGGTCCTGTAAGAGCAACCTCGTTTCCTTCTTTGATAGAGTGACAAACTTACTGGATCAAGGGAATAAAGTTAATGTTATTTACCTGGATTTCAGTGATTTCAGTAAGGCTTTTGACAGGGTTCCCCATGATGTTCTGATGGGTAAACTAGAGGACTGTGGACTGGACCCTAGGATAGTTAGGTGGATAGGGAACTGGTTGGAGAACTGCACTCAAAGAGTGGTTGTCAATGGCATTTCATCTGAATGGTGTCCAGTGGGGGTACTATAGGGTTTGGTTCTGAGCCCAGTACTTTTCAATATTTTTATAAATGATCTGGATGAGGGCATGGAGGGAGAACTCATTACATTTGCAGAAGCCACCAAATTGGGAGGAGCAGTGAACACACCAGAAGACAGAGATAGAATTCAACAAGATCTGAACACACTGGAAAAGTGGGCAGATGTGAACAAGATGCAATTTAACAAGGATAAATGCTGAGTTCTACATCTGGGTAAAAAAAAAAGAGGGACATGCATACTGGATGGGGGATACACTTCTGTGTAGCAGTGTGTGTGAGCAAGATCTTGGGGTACGAGTGGACCATAAGGTAAATATGAGCAGCCAGTGTGATGAAGCGACCAAAAAAGCTAATGCGAACTTGGGGTGAATCAACAGAGGCATAACATTCAACTTGCAACATGTTATAGTTCCACTGTACACAGCATTGGTCGGGCCCCACCTGGAGTATTGTGTGCAGTTCTAAAGGCCCCACTTCAAAAAGGTTGTGGACAGAATGGAGTGGGTGCAGAGGAGAGCGACGAGGATGACCAGGGGCCTGAAGACCAAGCCCTATGAGGAAAGGCTGAGGGAGTTGGGAACACTTAGTCTGGAGAAGAGAAGGTTGAGGGGGACATGGTTGCTCTCTTTAAGTATTTGAACAGCTGTCACTTAAAGGAGGGCAGGGAGCTGTTCCTGTTGGCAGCAGAGGATATGTGTGCTGAACTGGCTGCCAACTCCCGGTGTGGGGTTAAGCATCTCTGTAGCACCAGGGAGATGCTGTGGTTTAGAGCTGGGAGGTTGCACAGAGAAGGAGGTCAGGAATGTATAGTCCGGAGTTCAGAAGGCCAAAAGTCAGAGTCCGTCTTATGCCAAATCAGAATTCATGCACAGAGTCAATGAGGCCTGTCTAGGGGTCTAAAGTCAGAGGTCGTCGATCAGAGTTGGAGTCAGTGAGTTGCAAGGGACGTAACACGTTGCTTCCTCATTTCCCTGCTCAGTCCTCTTTTTCTAGTGTGCCTGCCTGGGCTAGACTTCATCTTGTGACGACCCCCCATTCTGTTGCTTTATCGCACGCTGGTATGCTTCAAGCCTCACACTGCGCCTTTTAGCAACAAGCGTCTTTCTCAGTCGCTGCCTCCACCTGTCAGCCCTTGACTCTGCCTCTGGTGAGTCAACGGTTTGATGGCTCACAGCTGGGCTACTGGGGCTAAGTTCCCTGCAGGGCGGGAGTGATCCTGACCAAACTTCAGACTGTGAGTCCTGCGGAGGTTCTGGGGGATCAGCAGCCTGAGAGCCGCCAGCTGGACTATTAAGCTCCTCACAAGGCTGGGATGGGTCTGATACTATTTCAGGCTGTGAGGCTTGAAGCAGGTCCAGCGGGGCTGCCTCCTCCTGCCTCTTCCTCTGAGGATGACTCGTTCCCCTGAGACTGACCCATGACACCAGGACTCACAATAATGGGTTTAAATTGCAGGCGGAGAGGTACCGGCTGGATATTAGGGGAAAGTTTTTTACAGTAAGAGCTGTTCGACAGTGGAATCAGCTACCTAGGGATGTGGCGAGCTCCCTCTCACTGGCAGTTTTTAAGCAGAGGCTGGACAAGCACTTGTCAGGGATGCTCTAGGCTGATCCTGCATTAAGCAGGGGGTTGGACTAGATGGCCCTTCCAACTCCTTATGATTCTACGATTCTGTACAATGTCAGGCTAGACGGGCCTGGAACTTCCGTCTGCTAAACGGTCAGCACCAGAGCCAGAGCCTCTGTCCCTAAACAGATCACGCACATGCTGCTGGTCCCAGAACCCCACAGCTGGGCCTGGTGTTGAGGGCCAGGCAGGAAAACATTTGAGTTCTGCATGATACACAGTAACCAAAGAGCAACAAAGATGCATGTAGAACAGCGAGATTCAAGTCCAGTAGCACTTAGAGACCAATAAAAATTTCAGGGTATAAGCGTTCGAGAGTCAAAGCTCCCTTTGTCAGATATAAGCTGGAATGGAGATCTCTGAGTCTGTATACCCCAGTCAGAAAGTGAAAGAGGTGTTGCAAAGAAGGAACTTAGGTTGCACAGGTACAATGCACATTGTAATCAGCTAAATTAGAGCAGAGGAGAATATAAATGTATTTCCCCATGCACTTTCCATTCTGAAAAGGGAGGAAAAAGCCCTGCAGGATGGCACATGTGAATTAACTTGATAAAAATAAAAGAACCTTTGTCCAGCAGCCAGTTCCCATCCCCTTTACTCTCCAAAAGTAGGCTGGGAAGTACAGGTGGACAGCACCCAAGCAGAATGTGTCTGGGCCCAATACAAACTTGTCACACACCTCCTCTCTATTATCCCACATATAAGATTTCATGAGTCATGAAACAAAAAAATCTATCATTTCTGAAGTTGTCTAAGTAAACAGTATCTTGGTAACGGTCTTGCAGTCTGAGTTGGACTCCCCAGCCTCTCTATTCCCCCGCCTCACACCTGGGCCCTTCAGATGGAGCCACTGCTCAACACTCCAACTCCAGATTGTCCTGGGAAAACAAGTTCAACATTCAAGAGGTTCTCAGTGGGGGGTTGGGTTTAACACACCTGGAAACTTTCCACAAATCTGGAAAAAGCTGGATGACCAATATAATATTTTCCTGAAAATTTGAAATTTTTCGGGTTTATTAAACCTAAACCTGAAAAATCCACAGTGCAAACTGAACTCTTGGCTTGGCTCCAAGCCCAGCATTCAGTTTGCACCACTTGGACTCTGGAGGTGGCAGCTAAAAACTGAATGCTGGGCTGTGAGTCCAGCGTTCAATTCTAAGCTGCTGCCTCCAAAGCCCAGTGTTCAGTTCTAAGCCGCCGCCTCCAAATTCCACATGGACTTCGGAGGTGGCAGGTGGACCCAGCTAGCAGGGAAGTGAGGGAGAGGGAGGGGGTCAAAAATGGTGGTGGGGGCAAAGTGGCCCTGAATAAGGCTGAAAAAATAGGCCTTATTCAGGGATCCGCTTTTTGGCTCCCTTTACTTGCTGCCATTCCCCACAGGGTAGACCCCCTCCGAAATATACCGAAAAGGTATTGTCGAAGGCTTTCACGGTCAGAGTTCATTGGTTCTTGTAGGTTATCCGGGCTGTGTAACCGTGGTCTTGGAATTTTCTTTCCTGACGTTTCGCCAGCAACTGTGGCAGGCATCTTCAGAGTCGTAACACTGAAGGACAGTGTCTCTCAGTGTCAAGGGTGTAGGAAGAGTAATATATAGTCAGAAAGGGGTTGGGTTTGAGCTGAGTATTGTCCTGCAAAAGTAATGTGCTAATCATTGTCCTGTAAGTATCAAGATAATGTGCTAATGAGGATATGGTATGTTAATATGGAACCATTGTATCCTGAAGTGATCTGTTAATGTGTGTAATCCAAAGCTAATCTGCATGGCTATTGTTGAATGTTGTCTTTGTTAGTCTGGAGGTTTTTTAGAACAGGAAGCCAAGCCTTATTCATTCTTAAACTCTCCTCTTTTCTGTTAAAGTTGTGCTGATGTTTATGAATTTCAATGGCTTCTCTGTGCAATCTGACAAAATAGTTGGTAGAATTGTCCAGTCTTTCAGTGTCTTGGAATAAGACCCTGTGTCCTGTTTGTGTCAGTCCATGTTCAGCCACTGCTGATTTCTCAGGTTGGCCAAGTCTGCAGTATCTTCCATGTTCTTTTATCCTTGTTTGTATGCTGCGTTTTGTGGTCCCGATGTAAACTTCTCCACAGCTGCAAGGTATACAATATACTCCTGCAGAGGTGAGGGGGTCTCGTTTGTCTTTTGCTGATCGTAGCATCTGTTGTATTTTCTTGGTGGTTTAAACACTGTTTGTAGGTTATGTTTTTTCAAAAGTTTCTCCATCCTATCAGTGACTCCTTTAATAAATGGCAAGAATACCTTTCCTATGGGAGACTGTTTTTCCTGAGTTTTCTGATTTTTGTTTGGTTTAATGGCCCTTCTGATTTCATTCTTGGAGTAGCCGTTTGCTAGCAGTGCGTGATTTAGATGATTAGTTTCTTCCTTGAGAAACTGTGGTTCACAGATCCGTCTTGCAGGGTCCATTAATGTTTTGATTATTCCTCTTTTCTGTCGGGGGTGGTGGTTGGAGTTTTTGTGTAAGTAGCGATCTGTGTGAGTTGGTTTCCGGTAGACCTTGTGACTGAGAAATCAGCAGTGGCTGAACATGGACTGACACAAACAAGACACAGGGTCTTATTCCAAGACACTGAAAGACTGGACAATTCTACCAACTATTTTGTCAGATTGCACAGAGAAGCCATTGAAATTCATAAACATCAGCACAACTTTAACAGAAAAGAGGAGAGTTTAAGAATGAATAAGGCTTGGCTTCCTGTTCTAAAAAACCTCCAGACTAACAAAGACAACATTCAACAATAGCCATGCAGATTAGCTTTGGATTACACACATTAACAGATCACTTCAGGATACAATGGTTCCATATTAACATACCATATCCTCATTAGCACATTATCTTGATACTTACAGGACAATGATTAGCACATTACTTTTGCAGGACAATACTCAGCTCAAACCCAACCCCTTTCTGACTATATATTACTCTTCCTACACCCTTGACACTGAGAGACACTGTCCTTCAGTGTTACTACTCTGAAGATGCCTGCCACAGTTGCTGGCGAAACGTCAGGAAAGAAAATTCCAAGACCACGGTTACACAGCCCGGATAACCTACAAGAACCAATACCGAAAAGGTATTTTTCATGGGGTTTTTTTGGTTTGGCTTTAGTCAGGTAGTTCTCATTTCCCTGCAATGTCCTGGGAAGGGTTACAACAGACTTTGTTCCCTATGTGAAGCATTAGGTCTGTTGTCACCTTTCAATACAGGTCATCTGCTATCTAGGAAGGACCACTTCAGTCATCTCTGCCTGTGGAGTTAGATGCATGGTGATTCATTTGCACATGCAAGTCATCCCTTGATATTGCAGTCATCCAATGACAAAGCTGCAGGTGAAAAACCACACATTAGAATTCAGTACATGCCTGCTGAATATGTGTGTGGGCTCCATTGCAAAACCCTGTACTCAAGAAGGTGTGATGCCAGACTTCTCCAGAGCCATTTCCAGAGCCTGGCTGCACGTAAGCATTCCTTTCTTGTGCCAATTAGTTAAGGGGGTGTGAATGCTATTTTTTTTTAGTGTTTGTGTGGGTGCTAAAACCACCAAGAAATAATTTTCAAATTGGGAAGTGTTTGTTTCAGTGGATTCAGTTTTGTTTGTTTCAGTGGATTCTCTTTTCCTACAGGAATGCCTGCACATGATGAATGTTCAAACATACCTTGGTCTGTGCATCCACAACAGCGCCTTGGTTAACAAGGACCTCGGCCACGTTGACTTTGTCCTCTTGAGCCGCCAGGTGCAGTGGAGTCAGGCCACTCTGTAAATCAGATATAGAGGCAATGAGCCCCTTGCAGAGGGGATGCACTCAAAAGGCAATTTCAGACGCTCAGCAAATTTTCGGCATTTGAGGTCATTTATGCATGGGAGTTTTACCTGAGGTTCGTTGCTGGCCAAACCCATACTTTCCAGTTGGGAATCTTTGCACCAAGCTCTCTCCGAGCTCAAATCAAGCCCCCCCCCTTTAAATGCTGCTTTGTAATTGGCTTATTTTCGCAGTGCTCACTGTGAGAGAAGATTCCCCATCCCAAAACCCAACTGCCACATAAAAAAGCATTTTAAGGGGGGGGGGGAACCAGAACAATCTGAAAGAAAGGGGGAGGGAGAAATCCAAGGCTTGGTTTTAAAAAGCCTTTCTTTTGCTCAGAAAGAGCCCCGAGGAAGCAGGAAGTGTTTGAATCCCCGCCTCTTTACACGCTTTGTGATTGGCTGTCACAAATGCCCATCTTCCTGTGGCCCGAGCTTTGCCTTCTGCATGGAGTTTTGAGCCGGGCTGAGCTCAGGCGAGAGGGAAGAGTCAGATTAACAGAGGAATGGGAAGACCCGGACATTGCGAGGGCTGGCAGCGAGGTCATTTCTAAGGGATGGAAAGCACATGCAGAACTCCAAGGAACAACCGAGTCAGACAGGGGGTGAATATGAGTTCAAGTACCCATGCATAAATGACCTGAGTGTCGTCAACTCTTTTGAAGAATGTTCAGTTATCAATGAGCAAATGCATGCTGATAAATTGCATGGCTTAAGCACAACATCAGAATAAAATGCAATGTTATCTTGTTGGCCCAAAAACAACACCCCAAATGTTATTTCTTCGGGCTGTTTCATTTTCTTTGATATGCAAGGGCACCAGAAGTCAAGTTCAAATGCCATAATTTTTCTTGTGTCGTATTTCTTGATTGATAGCTCAAAGTGTTCCATATATCACAAAGATAATCTGCTGCTGTTATTTTACATCACCCCAGGTAGGTGGATCCATGTTACTATCTCTATATTACACACAGGGGACTGAGAGACAGTGGCTTGTCTAAGGTTCTGTAGTGATTTTAAGTGGGGTGGAGATAGTCAAACTGTGGCCTTTAAGCCCTCAACTCACATTCTGATTTGTGGCTTTCAGGAAAATCAGTATAACAACACTACATCTGCTTTTCAGCCTGTGTTTTGTACATATAAGTAGGTGAAGGTTTTCTTTCCTTTCAAAAACATTCTACTCTCTTCCCCAGTGCCCACTGTTTTGTAGGGCTGAATCACACCAACCAGCAGTAGAGGAGGGGCTGTCTTAAACACACACACACAACCCAGATGGGGTCAGTCAGTCACAAGCAACACTTCAGATTTTCTTTTAAGGCCCGTAAGCACTTGGGGGGCATGTTTGTGGTGGCTCAGTGAAAACGGCTGGCCTTCTGAATGAACTGTGTTAACCCGATTTTAATGTGGCATCTTATGTGGAAGAAATGTGTTAACCCGATTTCAATGTGGAATCTTATGTGGAAGGACCAACAATGTTTTGTATAGCATAGACAGCTAAAGGGCAAGATTTGAGTCCAGTAGCACCTTAAAGATCAACAAGATTTCTGGAGTATAAGCTTTCATAAGAACATAAGAAGAGCCATGCTGGATCAGCCCAAAGGCCCATCAAGTCCAGCATTCTGTTCACACAGCAGCCAACCAGAAACCCACAAGCTGGATGACTGCAACAGCATCCTCCCGCCCGTGATCTCCAGCAACTGATATGAAGAGGCATACTTTCTCTGGTACTGGATGAAGTAGATATCCATCATTACTAGTAGGCATTAGTAGCCCCATCCTCCATGAATTTGTCCACTCTCTTTTTAAAGCCTTCATATGAAGAAGGGAACGTTGACTCTCGAAAGCTTATACTCCCCAAATTTTGTTGGTCTTTAAAGTGCTACTGGACTCGAATCTTCTTCTTCTACTGCAGACCAACATGGATACCCACCTGAAACAGTAAACTGCTAAGGCGGTGCAGATGATTAAAGACTGAACTTGACCAAAGTTCAAATCCCTGCTTGGCCACAAAGCTCTACTGGGAGATCCAGTCTGGTTAAAGTGTTGGACTAGGATCTGGGAGACCCAGGTTCAAATCCCCACTCTGACACTGAAGATCACTGGCTGTCCTTGGGCCAGTCACTCTCTCTCATGCTAATCTACCTCACAGGGTTTTTACCATGAGGATAAAACAGATACGGAGAGAATGGTATTTTAAGCTGCTTTGGATTCTCACTCGAGAGCAAAATGGTGTAAATCTAAACAAATATAAATAAATAATACTGGGTGGTCACCATCTCACATGACCGCTGGGCAAGAGGCTGCCTTCTACTACCAGGACATGGGCCTATCTAGTTCTTATCTCATCTGACTAGCAGTGGCTCCCCATTGTCTTAGGCCCAGAAATGTCCCTCCCTCGTCTGTTTAACTGGAGATGCCATTCAACCTGCAAAACATATATGTGGAAAAATGCATGCTGTGCCACTGAGCTCCAGCTCTTCCTAACTGCACCACTGGGGCCATGCTAATTTGAGATCCTTGGAAGGATGTGATGCAATAAATGTACAAGCAAAGCAAAAAAGGAAAAAAAGATGCCAGGTGACAGATATATTGCCTTGTAAAAGCCTTATGCTTTTGCTGTAAAAACTTCATCAGGGGGATCAGAGTTCCTTTACCTGGCATCTTTTTTGGTTTGCTGGCACATTGCTAGGTTAGCCCTGTTTTTCTTTCACTTTTGCAATAAATGTACTGAAAGGATCATGTGAAACTCTAAACCCCATCCTTTATGTTTTGCTGAAACCCAAGGGGCCTTAGCCTAAGTTACCCTTTTCTAAGGCTGCAAGGAAAAACACCAGGGTTGAGAAGGAAATATTTGGGAATTGTGTTACAGGAAGGAAGGTGGTGGCCAAAGTTTGGACAGATATTTACAATGCAATCCTATGCAGAGTTACTTCAGTCTAAGACCACTGAAATCTTAAACTGGAGTAATTCTCTTTAGGATTGCACTGTTAGTGTCTCACCTTGACATATTCCCTGGGCTTTTTTATTTTTGCTCACTCAGCATAGGTGACGGAGCAGTAAGTGATGGATTATTTGCGTGACAGGCTTCAACTGTACATTTGTTGACATAGCACTTTTCTCCCTCAGCCCCAAATCTCTTCCCATTAAACTGAACAGAGTCCAGATCACTCCCACCTGACATGGTTTGTAGACCTGGGCAGGCTGCCAATTTAAGCTGGCTCAATATTAGTCATCCAAATGTCATTTGGGAAAAACTACAGGTTCTTCCCTCTGTCCTTCCCCCAATGCTGACATTTTGATTTGAAACTTGCACAACTTGCGGCTTTCTACCTCCTGCCCCCCACCCAAGATGTCCAAATTAATGTCACCAAAACCAGAGATCAACATCTTTTTTTAAACCAGCTCTGGTATAGCTTTCCCTGCCCCCACCCCAAACTGTAAAACACAGACAGGCACATTTTGTGCCAAGATGAGCTGTTTGGCAACTGTATAAAACGAGTCAGCCAGCCTTGGACATATCCTGGCCATGTTGCTGCCTGGCTGGAACAAGAGTGAAATACGGCAGGCATAAGGGCTGGAGCTTGAAGAGGGACGCTGCCGGACCCAGAGGGCAGAATGTGTTCCTGTACTCCTCCCCTATCAGTTTGCTTGACATTTCCACTAGCAAAAAAGAAAGCACCTTACTTTACTGGATCCAACCAGGATCTAATTCAGCATTCTGCTTTAAATAATGCTAGCAGGGGCTTATTGATTACTATGGCATGGCCCCAGAAATCTTGTGGGCAGTCTCACGATTTGGTGCAGAGAAGGGAGCCCTCCCAACCTCTGGACCACTTCCCACTTTGTTCTAGCCCCTTTTCCTGCTGCCAGAAAGAGCTATAAGTGGCTGGTATCTCCTCTCTCCATTTACTGTAGTCCACTGTTGCTGTTGCTTCCCACACTGCACGGAGTTGTATTTGATGCTTCCTTTTTGGGTGGCATCATAGCTCTTCCTTCCCTCTCTGAGCAATGCCTCTCTTCCTTTCCTGTTCCACCAGAAGTGGCTTCTGTAATACATTTGGTCCTCCATATATCATGGACATGACCAGATGGGGCAGAAGCGAATCAGCTGGCTTACGGCTACTGGGTTGCCATAAATCGGCTGTGACGTGATGGCACTTTATTCACACACATTCTACATAGCACCTAGCGATTTGGCCTCTTCTACAAGGAAGCACCATGGATCAGACATAAACAGAATTTTTACAAACACCCAGCTTTGATCTGAAAGAGCTTGTGGGCTCACACATGTTGTCCTGGCCAGCCTTCGAGGAGGAATCCTGAAATAGCCCAAACCTTGACGAGTGGAGAGACGCTCGCCCTGGAGTATCTCAGGAAGAGACTTCCTCAGATGGAGAGGAGGAAGAATCCCAAGGAACCCCGCACCTAAGAATTCTTCAATGCTGACATTCTCAGATGCCAATTAACTCCCTCTTGGAATCACCCAGCATCTTGCCCTTCACTATCAGGGCCAGATCCAGAAACAGCAGCAGATGTACACTCGCCTCAGTTGCAAAGCACTGTCCCTTTAACTGAATACAGATCTCCTGAGGGGTGGGTGGCGCCTAGAACACCCGCCTCCTTGGAGGAATATTTCAGCCCTCCATAGGTTTCAGTGTTAGATCAGTGCAGGAGCATTACCAAAGCCTCAAATCTCTTAAGAATCTGGAAGGAGAACAGTCATTCTAGAGTACTCAATTTCAATTTTTGGTTCCTGTGTGGCAGAATATGCGTCCTTCAGGATGGTGTAAAGAGACAGTAATACACTGCTGCTGTTTTTGTTTGTTTGTTTTAAAAACAGTCTTAACCCAGCTACCAATCATTGTGACTATCTGTGTCAGCATGCTGAACACAAGTTAGCCCCATAACAGAAAAAAGCCTGTCAAATATATATATCATTTGACCCAACTACTATGACAATCTCCCCCAACGTTCTCTTGTGCTAAAATGTGCAGTACAGATTCAAAAACCTATCATGCTTCTCAAAAGCATTTAAAAAACAGAGATTTCCCCCCCCCCTTTCATTAGCTGTCTACATGCTTGGTTTTTCCTCTCTGTGGACCAATGCTCAGCTTTAAAAATGTGGATATATTCTGTGTGTGGCACAGGGGTGGGACATTGGCCACTGAACTCCACCCACAAGCCCACCTCACCTCCATGAGTTTGATGTAACATCCAGTTGCATCTCTAGAGATACAAGTGTGCACAAACATGAACATGTAGCACTGATATAGGCACGTTTTACCCGCCCGCCTCCCTTGCTGGGTAGGATTGCTTGCTATATGTAGGGTTTGCTATATGTGGAGCCTGGAGATCTCCTGGAATTACAACTTATCTCCAGATGACAGAGATCAATTCCCCTGAAGGAAACTGCTGCTTTGGAGGGTGGACTTTATGGCATTACACCCTGCTGAGATCCCCCCAAACCCCACCCTCCTTAGGCTCCACCCCCAAATCTCCAGGAATTTCCCAATCTGGAGTTGGCAACCCTAGACTTTATGGCTTATAAGCACTGCACTCAGTGTAGGAATCAGATATTGTGCCTTTTAATTCAACAGGGCCCCTGAGAGTACAAAAGGAAGCCAACTTACCTTGTTGCTTAGGTTCACATTAGCATTTCTGGTTAGGAGCAATGACACCATGTCTACGTGGCCCTCTTGGGAGGCAAGATGCACAGGAGTAATGCCCTGCCTGGTGACTGCATTGGCATCAGCACCATATTCCAGCAGCGTGGTTGCAATATCCATCTGG
Source organism: Euleptes europaea (assembly GCF_029931775.1). Taxonomy (NCBI): domain Eukaryota; kingdom Metazoa; phylum Chordata; class Lepidosauria; order Squamata; family Sphaerodactylidae; genus Euleptes; species Euleptes europaea. The sequence continues at coordinate 97,890,426 of NC_079316.1, read as the reverse complement.
TTCTTCTTGGCAGCGATGTGCAGGGGCGTGTAACCATTCTGTCAACACAAAACGTTTGGGTTATCAGCTCATCGACAAAAACATGCGGACCTTTCTTCACATCTCAGGTATGACTGATTTTAGCATTGTTTTAATAATGCACACTGAAAAAAACTTCTTTTAAAATTCTGAGATAGCGGGGGAGGAATTGTTGAAGGCAGCTACCAGCTGATTGTAAGATCCAGGTCTCTTGCAATAAGAAGCCGAAGGGCCCTCCCCCCCATCTTAGGGACCCTTTTTTGGGTGGTAAGATGACATATAAATGGCTTAAAATACAATAATTTCAGAGGGTTGCCATGTCGGTGTGCAGTTGAACAGCCAGATTTGGGTCCAGTAGCCCCGTAGAGACCTGTAAGATTTTCAAGGCATACGCTTTCAAAAGGCAAAGCTCCCTTCGTCACATTGATGAAGGAAGCTTTGACTCTTGAAAGTTCATTCCGTGAAAATCTTGTTGGTTTCTAAGGGGCTACTGTACTTACATAAAATAAGACATTTTTTCAACTTTGTTCTCATGGATCAAGTTAAAAAATTAAAGAGTAATAAGAGAAAAACAGAAGAGGAAAAAGACAGAGGAAAACCCTATTGTGGGAGACAATTTCAGTGTAAGCAAGAGCATATATTGACTGTTGTCTAATAGGAACAGGAAATCTTCTGCCATCACAGCTGCCTGCTCAACACACAGCCCCAGGCTGTGAGGGGAAGGGGCTATAATTAATTCCAGTCCTGACGCTTGGTTTGGTTCCATTCTGTGGCTTGCTCACTGGAAAACATCTTTTTAGGAAGCTTCTTGGATGGCAGGAGAACGCCAAAGCAGCAGCTGCTGACCCATTTGGTTGGAGATGAGCAAAGCAATTGACCCGATATATAATTCCTGGTTCTCTTTCAAGTTGGTGATTTTATTATTTCTGGAGGCTTTGGCTTCAGAAAGCCGCTGGCACCTGGGGCAAGAGGAACCCCTGCACCACGTCAGTTTAGTTTCTTTCAACATTAAACTAGGTCAACGTTCAGTCCCCTCTATAAAGGCGGCACTTATGCGGTTGCATTATTTCAAGCCATTGCACTGCAATGCTAAAGGGTTTGGGAGTTGGCCTGGTTCATCTCCTAAGGCTGAGTGAAGGTGTATTCCTCCATACAAAAAGGCTCCAGCCTCTGCTTTGACGTTGCTGTATGAATACTGACTTGCCTTCCTTTTCACTACAATGTCAATAACCCACAGCCTCTATTAAGATCGCCCTCCACAATCCCTTTCTTCTCTGTTAATGCAAAAGAATCTGACATCTATGCATTTAATCATCCCCTGGAAGGCAAGCCAAAAGGACCTTATCTGTGCAATTTCAGGACCCCTCAACAAAGTCTTAAAACACATGTTAGAAAGTGGAAATATGCGTTGCCTGAAATGGAAAAAAAATCGGTACCATCTTGGTAGCTCAACCCCATTTCATGGCCTATTTGATTTTACTGTTGAGGACACCAAAAATACAATCTGATTAACAATTTATCTGGCATTTTAATCATTCCCCTACATTTATAAAATAGGATGCCTGCATGCAGACCACTGAAGGGGCTACATGGAAAGGAGAGCAGGGTAACAGATAATCTCTGTAATAATAGTACAACTCTACACTTCCCTTGCAGAAAAATACCAGGAAATACCTGATCTTCACCCAGTCCTAGCCAACTCTCCCATTCTAGAGGTTCTGCATGTATGCTGCCAGGGTATATCCTTGGAAGCAAAGAAGAATGAACCGGGAATATGGATACCTGCAGGAAAGAACCCACCACTTGTTTTACTTCTGTCTGGGCTTCAACGGGTGGGGGGAGAACTGGGCTCAGGGCCTACACATTGTGCGTTCTTTGTTCTCCAAGCTCAGTTCCCTCACTTGCTAATCATTGTTTTGGTGGCACACCCACTTGGATTTGCATCTGGATTTCTCCGCCCCAAGACTAACCATTCTAGCCGCTGAACCCAACTGGCTCTCTGTACCATCAGGTTCTAACAATGGTTTCATATGGCTTCCTGGTCTGAAATAAAAGTTTCTGACAGCTTAAAGAAGTTTACATAATTGCTTGTCCTTGACCCTCTCATTAAGACAACCCAGGTGGCACAATTTCATAAGGAGCCTATGTGACCATGCCTTCCCTATGCCAACCCCTGTATGAGAAGGCTTTTCTTCACAGTTGTTTTATGATGCAACTCTCTTCCCCATTCCATTTATCCAGCATCCCAAGCGTCTTTCAGAAGAGGATTTTCCTGCTGAGCATCTTTATCTCTGGGCTAGTCTACAGAGGCTGGTGTTAGACTGCAATGGGAAAATTTCACTTACAATGTTTTAAGTGTGATTTTAAAGCAAGTCTGACATTTTACTTAAAATTAGATCACCTGGTTTAAGAGTTTGACAAAGATTAGGGCTGCAATCCCATGCAGACTTACTAAGGAGGTTTACTTCAGAGTATGCCTAGGATAGTACTGTAAAAGATAAATGCTAGGAGGCATTCATATATACTTCCTCCCAGCTCTAAGGACCAGTTTCTGGGATCCAGTATTTTTCAAGCACAAAGCACCCGTACCACTCCATGTACAGAATTCCTTGACTACATTTTGCCAGGTTTACTCTGAAATACAGGCTGTTGAGGGCATTTTCTGCCTCCAGTTTTGAATGCCTACACAATCCACATATATTTATGATTCCATGTAGATGTTAGTGGGGAAAAACAACAACACAAACAACCATGCAAGGATCTTACCTGTTTTACTTAGCTTCGTCCCCCCCTGACATGGGCATTAAAGTATTCATAGAAAAGCATGCTGTCCGTGAGCCTCCCCAGGTGACATTTCACCCTCAGGCAGAAATCCCAGGGGAGGGAGGGAGCAGATTTAAGGAGAAGTGGGGAGAAGTGAATGAACTACTTGTGGAGGCTTGGCCCTGGCTGAAGCACAGGCTTTGCATGCCAAAGGTCCTTGTTCAATCCCTGGCATCTCCAGGTAAAAAAAAAATCTCAGGTAGGAAATGGTGGGAGAGACGTCTTTCTGCCGCGGTGGGCTGTTGTCAGCTTTTGGAGATGGTATAAGACAAAATCATACCTTCTTGCATGAATGCGTGGTCACCCTGATGCTATAAAACTCTGTAAGGAATGCCACCCAACCCAGAGGAAGGAGTCTCCCTTAAGTCTTGTTCGCCATCTTCTCCCAAGTTGTGTGAACCCCTAGAGCCGTGTTGGCGAACCTATGGCACGTGTGCCCGACTTGGCACACGAGCCCTCTCTCTGGGCATGCACGGGTGAGTTGAGCAGCCGTCGCGTCTGCCTTCCCTGGACTCCCCGCGGGCGGGGAGTCCAGGGAAGGCAGACGCGATGGCTGCTCAACCTACCCACGTTTGCCCACAGGTTTTGTACTGCTGCCAACATATTACATTTTGAGTGTACTTATTGTGCTTCACAATTGAACCTCCTAATTTTTATTGGTTATGGGAGTTTTTCATTCATTTTGTGAACTGGCTCTGTTGGGTTGAATGTAAGGATAAAAGTTTCAAACGAGTGACCGTGACCAAGAGGGTGGGCACCTTCTCAGGGAGTTTCAGAGGACTATAATATGATCTTCTGGTTACATCACTGACCCACCAAGGAGAATATTTCAGCAAAGCACATTCCTCCCCTCTTTCTTTAACAACTTCTATATCCTTCTCTGGGTGCTTAAGACATTCCTGAACAGAACCAGAGTAAGGTGCTCGGCACCAAGCCGAAAGAAGACAGATGGGAGGGCTGCACAGGAAGTAGCTTCATGCAAATAAATGGGCTGGCCCCCGGATTCCTACACAGCAAGGACTGGTACCTTTGCAGAGGCGTGAGGTGAGGCTCCCTGGTCCAAGAGCAGAAGCGCCACTTTCTGATTATCGTAATGTGCCGCGACATGCAGTGGAGTTAAACCACTCTAAAAACACGTGCAGAACAAACAGGCATTGTTAGAAAATAACCACCTGACATAAATGCTTGGAGAATTAGGTTAAACTAGGTTTGGTGAGATTACAGTGGTATTAACTGAAGTTTTGGAATGGGGAAAAAAAACACAGCACAACACAAAACTCTTGACTTGGGGATGAATGTCCTCTCTTACACGTTAAGAGGCAGCACACCTGGGCTAGTTTCAATGATAACTGTCGCCCTCAACTTTGATTGCCAAAACTGGTTGACTATGAGAAATGTTGATTCAGAGTTTGTATACTTGGTCCTCGAGAGCCAAATGCTTTCTGAACGATAACATGATACAACCTTTCCTGGAATTTATCACTTTCAGAATGTAGCTGGGGGATTCCATCAAACGCAGAATGTGCCATCTTCCTGCAGTTAGAAAATTAGGATACCAAAGAGAAGGGTTTTCATCTAGTCTTAATGATGAGCTGCTTTGCTATATTCAGGAAGTTCTTAAAAAAAATTAAGGCAAGCAATTCAGCTGTGGAATTCTCCCAACCACAGTCTGAAATGTTACATTCCAGGAACAGTTTTACTGTTCTACTTAGGTCTGCTTAGGGAATTCTGATTTCCAAGTAAACATTGTTTGTGTATCCTGGTGAAACCCAGTCCTCTGAGCACAATTGTCTTCTGGAAGATCTAGCAGAACACAGTCCAAATTGACTCAGGCCATTTATGCATAGGAGGTTTTGCCTTGGATTTGAGGCTCTCTAAATGCATATTTCCCCCCATCCGAATTCTCAAAACTGAAAAATAAACTCCCTGGCAGAGTGTTGAGAATTTGGATAGGGAAAAATAGGCATCCAGAGAGCAGCAAATCCAAGGCTAAACCTCCCATGCATAAATAGCTTCAGGCTGCAGTTACTACTTGATGGACATGCTGGATTTTGAAGTAGAAAATTCCTCAAAAAACCACAGAGTACATAAGGCCAATGTTGGAATAGTGGTGGGATGCACGAGGAAAAATACAAACATCCAAAAAAGATCCATTGCTACAATTACTGTTTGGCACATGCTAGAGACAGGGCAGATTTATCCTGTTAAAGTGGTTGGTTAGCGACACTTTCGTGCCATACCTTTCCAGCAGCATCAGGGGGGGCACTCTTCTGAAGCAGGAGGTTGGCCACTTCGATGTTGCCATACTTGGCAGCCACATGTAGAGGTGTAAACCCTTTCTGTAAGACAAAGGAATTTTCATCAGCAGTTCTGTTTACTGATGAGGCCTTGCTGAAGGCCCTGGCAGTGGTCTTCAGACAGCCAATCTATGCAAGTGAGCCACAGGGAGGGTAGTACATGTGCTGTATAAACAACCAAATGTGGTAACAGAGACAGATCTTGGAAGCTAAGCAGGGTCAGATCTGGTTAGTACTTGGATGAAAGATCACCAGAGAAGTCTGGGGTCACTATGCAGAAGTAGGCATAAGCAAACCACCTCTGAACATCTCTTGCCTTGAAAACCGTATGGGGTCATCATAAGTTGGCTACAATTTGGTGGTGCTTTCAACCACCACCAACAGAGACACAGAATTTGCTTCCTTTCAGCATTCACTTCAAAACAGTAGATGTTTGGGGATTCCTGACAGTGTGTGAGCAACACCTAGTATAACTTCAGAAGCCAAATGGCTTGCTGGATAGCATATCCTGAAGTCTCTGGGAAGGGCCTTCAACAGCCCCACATAGCTCTTTGTCCCCTGCCTGTGACTAGTGGAAGAAACATCAAGTATGCAAAACAGTTTAAAAGGCAACATAAATTACATAAAATATTACACAAAGTTGCTTTATTAGCAACATTTATATCAAGTGCAGAAATAACCTTTCCTGGGCACAGAACTATGCAGGGTTGCCCATCTGGAAACTTCAGCTGGTGTAAACTTTTGTCCAGCGTGAGCAAGTGGGAGCTCACCATCACAATACTGAAAGAATTGCACTGGATTCCAGGTCAAGTTCAAAGCACTAGCTTTATCCTATAAAACCTTAAATGGTTGGTGTCTTGACTATATCAACAAGTGCCTACTCTCATATGAAGTCCCCTGTGCTATGGTACGTTTTATTTTTTTAAGTAGATTTTAATTTTTGTCCTACCATCAGCCATCTTTTCTTTTAATCTGAAAGGATACAAATGCTTAACAAATAAAATACTACAGTAAAGCACTTCATAACATTCTAGCGTGCTGCTGAGTTCGTGCAGCTGCACCTTCAATTTCAACACCCTCCCTTGTCCTCAGCATTGTACCAAGTCTGGTTTGGCCCTAAACTTGGCAGGGCTCCATGGTCCTTCCTAGCACAAGAAGCCCTGGTTGTTTCTTGTCCCAAACTCCCTGTATTTGAAGCAATCTATTGAGGCCTCAATCACTGGATGTAACTTCTTTTCTCTGCTTGTTGGTTTTTTTCTTCCTAGGATACATAGAGCCATTCTATGCATAATGCAGAATGAGATGGTACCAATTCAGACTGGAAGGGGGGGTGTATGTGTGGTGTGTCATGTTTCCCAATGTTTCTCCACAGAAAAAGTTCTCTGCATGCTGTCCTATGGGGGAGAGGGGGAGAGAGAGAGAAGCATAGCCCTAATATGCTGATTTAATATAGTTGGGAAGCTTTTAACATTAAGGAACATTTAAAATATGACAGCCCCACCTGCAATCTGAAGTGGTATAATCAAGAATTCTTCTGCTTTGTTCTATCCACCTCATTCTGCTCAGAATTTCTTTACAGCTGTGGAATTGCCACAGATTGAACTGACAAACAATACAAAGACTTCAGCAATTCATCTCTCTGACATTAAAATGTCAGCTCTCTTATCCTTACTTGGAAGCTTTTTGATGAAGCAGAGCTTTTGGCTACAGTTCAATTTGTCACTTGGAATTGATTATATTCGCTGAGGGTCGGCTTTTTTGGGTATTACCCCTGGATACAGACTGGCCATGCCGGAAGGATTGTCAAAGCTCTCTTAAACAGACTCTGTCTGCTGTGCCTAAAATCCCCTCACCTTGGTAGTTATATTTAAAGAGGCACCATGGTCCAACAGGATGGATGCTACATCTTCGTGTCCTTCTCGTGCCGAGAGATGCAATGGCGTATATCCTGACGTCGTGGCAGCATTTGGAGACGCTCCTTGTTGCAACAGCAGCTGAACTATATCAGCCTTCCCCAGTCGTGCAGAGATGTGCAGTGGCGTTTGGTCATCCTAAACGGGAAGAAGGAGCCATAGATCATGATCATATATTACTAGCAACCTTTTAGAACTGGAGTCACTTGGAGAGAAGGCCTGGATATCACAACAACCCATTGGGTCTCTTCTACATTACGTTGTGGGGGAGGGTGAATTAAAGTGACTCCACCCACCCTGCTTTTAGCACCACTCTTTTAGGGCATCAGTCTGGGAATGAAGGAGGTTCAGCAGACCCCCCCCCCCCAAGCTTCCCCTGCTTCCCTCCTGCCAACCTCCTCCCTCTGGTTATCAGGAGCCAGCGAGGGGTGTCCATCTGGGCCCAAAGCTGCTGCAGATTTAATACCCACCAACACCCTCTGCATGCTCCACCCACCTCCCCTCAGCCTTGCAAGAATTCTAGCTGTTGTGAGGCTCCCACTGTGCTGCCATTTGAGGGGGGTCGAGCCAACTACTGAGGGGCTGGCCCCACCACCCCACTGATATCAGATCTGGAGGTGCTTGCTGATATGAACCTTGGGCATATATCTAGCATTAGTCAATCCCCAAAACTTCAGTGGGAAATGTTTTGAAGTGATCCTAATTGCTTAATCTTACCCCTTTTATCTGCATAGCTTATTCTCGGCTATGTTTCCTTGTCATGCCAGTGTCAAGAAATGCAAGTCATTGCATATCAGGAACTGAAAGGTCAGGAACACATTGCATCCTGGGAGACTGCCTTCAGCTGGTTTTGAACAGGTGTTAACCATAAGCTGATGCAAGAAGATGAAATGGGTGCAATGACTAAGCAAGATGACACAGCAAAATGCTGATTGGTTCCTGAGGACTGAGAAATGTATATATGTCTTTTACTATGTAACTGTGTGTGGGGAGATTTGGTGGAGTGTGAGTGTTTGAGATAGCTGTAATCTATGCACTGTAAATAAACTAACACTGGCTTTTTGTAGCTTGGTAGTTCTGGATTGTTTCCTGGGGACTCAACTAATCCGCTAGCTCCTCGCGACATATCATGAAACAAATATGTGTTACCTGTTTATATACTATCCTTCTTTCACTGCACTGTTTTCTACTTCTGTAACTCAATTTTCTGCACTGCTTGACACATCATGTCTGATTTTTTTGCATTGTTTCTAATATTTGTAATCCTTGTCCTATCGTATTGCTTATTAGGTGTCTCCTGCTATTTGAATGTGTAGTTGTACACCATGTAATCCACCTGGATTCTCAGTGAGAAAAGCAGGCTATATATAAAAATAAACAATATAAAATTATTTACATAGAGATGCATACATAACATGTATGAACCATTCTTCAGAATGCCTTGGGCACTGACTCCAGGGCAGAGTGGGCTTATCAATATCTCTACATAAGTAATAGTCTGCCTCAGACACCCACATTTTCAAGAAGGCTGCCTGAGGCTCAGAACTCTTGGGACCATTTGATGAGTGATTCTGCCTTGGAGGCCTGGGGCTTATGTCCTTCTCAAATCATTAAGCACCCAAGGTCCCATCTCTCCAGGACATTCCTGTCTTAAAAGATAGAAGAAGTACAGGGAGGCCACAGTGACAGCAGAACACAGAGCATCCAGTTGGGGTGCTGTCTCTTTAAATTCCTGTTAGGGAAGGGCTTGTTTTTACCACCAGAGAGGTCCCTTGAGCTCTGATCATTTCCAGAGTAACACCTGCTTCCCTTAGGAACTCTCCAAGATCCTGCAAAGACTAACTCTGATTTGCTATCTAGAACCTCTTAGTAACTCCCTAGTGCTGGTCAACTCCTGGTCCTGATTCCCACATCAGGTCTTGCCAAAGGACCCTGTGGGCTGACAATCTGGCCAGGATAGGATAATATAGTTTGCTAGGATCTCACTGGTGTCAGCAAATAGTAAAGTAATGATGATTTTACTAAGGTCAACACAGGTGGTTTATCTATCCCATCAGGCCACCTGGTCAGATGGTGGCTCTGTGTGGTTCATTGCAGCACTGCAAGAACACAAATGAACACATGAACTTGCCTGAAAATGAGGCAGAGCCTTGGTATATCAAGGTCTTTATCTGACTCACAGCAGCTCTCCAGGGTCTCAGGTGGAGAACTGATAACTTTTCACAGGAGATGTGGGGCTAGAACCTTTGGCCTTCTGCATGCAAAGCAGATGGTCTACCATAGGCCACAACCCCTCTCCTCCAACACATGGTCCTTGCAATGCCATTCTAATAGACACTCAATCACCTTACCTTGGCTTTTGCTTCTACCTGAGCTCCGTTCTGTACTAAGTACCGAACAACTTCCGACTGGCCAGCTCTTGCAGCCATATGTAGGGCTGTCTCTCCCCTCTATGAATGGAAAATATTATCAGAGGTTACAGTGCTAACCCTCCCCAACCTCCTGGAAACAAAGAAGTTTTTTTAAAAGCTACGAGAAGTGTTGAATCAATAGTCACAAAAATTTCCCCTCCTGTTGGGATGTAAATAATCACCCTGTGAATATTTCTAAGGTGCTGCCCAGGAACAGAATGCAACATCCAGTCAATATTTGACCTCCAGCTCTGGCCCTCAGAAAGTAATTTATTCCAGTATTGATTTTCTTTCTAACTACTAAGGACACATCAGTGTTTTTGCTCTTTGTTGAAGACAGTAATGTCCTTTTAAAATTTTGGTACTCCCTTTGTTGGGTTAACACATCAGGTTAAAGGACCATCCGCAGTTGATCAACATTTGTAATTATTTCCCTCATTTGATCCCTTTCCATTGTACTCTAATGATTCTGGTATATGTTGTCAAACAGCAAGCACTCAGCTGGGCAGATCAAATTAACCAAATGAACAACGAGAAGAATTAAAATGCTACTGAATTTGTAGAACTCCACAGCCTGAACCGAAAAGAATGCATCACCATGGAAATGGGTAAAAAAACTTTGGTTTCAAAGATAATTTTTGCATTTTGAGGAATGTTTTTAAAAAGGAAATGCTGCTTATAGTTCAGATGGGACTACATGAATCTATGATATGAAATGGTTTTATAGAGAAAACTGTCAAAGCGATGCTTAGTAACTGGGCCTGCCTCTCATTATGGCAAACAATTAATGATAAAGGGTACCTAAAAACAGCTCTGCATGTGAGTGTGCACATGTTTGTATGCATGCCTGTTCTGAAACTCAGCTATTTCAGTTTTCACAAATGCATCTCCATTTTTTTAACACCCGTCCACAAGGCCTCTGGGTAAAGGGAAGCAATCTAGCATGACTGCGTGGACACAACCAATATGTCCTGACAATCTGCTGCAATCTGTTTGCCTCATCAACAGGGTTTGCCTCAACACAGAAAAGCCCCTCCGCCCCAGTCTTCTGGGGATTATGGCACTCCAGGAATAGAATGCCCTTCTCACAAATCAGACACATGGAGCAATAACTGATGAGCTCTTCCTCATTCCAGTATAAAAGATGAGGGAAAAAACCCATGTTTGAGTAAAAATGTAAGTGGGGAGAGAGGGGAAGCTAAGCGAAAAACTCTTCAGCCTTCTTCTAAACACAAGGTGTAAATGACAGAAAGCTTTGGCTTCACATTCATCAGATCACTAGCAGTTAATCAGTGATAAATTAATTCTGGTCAGCAGCCTCACGTCTTGGAAGTGCCGAGCCCAATATTATGCATCAGCAAACCCCACAATGCAATGGGTGTATGCTATGAAAAGAACACCTCTATGCTAAATTAGCACAACCACAAAAAAATCAGCATAGGAAGCCAAAATATAATGAAATCTCCTATTTCTAATAGTATTTTACACATACAACAAAGAAAATGACAATGGTCTTATAATGCACAACTTGCTAAAACACTTTAAAGTCAAAAACAAATCAAAGGATCCACCCCAATCCGTCTTTGAGCAGGCTTGCCGCTTCACAAGGCGATCTCCATCCTGTATAGACGGTCTTCTAGAAACATGTACCGTTTCATCATCCAACTTCCATACAAGAGCTTAACCAATACATATGCAGTCATTAAAGAGCTATCTAACAATACATAAAGACTACAAAACAATTAGGAAACATCCGAGAACTCACCTCATCATATAAATATATAAATGATGCGTGACAAAGCAGCTAGCAGCTTGCTGATCACCAAAATATACAATGACGTTTGAGGGCAAGATACAAAAATGAACAATTATACCTAGCCATTTCCTTTCTTTTACAGTTGTGATCACTGAGAATGAATGGACACGATCTGTGAGGAACTTACAAACAACCATTTGACTGCATGTGTATTGGTTATGCTCTTGTATGGCAGATTCTACGTTATACTGAAGAAGTTGGATGACGAAACAGTGCATGTTTCTAGAAGACCGTCTATACAGGATTGGGACCCAAGACGGATTGGGGTGAATCCTTTGATTTGTTTTGGACTTTAAAGTATCTTAGCAAGTTGTGCATTATAGGACCATCATCATTTTCTTTATTGTATGTGTAAAATACTATTAGAAATAGGAGATTTCATTATATTTTGGCTTCCTATGCTGATTTTTTTGTGATCTGTGTATGCTAATCAGGGAAATGCAGCCAATCCCACTGCCCTGACAAGCATACCTGTACAACAAGCAAGCCCTTCTCAGAGTTAAGTGTCCACAAGAACAGCACTGCTTTCTTTAAACCTTCCTGACTTAGCCACTTTCATCTGAACGGGTCAACAGTTGCCTAGTATTGTCGAAGGCTTGACACTGAGAGACACTGTCCTTCAGTGTTACTCCTCTGAAGATGCCTGCCACAGCTGCTGGCGAAACGTCAGGAAAGAAAATACCAAGACCACGGTCACACAGCCCGGATAACCTACAAGAACCAAGTTGCCGAGTACTTTATAAGCAGCTACCTCCTGGTGACAGCGAAGCCTGGAGTCCTGCCTACCACGGGGGCAGAGGCATCCCCTATGCACATCCACATTCACTCCCGTGAACAAAGCTACTGAAACAAGAGTGGCTGTGTCACTTCCAATTCCAGAGGAGGAGTGCCCCCAACCTGGATGGCCCAGGGTAATGTGATCTTGTCAGATCTCAGAAGCTAAGTAAGATGGGAGACCACCAAGGAATACCAGGGTCACTATGCAGGGGAAGGCAATGGCAAACCACCTCTGTGTTAGTCTGTTGCCTTGTAAACCCTCCTGGTTTGCCATACATCAGCACTCTACACACTTTTAGCGGTGTCAGCCCATCGCAGGGAGAATTAAGACAGGTGCCTGGCCACACCAGCCACACATAGCATTTTATTACAGCTTAAACTTCCGCTGGAGCAGAGCCCACTTCTTCCGAAGCATCCCTCCAGCACCTCCAACATCCTCTCCCCTTGTTCTCCCCCATTTAAGCTCCCTCACTGGCACTTAAATCCCCCGCCCTTTTGTAACTCTCGCCTACTTTACTTGCTTCCATAGTATTTAGGATGTGTCCAAGCAGCGGCCACAGGGGCAACAAAGGACATCTATGTGGCAACACTCCATGCAGGCAATTATCATGCTGGAATGCTGTGTTCCATAACGTCCGGCATCTTGTATGTTGTATGAACAGACTCTATGGCATTGGGCCAGCCCATAGCTGCCCGTACAGAGTGCCACCATTTGGAAATATTCTGCGTCCGCTATGGGTGGCACAGCATTTAGACCTCTGCTAGAGGCAGCATCGCTTCTGTGAACTGTATAATAAGCTAGAACCCTAACTGCACTAAGTAGCATAAGCCACAGTCATTAAGCAGAACCTAAGAGTGCTGATTTACATAATTAGTGCATTGTTATCCCTTGCTTCCTCCATGGAGCTCAGGGCGTTTCTCCTCCTCCATTTTCTCCTCACATGAACTCTGTGAGGTAGGTTAGGCCGAGGGAGAGAGTGACTGGCCCAAAGTCACCCGGTAAGTTTCATGGCAGAACAGGGATTTAATCTTGGGTCTCATCAAATCTAGCCCAATACTCTAACCACTACACCACACTGGCTCAATGGAGTTATCACCATTGGGTATATACATACATGCGAGCTGATCCTAAACACCAGGGCTTGTCCAGATGGCAGCTTCCCAAGTTCTCTAGTGGTCACTGCAGGCTACCACCAAGAGAGCAGAAAGTACCTCAAGGAGGGACCAGTCCCTTTCTTCTCAGAAACACTTGAGTTCAGAAATGCAATTTAGTGCCTTGTAGAACTTATGCAAGCCTGTGTTAGCGAACTGGCTCAGCTGGGCTCAACACATGAATCCACAAAGCTGCCTTATACTGGATCAGACCACTGGCCCATCAAGGACCATTGTCTATTCTGACTGGCAGCTACTCCCCAGAGTCTCAGGCGAAGGTCTTTCACATCACCCACCACCTGATCCTTTTAACTGAAGATGCCAGGGATTGAACCTGAGACCTTCTGCATGCCAAGCAGATACTCTACCACTCAGCCACAGACCCTCCCCAAAATGGATTGTAGTGATCCTAAGCAACAAAACCAGTTTCTGCCGTTCTCTCTTTCTGGAAAAACCTTTGGGAAAGAACAATCTTGCACATGTTTTGAACATATGTCGCAGTGCCAGGAGAATCCCACAGGTTTGTTATCAAAGAGATTCTACTTTGCTGAGAAAGAAGGTTGAAACTGATACTCACCACGTTGGTTGTATTGGGTGATGCTCCGTGATGCATCAGCTGTGAAACGATATTTACATGTCCCATGAAGGCAGCCACATGGATCGGAGTCAGGCCCGACTGGGGGGAAAAGACAAGAAAAACAAATGGGGCTTGAACTAGCGGTGCAGTTTGCTATGGTGAAACTGGGCTGTCGGACCTTAACGTGGAACATTGTTAACAACTTGGAGCTTGGAGCTTAGTGGCTTTAAGCACTGGTTTTGAACAAAGCTTGCACAAGTCCTAGTCCCAGAAGCTAAGCAGGATTTGCCCAGGCTAGTATTTGGATGAGAGACCTCCAAGGAATACCAGGGTTGTGATGTGGAAATAGGCAATGGCAAACCACCTCTGAATGTCTCTTGCCTTGAAAATCCCACCGGGGTCGCCATAAGTCAGCCATGACTTCACGGCAAAAAAAAAAAAAAGATAAGAGAGATACATAAAGCACAATTTTAGGCAAATATAGAAGCGGGGGGAGAGCACAGAATGCAAGACTGGGCACAGGATCCAGCTTCCTGAATATCTCAGCTTTTCTCTTCTTTAAAAAAAAAAGCAAGTTTCTAGGCCTCAAGGTGATGGAAGTATGTAAGCATGTGATGTGAATGGTTTTTAGAGAAATCTCTGCAGAGAAAGGTATGGCCCAATAAGAGCTTCAGTGGGACTACAGGCCCCCTCCCCATATGAGCAGAAGGTTGGGATGAATAATGCAAAATGTTCATCAAGATACTAATTTGCATAATTTGCACAGGGCTGCAGAATTCAGCCTTTCTATATAGGGATAACTCAGAATTTTACTTCTTAGCATAGGCTGCACGCTCCCCACAGTGTAGCTCAAACCAGTGCAATGCAATTCATGTGTCTTTTGTACACATACCAAGAGATGCCTGTGTTTATATATTGGACGTCCATCCTGTACCAAAAAGTTATTGACAGGCACTGACAGAGCTCCTTCTCCCCACACTGGTGGAGGAGGTAAAGTGAAGCACCCAAGGAACAGTCTAAAGATTAACAAGGAGCTCACAGATCCCAACCACAACAGTGGTGGAATTTACAACCAATGCCCTACAGTTAACAGCCATACCTTGAACACCCCAGATTTCCTGCTTCACTGTCTGCTACCCCACCCATCTTGGTTAGCTCTCGGGAAACCTTCAAACAATCACCGTAACTGAAGGAAACAACATTAAGACCTCACCTTTGGTGTTGTAATGGTAGCAAATGTTAGGAGCAACAGGAACTCCTTTAGTTCTATTTCTTGACACCCCCCACCTTAGTTGGACTGTGGACCACAGGATCACACATTTGATTATTTAACCCCATCATCGGCACACTCAGACAGAAAAGCAGTATTTAGTATGAATAAGGCTGGTCCTTTCATATGGAATGTTATAGCACACTAATTGTGTATGTGGTTTTTTAAATAGGATGCCTGCTCTTGGTTTCAAAAACAAGGCATGCTTTGTAGCTGTAGTGTCAGAGGTGGGGCTTTATTTTCTGGGACCTAGGACATGCCTTAAGACGACACGTGTCAATCCTACTCTTGGTCCAACTGCAAAGAAAGCTCACAACTGTAGTTTTCAAACTGTATGCCAGGGAACCTTGGTTTTCTCAGGACCTTACTGGGATTTCTGCAGTTAGATCAGTAATGTTTGACAAATTTCCCCAAAAGATGGTTTGCCCACTGCTTCCCTTGCAATGCACAGCTGCAACAGGCAGTGTTTGTTCTATAGAACACCGTCAGCTCATACAGGGTGAGGATGAACACACCATGAAGCTGTCTTATACTGAATGAGACCACAGGTCCCTTAAGGTCAATACTGTCTACTAAGACTGGCAGTGGTTCCCAGGTCAAAGTCTCTCACATCATCTGATCCTTTAGCTGGAGATGTTGACAATTGCACTTGAGACCTTCTGCATGCCAAGTAGATGCTCTTCCCCTGAGTCACAGCCCCTCTTCTTGATGAGGAAGCCTACTAGAATCTAACAGCAGCCGATATGGTCTCAGAACGTGCCTCATAACATAAGACAAGATCTGCACCAGGCAGGAGTTTTTGGCCAAGGGTAAAGGACCTCTGAAAACAAAAACTTTGACAACCATTGGCATAAGTTAAAATTAACTGAAACAATGGAAAAGGCCACCCAGCTTCTCTTTAGCATCTCCACGTCCAGCGGTTCTCAGTGACTTATAATCAATGCACTAAGTGCTCTTTGTTTACTGAAAACACAACAGTGCGCGCAATCAATGCGCCTTACCTCAGTGACAGCTTGGATAGACGCCCCGTGTTTCAGCAAAAGTTCCATAACTTTAATTCTATTCTTTTTGCAGGCAATGTGGAGAGGTGTGAAACCGTTCTGCAAAATTCAGAAAGACTTTCAAAGACCTTCAACAAACATGAATGGCAACACACAGCTTCTCTGAACCATCTTCCCTACCTCCTGCTGTCCCCTAAAACTCTCCCACAGCCCCTAACTTTTATTTTATAAAAAAGCATATCAAAGAGATTACGACAGCACATTTTTTCCGTGCTCATCGCGTTTGTTTGTCTCAGTTTTTTGGAATACCACCACCACACAGTTTGCCTGCCTATACCTACTTTTTGACAATTTCTTGCCTCTCTAGGGCCTTCTTCCTAGCTAGATTAAACGCTAACCCTTCTATGGTTATGAGAGGCAGAATTTTTAATTTACCATACTCGGAAAGGACTTGTCCGTGCTCTTCTGGCTCCATTGATTCATTAGCTCATGTGCTCTTGGAATGCCGTTTCTATGAGGACCTTAGAGCACAATATATCTCTTAATACATACATCCAATGCTTCTGTGTCTGATATAATGCCTTTATTATTAAGTGACAGGGATCCCAAGGCTACATTGGCAGTGGCAAAATTTATCTCAGTCCTTATATCCCTCAAACATTAGATTCAGAACTATGCTGCTCAAGATCAATGGATCAAGGAGCTTCTAAGGGATAAAGGAAAGGAAAGGAATTTATTCTGTTTCAGCTTTGCAGGATGGAATGTTAATGATGAGCACGGTTTTGAAGTACAGGGGCGTTGGCACACACCCTGCAACAGCGCACAGCTATGCTTAAATTCCGTTGCAAGCAAAATGGGGGGGGGGGGAAGCAAGAAAATAAACTGTCCTGAACATCAAAGATCTGCTCACAGCATTTGCTTGAATGTTGATGCCAACCTGTATACATATCAAAGCGGCATCGTGGGCCTGTTTTAAAAACAGCTGACAGAATTGGGCTTCCAATCTGATCGAGATTAGCTACCTTACCCACCAGAGGGGGAAAATACCGTATGCTTTCATAACATATGGCCAGGGCCTCTGCCTCTTCTAGTTGAGTCAAAACAGGCAGGTCCATTCATTGCCTCTTCTTAGTGGATTTATTTAGGAACATTTACAGAGACTTCCTGCTCTCCCTGCTTGTTGCCTGCTATGGGAGGTTTTTTTAAAAAATGGCACTGCTTTGGTGGCGTGACATCACTTTCAGCGAATACCCAGAAGTGACATCACATTGCAGGCATGACAATGAAGTGGAGTGATGCTGCTCTAGAATCTGACCCTGGAAACAGTATCTTCCATGTCATACATTAGTTGGTATTTTTTCTTTACTGCATACACAAGTTGATCAAGTAAAACATGTCCTGATGGTCACTAGAGTGAGTGAGAATCTTGGGGATTAGAGGAAATGATGGAGAAGGAGAGGGTGGTCAAAGGCTCGAATGTAACCTCCGTATGAAAGGCTGTGTATGTGGGAATGCCACTTGCTTGGGGTTCACAATGGGGGCAGCTGCACCCTTTGTGTGATGTTTGATGGTTTCTCAAAAACATCTGGTGAGCCACTGTAGAAAATGGAATGCTGAACTGGACTGGTGCCAAGGTCGTAGTTTGCCTAGGGGGCCAAAAAACCTTGGGCCAGTCCTGGATAGGTCACTGCACCAAATAAATTTGGACTTGTGGGTCACTGTACCGAAAAAGTTGGGAACAGCTGTCCTAGTGTCACATCAGTGATGTGACTTCACTTCCAGTATTAGCAGGAAGGGACATCACGCTGCTAGCACAGTGCCATTCCCCATCATCCCTGTGCCCCACACACCCACATGCTGCCAGCCATTAGCTGGCAACCCTAGGAACCTTTCATTGGCAAAAAGCCTATAATAGGAACTAAAACCCTTGAGTCTCCTACTAGCTGCTCTAGGAATACTCAGAGATGTAAAAGCTCAGCATGCAGTCAACTTGGCATAAGAGCACACTTCCCATCTCAGGAATTAGGGCAGCCTAACTGAACACGAAACACAATGCATTGTAAATTTTGCTGCAAAAATATCCTGAAGTTATAAAAAATGCCTTCTAAACAAATGGTTGATACAATATAATGTGTAACTTTTTTGTTGTGGGTGAAGAAGTGCAGGTTTTGGGGGGGGGCACCATCCATTCTAGCTATTTCTGCACTTATGACAACACAGTACTCAGAAGAAAGCACCACTGAGCTCGGTGGGCTTTATGCTCAGATAAGTGCGCACAAACAGGGCTGTCTTGAGTCTCCTACTAGCAGCTTTGGGCTGTACTCAGATGGACAAGACCAGCATGCAGATAGCATGGCGTAGTTTCCCCATGATTCACGGCAGATAATGCTACACACTGTAACAGGAGCTCAGAAAATTCACAGCTTCCTAAAGCATGCTGGTACAGTCCAGTTGTATGCAATTCTAAAAAAAAATCCAATATGAGTTCTAGGGTTGGGATTGATAAAACAACATTTTGCACTCATTCACACAAACCGTAGAAAAAGCAGTCCCCTAAATTTTCACCCCACCTAAATAAAACTGTTACAGTATGATATGGCACCCCACCTAAGCAGGCGGATACTGCAACTGAGGAAAGAAAGGCTAAACAAAATGCTTCAATTAGAAGCATTTGTTGCAGATTCACACAAAATCTACTATTTAGAATAGTAGATTCTAAAATTTCTCCCCCAGTTACCTCCCCAAAGGCAAGGCAGGAACATGCTTATAGGGGGTAGAAGTCATTGTATTGAGATTCTCTCTCTAAGCCATGCACAAGCTTGTGTGTTCCCCCTCTTAATTCTTGCCTTGCAAACATCAGAAGCCTTCACCCAAAGCATTTTTCCCACTTGAAAAGCCAGTGTTTCATCTCTTCTTTCAAAACGCATAGACTCTGAATTTCTGCCACACTTACTGTTGTGCATAGTTAAGACCGTATTTACTCCTTTCCCACAGATTAACAGCAAGCCTTAAATAGAAAGGCAGACCCATTTCAATTGATACTAGTATTGCCTGACCAAATGGCACAGATCCTTTTCTTTCATGTAACTCAGACACAACTGGACATACATTACCTACATGGGAAATTCAAGAAAAAGGCTATTGATAACTGCAGGCCCCCTCTTTTCTCAAAGCCAGTGAGCAGCAATTGTGATAGCCGCGCTACACCCTGATGCTCAGGCTTGCTGGGAGCTTTTGCTGACTGCAAACAGCGGTGTAGACTCACCAGTGCTTTGGCATTAGGATTCGCTTTCTTGTCCAACAAAACCTTCGCGACTTTGTAGTGGCCACAGTGAGCGGCGACGTGCAGCGCCGTCAGGTAGTCGTTGGTGACATCGTCCACAGGCACATTGTGCTCGATCAGAAGCTGGACACAGTTGAGGTGGTCCCCCTGCGTCGCCATGTGCAATGGAGACAGGCCATTCTGAAAAGCCGAGGGGAAAGAAAAAGAGGGTGGAGTTAGATGGGACATGTGAAAATCTGTGCTGCTTTGGATGGAAACCCATCATCGTTACCTAGCTTTACGAGCTTTCTGTGATTTATAGAGGGAACATGAATGAGAACAACCTTTTAATTCAGGCATTATTCACATCTTCAAGCAAAACTTCTGTGGGAACTTGATAGTAGCCTGAGGGAAAGTGGCAGTTAAAAAAAAATACAAGTAGAACTAAGTTGGAAGCCTGACTCCTTCAACAATGCATAGCCAACGTAGTTGTAACAATCCCACAGTGCAATCCTGAGCAGAATTACACTCTCCTAAATCCACTGAGCCCTGACCTGGATGGCCTAGGCTAGCTCAATCTCATTAGATCTCAGAAACTAAGCAGGGTCAGCCCTGGCTAGTACTAGGAGACTACCAAGGAAGTCCAGGGTTGCGAAAGAGAAGCAGGTAATGGCAAACCACCTCTGAATGTCTCTTGCCTTGAAAACCCCATGGGGTCACCATAAGTGACTTGACAGCAAAAAACAAACAAAAAAACCACCATTGAAGTCAGTTAGGATGGCTCTGCAGGTCTCCTAACCATGGTCTCATGAGCTTCTTCTCTTCCATGGTGTAGCATGATGCCTGCATTGGTGCTAACCAGGATTGTTCTAATGCCCCCTTGAGGTAGTTGGTGTTTGTCCCAGCCTTGAAACAAGCTGTGTTGAGTCTACTACTAAAGAAGTCTACCCTGGACCCAGGAGATTTCAATAACTCCCAACCAGTCTCAAATGTTGCATTCTTGAGCAAGGTTATTGAACCAGTGGTGGCTTGACAACTTTAAGCTTTCCTGAATGAAGGGGATTGTTTGTATCCTTTCCCATCTGGTCTCAGTCCTGGTTATGGTTATGGTTATGGTTATGATACCACCTTATTCGCTCTGATGGATCTCATTTGCTGGGAGACAGGCAGAGGAAATTAGTCTCTGTTGATTCTCCTTTTGATATCATCACTCATGGTATCCTTCTGATCTGCCCTTCCAGACTGGGGCTTGGGAAGGGCAGTTTTGCAGTGGTTAAAATGTTACTTCTACCTATCCTTCCAAGCATTTTGTTACTGCCTTTGGAATGATGGTGTGGTAGTCTATTATTCTACAGAGATATATAGGGATGCCACGAATATCCATCATTTTCTGCTCTGGAGATCAAAATGCACTGACGGAACACAATTGTTCCAAACAATGAGCCTTGCAACGTGATCCCCTGTCTGTGGTACAGTCCAGCACTGGGTCGGCCTCCTCTTCTGTGTAAAAGAACTAGGCCTGAGATGTGGCAAGGCAGTAATAATTTTGAGGGACATTCTCAAAATATTCTGCACACCCACCTGAAAACCGAGTAAAGAATATAATTTCTGTTACAAGATCCATCTTATTTCAAATACAAAACAAAAAAAGAAACCCTTTTATCAGAAACAGTGAAGCAACTCTGGTTTTCCTTCTTGTCTTTTCTCAAGCGTGGGTATGATACAGTAGCAGCATGCCGTGTGGATGAGCTCATTAATGTCATTCACAAGGTATCTGGCCTCTCAGTTTACCACAGAAATCTTGTCAAAATTAACATATCAGAGAGGGAAAGAGACAGATAAAGAGCACAGGCAGCAGAAGCTCTTGGCTCTTTTATAATACGAAGTTTTCATTTCCCTCTGTAGGTGGGTAGGTGCCTCTAAATTATAGCAGCGGAGCTCTCTGTTGCTCAACAGAGTTATATAAGCCTGTTTCTAGGCCAGCGTCCCTCCATTGCCATCACACAAATCACGCACCTCGAGATTCTGAAATGCAGAATGAACTCACAGCCCCAGTCCTCCGTTTGAAGCTCACTTCTGCTATAAACCTATTTGATAATCCCAGTAAACCACTCTCTCTCAGCCCCACACACCTGCCCCATCCATTTAAAGAGTGGTGGAGGGATAACAACACTGACCTACCTTGCAGGGTGTTGTAAGAATCGTAAGAGAGCACATATTAAGCACTTTGTCCTCTTTCTAAAGCACCATGTGAATGCTTGTTAGTATTGTGCAGCTGTTGATTTGCCACCTGTTCCTTATTTTGAAGAACTGTTCTTTATTTAGCATTAACAGAAATACTCATGGGGGAAAAGAGGCGTACCATGACTGAAAACAGCAGCTTTAATGTATTAGTAGGGCACTAAATACTAATGAAATACAGGCAAGACACACCAATGATACCATTTTCTTACAGTTTCACTGTGATATCCTCATTTTAAAGCTCTTTAGAAAGCGGTCCAAACCCATAGACATATGTTCAGAGGAAGGCATTTTAAAAGGACATTTAAAACAACCACCAAAGTACGTGGATGTGCAAAACGACAGAAGAGCCCAGACCAAATATAAGGTCCCCCTCCCAATTTTTCAATTCAATTCAAAAGTTTTATTTGCAGAATATGAGTATCAGACAGATGTCAAAAAAAGTTACTTTCTGTCAACAGCTGATCTGTACACGAGATTCCCAGCATGCCTGAGAATGCCAAACTGGAAAAGGGGGGATATTCAAGGGATATTATTCTCTAAATGCCAAGTGCCAGATTACCTTTGTTTTGGAAAGAATAGGAGCTCCCCGATCAAGCAGCATTCTTACAACTTGTTCATGGCCGCTTCGTGCCCCACAATGGAGAGGTGTCAGCCCATCCTACGGAATACAGGAGTCACAATCCATTAAAATTAGAATGATGTGGCTTTTAACACATACAGAAGAAAAATATTTCTCCCATCTATGCTACATTTTCATGGTGCTGTTAACAAAACACAAAAAAACTAATCTCCATTTGTTTTTATTTTGCCCCCAACAGTACTGTTATTTTCCACCCTAGCATGAGAAATGCTACTGAGAGTAGACACAATTATAATTTGACCTGTGGTTTTTTTCTAAATCCCAATGTGACTGCCTCATAGGCAGTTCATAGTATTTCATTTTGGACAGGCAAACAAGACTTGATTTCTAACCGGCCTTGTGATCAAATTAGATCATCAAGGCAATTTACCAGAACACAACATCTATAGGAATTGTTACATAGAATATTAAAGCAGGCATCATCACAAAATATAGCAATATTTTAAAAAGCAGATATAACACAGTTCTAAGACAAATTAGAAATGGATCAACAGCAAAAGATTAAAGCCATTTAGCTGCTCTATGAAATGTGCTCATTTATTATTAGCATATTTCAGTGGCCTAAAGCTACATCCAATTATTAAATTACTATTATTCATTTTGATAATACTTGTAATGTGCACAACTACTATTTAATCTTTATCTCATGCATCTTTAACACCATGCCTGATCGTTCAGAGAGGAACTACTCATTTCATTATTCTGTGATCCTTTTTACCATTTATGTATTTTCGTTGCTCAGTCTGCTTTTTTTTTGCTGATACTCAAGGCTGGAAGTAAAATTTGTTTTGTATACTGCAGCTGCTGAAGCATCCATTTCAAAGGGGAAGACTAGTTATTTAACCCTTCCCCCCCATCCCAATTGTGAACCCTAAGACTTTTGCACCCCCATTGAAAGAAGTATGCCTGCAAATTGGTTCTTGTAGGTTATCCGGGCTGTGTAACCGTGGTCTTGGAATTTTCTTTCCTGACGTTTCGCCAGCAACTGTGGCAGGCATCTTCAGAGTAGTAACACTGAAGGACAGTGTCTCTCAGTGTCAAGGGTGTAGGAAGAGTAATATATAGTCAGAAAGGGGGTTGGGTTTGAGCTGAGTATTGTCCTGCAAAAGTATTGTCCTGTAAGTATCAAGATAATGTGCTAATGAGGGTATGGTATGTTAATATGGAACCATTGTATCCTGAAGTGATCTGTTAATGTGTGTAATCCAAAGCTAATCTGTATGGCTATTGTTGAATGTTGTCTTTGTCTGGAGGTTTTTCAGGGCAGGAAGCCAAGCCTTATTCATTCTTAAACTCTCCTCTTTTCTGTTAAAGTTGTGCTGATGTTTATGAATTTCAATGGCTTCTCTGTGCAATCTGACAAAATAGTTGGTAGAATTGTCCAGTCTTTCAGTGTCTTGGAATAAGACCCTGTGTCCTGTTTGTGTCAGTCCATGTTCAGCCACTGCTGATTTCTCAGGTTGGCCAAGTCTGCAGTCTGCAGACTTGGGAAATCAGCAGTGAGAACCTGAGAAATCAGCAGTGGCTGAACATGGACTGACACAAACAGGACACAGGGTCTTATTCCAAGACACTGAAAGACTGGACAATTCTACCAACTATTTTGTCAGATTGCACAGAGAAGCCATTGAAATTCATAAACATCAGCACAACTTTAACAGAAAAGAGGAGAGTTTAAGAATGAATAAGGCTTGGCTTCCTGCCCTGAAAAACCTCCAGACAAAGACAACATTCAACAATAGCCATACAGATTAGCTTTGGATTACACACATTAACAGATCACTTCAGGATACAATGGTTCCATATTAACATACCATACCCTCATTAGCACATTATCTTGATACTTACAGGACAATACTTTTGCAGGACAATACTCAGCTCAAACCCAACCCCCTTTCTGACTATATATTACTCTTCCTACACCCTTGACACTGAGAGACACTGTCCTTCAGTGTTACTACTCTGAAGATGCCTGCCACAGTTGCTGGCGAAACGTCAGGAAAGAAAATTCCAAGACCACGGTTACACAGCCCGGATAACCTACAAGAACCAATGAACTCTGACCGTGAAAGCCTTCGACAATATTTTATGCCTGCAAAGTTTTCTTGAAAGGAGTGATGTTTAGTGGGGCACAGGGAAAAGATTAAATAGCCCCTTTCCCCTCATCCTTCATGCTTCTGTCCAATTGGGATTGTCCAACTAGGACCAGGAACAGGGTTCACTCATTACATTCCACCCATGGTTTGGACAGCACGGAAGAGTTAAAACAAGCTCATCCTAAAGTAGCATCTAAACAAACCCCCACAGGCAGCCTCACTTCCCCTCTTTTGCTAAACTCACATTGCACAAAGAGCAAAGACATCCTACACCACACATCCATGCCAAGTTACCAGAACACTTAATTTTTATTTATTTTTTGTAATGGAATTCCTGAGGGACTACATCTCCCAACAACCCCTGACTCTGACCTAAGAAACAGTTGCTTTTCTTCTTAGGTGAGGAGGGAGAGGGGAGAGAAAGGAAGGGAAAGAAGAAACAAGAGGTCTGAAAAGAAATAACAACCAGGCTTTTGGGAGGAAATCAGTGGGTACTAGAAGCTGGAGAAAAGAACTTCTTGGAAACTTGCTGTCCAGCTAAAGCTCAAGGTAGAGACTTTGCTTAATACTGACTGTGTCAGTAGGGTTCCCAGTTGCCTGGTATTGGCAGGCAATCACCCACCAATTCTTGTGGCTGCCTGCCGACCCTCAGCTGGTCGCTGGGCAGAAGGCCAGCAGAAAGGGGGGGAGCGATCCATGCACCCAGCGCAATGATGTCATTTTTGTGTTGACGTGGAAACGCCGGTATCGCACGCAATGTCGGCGCTTCCACGTCAAATTGGAAGTGACATCATCGCACAGGGTGTGCAGATCACTGCCCCCCAACCTCACCTCTGTGAAGCTCCTGCCATTTGTCAGGAGGGACCTGGCAAACTTATGTGTCAGGCAGGGTTACCAGTTCTCCCACTGTGATGGGAGATGTCCAGCTGGAGCGGAAACAGAAGACAAATAAACAATTGCCACCAGGCTAATAGTGTGATGTCACTTGTAGGGAAAACCCAGAAGTGATGTCATGCCTCTCCAGGAATTACCAGAAACTCTATGGTTTTACTAAAGAGTTTCTGGTGATTCCTAGAGGAGCATGACATCACTTCTGGGTTTCCCCCAGAAACTGAATTTGGCCTCTAGATTGAAACCACCGGACTAAGTAATTTTCTATTTGTATTATTTAATGTACATTGAGGATTACTTAGTCTGGTGGTTTCAATCTAGAGGCACAGGTTGATGACATACAAATAAGACCACAATCGCAGTAAACAGGACACAATGTTTTTTTGGCCCAATAGGCCTTCTTCGGTGGTCACTAATACATAGATACACATATACACCAGATGTCAGGCTGTTATCTCAGTTTCTGTTGCCTCTGTTCCTTTGCTGAACCGTCCAGACCTCAAGGACAGCTCCACATACCAAAGCCTGGGAAAGTGTGCTCTGTTTAGGCTTTGGTGATGCTTTGTAATCTCCCGCTGTTTTCAAGCCTTATATTGCCAACTAGCTAGCAAGACACTCATAGCTGTCATTTTATCTTCTGTGCACTGTATCGCCTATTTGACCAGTAAAAGCCATCTGCTTGGATTCTAAATGTCTCTGTGGTGATTTCTGGTTCTTTGGGTCAAGAGCTCACATTATGACAGCTATGTCCTTCATCACCCTTTTCATCAGTCAGGCTGGAGCCCAGGAGGGTTCGCCTGCCACTCGGATGGGAGCTAAGACAAAGCTCTCCGAGTGAGTTTACCGTGCCTGGAGCCCCGTGTGGCTCGCCTGCCGCTCGGATGGGAGCTACTACAGAGCTCTCCGAGTGAGCCCGTTCCCGGTGGATCTGTTCCCCGGAGCAGGAGCTCTGGAAGGGTCTCCTCCTTGATACCTTCCTTTGGGGAAGCCCTAGACTACGTTCATCGGGCAGAAGTGGAACGTAGCCGCCTGACTGGACTTGTAAGGGCGTAGCGTGGAGGCCAGCGCCCGCCACGACCTCCTAGTGTCAGATTGTCTAGTGGAGGATGCTCAACTGGCCCGGTTGTGCGGAGCCGGGTTAAAAGTACTGGCAAAACGGATGGTTGCGCTCCTCCACGGAATGACCTAGACCACCTCCTCCCTAGACCACCGCTTCAATGGCCGGGATTGCTAAGCTGTCAACCCCCGTCTTTGGCGTCAACGCAGCGACCTTAGCGGTTCAGGTCCTGCCGCAACTGGATCTTCCGGATCAAGCCGGCTCTATGTCGGCATGGGAGCAGGAAGCTCTGCCACTAGTGACCACGACCCTGACCACCAAACTTGAAACGGATCAAGTTTTAGCGGATCGTAAGGGAACCAAAGAGGACTTGCACTATGAGGAAACTCTCTGGACTGCAAACTTCCGAATCAGCCAGCCCCGTCGCTTAGGTGATGCGGGCAAGGATATGTTTTTGCTCCGACAGCACAATCGGGAACACATAGACCGGGTGGCCCACTTGCAGGGTCAAATGCACGTTTTGCTTCACGACAACGACTGCTTGCAGCAGATACAAGCCGACCCGGATGGCTCGGCCCCAGCTCCACAACCAGGGTCTCCGGATCAGGCTCAACCGCAGCAACCTGCGGCACCTCTGGGCGGAACGCCCATGTTGCCAGTAACTCTAGCAGTGCCTGTGGTGCCAGGGGACCCCAGAGCTCCCGTCCTGCCACCCCCAGGAAGTCCAGGGGTTCCGTTGCTTGGATCTACACCAGCACCCGTACTACCTCCAGTTCCATGGAGACCACCCAAACTGAAGATCTCTTTTGCCGACTCGGCAGAGATACTACCTTGTCAGCGACCCAAGGTGAGGGGAGACCAAAAGCCTCCCCCCGAAGTCTCCGTTCCCTGCCCGCAGAGATCAGCACGGCCCCCTCGAGATCGCGAATCCCGATTCCAAAGGGGAGCTTGCCTCGTTTGCGGCGCGATGAACCACTTTGTTTCAGCATGTCCTCAACGCCTGGAACTCCCTCGACCGAATGCATTGCCCCGAGCTCGGGGACGACCTCAACGCAGAGGCACCGCGGCCACCCGCAGTACAGCACCGGGACGGCCCACACCCTCTGCACTTCCTACTTCTGCAGACCCCTCCGGGTCCTGGATTACAAGTGCCCCATTGGGGGACAATTCTCCGTCTTCGGACAGGGATCCTCCCTGGGATACCCTAGCATTAACCCTGGACTCGCTTCCTGACCTCTCGCAAAACCGGGGAAGGTCTCAACGCGGAGGCGCCGCGGCCGTCCGCAGTATAACGCCAGGTCGGGGACGACCTCAACGCAGAGGCACCGCGGCCACCCGCAGTACAGCACCGGGTTGGCCCACACCCTCTGCACTTTCTACTTCCGCAGACCCCTCCGGGTCCTGGATTACAAGTGCCCCAGTGGGGGACAATTCTTCGTCTTCGGACAGGGATCTTTCCTGGGATACCCCAGCGTTAACCCTGGACTCGCTTCCTGACCTTTCACAAAACCGGGGAAGGTCTCAACGCGGAGGCGCTGCGACCGCCCGCAGTACAACGCCAGGTCGGTTCACACCCTCTGCACTTCTGTTCAGAGACTCTCCCGATCTTCCTGTTTCTACAGACCCCTCCGGGTCTCGGATTATAAGTGCCCCAGTGGGGGACAATTCTCCATCTTTGGACAGGGATCATCTCCAGGATACCCCAGTGCTAAACCTGGACTCGCCTCTTGACCTGTCTAATAACCGGTCACAGTCTGCGGTGAATGGAACGTCCCCGCAGACCCCCGCAGTTTCTCCTGTAAAACCTACGAAACCGACGAAGGTGAAAGAAGTAGAAAGTACGGTGTATGTGGACGCAGTGTTACAACACTATAAAGGGGGTCCCCAACTGCCTGTCAAGGCACTTATTGACTCCGGTTGCGCTCGCACTCTCATCAATGAAGCCACATTTGCAGCACTCAAAGTCAAGTCCGAGGCTTTACCAGCCCCCGTCCATTTTGCCCAAATGGATGGGAGCCATTTCAAAGGGGGCCCAGTTGATCATCGCACTATAGGGGTGGCGATGGGAATTGGCTCCCACTGGGAGCAAATAGACTTTACCATAGCCCCTATCCGATTTGAAGTGGTCCTGGGAATTAACTGGATTAAAGGTCATAGTCCCAGTATAGACTGGGACACGAACACGATCTCCTTTGCCAACCCAAAATGCGACCAGCACCGACAGCAAGTTGCGGTGCTGTCTCCACCCGCTTCGGCATTAATCTTCGAAGTCCCATCACCGCCATCCCTCCCTGATGTATACCAGGACTTTGCTGATGTCTTCAACATTAAAGAATGTGATACCTTACCCCCCCACCAGGCCACTGACTGTGCAATTGAAGTGGTAAAGGACTGCACACTAACCAAGAGTAAAATTTACCCTATGAGCGCTTCCGAGCGCACTGTACTACGAGACTTTTTGGACAAAAACCTTGCCAGAGGGTTCATTCGCCCATCGAATGCCCCAAACTCAGCCCCTGCATTTTTCGTCTGAAAAAAGGAGGGCGACCTTCGCCTATGCATTGACTTCAGAAAACTCAATGCAGTTACTCAAGCCAACGCCTATCCTATACCACTAATATCAGATATTTTGGGGCAGTTGCAGGAGGGTCGTATATTCTCCAAGTTGGACTTAGTAGAAGCCTACTACTGGGTCCGCATCCGCGAAGGAGACGAGCCCCTCACTGCCTTCTCTAGCTGTTTTGGAATGTTTGAATTCCTCGTGATGCCTTTCGGGTTGAAAGGGGCCCCGGGGGTCTTCATGCAACTCATCAACGAAATCCTCCACGATTTGCTGTATCGCGGGGTGGTGGTTTATTTGGATGACATTCTTATTTATTCAAAAACCATGGATGAGCATGTAGTTCTGGTCCGAGAAGTTCTGCAGCGCCTGCGCAATCACCAACTCTTTGCAAAGTTGGCTAAATGCGAATTTCATCAGAGCAAAATAACGTTCTTAGGATACATAATCTCCCACCATGGCCTTAGCATGGACCCTACCAAGGTCCAATCCGTTCTCGATTGGACCCCTCCTACCAACCGCAAACAAGTGCAACAGTTTCTAGGTTTTGCTAATTTCTATCGCGGGTTCATCCCTAACTTCGCCCAAGTGGCGCTACCCATTACCGACCTGCTGAAAACCAAGGATAAAGAAAACTCGGCTACTTTACCCTCCGCTAAAATACTGTGGACTGATAAATGCCAAACCGCTTTTGTAGCCCTCAAACGCCTCTTCACTTCGGAACCCGTGCTACGGCACCCAGACCCGAATCAAATGTTCATTGTGCAAGTCGATGCCTCCGATGTGGCTATGGGAGGGGCTCTTCTTCAAAAAGGACCGGATGGTCTCCTTCACCCTTGCGCTTACTTCTCGAAGAAGTTTGCGCACTCCCAATTGAACTGGCCCATTTGGGAGAAAGAGGCATCGGCCGTTCACCATGCACTTACTCTATGGCGACAATTCCTGGAGGGGTCTAAAGTCCCCTTTGAAGTTTGGACCGATCACAAAAATCTAGCTGCCCTCACGGGGTCCCATAAATTGTCCGCAAAACAGCAGCGTTGGGCAGAATTCTTTGCTCAGTTTCGTTTCGTCCTGAAGCATGTCCCTGGGAAACAAAACGTTCTCGCAGATGCTCTCTCCCGGTTACCTCAATACCCGGCGAAACTCGATCGGCCAACAAACTCTTTATTTACACCCGCACAAAGAGAAGCCCTGCCTGTACTAGCTGTACAAACTCGATCCCAGACGCTGCCGCAACGGAAGCACGCAATAACCGGAGCGCAAGCTCCTCCAGCCCTACCGGCTGCCCAGCCGCCTCCGCAACCGAAACTCATGATGGCCGGCGCTCCCGCTCCTCCAGCTCTACCGGCTGCCCTGCCGCCTGCAGTCTGCACACCACCGCAAGTAAGCGCTTCCCCCTCGTCAACCCCCATGACTGCTCCTGATGCCACTATGACCAAGGGGGGGGCCCCCCATCTCCGAATCCTTCTTAAAGTCCCTTCGGGAACAATGCCTTATGGAACGCTCAGATCAAACCCTGCCTCCTGGTGTAATCGAACAAGGAGGCTCTTGGTACAAAGACTCGAAATTGTATGTGCCCAAAGCGCTCCGAAAAGACGTTTTACACTTGGCTCATGGAGTAAAGACAGCTGGACACTTTGGGTTCCTGAAAACCCTTCACCTGTTGCGCAGACAATTCTGGTGGGGGGGAATGCGTTCTGACATTGACTCTTTTATTCGCAGCTGTCCTGTTTGCGCCACAGTGAAACGTTCTCAAGGCAAGCCCCCAGGCCTACTGCAACCACTTGAAATACCCAACAGACCCTGGGAAGTGATTGCTATGGATTTTATGACGGATCTCCCTCTCAGCGGGGGAAAAACTGTATTATGGGTTATCACTGACTTATTTTCTAAGCAAATACATTTGGTTCCATGTGCGGGGATCCCCTCCGCTCAGAAGTTGGCCCGCCTCTTCGTGTCACATGTCTTTAGACTACATTCGTTTCCGCGCAAAATAATCTGCGACCGCGGAAGTAGTTTCGTTGCTAAGTTTTGGAAAGCTTTTCTCAAATTGGTGGGGGTGGAACAGGGGTTGTCTAGTGCATACCATCCCCAAACGGATGGTCAAACCGAACGTGTCAATGCTGTACTTGAATGTTATTTGCGCTGTTATGTCAACTACCACCAAGATGACTGGTTAGAACTGTTGCCTTTTGCAGAATATGCTTACAATAATGCTGTACATCAGTCCACAGGCTTCAGCCCGTTTTATGCGGTGTATGGACAGGACTTCGGTCCTATCACCCCGATAGAAGGTTTGGAGGGGGAGGGGGATGCCGACATTGCCTCTTGGGCACACACCCTCCGTACCACATGGCCCTGGCTGGTTAGCAACCTTGACCGAGCCAAGCGCAAATACAAGGCGCAGGCCGACAAGCATCGTTCCCCCGGGGGGGACCCGCAAGTGGGTAACCTGGTATACCTTTCCACCAAGAACCTGCGTTCCACCCGTCCGTGCCATAAGCTCAATGCTAAGTACATTGGCCCATTTCCCATCGTTCGCATCATAAATCCTGTCACGGTGGAACTGTCTCTCCCCAAAACCCTGAGGCGTGTGCACCCCGTTTTCCATATCAGCCTTCTAAAGCCCCATGTTGCTTCCCCGCAATGGCACCCGGAGCCGCCTCCTAAACAGCCCATAATGGTGGGGGGGAAAGAACATTTCGAAGTCTCTAAAATCCTGGATTCCCGCATACACCATGGAGTCTTGCAATACTTGGTCCGCTGGAAACACTTCCCCCCTGCCTATGACGAATGGGTTCGCGCACGGGATGTCTCCGCCCCCAAACTCGTCAACGCCTTTCACATTGCCTACCCAGACAGACCAGCCCCCTTGCAGAATGGGAGGGGGCCTTAAGGGGAGCAGGATGTCAGGCTGTTATCTCAGTTTCTGTTGCCTCTGTTCCTTTGCTGAACCGTCCAGACCTCAAGGACAGCTCCACATACCAAAGCCTGGGAAAGTGTGCTCTGTTTAGGCTTTGGTGATGCTTTGTAATCTCCCGCTGTTTTCAAGCCTTATATTGCCAACTAGCTAGCAAGACACTCATAGCTGTCATTTTATCTTCTGTGCACTGTATCGCCTATTTGACCAGTAAAAGCCATCTGCTTGGATTCTAAATGTCTCTGTGGTGATTTCTGGTTCTTTGGGTCAAGAGCTCACACCAAGAACAATTGTTGGTATATAAGCCAAAACAGGTGTTGATTAATTCTTACACATTTTATACTGTGTGGCCAATTGGTGACATAATTAGGGTAATGGTTCTTGTTCCACGATTTCCATGCTCACGTATAAAAACGTTTGTTTGTAAATTATATCTAAATTTGGCTGTTTATTCTTTCGTAGTGCATATGTATATCAACCAGCAATCAGTCACATCAGGCCGAAACACGTTTGGTCCTGTTTACAGTGATTGTGGTCTTCTTTGTAGGTCATCAGACTGTGGATATTTATTTGTATTATTTAATGTACATTGAGGACTACTTAATCTGGTGATTTCAATCAAATTAAAGACCTGTGTTTTTCATTTGTATTTTAAGTGCACTGTACAATAAACTGATTTATTTTGTTTAATTCATTTTTAACATCATTCCTGTTCAACCTTCATGGTACCTAACTCAATTTCTGAGATAGGTTTGTATCCCCTTTTTGGGGTGTTTCCCCCCAGAAGTGACATCATGCTTTTGATAATGGTGCCTCGCTTGTTTCTGCTCCCTGATCTGCTGCCAGTTGCAGGTCATGCCTGCCAATCTAAGTGTCAGGAGATTTCCTAAGAAGAAAGGATTACAACTGGTACACTCCTATTTCTTACCAGCAAGCACAATGGTTAAAGACCCATTCCTAGTTGAAGCTTCCCTGTTTACTTACCTCATGAAAGTTCTTGTTGCTATTAACTATATGTCACTACAGTTGCTGGAACCCACCAGGATTGCCAACACAAGTGCTGATGTACCTTCATCTCTAGCCTCAAATCTTATCTGCAGTTTCACACAACTAATTTGTATTGATATTACTTTTGTTTCCTAGCAAAGACCATGACTCTGGCATACTGAGCAGCCAACACACACACACACACACACACACACACAATACAGACACACACAAAGAGGTTCTACTCAGCAGAGAGGAAATCTTTACGAGGCCATACAACGATATGATTCTGTCTACCATCAACCACCATAAAAATGTATATTAGCATCAAAGTAATATTATAGCATTCAGAAACTTGTACAGAAGGCAGAATGGCAGCACTTCTGCCTGAAAGAGCAAAGGAATTGTCTCAGTGGGTCAGGATTTCCCACTATAATGACGCTATCCAAAGTACACAGTTGGACAGCAAATTTCTTTCTACTTGCCTAACATCTAAGAGGCATTAGGTGTGGCAAGAAAATATTAATGTTTCCCCCTTCAACATCACATACTTCCCTTTCAGAAAAAACAACTCAGTTTCCAAAACCAACCAGTAAGGTTGTGCATATCAATAAACCCAAACCGAAAATAAACCCGAAATTAGCCATTTTGGCAATATTCGTTTTTTTGTTTTACCAAATACCAAAATGTGGGAATAAAGCCAAAGGAGGATAGCTGATCGCCAGATCAGCTGAATAGGTATTTGGCTTTTTTCAGCTTCAGCTTTCCCCAGGATTTCCCTATTGGAATTTTTTTAATGAGTTCTGGGGGAGGCATTTTTGGAAGCAGAGTTCCAACATTTTCAGGGTAGCTTCAAGGAACTCTCCTTGCATGAACCCCAAAGTTTGGGGTTGGGTCGGGGGTCCAATTTTATGTGGGTCCCGAAGGGGTCACTCTCCCTCCTGCATAGAGAAGCATGGTAAAGTTTACAATGCTTCTCTATGGAGGGGGTCGATCCCTTTGGGGCCCCATAAAATTGGACCCCCCCTTGTCCCAAATTTCACCAAACTTTGGGGTTCATGGAAGGCGAGTCCCTTGCAGCTATGCTGCGAATTTGGTGACTCTAGTTTGAAAAATGCCCCCCCCCGATAATTTTAAAAGTACTTACTTTCCATACTCTGTAATGGCTGCCTGCTTCCTCACCAAAGAATGTGGAAAATTCAGTTTCCCATGAATGCTTGCAATGAGTTTTCCCACAAGGCAGAAGAGATAGAAGGTTCTTGTGAACACAGATAATATTTAAGGTTTCAGCAACAATGCTAGATATGGGTGAATGCAGAAACTACGGACCTGATCCTTTAAAAGAGTACAATTTCATCCAGAACTTTTAGTGATGCAACTCATTTGACATAATAACACTGGGTAAGGAATTTCCACTTGTGCTAGAACTCTGGCACAAGCAGACATGCAAGAAAAGTACTGTGGTAGCTACTTGCACAAAGTCGAACGTATTGCATCCCTTTTATGTTTCCACTTGCGCAAGATCCTGTGCAAACAATTTCTTGTCAGTATAATATACGGAAAGGAAAGTTCTAGATGTCACCCAAGATCTCGTGCAAGAGGAACTGTGCTAACACCATTTATGTTTTCACATGTGCATTGCTGGATCCAAGCCATCATGTTGAGAATTTTCCTGTACCCTACTTTCACTGGCTGCCACTGAGAGGCAAGAAACATAGAACGTGATGATGCCACCTCATGGGTTTTGCATTCCTAAACATTACCAGTGGAGAGAGGAGGCAGAGATACAGGTTGTTGCTTTTGGCTGTCACTGCATGTCAAACATGTCTAGTTATGACTTAAATGAGTGAATGGAGGGAATGATAATATTGTCTCATTTAGGAAATATATGAAAAAGGCTCACGTATCACAAGTTATCCCAAATGGATAGGGCACAGGAGATGATTCCAATAGGCCTTTTATGGAGGCTTCCCTTTCTGTGGCCATCAGCCATGCATGCTCTCAATGCGCCATGCTTGCTGCAACGTGCCCAGCGATTACCAATACTGGGAGGTTCTTCCACACCTCAAATTCAGAAGCCTGCCCCATTCCAAACCACTAGTGTACAGTCTATGTGCTCTACATTGGAGGAGGTGGAGAGAAGGGGTTGGCATTTCATAGAATCACAGAGTTAGAAGGGACCACCAGGGTCATCTAGTCCAAACCCCAGCACAATGCAGGAAATTCACAACTACCTCCCCCCTACACCCCTAGTGACCAGAAGATGGCCAAGGTGCCCTCCCTTAATGATCTGCCTAAGGTCACAGAATCAGCATTGCTGACAGATGGCCATCTAGCCTATTCTTAAAAACCTCCAGGGAAGGAGAGCTTATCAAAAGCCTTACTGAAATCAAGATAAACTATGTCTACAGCATTTCCCTGATCCAGCAAGGTAGTAGCTTTCTCAAAAAAGGAGATAAGATTAGTCTGACGTGACTTGAGAAACCCATGCTGGCTCTTAGTATTCAGATCCATCCTTTCTAAATGCTCAAGGACTGACTGCTTGATGATTTGTTCAAAAACTTTGCCTGGTATAGAAGTCAAGCTGATGGGTTGGTAGTTACCCAGATCCTCCTTTTCCCCCTTCTTGAAGATGGGGACAACATTTGCCTGCCTCCAATCTTCTGGCACCTCACCTGTTCTCCAAGACTTCTCAAAAATAATGGACAGAGGCTCAGAAATTTCATCTGCAAGTTCTTTGAGTACCCTTGGATGCAATTCATCTGGCCCAGAGGACTTTGTTTCATTTAAAGAAACTAGGTGTTTGTGCACTACCCCAATACCAATCCTTGGCTGCAAATTCCTCCCCTCATCATGTGTTCTGTTTATGCCATGTTGAGCACTGCTTCCCTCGCAAGAAAAGACTGAGGAAAAGTAGGAATTGATGAGTTCTGCCCTCTCTTCAAGTCCCCGCAATGGGCTTATTTCATCCTTGTTCTTATTCTGTACATAGGAAAAGAACCCTTTTTTGTTGTGTTTAGCATCTCTCGCTACCTTTATCTGAATGATATGATCCCTTATTTGCAAAAATCATCTTTCCACGCACCTGTATTGGCTGGCCATGAAATTTTGGTTCTGCTTTATGCAGATGACACAGCCTTATTATCAAGAACCGAAGTTGGACTCCGCAGAGCTCTAAATGCGTTTGTTGGTTACTGCTAATTTACTGATAGGAAGGCCTATCTTCTCTGTTGGTGAGAATCAAATCTAAGACAGCAGATTCCCTTGTTTCCCTGTCCACTTTCTGGAATAGGAAATTGTCAGGAAGACAAGTCAGGAATTTATTGGCTCTTGCATTTTTAGCAGAGTTGGACTTACAACAGATATCCGGGTAATTAAAATCTCCCATGACCACCATGTCCCGTTTCTTTGAGAACTTTGTAATCTCGTCTAGGAGTGTCTCATCCATGTCCTCTGCCTGGCTTGGTTGTCGATAGCAGACCCCCACCATAATATCACTATTATTTCTTACTCCTTTTATTTTTACCCATAGGTTCTCGACTATATTTCTGATCCGAAACAGCACTTGAAATTCCCTGTTTAGTTTCAGATTGGAAGTATTTCTGAGCCAATACTCAACAGGGAATTTTGGTTACTATTTCAGATTGGAACTATCCAAATGCATACCCCTAGTGGAGAGCGAGAAGTGATCAATTGCTTAACAAAAATTGCGGCAGGGACCCATCAGTCTATGATATATTCCATTGTATTTCCACTGTAATCAATGAAGAACATAAGCCACTCAGAGCGATCACAAAATTGTACAAGCTGAGTGTTTTCCTGGAGATCCCAGAGTTGGCCTTTATTCGTCTGCAATACAGCAGATTATAGATTACAAGTGTTTACTACTAATCCTGGGCAAAATATGCTCACTGTCTGCAAAAAAACCAATTCATCTTGGCATGCACAGTATCAGGCAGCCAAACGCTAGCTAATTTAATCAAATTAACTAACAGCCCACTCCTGGGGGGGGGGGGCGAATCCCCTCAGGAGGCAGAGTGACCTCGCCATCGGCGTAAGTATGTGTAATCATGTGATTACACATACTTACGCCGGCGGGGAGGCCAGGGCCACTGGTGGACGAGCACTGCGCCTTGCCCCTTCGCCGGTGCGGCCTCTCCGTGGCGCCGGCCACGGCGTAGAGAGGTGACACTGGTACAGCGGGGCGTTCCAGGGGTGGGATGGGGGGAGGAGCCTCCAGCTAGGCGGCTCCCTAACCCGTTTTGGCCTGGTACGTTGGTGCCGGCAACGGCGGTGCTAAAAAGCAGGCGCAACCTCGCTGTTCCCTATGGGGCAAAAAGCCCTGCTTGAAACGGCTTTTTTTCCTTCAACGGTGAAGGCGAAACGGCTTAGGAAGACATGCAGCTGCACCTCTTCCCTGCCGTTCCCCTACGCTGTCAGCTCAGGAATGGGTTGTTAGTATGTTTTATTTGCTAAAATCCATTCTGAAAGATAGAGAAAGGAGGGAGGGGATGATCAGAGAAAAAGGGTGTGTGTGACATGAAGCAACAGTACAATTTTCACTCAAAATGTTCTTATAAACTGAACACGAAATCTGCCCTCGATAGACTTTATTGCACAGCTGCCAATGCATGGAAATTCGTACAAATACGGATTCCATTTATTGGCTGTCATCTAATGCACCAAGCCCTTACACCAGCTGCCATGTATTACAACAAGAGATTCCTTCATATATCATAAAATCAGTCCCTGAGTGAGACATAAAATCAATTTTGCACTTTGGATTGCTAAACCCAGGCTGTGCTTGATTTACTTCAAGGGATGTCTACACCCAGCTCAGAAAGGTGTTGCTTTTCAGACATAGCTACCACACATGTGATGTCAGAACAAAAACAGGGAAAAGGTTATTAGGAGTCAGGATCCCAAGTAGATACATGGAGGAGGTTATTCATCGTGATTTCAGCTCAGCAAAAGCTTATTCTCTGCATTTTGGACAATATGTTATATCCTGACCAGAGGGCACTGTATTATCCAGAGTGGAGAAAATAAATCAATGAAATAATGTCCACTTGATTTACTTGGGATCCCAATAACAAACAATCCCCTCTTCTTCAGCATGACTGGACAATCTGAAAGTGACCAGGGGAGTACAGAAAGGAGCCTTGTGGTACGGAAAGGACCTCTTTTGACCCCACCCCCTAACTGAAGCACCAGTTAATCTTGCAAAATGACTTCTTGTTTACAAGGGAGTTTGAGAAGCCCTTAAAACTCAAAATGGAAAATTAGCGTAGTTAAGGAAGTGTCTAAAGACTCTATATACTTAGAAGGTGTTTTGCAGTTTTCTCCTGCAAAGGTATTTCTCTGAACGGAGGGTAGTTCTGAGTAATTTAGGAAATTGGGAAAAGAAGAATCATAGCTGTAGTGTCAAAGAGCCAGGTAGCAGATGCCCTCCCAGGTGAAGTCCTGGGTTCAAAATGGAACCTAAGAGACATTTGCCTGAAAGACTAAACTCTCCCCCTGCCTAAAGGCCAACAAAAGGTACCCACAAAGAATACAGAGCTACAGAATGAATGGTAGAACTGCCACAGTACCCCTATTTCCTGTGCTTAGAAATCCAAACCACTTTATCCTTCTTTGTACAGTCCTCCAGAGTTTCCACACATTGGCTAACATTTTGATTGTAGTATTTACATTGCATTTTTATGTTGGTAGCCACTTCAGTAGCCTTTGCACGATGAATTTGGAACACCACAAATAAACATAACTCACTTCAGAGGACTATCCTCAGGCTACATGTATTGTCCAGATGTGTCCCATATGATATAGGATGCTTTGGTAATTCATAGACAGTCTTACCCTTGTTTTGGCGTCAATTTTTCCTCCTCTATCAAGTAGCAGTTTAACCATGTTGGTATTCCCTCGCTTCGATGCTACATGTAATGGAGTGATATCATTCTGTGGGAGACAAAAAAAAGCAAACCCACACAACTTAATTTAATTCCAACACCCATCTTCCTTCACTTGAACTAAATCTGTTTCAGATTGTGCTTTCCATTATTATTATTATTATTTTGCAAAGTTAGATCAGGCTTCTTCACTGTAGTTCCTTCTATAATGCAGATGTGGTGTAGTGTGTACAGTGGTTGGGGGCTGGGTTCAATCCCTGTTCAACAAATAAGTCCATTTGTTGTAACAAAAAATATAAGGACATATTGAAAACTCTTTGAGAAAATGAGGTTCTCCTCATTTTCTCAAAGAGTTTTCAATATGTCCTTATATTTTTCGTTACAACTCTGTAAGACAGCTTACCATGCAATTCAAAGAATACGTTCTTCGGAGTAAGCATCATTGAATACACTTGAGTACAATTCTGAGCAGACTTGCTTAGGATTGCTGTCTTAGACTGTGAGGCCATGATTTGCCTCAGACAGTCTAGCAAGCTACCATGTGGATTTCTGTCTAGTGCTGGCATCTGATGATAACTTCTTGCAGGTGAGTATAATAGCAGCATTGCTTCAAAAACTTGCAAAACTTGTCAGATCACCGATGACAGCAGGACCAAAAAAACAACAACCCAGAGTGACAACAATACCTCTCTTATTCTTCCACCAACTTCATTAAAAAATTCTCGTTTGTCTACTATTTCCAAACTTAGCTCTCTATCTACTGCATCAGTTCTTGGCAAACATGTAGAACGTTCTCTTGGAAGAGCCACTGTCCTCATACCACCAACCAATTGGAGCTCCACAAGACAAAACCCTCTACTATCTGTTCATCTGATTTCAGAAGGGAAGAACTGAACATAATTAGGAAGTGTTAGGGCTGGAGCATGGAGGACGGAGTGATCAGTGATTGAACCGATCTGACGAAATCCCTGGTCCCTAAAAATGAACATAATGGGACTTTCTCATCACTCAGGCAACAGACACTCCCCCACATTCTGTTTTCACCTCTCCTTTCTTAAGTTTGAATAAAATGTAAAGCAGTATAAAAATAGCAATGAAAATGATCTATCAGCCTAAAGTTTGAGCACAGTGTTTTTAGCATAGCAACTTATTTCCCTACATTTCTAGCAACTGGAAAAAGTAACATATATATTTTTGAAGGGCAAAGCAAACCCCAGACATCTTAGTGCCTGAGGTGCAAAATGAAAATGGCTGCCTACCCATGCTAATTGTCTGGGGCACAATTCAGGAAAATTAAGTGTCATTAAAACAAATGGGAGCTATGTTAGGGCAGAACTATGTTCTTGTACAGTTCCCGTTCATTTCAAGGGGACTTGTATGGAACCCCCCCCCCAAGAGACTGAGCCCCATGGGTCTTTCACTCTGTCACTTGTCATGGCTTTCAAAATCCGTCAACTGATGAGGCTGCTTCCTCTTGCCACATGGCAGGGGTCCTCTGATGAGAGGCTGTAAACGTTTACAGACCACAAGTTTGCAAAACAATCTTCATCAACTTGGAATTCTGTTTAGCAATGCAACCATATGCAAATGTGCTGAACATTCAGGGCAATTATATAACGGACTCGCTCATGCATAAAGATCCAAGATGTAGCAGGATGCTCTATGCAGCCTGCCGAATTGCCTTAATGGCAAATAAAAATAATGAAACAAATTAAAATGGAAAACACACAGGCCCAAAACAGGGATGACAATAACAGTTTTGAGTTATGCCCTCGGTTATGTTCTGGAGAGGCATCACACAGCCAGCAGCATAACAGCGACTTCCTGATGAATGAGCCAGGCCGGCTAAGTAAGAACAGGAAGACATCTGTTCTGTGGCTGGCAGTATTAAGGATGTAGTGAATGCCTTGAAACCATGCACAACCTGGTCAAGGGGGTGTGCTGATCAGCAAGCATTTCTTCCAAACCAGATCTACACTGATGCCATAAACCAGGAGTGTCGAACTCAATTGTTACAAGGGCTGGATATGACACTTGGCTGGGCCATGCCTCGCGAGCCCATATCAAGAGTAGGGTGGTGGTGGCTGCCTCGGCTGCCTCGCGGGCTAGATAAGAACTCTCAAGGGGCCAGTTCCGGTCCGCGGACCTTATGTTTGACACCCCTGCCATAAACCATGCCTGCAATAGTGAGTCAGGCTGTCTTGTACTTGACTAATAAGGGTGCCACAAGCCATGACTTGCCTACTGTTTGATAATGAATGTTCACCTTCCCTGCATCAGACAAAATTCAGACTAGTACTCCAAAATACACTTGACATTGTAAGAGGATGTAAGGATGGAGATCATATCTCTCTGCTCGCTCAAGGGCATTACAAGCCATAGCTATTAGAGACAGAAAACACCAGGCAAAGAGATGCTCGATGCCTCTTCTCCCTTTCTCTCCTAAATTAACATCATAATTAAGCTACTCAGAACTAGTACTTTTCCCCACACACACTTACATTGTCCTGCAAAACACTATAGACCCTGATGGTACTATAATAAACAATAATCAGATCCATTATCTTAACCGGGCAGGACACAATTCCACAACATTAAATCAGTATACTATCCAGCATCTTGTCCACCAGTCCACAAAACAGCACAATATCCTTGAAAATAATCAACATTATGGCTTTATATCCTTGAAAATAATTAATATGATAGTTTTGGGTGAGCCAATATGGGGCTTGCAATGCCATCCTAAGCAGAGTTACACCCTTCT
The DNA here is from genome assembly GCF_029931775.1 of Euleptes europaea. Lineage (NCBI taxonomy): Eukaryota > Metazoa > Chordata > Lepidosauria > Squamata > Sphaerodactylidae > Euleptes > Euleptes europaea. Next base: position 97,849,044 of record NC_079316.1, on the reverse strand, counting down.
AAATCCATTGAAGTCAATAGGCTTAGAAGACTTCTGTTTAAGACTGTACTGACTGACACTGAATTGTAAACCTGGAAGCCTCTGGCATGAGCTCTCTGTAGCTCCAAACAATCTACTCCCACCCACCCACTCCAGTAATATGGGGATAATCATACCAGTCTACCTTACAGATTTGGTGTAGAAATCAGTGAGAAACTATACATAAAGTAATTTGGACTCTCTAAGGTGCAGTGTAAAGGGGAATATATAATAAACATGTTCCTCTGATACTGGAGAGAATAGGTATGCATCATGATTAGTATCCATGGATAGCCCTATCCTCCATGAACATGTCCACTCTCCTCTTAAAGCCTTCCAAGTTGGTGGCTATCACCACATCCTGGGGCAGGGAGTACCACAATTTAACTATGCGTGTGAAGAAATACTTCATTTTATCTGTTTTGAATCTCTCACCCTTCAGCAGATGACCCCGTGTTCTAGTATTATGAGAGAGGGAGAAAAGCTTCTCCCTGTCCACTCTCTCTCACCCCCAGATCCAGGTGACTGATGAACAGGTGGAAAAGCACCTCTGCATCAAGTTAATATTTCCCAATAATTTATCAAAGTAGTGAAATGGTGATCTTTATATTGTTGCAGTTTACATGAATTCTGATCTGTATTAATCTGTATTAGAGGTTATAAATGTGGAACAGTGGATGCCTTAAGTGAACACCTTAGTTTTAAGTTTATATCACAATATGTGTAATTAATTCATTGAATAAACTACTATGAGGTGACATCTGCTGGTTTAGAAGACTTAAAGAGGTTCGACAGATTCATGGAGTTGGAATGGTCCATGAGCAGCAATTAGATATGATCACCAAATAGAACCTCGATGTTCAGGGACCTTTTTTGGGGTGGCTGTTGCCTCTATTCCCTGCTGGTGGGATTCCCTAACTGACTAATGTGGGAAACTGGCCATCAGACTAAAGAAACCTCTGGTGTGATCCAGGAAGCCTTTTGTTTTATTCTTATGAAAGGTACAGGGTAAGTAGTTATCCTATCCTCATTTATACAGAGGGGATTAAAAATATTCAGTGAGTCCACTGCTTTCTCTGCAAGGATTGGGCCACTGTGGAAATTACTTGCATTTTTTTGTTTCAGATTAGCTGAAATATTTTAAACATTTTTTTCAGTTTAGTAGTTTTTGAGAGAGAGTGTCTCACTTAATTCAAAGGGGCTGATTTCCAGGTGACTTGTGTATCACCTATATTTAATTGGTAGTGCATGTCAGTGTTCTGGCTAAGTCCTTTGGCCAGGGAGTCTTTCTGATTCTTCTTCTTCTTTTTGCACTGTATCCCATTGCAACGTGCACTGTGTAAATCATAAATTAAGTAAAATCTATTCTTTAATAATCCTGTCCCTTGTCCTTTAACGGTTCCTACCTAATCGACAATTAATCCATTCCATTCGGTTCACAGTATTAGAAAGCCAAGTGATTTATTTTGTTGTGATATTTGTTTGGAACAGCATCATGGGGCAGCAGATGGAATTTTTGTCTGAAAGCCGATGGTAGTTCTTGGTGGCCCTGATGGTACTACATGACCTCCAGTGGCAAAGCTTTGTTCAACCAATTAAATATAATTTCACTGCATATTTGGGATCCTAGCGAGGATTAAGGATATAGACTACAGTTGGTGGGAACCATGGTTCAGCATTATGATTTCAGAAGTCCTTTAGAAGTCCTAATTTAAGGGACCTTCCTGCTGAAAAATAGCAGTATCCTAAAAATTAGTACTTACCCTTGCTGTAAAGTCCACAGCAGCACCACGATTTAAAAGCAGTGTAGCCACATTAATATTTCCATAGTGGGCAGCTATGTGGAGGGGAGTAAAGCCGCTCTGAAAGAAAAGAAATAAGTGCACACACAAAGCAAAATACCAATTATTTTTTAATATCTCCCAGCTCCTGTAATATTCATTTAGCAGCACAAATTGATTCTAGGAAGCAGAATATGTCCAGAGCAATCATCCATTCTATTCTAGTTTTTCAGTCACAGTATATCTTAACAATACCTGAAGACTACAAATACGAATATTCTAAGCAAAAAGAAAAGAAATTACCATGCCTAGCCTGGGAGAATAGGAGGAAGATAAGATGTTTGGCTATTGCAAAATAATCCCCCACCTAAAAATATTTTGATAAAATGAAAACGTTACCCTTTCTTTAATTTGATAGATCAATTTCTCATTCGAAATATCTACTCATGATCAGTATTTTAATATCCTTGCAAGTTAAGTAGATCTTAGAGCTTCCTTGCAGGAGTTCAAATGAAGTCACTTGATATTAATTGCTGAATAATTTCATAAATTCAAATCAGATACAAATTAAAACATCAAAGTCCATTTTATATGTGATGGTTTCTTTTAAAAAATAGGTTTCCTTCTACGAAAGATAAAAAGATTGATCTCCCACAGTGAGCAGTCACACTGGGCTAACGTTGCAACACTCCGACTCTAAGTAGAAAGTGTCTAACCAATTATATCATTTCAGTAACCTGCAGTGCAATCGTGAGCAGAGTTACACTGTTCTAAGCCCTTAGGTGTCAATGGCCTTGGAAGGGTGTAACTCCATGTAGGACTGCACCATTGTTTTCATACTTTAGCCATTTTAATTCCTTGCTTGAAAAATGCTCAAGAATACATGCAGCAATTCAACCAGTCCCTGCAATGTGTGAAACCTGAGAGGGAACTGGACGCGTTTCTAAACTCCTCAGCAAGCCCCTTTAGCCATGCCAGTTTTCGCTGCTCCAGTCTGGAGAGAGTTCACACATTTGTGTGTCACTTAGAGGAAAAATAACAACATTCCCTTTGCTGACACTGACCAGAAAGTGTCATGCAGGAGCCTACAGGACACGAGTCCTGGATGCAGAAGTGGGTCAGGGATGTCTGCAGCTCTTCACACAGCTGATAAAACAAGGATAATCACATTGGAAACCTGGGTGCTTTCCTCTTAGGCAAAAAATGACAACTTTTCTGCGGACACAATCCGTTTCCCAAAGGAAGCTTACTTGCGCACTTTTCAAAATGCCTGTTCCAGCTGCAGAAAACCCTGGGAACTAAAACTACATTCTCCTCTAGCACATGCTACATTCTGGACTCTAAAGCAGGTCTCTAAGGCTTCTAAAAAAGGCAATGCAGAGAAGAGAAGGAAGAAATGATGCAGCTGCTGTACGTTGGTGGAAGAGTGACAATGCACATATATATATATATATATATGTACATATATAATATATATTTAAGATATACCTCAGTTGTTCTATTCACCATCATCTAGGTTTACACATTTGGAAGCAAAGAAGGGGGAAAAAATGAGCGGTTAGTTCTCGACCGGTGATAATGGATGCAGAAAGCTTCGTGGCTGCTGGACGGAAGCTACGAGACAGGCACAGAAGGAATGTGAGGCTAAATGGAGGGCAAATGGCAGGTGGGGAGGGTTTTTGTTGTTGTTCAAACATGAATCGGGATGCATTAGAAATGAGAGTTCCTCATTTTCCCATGGGAGAATATAATCAAGTTCCAAGAAATCCCTTATTTCATTTCAACCTTCAACTCTATGCCTATCTTTCAGAAGGTAAAATAAAACATATTTGCCATGTCTGTGCCATAGAGATCACTTGCACATACATTGCGAACAAGGAACAAAACCCATTTGTTTGCCATTTGCTTTCTTGATTTCAGTTCCAGATGTTGGCTTTAGGATCTTTTGCTTATCCATAGGCCAGCAAAAGTTCCTTCAGCCTCAGAAGCCTTCCTCCAATTTAAGTGGCTCTTCAGTGGCAAAGGAAATTCTTCCATAGGTTGGAAGAAGGCTTCAGTTTAGTTTGCTGGAGTTGTTGGATACACTCCAATGGCATCTAACCACTTAGTTCCGCCAACAAAACAGCATTTCTGCTTTCACAAGAGGGGTCTGAGATTTTCACCAATTCCTACTTCCCACTGTAGACACTTCATTTTGCCCTCTGTACTTTTATTAAAGGCCTGCTGATCCAAGTACAAAACGTTGGGGGATTGGTAGGCTGCGGCAGAAGGAGGAAGTGGGGAAGTCCCATTCTGCAAATTTTGTAGACGGTTGGATACTCACTACTAGCCTTTGTTTTAAAAAGAGAATGCATCTTTGTTTCCATTTCTGGCTGTTGTCATTCTTTTCTCAAGACAAGATACAACCCCAAAACAGATCTGCACAACTCGTGACTCACTGAGCTGAATTCAGCCTACCAACCATCTATGGCAATCCATCAAATGAGTGATGACGAACCTCCAAATGTTGCTGCCTTCCTGAGAATGAAAAACTAAGGGAGGGGAGATTGCCAAATGCCTGGCACTGCAGTGCATGGCTGGCAAGCTAAGCTTGGTTTGGTGGCTCTTGAAGGACACAGGGTGACCTAAAACAATGCTAAATTAAACTGTAGCAGCGCAACCTGAAATAGACCCGGCTTGTCTTATGTAAACCACTCCATTCACTAGCAAAGAGGAGCAGAGGTCTTATATCCATCTCACAGCTGGTTTATTTTTCGCAACTAACCTTGGACTCCACATCTGCATTATGGTCGTTCTGCAGCAGCAGGGCAGCTGCCTTTGTGTCATCCTTGCGTGCAGCAATGTGAAGAGCAGGAAGACGGACTTTCCCCTTGGTGTCATTTTCAAGCAACAAGGAAACCACCTGGTCGTGGCCCTGTTGAAGGGCGACTGCCAACGGGGTGAAGCCATCCTATCAAACAAGCAACAATCAGCAGATGTTGATCCAAGGGGCCATTATTTGCATGCCTAGTGGACAGGGCTGTATGCATGTACATTGCAATCCACAAGAGTTCAGAAAAAGCAGAGAAATTAGCTTACTGACAGTCTCACCTGGTTGTAAAGGTATGCTTCAAATTGTGTGGTCAACGCCTGATAAAATGAAACTCCGTAACTCCATTCTAACTGGCGAGGGAGAGGAGTCAGTCATGGAATGTTGACAATCAGAGCAACTTTGGATATCTCAGGTTGCTTCCATATGTGGGGTGATTCCTCATTGTGCTCTCACAGCAGCAAAGGAAGGGTCAACATGGGGTAATTATCTGTGGTATGGTTGTGGATGTGGCTTTAGACATAAATTTGGTTTTGGATACATCGTTAGATCTGTCAGCAGCACATTTTTTGCTGGGCCTCTTTTCAATTGGTGGATCACTTAGGAAGGGGAACCACTTATGGATTCTATGGGCAACAGCAAGAGCCAAAAGACTAGCCCTTCAGTGTTGGAAATCCAATTCTACTCCATGTATAGAACTTGGGCAAGAAGGGATGTTGCACTTAGCTAGAAAAGAGCATATAGTGTTTTCCAGAAGTGATGCATACAAGAAACATGAGGACCTTTGGCCAAGCTTTTTGCAGCTATATGGCTTGGTTGATCAGTGGATTTCTTTTGTGGAGTTAGATGTTTGTTGGGAATTTATGTTGTTTACTTTTAATAAACTATTTAAGAAAACAGCAAATTTAAAACATGACAAGATTTCTTTTCATAAAGAAAAATGCATGCTTCAGAATGCTGCATCAGCACACAGACTATTAATTTCAGTGGGACTGGAAGTTCAGGGTTCAGGCAACCAAACAAATTGCTGAGTCAAGAGTTGCACTAGGGTTGGCAACAAATTCTGAGTAAACAGCACTGAAAGTGAAATTGGCACAAAAAATGTAAAAATGGATGCTGACATTGTAGAGAGAATTATCAGAATGTTCTGAATGTTCGTTACAATGAACCAAGTAAGCCAACTGTGGGCACTTAAAACAGTTAATATCGTTCACACGTATTCAATATTTCCGCCTCAAGACTGCAAAATCTATATCGACTTACTGCTACTATGAGCCAAACAAAGCATGCATCAGAAATCCATCAACAGTTTATGTATCCAGTATAGACTACAAAATCCATGCTGCAGTCCACATCTGAGCAAAGGATACATGCATGAAAACAACTGAAGTCAGTAACCAGGCAATTGTAAGGCAGGATGCACAGCACAAAACACAAAAGGGCAGCTATACTTTCTGTGCAAAATTGTGGAACAGGACCAGAAATAGATTTCAAGGGAGTTTGGCCTTAGGCACAATTTCACACTGTATAACAATTTTGTAGAATTTATGTTCATTGTTCCTTGCGTCTGGAGGAACTATGCAGCCCTACATCTCCATAGATGTCTACGGCATGATCTATACATGACTTTTTGGAAGAAGGTGTAAACCTTTACCTCTGTGGCAAGACTCTGACTTGCCCCATTGTCAAGAAGAAATTTAACCACTTCCAGGTGATTTTCTTGAGCCGCCATGTACAATGGTGTGAAGCCATTCTGAAAAAGAAGACACAACAGAATAAGCCTTTAAAAAAAACCCTAAAATCTTTATCAGATGATAATCTTGATCCTTTACTTTTGCATCATTTAGAGCTTGGTTTATGCACGCTGCAGAATGGGGTGGTAAAATGGACTGCAAATGCGAGACAATTTTTTTCTTCTAGTCTTAGTTTTATTGTTAGAAAATACAAAGAAAAACAGAACATCACAATTAAACATGAAAAAATACATAAATTACACAGACCAAGGAAAAAACTAGAAACAAGACTACAAAGACCAAAGAGAGAAACCCTGCATGAACTTCATTTGCTAACCCCAATGTGGGCATCAATATATTCAATTAAATTATCTGCTCATTAAGACATAAAATATTGGTTTACCTAATTAAATGACTTATATTACAGTCAGAGGTTTCCCCGAAATAAAGTAACGAATTACCTTATTGAATTCTTCCTTCACCTTACAACCTTGAATTACTCTGATATTGGAAGTAGTTTTTTCCAAAATCATAGTCATGTTTATTTTGTCGCCACCTGTCCAACGTCATATTTTCTGCCATTTTTCATTTTTTTAAAAACTTCAAACAAACATACAAAAAAAAGAAAAGAAAGAACTTTCTGCAAGTAGAGAATTAGCAGAGCAAGGAACGGTCTGTCTTTCTCCCTGAGGTGCTGTTAACTGGCAGGGAATGTTCTCCATGGAAGAAGGTGTTTGTGTGTGGGGATACAAAGGTAACAAATAAAACAAAAGCGGGTCAATAAGAGGAGAAACCCTTTCTATGTTAAAAAAAAATCTGATTTCAGTCTGTGAAGGCTCTGCCTGTGTGCCTGGGTGTGTGGCCAGTGCTGGCTCAGCAGCCAGAGCACAGCTGTTGACTTCGGGAGAACAGGAGAATGAGCCGATGTTGATAGAAATGCAGGGTCAGCTTCAGAGACGAAATCCACGGACGTTTTCACTGCCTTTCTGCTGACTTCAACACCCAATCTGGAATCTATGCTTCCCAAAGGAAAATGCAGCAATTGGGGCTCTCATCTATAGATTGGCCCTCCCTAAAGGTACAGCGGAGGATCATTTCACTCACTACTGCAGATACAAACCTGGATGTTGTACTGGGCATATGCCAAAACAGAGTTAGAGCCACTCGAACCTCTTTGATGAGTGTACCTGCATGATACATGTGTTGGTCACATTCACACATTGAGTTTTTTCTTTCTTTCTGAGACCCCTACTTAAAATATTTTGGGTATCCATCAAAAACTGTAACGTGAAGTGGCCCGCTGCAAGAATGAGCATCGTGGATCAAGGGGCACAATATCCAAAAAAAAGAGGAAGACCTACTGGCACTGATCGATCTGTTCAAAGAGTGTTTGGCCACTGCCTCTTTGCCAGATAACCACTGATGTGCTGCAGGATAGTTTCAATGGGCTCCACATAGGTTTCCAGTTAACCAGATTGGCAGGAGATGTTGAGATGGATAACAGCTGGAAAAAGTGAATGTATATCCAATGGGGCAGGGAACTGGGTAATGCAAAGGCACATCTTAAATACATAAGTGACTAGAATTGTGTTTTTTGCCAGCACAAAGTCAATCTGGGGGGAGGGGGCACAATCTATGTCCAGCAATCAATCAAAATAAACTCGGCTTGCTAAATAGGTTATTGATGTTTTTCAGCTTAAATTCCTTACACCTTTGGTGAATTCAGTTCCATAGAAGAACTCATCTTTGGGTCTTGGAACAAGCTGTGGTTCTGGCAGATTCAATCTTTGTCCCAGCACCTCCTATTTTAATATTAATATCATTGTTCTTTTTTAATGTGGCTTTTATCAATATTTAAGGCATTGTAATTTCCCAGTTGCTTCACCATGGTTTGAAATGTTACCATATTTTAATGGTGAGTTATTTGTTTTGTGAGGTGCACTTGTGGGCCTAGTTCAGGCTGAGAAGCCGGACATAAGCCAGTTAAATGTAATGGCATAGATCAGGGGCCCCAACATTGTGTCTGTGGGTCCCACTGCACCCACTGACACCCTGGAGCCTGCCAAGCATTTTTAGGAAGTGGGTGGGGCCAGGTAGGGCTTTTGCCCAGCAAGGCTTCTGATTGCCCATTGGAGATGTGATTGGCTGATCAGATTTTTTAAAACGTTGCTTTGGTAGCAGCTACCACCACAGCAGAAAAATCTTCACTGTGTGACTGAGGTTCAGCTGTGGAAATCATTTTGTGGCTGGCTTAGGGTTGCCAGCCTCCAGGTGGTCCCTGCAAATATAAAGGCTCAGTGCTGTAAGAATAATTGGAGCAACCCAAGACAGCACTATAAACAAAATTCTTATGCAAAAAGTGAATTTTATAGTGGTGGCTGAAGATCTCCTTGGATTACGATGGTCTTCAAGCAACAGAAATAAGTTCTCCTGGAGAAAATGGCTGCTTTGTAAGGTGGACTCTATGGCATTATAGTCTGCTGAGGTCCTTTGACTCTCCAAACTCTACCCCCAAAATCTCCAGGAATTTCCTAACCTGGAGCTGGCAACCCTAGGCTGGCTCCACCTCCTGTGGCAGCCATTTTGTGGCAGTCATTTTGTTGCTGCACCTACCATGCTGTGTCAAAATTCCAAAGGTGCCTGCAAGCTCAAAAAGGTCGGGGACCCCTGGTATAAACCCACTGCTCTCCCACCATGTTGCACCTTCTGGGATCCACTACCACTCACCATCCCATCAAGAGAGATCCCTATCCAAGCTCCTAGTATAGCAAAAATGGGAGTGGCATTGTTCAAAGAAGTCTGGGGAAGAACAGGATTCTGGGTACTGCATGGTGAACCTCAAGAAGGCCTTGCTTTGACCTGAGTGGTCTGGGGCATCTCAGCGCACCCATGACAGATCACAGTGTCAGGGCAGCGAGGATTTTGCCCAGATTCCTCCATCTCCTATTCTCCACATGGGGAGAGAACAGTTCAATGCTAAGGTCATCAGTGTATTTTAATGTGCATGAATGCTTCTTTCCAGTTGTAACATTTTCACATATACACATCCCCTTTATGATCCAAAACACTGTATCAAACTAACTGTGCTATTCAAAATAATTTCATCCCATTCATAAAATAAGGAATGTGATATAAATTTAGTAGAGTGTAATTTGTTTCAAATTATCCAAATTAAAAGTACCAAAATAGTGTGAAAGAAGTATTATTCTACATCACTTTAAACCATCCATTTCATAAATTAATTTGATAAATCAAGGACATTTTCAGTGGAGGAAGGATGGTTTATCCCATTACTATTGTGCACACATTATTATAGCAGCCTTCATTTCATAAGAATTTCATTTTGGCATTTGCAAGCATTAACATAAAGTTAATATAACATAAAAGAATGGTGAAGTGCTCTTTTCTGGATGTATCTCTGATAATGGGGTAATATGAACAGAAATTCTCTCCTGTTCTATTTTTATCCGTTGCCAGTCCAGCCAGGCAGTAATGCAAGTCTGGACAACAGTGAGCCTCAGGAAGGTTTTGATGTGCTATCTTCTACGTAAGCCCAGCAACAGACTGTTCTCCCCCAGCCAGAGGCCAACACCCACCTCATTCTCAATAGTTAACTGTATGGAAAGCTATGGGGACGCGCTTTCAGAATGTACTTTTCTTTCTTCTCAGTTAAGGGTTAAACAATATGTCACACTGGAATTCCATGACTGGAACTCCAAATACACAATTTGGCTCTGAAAAGCAGCTGTGGGGGAACATAAATGGACTGAGAACATAGCATAGGGGAAGGAGGCTTAACTGTTTCTCTCTCCCACACACACACTAACAATTTCCCTGATAAAAATGACCTGAGTTGCTTTAGGGGAGGGAAAAAAGACCAACACCCATACCTGGACTGTCTTTTTCCCCTACTAGGATTTAAAACAGGTTGGGATACAGGAAATGATACAGGGAAGGAAATGTTACGCCCCTGTTCCTTAGTGCCAGAGTGAGTTATACATGTTCAAACAAATAAATACTGTCCTCATAAGACCACAGTGAAATAGCCAATTACAATTTGTTGGGGTCTTATATGTTGGCATTCAGAGATATTGTCCCATCTGTCATGGCATCATGATGGCTTCCTGTTCACTGATTGGTTGAGGACACCTGTATGCCTGACTTGGAAAGGAGGAGGAATGAGTTGCTGCATTGGGGGTAGGAATTCTACCCTGCCAAAAGTTTTGGTTTGAAGCTGATGACTGCAACTGGCAAATGTTCAGTGGCGCCCTAGTTTGAAGTTAATTATTGTACAGTTCCTCCAAGGGAAACATTCCCTTTCAGATTGCTTCAGATGGCCTTCCATGATCCAGCACAACAGAAACTGGGGAAGCCTTTGCCACAGACATTCCCAAACACAAAGCATGAAGTTGAGCCCCAAAGTAGAGCACAGTAAGATTGCAGGCAACCCTTTTCTGTAAAGCTATTTTGTGTATCAGGCCAGCAGGTCTGAACATTGTGAGGTCCTTTTAGGGTTGCCAGGTCCCTCTTCACTACCAGTGGGAGGTTTTGGGGGTGGAGCCTGAAGAGGGCGGGGTTTGGGGAGGGGAGGGACTACAATGCCATAGAGTCCAATTGCCAAAGCACCCATTTTTCTCCAGGTGAATTGATCTCTATCGGCTGTAGATCAGTTGAATTAGCAGGAGATCTCCAGCTACTACCTGGCAGTTGGCAACCCTAGGTCCTTTGCTTCTTCTCTTGTTTATCTTTTGACACACCCCAACTGCCTTTCATGCACCCTCCTCCTGGGGTTGCGGGGCTGTCACTTGGAGGGGTCACGGTGATGCTAAGTGGGAATACAGAGAGCTGAGAACTAGGACTGTTGATTCGGTTCCATCCGACATGAAAAACAGCCAAATTTTCCCTGATTCGGCAGTTTCCAGTTCAGATAGAACCAAAGTCAAAAAAGGCGGGAAAACAATGAGCCGAATTTGGCGAGTTTGGGCGGACGCCGGATACATTCGTACAAATTCAGCGCCCCTGAATCAGCATTCTCCCGGGGCCAATGGGTGGCCAAGCTGGGTCTTCTTCTGGCCAATCAGTCGCGGATGAGTGTGTGAGCCCGGCCGCTGCACGGCCTGGGGAGAGAAAGAGAGAGTGTCTGTGTGTGTGAGAGAGAGATCCCCATCAGGGGGGGCCTGTGTGTGGTCCCAGGTTGCTGCGCAGCCCGGGGGGGAGAGAGTGTGTCTGTGTGTGTGAGAGAGAGTTCCCCATGTGGGGGGTGCATGTGCGTGGTCCCGGGTTGCTGTGTGGCCCGTGGGGGGGGGGAGAGAGAGGGATGTTTATGCACGGGAGGTTTTGCCTTGGATTTGCCGCTCTCTAGATGCACATTTTCCCCATCCAAATTCTTAAAACTCAACAATAAGCTCCCATGCAGAGTTTTGAGAATCTGGACGGGGAAAATGTGCATCTAGAGAGCGGCAAATCCAAGGCAAAACCTCCCGTGCATAAATGGCCAGAGAGTCTGTGTGTGTGAGTCTGTATTCCTTCCATTGCTGCTGCTCCTGTGCTGATCCTGTGCTGATTGTGAGAGATCCTGAGCTGAGGTGACCTGCTGCTGCTTGCTGGAATCAGTATGGATTACTCCTTCTGACCCCTGCTTCTGCTGGAAGAGAAGACATCCACAGTTTTTGGGGGCTTTTCTCTATAACTTTTTTCCTGTGTGTGTGGGGTAAGCAGATTCTGTGTGTGTGTTTGTGTGAGGGGGGAAGCCAAAGGGGGTGGGTTTACCTGTTCTGCTGGGGGATGGGCTTGATTGCCTCTGTGTGGGACTGTGCTTTCTGCTGTTTTCACTGGTTGCCAACTTCGTGTGGAGTTATCTGTGGGTCAGTGAGTCTCTCTCTGGCTGGCTCCTATTGTTTCCAATGGGCTGTGCAGCCGCTCCTGTTGTTTCTAATGGGCTATCCTGTCATTCATTTTAGTACATCCCATGTCAGTGAGTCTCTCTCTGGCTGGCCCGTTCTTCTCCTTCGTTTGGAATGTGCGTCTTATGGTTGGGGGGGGGGTTGTTCTGCTGGGGGGGGGCTTGATTGCCTCTGTGGAGTGTGATTGGGGGGGTTACCTGTCCTGGGGGGGGCTGATTGCCTCTTTGAGAGTATGATTGTTGCTGTGGAAGATTTGAATCCAGCAGAATGAAATCTATCAATACTGAAGATACAGAATTTGCGCAGGTCGCACTTATGCTAGTAACGTTATAAGATGCACTTTGGCTGTGTTGAAATGAAAAGATACATTACCCATGCTAGTTACGCTGTTTACTTACGCTTTGAGTGGGATGCACTTTCAGCATAGTTACGTCAGCTCTTAGAAGCCACGGACTGTCTTTTAATGTGTGTGTGTGTTGGGGGGGGAGCCAAAGAGGGGTGACCTGTCCTGGTGGTGGGACGGCTTGATCTCCTCTTTGTGAGTGTGATTGTTGCTGTTTTCACTGGTTGCCACCTTCGCCTGGAGGTCAGTGCGGGTCGGCGAGTCTCTCTCTGGCTGCCCCAGAAACAATGGGAGGTTTTGCCTTGGATTTGCCGCTCTCTAGACGCACGTTTCCCCGATCCAAATTTCCAAATCTCAACAATAAGCCCCCCTGCAGTTTTGAGAATTCAGATGGGGTAAATGTGCATCTAGAGAGCAGCAAACCTCCCATGCATAAGTAGCCAATGCAGCATCCTGCTTATTCCCCCCCTCCCCGGCCCCCCGCGGGTGTCCCTGCTCAGGATTTCTCCTTTCCCCTGACGGTGACACCTCAGCCATGTTGTCTCCTCTCTCAACTCCCCCCCACCCCGGTCTTTGTTGTTTTTGGGGGCCCCGGGGCTGAGGAAGCGGTGATAGGAGGAAGCAAAATGTAGAGGAAAGGGCGGGCAGTTCTGATCTTACTAGGAAGTAAGAGCCGCGGTGGGGCTTTGCTCCCAAGGTAAAGCGGAGCGAATTGTAAACAACGTCGCCTTTTATCAGTCCGCAACAATGGGAGGTTTTGCCTTGGATTTTCCGCTCTCTAGATGCACATTTTCCCCATTTAAATTCTCAAATCTCAACAATAATTCCCCCTGCAGAGTTTTGAGAATTTGTCTGGGGGAAATGTGCATCTAGAAAGCGGAAAATCCAAAGCAAAACCTCCTGTGCATAAATAGCCAACGAGAAACAATGGAAGGTTTTGCCTTGGATTTGCCGCTCTCTAGATGCACATTAAGGATTGCCTGCTCCCATTCATTCCAATGGGCGGATGGGGGGACCCCTTCCAGACCCCATAACTCAGGACCCCCTGACCCAATCTTAACCAAACTTGGGGGGTTCTTGCAAGTAGGGTCCCTCCAAGCTACCCTGAAAGTTTGGGACCTCTACCTCCAAAAATGCCCCCCCCCCCGAGCCACGGAAAGCCGCAAACATGCTTAAATGGCTTTATTTGGCTGAATTTATTCAGGAATGCCGAATTCCATGCCGAATTCCACGGATCCAAACAGGGCGAGTTCAGACTTTAGCATTTCCCGAATAAAAACGGGCCGAATTTTGCCGAATCTGAATTTTACTGAATTGTTTTCCCCAACAGCCCTACTGAGCACCCCTGTAGACCCTGGTCACATTCCTGGGAGCAGGAACTATCAGATCATAAAGAGACAAGGCATTCCCTTTGTTCTCACACAAATGTACACAGAGAACATACTGCAGTTCTGCTGAACTGTGACTGTGGAATTCATTTGACTGTCCTGGCAAGTCCATATTGTTGGAGTGAGAGCGACTCAGCATGCCTGGACATTGGGGGGTGCTAATTTACTCTAAGTGTGTAGGTGTTATCTCTTGAATGGGATGCTCCTCTTTGTCTGAACCTGGGGACTGCCCTCTGACCCCTCCTCCTTCTCTCTCAGTAGCCATTGTCTCTCACCCCTTTCCACATGGACCTGCATGGAAGCAGACATTTCTACAGGTCTCTCCTGTAGAAACAATATATCATACTTGCACACACATGACGCTGGATTAGTTAGCCACTTTTATAGGGATAATGTATTCTTTAGATTAGGCTTTCTATTTCTTTTATCAACTGCAACAAGAATGTGAACAGAATCTACTTGAATAAATGTAAGTTTTACTTTTTTGCAATTTACTTCTTGGGAAGATGATTTTTACTGCACTCAGTATCACGCTTCCATGACTGGGCAAACTCTGCTATATTAACCAAATATATAAACCCAATACATATGTCATTTCCCCTGCCCCAGGATGTTACCTGCACAGGAATGGGAAGCAGATGTCAAGCTTCTGGCCTCGTCCTGACCCCACACCCACCCCACACCCACACCCACACACTCCTCCCACCATGGGAAAAAAGGGAAGGGTTCACCTTGCAAGTTATGGGGACTTTTTGAATGCAAGTAAATGGGGGCTCTCCCGGTTCTGCTACTAATTTATCTCTGGGATGCGAGGTGCAGAAGGGAGCCCATGCAAGACCGAAGCCCACAAATGAACTCTATCCCGAGGACAATTCCATGCCGCGTAGAATAATACCTGCAAATTGTAACTGTGGATTAAAAGAACGGAATTTTTTACAATGCCAGTCACCTTGCCTTGTTACAAGCATCCATTTGAGCAAAGCAACCAGACATAATGGCAAAAGAAGAAAAGAGCAAATACATCTATGTATTCCAACACACTTCCAACACACACCTTTCGGCACCAAGCTTGTTTACCTGAGATTGTGCATTGACGTTGGCCCCGTTCGTAACCAGCACCTTCACCACTTCGGTCTGCCCCGCCAGAGATGCTATGTGCAAAGCTGTGTTTCCTTTCTGAAATGAGAGAAGGGCATGGCATGTGAAAAGCTTCCCCCGCTCTCGAGCGTCGTGATCAGAAGGAAGGCCCGGCTGAATATGCCGACAGCACAGCAGAGGCAGTTTTACAGTTGGGAGTTCAATATGCGATCAGTCACAGCCCAGGCTTCCGAACTATTTTGGAGAGGCCCCAGAGAGAAATTTAGGCCAAGGGAAGCATGCATTTCATTTCCCCGTCAGCCTACAAGCAGGTACAGCCCTATCATTTGACAGAGTTAAAGCAGGGGATCTAGGAAGGGATTTCCGTCTGCAGAGGGGAAATTCCTTGCCCTTTTTCTCCAAATGCTGCCCCAAATGCCCCTTGAGATGTTGCTCCTAGGGAACCCCCAGGAAGACCATGAGTTGGACATGGACGTCTGCAGTGGGACGGGCAAATCACTGAAAATCATACCTCCTTCCACCATTTGCAGGAATCCCCTGTAGGATCCAACTCAGTGATTGACCAGAGATTGCAAAGGGACGTAAGCTAGTGCACAGAGTGAGAACGGCTGCCCATGGACATGAACTTTATGATGTACAATACAACCACAGTCCCTTACTCAGCTAACTGGAAGTAAGTTTTAGGATTAAATCCTTTTTGAGGCACAGCAGCAAAAATCAGCATCAGACCTTAGAATAATATAATTCTAAATTTTAGGAGACAATATAATCATGTATGCTAGAAAAAGTTGTTCGGTACTGAAGGCTACAAGAAACATACATAATGGGACAGTAGCTGATCTGCATATTTTAATCTGGATTTCCATTAAAATAATTTCCATACTGAGGGTGACCCAAATGTGACAGATTTGTGCAGAAGACGGAATTGGAGAAGGCTCAGCCCTTTGCATGGCAAGGTGACAGGATTTTTCCTTCTACCCAACTAGTAACGGTAGTGGAAGCCTGTCAGCCTTTGCCTTTTCTTATCACCTTATCCAGTCTATCACTGTCAGCAAAGCGGAGAAGACAAGAACCCTGGTCAACCCAGTACATTCTAAGTAAGTTCTTATTGTTTGTCATGAGATGCACTTAGAACTATGCACATTACAGAGTATTATGTATTTGAGTCCTCTGTACGTGCAGGTCATATTCCTGTGCTTAAAGACTGCATACCTGTTATGCCCTAGAAATAACCTTTAAAACAAAATGAAAGCTGAAACAAAATGGTTTGGAGAGAGTGGACAGGGAGAAGCTTTTCTCCCTCTCTCATAATACTAGAACGCGAGGTCATCTGCTGAAGCTGGAAGGTGAGAGATTCAAAACAGATAAAAGGAAGTATTTTTTCACACAATGCATAGTTACATTGTGGAACTCCCTGCCCCAGGATGTGGTGATGGCTGCCAACTTGGGAGGCTTCAAGAGGGGAGTGGACATGTTCATGGAGGAAAGGGGTATTCATGGCTACTCGTTAAAATGGATACTAGTCATAATGCATACCTATTCTCTCCAGGATAAGAGGAGCATGCCTATTATCTTAGGTGCTGTGCAACACAGGCAGGATGGTGCTGCTGCAGTCATCTTGTTTGGGGGCTTCCTAGAGGCACCTGGTTGGCCACTGTGTGAACAGACTGCTGGACTTGATGGGCCTTGGTCTGATCCAGCAGGACTTTTCTTATGTAAAGCTGGAATTCTCAGGACTTACCCAAACTTACTATTCCACAGGAGCTACGCCTTATCAGCCAATTTCAGAACATAAGAAATTTGTGCTACAGCAGAAGTTGGCAATAAGGGCAAATGAAGGCAAGCAGAAGTCCCATATGACACATTCCTAGCTGCACTGTAGCATTTCAAATTGCAAGTGGTGACTGAATATCTGGATGTTCCTCAATATATAATACTCTATACATGTACAGAACTAGCATGCTGTGGAAAAGGCAGAATGTCCTTCCTGGTACAAATTTATGTATTTTTTTAGGAAGTGTTTTATTTTATGAAGCATTCAGACATTCAGTCCACCTCTACAACCTGAATTGGAATGACCAAGCTACAGATGCTTCACAATAATATAGTATAAAATATAATTTACCACACTGTACAGTAAAATCAGTGGGCCTGAATTGCAGGGAGGAAGGAACATCTCCTGACATGAATCTGCCCACCAATTCTGGCCTCTCCAACACTGGACTTCAGGCTCCATTAATTGTTGTCTCCTTCGCTAGCAGCTCCCAATCTTTAAGGCCCCCTCTGTCTGAAAAATCTGGCCACCGGCCTGGCTTAGCACCTCACTGTCTACAGAGCATTGGTCAACACTTTGCTAGTGTGGAATCCATGCAGGAAAACAGTAGAATGCCGAGATATGTGCTACAGACCTTTGTTGCGGCATCCACATTGGCGCCTCTCTGTATCAGCTCCGAAACGACTTCTACATGGCCTTCTTTGGAGGCGAGATGGAGAGCATTCAACCCATTCTGATAAAAACAGAAAGGAATGGGAAAGAGTGATGCAGGGTGCCCACGGCAACATGCAATATGTCAAGAGGCCCAAAGGTCACATTCCGACATGATGAGGGCTGGCAGAGAAGGATAAAGAGAGAGGCCCTTTTCACACTTGCTTTCAAATGAATTGCTTTCAGCACATCACATAACACACTGTGTAAGAAGCAGACTGGCTTCCTTGGAAAACAAATCTCTCCTCATATGGCACCGGACATATGGAATAGTCCTGTATAAAAGCTAAATAATAATAGCAAATATCATCATCAACCTAGGGTTGGCTATTATGCATTCTGTTTCTTACATTGGACCTGCAGTGTGGTGTACCACAAAGATATATACCGAACCAGAGTATCATATGTTGTAGAACAACATAAGCAAAAAAGGAGAGGTCCTTGCCTGAAGGAGCTTACAATATCAATTTCAACAGTTATGGAGAGAAGGAAAAAGGGACAGGCGAGAGTATAGGATAGGGTTGTAATGTGGCTGCAATGCTAAGCATACTTATTCAAATTTAAGCCCCACTTATGGATAACAGTCCCAAGGACAACTATCTTAGTTGCTGAAACAATGTATACTGTTTTTCATGGATATCTGAAGTTCAGTAGCCTAGTAGTAAGCAAGCAAAATATGCAAGCCCCTTGCACTGGACTCTTGCTACAACTCTCCAAGAATGATGTCAGCATTGGCATTTTCTCTGTATAATCCAATCCAACTATATAATTCAAACACACATTTGAACTTGTTCATCTCCACATATTTCACTTGTGCAACTGAGAGTTCCAGCTACCCAACACTACTGCACCAGCCAATCAGGTACAAATTACTATTCAGTTTGGGGTTTTTTTTGGCTGTCAAGTCACAGCTGACTTATAGCGGCCCCCCTAGGGTTTTCAAGGAAAGAGACATTCAGAGGTGGTTTGCCACTGGCTGCCTCTACATAGCGACCCTAGTGGTCTCCCAGCCAAGTACTAGCCAGAGGTTGACCTTGCTTAGCTTCTGAGATCTGATAAGATCAGGCAAGCCTGGGCTATCCAGGTCAGGGATATGTTAATTATTAGGTTCTAATTAACAGCAACAACTAGGAAGAAGTTCTTCAGCATAGAGAACTTCTGGAAAAATACTTGCCTTAGCAAACAGCAGCCATCGGGACCTAGGTATGGTTGTTCCACCTGGTTATGATGTAACTTTAATGTACCTGAATTCCTCTGTTCTTTTCTTCCTAACCACAACCCCCTTTTTTCCTATTATACTGAAAGACTGCCTAAACTAGTAAGGCTACTTGAGGATAAAAATAAATGGATAACCTTGCAAATGGCAAAGTTTCTTGCCATGGCTGTTAAGACTAGGTCAAGATCTCTTGATGTAAGCCCTTATAAGTAATTTTTTGTTGTGGTGTAGTTTATTATTATGTAAGATATTATGAAAGTAATCTTTGCTGTTATGGTTGTGCATTTTATACTACAGCTGCGGTGTAACTGAGTTGTTATTTTATGATTTTGTGTCTGTTGTTTGACCTTTAGTCAATGCAATAAAGCATTTAGTATGGATATATTGCAAGCCACTCTGGCAGGGACCCTTTTCACTCTTTGCCCAATGCTCAATACAACTGTTGGCACACACTAACAGCAGTGACACACACTGGGAGACAAAAGGCAGGCCAGCTATTCTGCAGTTGTTCTCGTAACAGCCACAGATCTAAACAAGCAGCGCTGTCATCAAAATAACAAACTAAAACATTTCTACTACCTGATTGCAAATGTTGATGTCAACTCCGCTTTTTAAGTAGTCGAGGGCCTTTTCTAAGTTGCCTGCCCGGGCAGCTCGTAGGTAACTTGCATTGGTGTCAGACTGCGAAAGAAAGAAAGTATATCTTCAGATCTCTGAACATGAAACAGAACAGACATTCTGCGGACAAAAAATGGCTCTTCACATTCACAATGAAACAAAACAGTCTTGATTCTGTACCATAAAGATTCCACTTTCACAAATCAATAGTCTATAGGCACACTTTATCCTTAAGCCAGTATGTGAGGTTTTTTTAAATAGTTTGGGAGGAATGGCAGTATACACTCTCAGGGGTTGGAGGTGATCCATGTAAGAGAACATGACTGCAGGTCATGAAGAAACCCCTTAAACAGACTACACAGACATTCTTTGGTGACTTTGCATCCCTTTCCGGTGCATTACCATAATTGTACATATTGTTTTCTTTCCACAAGATACTTGATAAAAGTCTAGGCTTAGCTGAAAAGAAGAAAATGGATAGCATTCTTCATTAACATCAATATATATTGATTGAATTTGTGAAAGTGAGGCCACTAACGTGGACTGGCTGAACTGATGAGGTTTCATGGGATGTCCATGAACACAGGCACGAAGCTGTCAGCCTGTGAGAGGGAAGGGAAAGTTATCATTCTGGCTGGAATTAAAACATCA
Organism: Euleptes europaea; assembly: GCF_029931775.1. Taxonomy (NCBI): domain Eukaryota; kingdom Metazoa; phylum Chordata; class Lepidosauria; order Squamata; family Sphaerodactylidae; genus Euleptes; species Euleptes europaea. The sequence continues at coordinate 97,829,001 of NC_079316.1, read as the reverse complement.
CACTGGCAGCCAGAGGTGTAACTGTGGGGCATGACGACGGTAACCTGAGTCAAACAAGAACAGAAAACTAATAAGGACTTGAATATGAGAATTTAAATATGCAAGTACATGGGGATATTATGGACACACTTGGCATGTTTGCAATACTCCTTTAAAGATTTTACAGGCCCTGTGAACTGGGAGGCTGGTGAGTGTACACTGATCCTCCAGATATGCACAGATCCTCCAGGCATGCACTGTTGCCATGTTGCCCGAAAGGGGCAACACACAGATTTTCAGCAACAGTACATGCAAACTAGAATCATGTAGCGCATACAGAGGCTGCGCACATATGTGCCCTTTCAGACAACACTGCAACCAGGAATATCAGGAGAATCGCTGGGATCATACGCTCCAGAGACACACAGTTGGCAGGTTCTTGGCATGTACAATTGTAACATCTGAAAAGGGTTTGTGGCAAACAGCAAAGTAACATTGGTGTTTCCACAACCCTTGTCACATATAGAACTGCCCTAAGTTATATGGACTGAAAACAGGAGACAGAAAGAAATATACTTTTGGGCACAGCTAACAATATATTCCTGAGCTATCATATCAGTTTTCTTCTCCAACTTTTCATCTCTCCTTTCTTTTCTCCTCACCTCCTAACCCCCCCCCTTTGAAGAGTGACATAAGGTGTGAGTAACTCCCAAAAGACAGACCTCAGCTCCATATACAGGAAACAGGACTCTGAGATGCTATGAATTCACCCCGGAGGAAAAATGCTCCCTCACTGATTCAGAGCAAAGCAAGTGCTCAGTTAGTAATGAGACAGGAATCCCGGGTCTCTATTCAATCCAGGAGAATGCACTGTCTTGAGCTTCATTATTAGTTGTAATTCAGCAGTCTCTCTTTCTAATCTCCCTTTGAAATCCCTTTGTAAGAACTTTCTTTTTCCTCTAGGCACTTAAATTTCCTAGAAAGGTAACATTTCAACATAGTAATCCTAATCCATTATGCCAGGAAGATTATTAATAACACAAGGACTTTGAAATCAATAATTAGGACAGTACAGTCTCACTATTTTATTGATTCCTTGTAGTTCTCCCAATGCAGGAAATGAGGGGGTTTGTGACATCATGGCTGCAATGGGTTGAGGCGCAGTTTCCAGTCAGAGAGAGACAGACCTATCCTTCAGTTAAATCTTTGAAGACACTGACAGTGCAATCCTAAACAGACTTACTCCAGTCTAAAACTACTGGGCTTAGACTTGAGCAACTTTGCATAGGACTACACTGTGAAACAGCAATGCCATTAACTAGTAATTTCAACACTGCAATTTTTAAAAAGTCTGGGAAATCAGAGCCCATAATAAAAGAATAAGCAACTGACCACATGTGCCAAATCCAGACCCCCCATAAACTGTCTGCCCCCTTTCACTTCTGTTAGGGTTGCCAACCACCAGGTGGGACCTGAAGTTCTCCATACTACAGGGATCAGCCCCTCTGGAGAAAATGGCTGCGTTGAAGGGCACACTGTACGGTATTTTACCCTGCTGAGCCCCACCCCTCCAACTTCACCCTCCCCAGGTTCTACCCCCAAATCGCCAGGACTTTCCCAACCCACAGTTGGCAAGCCTGACTTCTATCCTTCAACTGCTCTTTGGTGCATCATGGAGGAAGAGGGGCTCTGCCAAGAGAACCTTGCACTTAATTTTAAATCAACTTATAATTGTTACTTTTCTGCAGGCTGCACACTCCCCTTTGCCAGAGAACTTGATCCATGATCTCCATGTCCAGTCATGGTATGGATATCACGCTAATAGAGAGACCAAAAGCAAAGCCAGGCAGAGTCCCATTATTTTTGACATATTCTAGAAGAGGGAATTTGAGCATATGCAGCGAGTCACAAAGCTGCCAGTGTTTCAATGTTACCTTCAATGATTTTGCATTTCCCTACATTCTGTTGGCACTGGTTTGGAGGGGTGACAAAAACGTGGCATTAATATCACTTGTTTGTTCTCTTGAACTGGCACAATCTTGCAGCCAGCATGGTGTAGTGGTTAAGAGCGGTGGACTCTAATCTGGAGAACCGGGTTGGTTTCCTCACGCCTCCATTTGAAGTAGGGTTGCCAACTGCCAGGTAGTTAAATCAATCAACAGCACCAGCTCACTATACACTTTCAATAGTAGTTCAGTATAAAAAATTCTCCATTGAAATATGAAGCAGAACTCTCTTGTATTAAAGAAACTATACGGTATATCATAAATTATAAAGGTTATAATGTAACCTTTATAATTTATGATATACCGTATAGTTTCTTTAATACAAGAGAGTTCTGCTTCATATTTCAATGGAGAATTTTTTATACTGAACTACTATTGAAAGTGTATAGTGAGCTGGTGCTGTTGATTGATTTAACTGTGGATATTCAGCATACGTTTTTATTGTTTAACTGCCAGGTAGTAGCAGAAGATCTCCTGCTAATTCAACTGATCTCCAGCCGATAAGAGATCAGATCACCTGGAGAAAAATGGCCGCTTTGGCAATTGGACTCTATGGCATTGAAGTCCCTCCCCAAACCCCACCCTCCTCAGACTCCACCCCAAAAACCTCCCGCCGGTGGCGAAGAGGGACCTAGCAACCCTAATTTGAAGACTGCTGGGTGACCTTGGGCTAGTCAGTTAGGGTTGCCAGGTCCCTCTTCGCCACCAGTGGGAGGTTTTTGGGGCGGAGCCTGAGGAGGGCAGGGTCTGGGAGGGACTTCAATGCCATAGAGTCCAATGGCCAAAGCGCCCATTTTCTCCAGGTGAACTGATCTCTATCGGCTAGAGATCAGTTGTAATACCAGGAGATCTCCAGCTAGTACCTGGCAGTTGGCAACCCTAAACTTAATGCCTAAGAAGTAACATCTGTTGAGAAACTGGAGTGGGGTATTCTCTGAAATTGCAGCTTGTGGAAAAGAGGTACAAAGACTGGTACAGTTTGAGACAGAGTTAATGTTTGGGAGACGAGGCCACAGTGGTGCCTGGGGAAACGAAGCCATTGTTAAGATGGCTGCGGGAGTTCTTGCGGCGCCGGAACGCCCCGGGAATGCCTCCCGGGATGCCGTTGCGCCCCGGGAACACCTGCCGGGACGCCTCCCGGGTCACTGCCGCGTCTGGGCCCAGCGCTGCGGCGGCGGCCGGAGACCGGCGCGGAAATGCCAGCGTGCGCCTCCCGGGTGCCATCGCTGTGGGCCCGTCACTGGCCTCCAAAGGCCTTTGGCCGTGGCCGCCGGTGGAAGTGAGGAGTGGGCTGTGCGTTTTTCACTGCCCAAGACACTGAGTCCCATGATTCTGCCCTGGCTCCTCCCATTCCTGTCTACAGTCCATCCTAGCTCCACCCTGATCCACCATACTTTCCCAGGTCCTTTGCTGACTCCTGTCCTCTGGTCTCTGCCCACCAAAGAGGCTATTTTTTTAAATTCAAAAGCTGGCATTCACAATCATTTCCACCACTACTTACTACTGTGTACCGTGCACATTATTACGCAGGGCAGCTAATGTCGAAGCTCTTTCAAACCAGCAGACGCATGGACTGGAATATAAAAAGCCAGCATTTTATTAGGATTACTGAAGGTCTCGCAGAGGTTTTTTTTTTTTTTTCTGTCACAGCACAACAAGCAGCCTGTTTGACATTGTCAGCGAGTAAAAATCACCGTCAGCACTTTATAGTGGCTTCTGGCCACAGGGGGAAGAGACAATTCGGAGGGGAGTGTAGTGTGCAAATCCTACTCCCCACACTAATAGGAACCAGTGCTGGTTTTAAAATAAACAAAATGCTAAGGATGGCCAACATTTCCAGTATTATGACGCCTGTATTTTCAACTCTTTAATGGTGCAACCAGGAACCCATGGCACAGAGTGTTAAGCTGCAGTACTGCAGTCAAAAGCTCTGCTCACGACCCGAGTTCGATCCCGACGGAAGTCGCTTTCAGGTAGCCGGCTCAAGGTTGACTCAGCCGTCCATCCTTCCGAGGTCGGTCAAATGAGTCCCCAGCTTGCTGGGGGTAAAGGGAAGATGACTGGGGAAGGCACTGGCAAACCACCCAGCAAACAAAGTCTGCCTTGGAAATGTCGGGATGTGACATCACCCCATGGGTCAGGAATGACCCGGTGCTTGCACAGGGGACCTTTACCTTACTTAATGGTGCAACCGAAACAGAGTTACAGCCTTCTAAGTTCACGGCCTTCAATTATTTATTCGCTTCATTTATACCCCACTTTTCTCCTCAACGGGGACCCAAAATGGCAGACCACATTCTCCCTGTCTCCGTTTTGCCCTCACAAAAACCCTGTGAGGTAGATTAAGGTAAGAGTGAATGACTGGTCCAAAGTCATCCTGTGAGTTTCCGCGGCAGAGCAGGGGCTTCAAACCTGGGTCTCCCAGATCCTAGTCTGACCATTACCTCACGATAGTCCTTGGAAGGGTGTACCTTGGCTTAGGACTGCACTGTCAGTCCCACTTGTTGGGGGTATGGTGGTTCATAAATAAGTTGACTTTTAAACAATTGTATAGATGAGGGGGTTTTGGTAGGTACAACTTTTCACACTGCTCCAAACTCAGAAAGACAACGAACACCAAACCCCCATAAAGTCCCGACTTATTTAACAGAAAATCTCCAATTCCTAACACATTGCATTTATGTTCATCTAGGGAATTTTTCTAACAATCTGATATACTGCGTCTCCTTCCACTGAGGCGTATGCAGATGGGCCGTTTTTCCACACCTGACAGAACCCCCTGATGTCAAACAATTAAATGTATCAAGAGTTCGGGAATTTTATATTAAATAACTTTATACCCTATTGACTGCTTTTAACATTGATTTCCTCCCCTCCCCTTACAACCATCAAACATCTGCAGGAGAAACGGTCAGAATCCCCTCAGCCACACAACTATTAAACACAAAGGAACCCCAACAGCAAACAGTTGAAGGAGACGAAAAGTTGGTTTTTATATGCTGACTTTCTCTACCACTTAAGGGAGAACCAAACCGGCTTACAATCACCTTCCCTTCCCCTCCCCACAACAGACACCCTGTGAGGTAGGTGGGGCTGAGAGAGTGTGACTAGCCCAAGGTCACCCAGCTGGCTTCGTGTGTAGGAGTGGGGAAACAAATCCAGTTCACCAGATTAGCCTCCGCCGCTCACGTGGAGGAGTGGGGAATCAAACCCGGTTCTCCAGATCACAGTCCACCGCTCCAAACCGCCGCTCATAACCACTACACCATGTTGGCCCTCATGGTTCTGAAAAATCTCACTTTTTCTACAATTTTGAAAAGGTCTCCTTGCCTTTGGATAATGTTTTCTATACTCCTACTGCTATGCTGTTTTTAAGTTGAATAAAATAAACCTCTGGTGATATTTTCAGGTCTGTGGTTTGAAATTAAGGGCTGCATTATCCAGTGTGGGAAGAGAAGCCAGAATTCTGGCTTCCTTCACTGTACACACTGCCAACATCTCTTCTCATTAGGGGAAAAAAAAGATTTAAATAGAAACAAATTAATAAAGCAACTCAACATTCATTTTCATATTTTTAGATATTTCTACATTTTTATTATATTTACACAACTAAAAATGTATATATTGCCCTGAACTGGATGGCCTAGGCTAGCCCGATGTTGTCAGATCTCAGAAGCTAGGCAACAACCTAAGCAACAGGGTGAGCCCTGGTTAGCACATGGATGGGATATTACCAGAGATGACTGGGGCTGCTACACAGAGGCAGGCGATGGCAAACGGCCTCTGTTAGTCTCTTGCCTTGAAACCCCTACGGGTTCACCATGGTTAGCTGCGACTTGATGGCACGTTCCACCCAAAAACATATTACGTGACTATGTTACATGGGATGAGGACAATGCAAATATGCAAGGTAAGCCCATTGTGGGGACTGGAAAGTGAAATTGTAACAGGAGATGAAGAGAGGGCAGAACTCTTCAATTCCTACTTTTCCTCAGTCTTTTCTTGCAAGGGAAGAGGTGCTCAACATGGCATGAACAGAACACATGATGAGGGAAGGAATTTGCAGCCAAGGATTGGCATTGGGGTAGTACACAAACACCTAGTTTCTTTAAATGAAACAAAGTCCTCTGGGCCAGATGAATTGCATCCAAGGGTACGCAAAGAACTTGCAGATGTAATTTCTGAGCCTCTGTCCATTATTTTTGAGAAGTCTTGGAGAACAGGTGAGGTGCCAGAAAATTGGAGGCAGGCAAATGTCCCCATCTTCAAGAAGGGGAAAAAGGAGGATCCGGGTAACTACCAACCCATCAGCTTGACTTCTATACCAGGAAAAGTTTTAGAACAAATCATCAAACAGTCAGTCCTTGAGCATTTAGAAAGGATGGATCTGATTACTAAGAGCCAGCATGGGTTTCTCAAGAACAAGTCATGTCAGACCAATCTTATCTCCTTTTTTGAGCAAGTTACTATTTTGCTGGATCAGGGGAATGCTGTAGACATAGTTTATCTTGATTTCAGTAAGGCTTTTGATAAGGTTCCACATAGTATTCTAGTTGACAAATTGGGAAAATGTGGTTTAGATCCTGTTTCTGTTAGGTGGATCTGTAACTGGCTGACAGATCGCATCCAAAGAGTGCTTGTTAATGGTTCCTCATCCACATGGAGAAAAGTGACTAGTGGAGTGCCTCACGAATCAGTCCTTGGCCCTGTGTTGTTCAATATTTTTTAAATGATTTGGATGAAGGAATAGAGGGGATGCTTATTAAATTTGCTGATGATACTAAATTGGGAGGGGTAGCAAATACGGTAAAAGACAGAGCCAGGATACAAGATGATCTTGACAGGCTGGAGAATTGGCCTAAAACTAATAAAATGCACTTCAACAAAGATAAACGTAAAGTTCTGCATTTAGGTAGGAAAAATCAAATGCATAATTATAGGATGGGGGAGACTTGTCTGAGCAGTAGTGTGTGCGAAAAGGATCTTGGAGTCTTAGTAGACTAAACACTGAACATGAGTCAGCAGTGTGATGCGGTAGCTAAAAAGGCAAATGCTATCTTGGGCTGTATCAACAGAAATATAGTGTCCAGATCACGAAAAGTGATGGTATTACTTTGCTCTGCTCTGGTTAGACCTCACCTAGAGTATTGTGTTGTTTTGGGCACCACAATTTAAGAAAGATGTAGACAAGCTGGAAAGTGTCCAGAGGAGGGCAACAAAGATGGTGAGGGTTCTGGTGACCAAGTCCTATGAGGAAAGGTTGAAGGAGCTGGGTATGTTTAGCCTGAAGAGGAGAAGACTGAGAGGGGATATTATAACCATCTTAAAGTACTTGAAGGGTTATGATATAGAGGATGGTGCCGAGTGGTTTTCTGTTGCTCCAGAAGGTCAGACCAGAACCAATGGGTTGAAATTAAATCAAAAGAGTTTCCATCTAAACATCAAGAATAATTTTCTAACAGAGCGGTTCCTCAGTGGAACAGGCTTCCTCGGGAGGTGGTGAGCTCTCCTTCCCTGGAGGTTTTTAAGCAAAGGCTAGATGGCCATCTGTCAGCAGTGCTGATTCTATGACCTTAGGCAGATCATGACAGGAGGGCATCGTGACCATCTTCTGGGTATGGAGTATGGGTCACTGGGGGTGGTAGGGGAGGTAGTTGTGATTGTCCTGCATTGTGCAAGGGGTTGGATTAGATAACCCTGATGATCCCTTCCAACTCTATGATTCTATGATTCCCATCCCCCTTCCCCCAAGAGCCTCCTGAAACCTCAGAAAGGTTGATGCTCAGGGTTCCCTGAGGAGCCCCTTCTTTCTGTAGATTTTTCTTCTGAACTGAGTGGTTCTGCGAAAACTTTTCTGGTTCTCTGGTCCTAACCCCCTACTCTGAGCTCTCCACTATTAGTTAACTTCCCCCTGACTCACTCTGGTCACACTTTGATCAAATCCCGCCTCTCCTCCTTCCCATTTTCCCCCAGCGCCATTATACGAGAGCTGCTTTGGGTGGTGGAAAGTTCCAACAAGTCGCACCTGACTCAAGGTGACTCCATAGAGTTTTCAAGGCAAGAGATGTTCAGTGGTGATTTGCTATTGCCTCCCTCTGCTTCATGGCCCGAGACTGCCTTGGTGGTCTCTCATCCAAGTACTAACCAGGGCTGACCCCTTTTAGCTTCTGAAATCTGACAAGATCAGGCTAGCCTGGACCATCCAGGTCTGGCAAGTGCTGATTAGTGCAGCACAATGTTTATTCTACACCACAAATTTCAGACTTCCTAACATTTTGGAACTTTTCCCACATTGCTTTGTCTGCCAAGTAGGGTTGCCAACCTCCAGGTGGTCTCTTTAACAAACAAAAAAACCTATGCTGCTATAGTAGAAACTGCAAACAACCCGCATGGGGCTCAATAAATTCTAATACATATGCAACTATGTCTAACTATTTACATACTTTTATTATAATTTTCTTAAAACACTTCAACTGGTTGATTACTCAATCCTTAGGTGCTTATAACATGCTTATTACACATTCAAATAGAAAACAATTGCTTGTAATAAATTCAAAAGGAATAAAATAATTGTCAGCACAATAAGTTCATTCAGAAAGGCGGGGTGTGCCTGCGTACAAAGTTCAAAAGTGTTTTAAGAAAATTATAATAAAAGTATGTAAATAGTTAGACATAGTTGCATATGTATTAGAATTTATTGAGCCCCATGCTGGTTGTTGTTTGCAACCTCCAGGTGGTGGCAGGCAATCTCCTGCTATTACAACTGATCTCCAGCCGATAAAGATCAGTTCACCTGGAGAAAATGGCCACTTTGGCAATTGGACTCTATGGCATTGAAGCCCCTCCCTTCCCCAAACTACGCCCTCCTCAGGCTCCGCCCCAAAAACCTCCCGCCAGTTGCAAAAAGGGACCTGGCCACCCTACTGCCAAGAAACCTCTACAAGTTTGACATGCACAGTGCAAAGCATTCTGATGGGAGGGTTGCCAACTTCCAGGAGAAAATCAGTTCCCCTGGAGAAAATGGCTGCTTTGGAGGGTGGACTGTGGCATTATACCTAGCTGAAGTCACTCCCCTCTCCCAAAACGCCAGGAATTTCCCAGCTCAGAGTTGGCAACCTCATCATCTGGGGAGAGTGCAAGGGTAATATTCCATTCATGCAGGGCACAGGCCAGGCCTGTTGGTTTGCTTCACTTCTCCACATAAAATGAGAATATTCCAAGAGCAAGCAGGGCAAGATGTCTCTTTGAGGAAAGTTTGTCCACCAATTATTACTTTAAAAAATATATGAATTTACAAAAACACTACAAAACTGCATTAGCCAACAAAAATACACCCATATTTCAGATGAATCAAAAACCAAAAGGAAACAATATAAACACCAATCACTCAAAGAATGGAAAAAATGGCAAATATAAAGTATATCCCCACATTTCTTTCTGAATTTTGTTGACTGGATTGCTTGGGTCAAAATGTTCACAAATGGGGATCATCTTTGGAAAACCTTTTCTTCAGACCAATGCTTCCTCTACCAATATTTTGGTTGTCAAATGTTTGCCATGCGAAGCTGATAGACAAATTGACCACTTGTAAATATAGGTCTGCCTACTTGCTATTGTTCTTCTCTTTGAGGAAGCTCCTGGAACTTATTACCACTGCTTTGATTTTTACAGTTCTCACCAGGAAGTTCAGCAGACCAGGCTTATATTACCTAGGAAGTTTCAGAATGTAGGAAAACTCAACACACCTAAATTTCACCTGGAAAGGGAAATCTGCAGTGAGCAAGAAACTGTCTGCTCATTCTTAAGTAGACAATTATTTCCGGTATGCTATTTTCCCCTTTCTTGTCTTCTGCAATTTCCAAATTATTTCAGTGGGTGGCCCCATACAAAGAACATGTCTAAAGTATCTTTCAGGAAACACAATGCGCTCTTGCAAACCATTTCAAGCCTCAGGATTTCTAGGAAGTCATTTTGTGTTCTTTCAATTGCCATTGGCACAAAAAAGGAAGAGCTTCTGACTGGCCAAATATGAAGCAAGTAATAGGGTTGGGACACAAGGCAGAAGAGGTTACGTACTAGATGCTCAGCGTAGCCCATTGCCAGAACTGCAGCTTGTGAGCTTTGCTTATCCCTGCATTGAATATACTGTCATAGTCCCTCTTACATTAAGTATGGTGCATCAATAGCTGCAGTGCAGATAATGGCACATGGGAAATGGTCGGGAAACAAACAGGAATTTCCATGGCATGCAGTCGCACAAGGACACCAGTGGTTTCTAAGAACCCCCTTTTCATATTTAATAATTATCAGATCTGGAGGTTTGCCATCACAAGAAACAACAGTTTTTAAAATTAATAATAAATATTGTCATTGTGATAGCTGCCAAGTAGTTTATAAAATGTGCAGTGCTAATGTCCAGTTTTAGAAGCTGACTCATGTGTATATGTACACAAGAACATAGATGTAGCATTAAAAATCAGAGACGTGTGTGTTTTGTCAGAGCTGAAATAAATGCGTCTAAAATGCATTTCACCTTTCTTTTACAGAGTCTGATAGGATGAGGTTGGGATGAAAGCTTGTTAAAAAACAACTGACTGGCCAAGATCTATCCAGTGAACTTCATGGCCAAGTGGGGATTCAAACCTGGGTCTCCCTGGTCCAAGTCTAACTCTCTTATCTTGTACATTAGTAAGTTTTCTACTTCACAAACTTCAGGGAATATGTTCTACATAGATGTAACAGCTGGGAAACATTTCTTGGGTACTGCAGAGGTTTGGGGTGCATACTAGGGTACATGATCAGTCAAGTCTAGTGCTGCCCAAATTGGTTGGGCTTCCCTGTTGCTTGGTGCAAACTGAAAGCATGTCCGAGAATGTGCCCTACATATATGCACATAAGCAAGGGAAGATTGACCGGATTTTTTTGCTGTCAAGTCCCAGCTAACTTATGGCGACTCTACGGCATTTTCAAGGCAAGAGACGTCGAGAGGTGGTTTACCATTGCCTGCCTCTGCGTCACGACCCTTGGTGGTCTCCCATCTAAATAGTAACCGGTTCTGACCTTGCTTAGCTTCTGAGATCTGACGAGATTGGGCTGGCCTAGGCTATCCAGGTCAGAGCTAGACTGATAGTAACAGAAGGTCAACAACATTCTCTAGGAAGACTGCCAAGCAGAATGGATCTTCTCATCAAATAACGCAAAGAGGACTCCCCCCAAGGTACCAAGGAACACAGTATAAAGGGGTGCTGCCTGTTAGGAAAGAACTTCCTACCAAGCATTGAGTTTTCCACCTACTCAGGCCCACCCCATGGCTGCTCAGTCTCGAAAAGCAGCTGCTACCTGGTGCTGTGTTCCTTACCTCAAGCCTTAGAAACCTCTCTTCTAGAGGTTTAGGACAGTCTGACAGTCTACAAGTAGTAGAATTTTCCTGATTTGAAATATGTAGCTGGAAGATATATGTACATGATAGCAGAGGGGCTCTCTTTGTCTTCTTGTGGCATTGAGATTTTACATTGTTGGGTTTTTTAAATAGTTTTGTAAGCTGCTTTGAGTCGTGTTATACAGGATAAAAGTGGGATAAAAACATTTCAAAATAAATAAATAATCCCCGCCTTTTATGTGAAAATAGTGTCTTGTACCTTTGTGAGCTGAGCAGAACTTGCCGTTTGGTCATATTATGAGAAGACAAGAGTCACTGGAAAAGCCAATAATGCTAGGAAAAGTTGAAGGCAGCAGGAAAAGAGGAAGACCCAACGTGAGATGGACTGACTCTGTAAGGGAAGCCACGACCCTCAGTTTGCAAGACCTGAGCAAGGCTGTTAACGATAGGACATTGTGGAGGACAGAAGCAACTTCATAGGTCAGGAGCAACTTGACGGCACTTGACACACACACCTTACAAGCTGTGTAGAACTTTCCTGCTTCCCAACTCACTACACTCTACCCTATCAAAATATTTTACGGGGGGGGGGGGACAGCAGACCCTCATAAGCAGCACAGGGAGCAAAGCTGAAGTTTGCCATGGGATTGAGAATCTGTGGAAATGCCCCTCCCAGTATAGAATTTTTCTTCAGTCAGTGGAAACCAGTGGTAGAATACATGCCAATACAAATACCTTTTTACTGTTGGTTTGACTGATCTTACAGCATTATTTAATGCTTACAGTTTTAGAGGAGAGAGTTTGATTATTGTTAAGCTCCCCATTTGTAACATTTGTTTTGGACTGAAACCTCGAGCAGGATCTTATTGTTCACTAGCAGAACACATCCTGGCTTGTGTCCCAACAGAAGGATGCTAAATTTGTCACGGCAAGGGAGACAATAACCTCAGTTTGAAGGATGAACCTCTGCTTGAAATGCCTCCTGCATACAGAAGAAAGAAAAATTGTGGGGCACAAAAATTGTAAGTTCTTTTGCACATTTCCACAAAGAAATAAACAGAGGAGCACCTGTTTCTTTCTACGCAAGCAGCAGATTGGTTTGGTAGAGCGGACGGTACTACTTCTGTCTATAGGTATGCATGGTTATCACTTTTGAAAGTTCCTTCATGAAAAAGGGGGGATCAATAGACAATATGGGATGGTTGTAGCCCAACACTTTGACTCCTGTATTATTTTTCTATGTGCAGGAGAGGTTAATGCGCCTGAGGTTAATGCAGAAGGCCCCTAGTGGAATCTTCTTCTGTTAACCTTACTTCCTGATGATTTTGCTCATGAGAGATTATTCACACATTACAGCAGTCGAGTGTCCCCCCACATATGTACCTTTAACAGACATGGTCTGGGAACACCCCACTGGGAATTTAAATCACAGTTCCATGCAGGCCCTGTGTTCTTTTCCTGACCTGAAACAGCCCCCAGGGAGACACTGTTCATCTGAGGGGGTAACTTACAGGTACTGAATGCCACACCTAAGTTCCTTTAACAGGGCAAATATTTGGTAAATGCATGGGGGGGGGAGGAGGGAGGTTTAAGCCCCTGATGGGCCCCTGTGCCCCTGAACTGGATGTCCAGCATAGAAATAACTCCAAGTGCACATCTGACTCCAATCCTCATGGTGACCATGTGGCGCATCACGTGGCCTTTGCCTTTGTGAATTATCCCTCAGTAGAAAGTGCATGAAGAGCGATGAGGCAGGATTGGATTTGCAACCCTGTACTTCCGTCAGCTGACTACTGGTATATCATTTTATTTCTTCTGCATTCAGCGTGGCCCTGGCTGAACTCTGCGTTGAAAAGACATTTATAAAATGCCATTAAAATGTTATGGCTGATAACAAAGAGTGAAGAAAGGCCTCACAGCAGAGCTGTCTGTCATCACTAAGAAGCCTCTTGTTCCACGTTTATTCTAAACTCTTCAATTTCTTCACAGTTTAGACCACATGCAGGTTCTGATACCTTTTTTTCCTATTTCTGACACCCTCTATGACGGATGAGGAAGCACCGTTACATAAAATTAGGGACAATTTAAATCCCTCTCTTTCTAACGAAGCTGAACACTACCTTCCTCACATGTTGGAAAAAAAAGTGTTTGTTGAAACTGACTTAGAGTGCCAGACTAAAATCTGGGAGATCCAGATTCAAATCCTCAGTCTGTCATGGGTGACCTTGGACTACTCACAGTCTCTTAGCCTAACCTACCTAACAAGGTTGTTGTTGTTAGGGTAAAATTGAGGAGTGAGAACCATATTGTAAGCTGCTTTGGGTCTAGGGCTGCCAACCTCCACATGGTGGCTGGAGATCTCCTCTATTACATCTGATCTCCAGGTGACAAGAGATCAATTCACCTGGAGAAAATGGCAGCTTTGGAAGGTGGACTCTATGGCATTATATTCTGCTGAGGTCCCTCCCCTCCCCAAACCCTGCCCTCCTCATGTTCCACCCCCCAAATCTCCAAGTACTTCCCAACATGGTGCTGGCAACCCTATTTGGGTCTCCATCGGGGCTTAAATCATGGTATAAATGCTCTGCTGGCAAGTATCTTGTGTAAATAGGGGACCTGTGGATTTGGAATGGGTTGTTGTTTTTATATTCTCAGCCTGTTACTGAGATTATGCTCCCTGTTTCTTCATTTTCCATAAGCAGACAAAATAAAGTGTTTCACCATAAGAATCCTAGCTGACAGTTATGCACCGCTGTACAACCTAACCTGTGAGCAATTGAATTTAAAGATTATCCATGCCTCCCAAACCAAATAGGAAGTTTAATATTATGAAGGAAAGATGACAGGTCCTATGATTCTTGTCAATTTACTGCAACTGTTAATAAATGCATATCTGAAGATACAGCTGATTTATAATCTGTAAGGTTACGGTTTATTTATTTAGATATTTATACCCTGCTTTCCTCCCACACGAAGAGAAAAATGACTTACAACACTGTTCTCCCCTTCTCCGTTGGGCACCCCTCCATCATGCCTTGACCCGGGTGTTGCTGAGCATGCCCTCCTAAGGCAGCTTTTGGTATTAGTATTGTTCCTAATTGCCGTGGGCCATTTGGAGATCTCATTTTACTGTACTGTTTCACTTGTTATGTTCAATAATACAAAACTGTACCCAGTCTTAGTGGTAAGCCAATTCCAAAGTTTTTGTTGCTTTGCGGAGCACTAGTGAAAGGGAACAGTTGTTCGCTGTAAACTAGGGTTGGACTGTCAAACTTCAGGAGCAGTGGGGGTGGGGACTGCAGAAATCAGCATCACACAACACTGTGACATCTCGGAACGTACCCAGACGTTATGTCACAGCATCATGTGACATTCTAGGAACTCCCTGTATCTCTATGGTAAAAACCATAAAGATTGGGGGAATTCCTAAAGCATTGCATGATGCCATTCCTCCCCCAATTTCGTTCCCACTTCTGCATCGAGCAGCCACCAGAGCTTGGGGGCAAGAGGTGGGAGATTGTCTTCCATAGCAAGCAACTTGTCCCCCCTTACTGTAAATGGAAGTATGGAATGAAGCCCTCAGGTGCATTCAGGCCAAGGAAAATGGTGGCTCGTACAGTGAAAATGGCCACAGTAAGAGTAAGGAAGACTCAGACAAACTTCAGTGGCTGGTGGAGGGGGGGATGTCAAAAGATATTCCTGTTTGTGGTCCGACAATATTTTATACATTCCAAATCCCATGAAGTACCTTGAATCTGCAAGTACTTGGGGCCAAAGTATATGTTACTCTTCACAGAGGTCCCCCCACCCTGGGGCCCCTAGGCCATTTCAGCTTCTGAAACCATGACATGGTTCTGATCTGAATTCAGCAGTATGGATTGCAAGTCCCTGTGGAAAATTCATGTAAAATGTTAAGTGTAGTTTGGTCCTTAGTATTAAATAACCCTTTAGCATAGCTATAGTGTATTTCAAGAATTAAAAGAGCTTTACCTCCATTCTCTGACAATCATCACAACAACCCAGAAAAGAAGGGATTATTATTATTATAACCCTGCACAGCAAACTGAGGCAGCAGCAGAAGGGGGACAGCTGTGAGGTTATTGCTTTCCGAAAGCCCTCTAATATGTTCCTGGCTAAGGTAACATTTGAACTGGGGAATGCACAGGAAAGGGAGCATTGGGTTAGCTGGTCACTATTTCAGCTAGTTCTTTCTTTGTGATGCACCTGTTTATCTAGTACGTTTTTATCCTTTCTCCAGGTAGCTCAGGATAGCATTCATGGTTCTCCCTTCCTTATTTTATCGTCACAACAACCCTGTGAGGTAGGTTAAAGAATGAGGTGACTCGCTTAAGTTCATCCAGAAATCTTATGATAGCTTCACACAGACAGGATTTCCTAGGTTCTAGTCCAGTATCCCAACCATCTTCATCACAATTCTCTGTTATGCTTTCTGAAGAGGGACGATTTCCATTTTCTCATCCCTCTGTATTTGATCCCCAAATTCCTTGTTTTGATTTCACTTCTTCCTTGTGCAGTTCAAACTCATGACTCTTTTTTTTTTGGGCTGTCTTCTGTGTCCTAGCATCCCCCCCCCCAATTTTGTTTAAATAAATCAGTCTGAAAAAGCATAAGGATATTATATGTACAGATAGTCTGAGTGAATGTTCGGATTGTATATAAAAACCAGACAACATGAGTATACAACACAAACAAACCTGCACAACCAACAAGAACAAGCTGAGAGCAGAAACTTGACAAAACTATCAACTAACATTAAAACTAATGAAAGAGTGGAAATTCATTCCTATCTATAACTTTGGACCCGTTGGATTACTTGTCTCAAAAGTTGGCTTGACTTTGGTTTCTTCTCTGAAATTTCCTACTTACCATTGAGCCTATTCACTTGCTTCCATGTTAACTCACGTTCACAATCAGAGAGTTTTACCAAAAAAATTGTTCCTAAAGAGTGTTCCTTAAAACTCAAATAAAAAAAAACCCAAATATAATCCACTTAAAAAAACAGACATTGACCAAAATCAAATACCCGCACATTTAAAATACAGTTCTGACCTATTTCACTAAAGGTTCCAGCCAACGTGTATCAGGATGCTCATAAATGCAGTCTAGAAAGTTCGCTACACAGAATCCAGAACAGAAGGTGGCACCAAAATAGCCCTGACTTAACATTTTTTCCTGGCACATCAGCAACAGCTGTTGGTGTTCCCTATCT
Organism: Euleptes europaea; assembly: GCF_029931775.1. Taxonomy (NCBI): domain Eukaryota; kingdom Metazoa; phylum Chordata; class Lepidosauria; order Squamata; family Sphaerodactylidae; genus Euleptes; species Euleptes europaea. The sequence goes on along the minus strand of NC_079316.1, from coordinate 97,812,407 downwards.
ACAGCAATCAAGACAGACCATAAGACGATTAACATTCTACAGCTTTTTGAATAGTCACTCTTTACGATGTTTTCCTTAAACCGATTCCTATTTCTAACTTCATCCTTATCTTCAACATCCCCCACCCCAGAATTTCAGTTAATTCCACTTGTATCCGGCTCTTCCTCAGGAAGGCTGATGTGGGCATCATCCTGTTTTTATCTTTACAACCAGGTTGTGGGATAGAAAGTCAAGATCTCCCAATGAGCCTAATGCCTCTGTGAGAAATAAACCTGTGCGAAGCCCATCTAGTCCAAATAATGAAGACATCAGGTTCTATTCCCAGTTATCTTCAGGTCAAAGGCTACTGTGAGACAGACGGAGGGATGGGCGGATGGATTGATGGATGAGCTGGGGAAACAAAACTCTACTTTTGAACCTGGAGACCAGCTGCTAATTCGGAGTAGACAGTACTAGGCTGGATGGATCAATGGCCTGAGTCAGTAGAAAGCAGCTTCATGCGTACTAAGTAAATCAATACACTAACAGTACAATCCTATGCAGAGTTACTCCCAGGCTCAGCTCATCGATTTTAAAAATATATATTGGTTTCTCTAGGAACTGAAGCCAAACACAACTAGGAATTCTGCTGCCAGCCCAGCTAGTCAATTTCCAATTTCCATGGAACGACTCAGTAACCAAAATGCTTTAAAATTCTTAATTGGAAAAATCTCTTTCACTGAAATACATTTCTAAGAAAAAAATTAAAATACCCGGTACCCAATCAGCAAGCAAGACATTTTTTCACATTTTAAAATAATTCCTTACATTGTTTTTCAAAAGTTGAAGATATTTTCTCTTTTAAACAATGATCCTAAGCTGTATACTTTTGTCTATTCCCAGCAAATCATCTTGTAAGCAACACAAATCAGCTTTGCACCAAATTAACCCTTTCGTCAACAACAGGGCCTCTGAAAGACCGGTCAGCAGCTAGCAGAATCTATGGATTGAGATGCTGCTGCTCTTCCCCAGCGTTTGGGAGGTTCAGAGCTCACAAACAATAAAGAGGCAGCCGTTTTAATAAAGCAACAGTGTCCCTAGAAGTAAACAGTTTACGATACCCTTTCTGAACTGCTCCCCGCCATAGCTTAAATCATTTTGCATCGTGGGCATCTGTTCTTCAAGCCATCGCTGCGCACACCAGACAGAGAATTCAGTTCCTGCTCAAGGCTCTAACGGAACGCCACAATGGCACTAATGCCCATGCACTGCGCACTGTGGGGTCAGCACGCTTTCAAAGCCTCTGCTCGAGGGCAGAACAGTTTCAGCTTCAACCTAGCCCATCTGTGCACATTCCACAAAGGGTAGTTTGGCTGCATTAACAATCTACAGTGCAGGCTTTCGACAGCACGTCTGTGATCAGGATTTTCTGGCAATGCAAGGTGATATATTCCAAGCTAGCTGGTCCAAGCGATTCTCTGTGGTCAAAATGTGCCTGGCTAAGCCCTTTTTGTATAATTTTTTTGACATTCCTTGCGTGTAGGCACAGTTCTTGCAAAACTTGGAGGTAATGCCTTCTGTGAGAAGCTCAAAACCAACAAAAGGAGGTCTTATCTCACAGTATTCTAAGCTTAGGTTTTCAATTTTTGAGTCCATATGCGGTAATCTAATTGTATTTTGCTCCAGCCTTTCAAACTGAACACCCAATCTAATTTAACTGATGATGCAATAGGGTTGCCAACTCCGGCTTGAGAATTTCCTGGAGATTTGAGGGTGATGTCTGAGGACGGTGGTATTTGGGGAAGGGAGGGATCTCCGTGGGGATGTGATGCCACGGAATCCGCCCTCCCAAAGCTGCCGGGGAACTGAACTCTGTAGCCTGGAGACAGAGTTGTCAGAGTTGTGATCGCTAGAGCTACCCATGTCACTTCTGGGTATCTCTGGGAATCATCAGGAACTCCTGTAAATAGATGAGGCCTTGCTTTTCTTTTTAATTTTTCTCCCCAGAACAATTGTGCTCCCACCCTGGCCCCCAGTTTCCACCTGCCAATCAGCTGAGGATTGGCTGGTCAGGGCTACAGTTGGCTGGAGGTCTCCCACCTTAAGTGGGCAAACTGGAACTTCATCTGGAGATCAGCTATAATTCCAGCAGAACTACAGGCCCACCTGAAGGCTGGTAACCCTGTGGGACAAGAACTTAATTGTTGCCTTGATGGATCAGCCAAATGGTCCCTCTAATCCAGCATCATTTCCAGATGCCCTTGAAAGCTCAAATGCATGACTGGCTGATCTTTATGCCCAGCATTCAAGACTGGAATGAGATCACCTCTCAATGTGATGGTTCCTATGGTCAGGGCAAAGGACACAGGCCTGTCCTCTGTGTCTTTTCCTGGTTCTTTTTTAATGCTGTAGTAACTAGTGTTTACAAGCCAAGCAACCGGGAAACCAACAACCCAAATCCCAAGATTCCACATGCAACTTGCAAAAGCATATTAACTGGCCAGAAGGGGGATCAGAATTTCTGCTGATGTTTGCAAACTGAGTTTGAATGCTGCATAGGGTTCCCAACCTCCAGGTACTAGCTGGAGATCTCCTGCTATTACAACTGATCTCCAGCCGATAGAGATCAGTTCACCTGGAGAAAATGGCCACTTTGGCAATTGGTCTCTATGGCATTGAAGTCCCTCCCCTCCCTAAACCCTAGCTAGTTCTCTACACAGCCCTGGAAAACCAGGTCCCTCTTTGGCTTTTGCGGAGGCCTTTCCCACTTTTGTTAGTGAGCCCACACATGCACAAAGGTTGTATTTTTCTTCTCCAGGTCTCCAACTGTTCAGTAACTGAGCAAGGAAATACACCTTGACAATAGCACTCTTACACAAGGTTGCCAATTCTGGCTTGGGAACTTCCTGGAGATCTGAGGCCGGAGTCTGGAAAGAGCAGGTTATGGGGAGGGGAAGGAGCTCAGCAGGGATGTGATACCATAGAGTTCACCCTCTGAGGCTTCTACTTCCTCCAGGGAACCAAACTCTGAAGTCTGGAGGTCACTTGTAATTCTGGGAGAACTCTGGGTCCCTTCTGGAAGTGGGCATTGGGCAACCCTATTCTTGTATGTAAACCCATGCCTGTGGTCACTCAAGGTGCCCTGCTTCTCTTCCATTTGCCCCTAGACCTCTGGTATAGGTAGTAAGTGTTGCTGAATGCATTGAGTTCACACTGTCCTATGAAGGAACAGCCTAATTTATTTGTAAGATTCAAAATTCTGCATTGCTCCAAGGAAACCGTTGAAGTATTTGGTGTACCCTGGTAAGCCTCAGGCTTCACTGTGGGCCTCTTTAGTGCAAAGGAAATGAATGCAATGTACAGCAGGCAGGGGAAAGCCCTTGATATGAAAATGGGTATTACAAATACACACATACCTATTGTCATTTGGGAAATGTTAGAGCAGGGATGTCAAACATAAGGCCCGGGGGGCCAGATGCAGCCCCTTGAGAGCTCTTATCTGGCCCGCAAGCCAGCTGAGGCAGCCACCCCCCACACTCTTGATTTGGGTTGGCGAGGCATGGCCTGGCCTGGCCCAACCAAGTGACATTTATGTCATATCTGGCCCTCGTAACAAATGAGTTTGACACCCCTGTGTTAGAGGGTATTCTAATAGTACCAGAGGACCAGGAAGCAGGACTAGAGAAATCAACATGGGGGGAGGGAGGGGGGAATGGAGTTGGCACAACACCCCAGCCAGATGCCCAAACCACAGCTGGCCTAAGGAGCTTTGCTTTGGCCACTACCAGTTTTCTTGCTCCTTATGCTAATAGTGCCAGCTATTTGGCACAGCAAATTCATCTGTGGGTAATCCAGCAATTTAAATCACTCTTATAAATATGGCTAGGGGAAAAAAAGATTTCACATACAACAAGATTATGTATCCTTATTATCTCAATGGGCAATGCATTCCCTTCCCCCTCTTTTACAACTTCCCCAAGATTTGTTTCTTAAGCTTTTTCCTTGTTTCTCTTGCGTCAAATTATATCCAGATAACTCTTCAATTAATTTCTGACGTAAACAAGATTTAAAAGTGGAACCTTGAGACTATTATGTGGTTTGTGTGTGTGTGTGTGTGTGTGTGTGTATACGGACAGTGGAAGCATACACAGCGAGCAGCATGGTGTTGTGGCTGCAGTGCCAGACTAGGATCTGGGAGACCCAGATTCAAATCCCTACTCTGCCATGGAAGTTTTCTGGGTGACCTTGGGCCAGTCACACAATCTCAGCCTAGCCTACCTCACAGGGTTGTTTTGAGGATAAAATGGAGGAGAGGAGAACATGGCTGTAAAACTGCTGAAGGTCCCTACTGGGGAGAACAGCAGGGTATAAATACCTAAATCAAACCCATCTCTGCAATTGCTGGGCAGCAATTTAGTTTAAAAGAATGTAGAATTGTACTGATATGTAAATTAGGCTGTGCAAGCAATACAATTGCATTATTCTTTTTATCAACACGATCCCCAGTAAATGTTTTACGGAACACTGTCCCCTAAATGCTGTTGACCTTCAAGAGACATTTATCTTTTCGTTATCAGCCATACCTGACGGAATATACCCTTTGCTAGCTGGAACAACTTCTGCTATAACTGCTGCTTTACAATCAATTATTTCACTCTCTATGTTGCCCCCCCCCTCCATAGTAATTAGCTAAGTGTTATATTTATTTCCTTGTGACCTAACCCAGCAAAGAAGAGCAATCTCTGCTCCTCCAATCACCACCTTTAAGGTCAAAAGGATAAATCCTGCTAGGAAGGGCAAGATTGCTGTAGTTTCAGATTTGCAGGACTAGAGACTGCCGCCTCAGCAGCTTTTATCTTTCTTACCAGCAAGGTACGTTTCAATTAAAAACGGGTGTAGTCCTTTGATACATGAAGCCCACATGCATGCTCACTGGTTCCCAAAACTGCCCGTGAAATAACAACCCCAACAAAAACCGTAACTTGATAGAATAATACGCAGCCGCGCTCTTATAGGCTTCTGCCTGGACAAAAAAACAGCCTCTTCTGTAATTCTTCAGAAATCCCTCGGAGGAACAGCCGGAGGAGAACATGCCATCTTACGACTCCCACGGAAGGGGATCCTTGTGACCACTCAGACTGCAGGTAAAGCTAAATGCAGTTGACAAAATAAAGTAAGCAGATGCGTCCTAACTACGCTGCACGTTTATAGTTTTGCGGCTAGTGCATTGAAAAACAATTGCTCTCCCACAAATACATGCAAAAAGCAAAGCCCACTCTCGGGACAGCATCCACAAAGGCTTACTTGGTCCAGGAAGCACTCTCCCTCTTCCACTGCCATTTTCGGTGGCCAAATATGAAACTTGATGACTCAATTAGTTAACACTTTGGACACCGCAGCACAGCTAAAAATATCCTCCAAACAGGAAGCGGCACATTTTTTTTGTAAAAGCAGCTAAGCCTGCTCGTCCTGCTCCCCTAACTATTTTGGAGCCTCAAAACACAAGCAAAAGTCACCGGATTAGAAGCCCGGGCGCAAATGAGAGTCTGTCCTGGGATTCCTGACTTGCTTGGCCCTCATCCCTATAATCTCCCTTCATTCCCTGAATGTGTGACGGTGATACGTGGGCTACCAAAAATAGCCCCCAAATCAGCTGTTTGGGACTCTAAGGGCAGGTTGGGTTCACTCTTGAAACAAGCCTTTGTCATTCCGCTTATCAGCTGTTTCTGAAAAGCAAACTGGTTTGGTCTGATCCTCAGAGGCAGCTAAACCAAGGTTGTTTTTTTTTAACAACTCTTCCAACACTAGAAGCTGGCTTTCTCTCTGATGTTCATGCTTTATTTGAAATACACAAGCCAAGTGTGATCTTCCAGCTAATCATTGATGATTTACTTGTTCTGCAAGTTGGCCACACCTGCTACACAAAGGCATACACACATGGACACACTTGAAACTGCCTTGTATGGAACCAAACCATTGGCCCATCAAGGTCAGTATTGTCTTCTCAGACTGGCAGCAGCTCTCCAGGGTCTCAGGCAGAAGACTTCACATCACCTACTATCTGATCCTTTTAGCTGGAGATGCTGGCCATTGAACCGGGGACCTTCTGCATGCCAAGCAGACGTTCTACCATTGAGCCTTGCCTCCCCCCGCCCCATTTTCATTGTTTCTCTCTCTTCTTGGAGCTTAATCGGAGCTTAAAATAAGCAAGGTGCTTTCGTTTCATGGGGCGACATGTTTTCCCTTTAGCTATAAAGCGGTGGTTCTTTGACTGAGGCGGCGCCTGAAGTGGGTCACAACAACCCTCTGCCAGCTGATTTGTAGGGCCAGGAGAGAGGGGCAGGAAGAAGGGGAGAGGAGGCATGAGGAAGCTGGTAAGCTTCCTCTACCAGTTAAGGAAGAATCAAACCAGTTTACAATCTCCTTCTCTTCCTCTTCCCACAACAGACACCTTGGGAGGTAGGTGAGGCTGAGAGAGCTCTAAGGGAACTGTGACTAGCCCAAGGTCACCCAGCTGGCTTCATTTGTAGGAATGGGGAAACCAACCCGGTTCACCAGATTAGAGTCCACTGCTCATGTGGAGGAGTAGGGAATCAAACCCGGTTCTCCAGATTACAGCTCGCCGCTCTTAACCACTATACCACGCTGGTTCTCTTGGGTATGCTATGCATGCCAAAGGCAACAAATACTCTTTGAAAACACTGCTCTTTTATGAATTGATCTTGAATAGATCAAAATGCTAGTTGTTGAACCTTGCTGTGAATTTCCCCACACTCTAACCAACCACTACACTGGCTATCTCTCTCTGTGTGTGTGTGAGTCTGGTCATAACACCACTCACTCCATTCAGGCATGAACTCTGGGGAACCTGGAACACGAGGAAACTTTGCTCCACAGCTGGCAATACTGTTGTGGCTGCCTAGCAACCCCCACAAATGGTCACTGCAGGGGGCATCTGTTTCGTAAAGGTACAGGTGCTGCTTCTGTTATGGGGGGGAATAGCCCACCATGTTGTTGTTTTTTAAAAAGATTTCAGAGGGTTTTTTGCAACCCTGAGGCTTTTCTCAGGCTTGTAGAAATATCTACCTTGTCTTTTCATGGCTGCAGTCTCTAGATTTAAGTATCCACAGATAGGGCCAGGTTGAGAATCAGGTATACTGACAGCAGAGACAACATGAGCACACGGCCTTCAAATGCACGATGAGATGCTCTCCACTGGCACTGTTACTACATGTTTCTAATATGATGATTTTATTACTCCACAGAACACGCGCTAAATGTGACTGGCTGAACTGTCACTCCAGGCAGCCTCTGCCGAAGTGGAAGAAAGAAGCGTTTAAAGGTGGGGTGGAGGTGGAGCCAGTAGTGGTGGGAGTGAAAGATCAAAGGTGGTAATAGGAACACCCCAAATCCTTAAATAGGGGGAAAGTGAAAATGGCAGACAACTTGGCAGTCCTTTAGGAATCTGGTAAACTGGTAATGATTTGTCAAAAGACTATTCTCCATTAGTGCTTCGCATTTCAATTAAAAACACAAACTCATTGACATTTTGATACTTATTATTAGATGTGCCAATTACACTTTGCGCCCTGCTTTTCTGGACCTTAAACAACTGTATGGCAGACAAACCTAGCCCATGCAGTGCCCACCCCCCATCTCCATCCCATGTATGTGTGATCCTTAATTAAAATGTCAGGGCTTCCTTCAGTGGCACATTGATTTTAAAAAATCAGCTTCTGGTTGTCCAAGTCTATTTTATTCATATTGGACTCCATGGATTCCCTTTTCTAACAAGAATGGAAATGGAAAACAAGAAAGAAACTGTATAAGTTAGAAATGTAGATTGACGTGTGTTTGTCAGGCATGATAGTGGCATTGCTGCGGTGACTAGGTTGCCTAAAATGACAGTGTAGAAATGGGGTTATGCTACCAGTGACCTTGTTAACATATAAGCCCTGTTACACTGGATGCACATACAATCTGCACGTACATGTGTACAGCTGCATGTAAGGATGAGCCAACACTCATTCACTTTACAAATGAAACTGGGGTCTTATACCTAGATAAATGTGGTGTGTCAGTTAGACAGTCTGCATTGAACATAGCATGAGAGTTACTCAATGCACGATTAAAGAAAAATCAAGTGTACACTATACATGGATTCACTGGAATTTGTGAACACAGCTACAATTCTAATCCTTTGGTACCATCACTAACCTCTTCCTCAACATTTAATTATGGTTTTGCCTGCAAGTTATATCTGAGGATTCTTTTGATCCTTACAAAAGCCCTGCTACAAGGCTGGGAGATAATTAGAAACCTCATAATCATCTGGAGATCTGAAATGATGCTCAATTCGGTTTGTACAACAGGGACCGTCATTATTCCAAAAGCGACTTTGTGACTTGTGGATGTGTTTCTTCGAGCCCTGGAGGTCTAAAGAGTGCTCCAAGGCTTAAACTCATTAAGAACCTGGAAACCAGGAAATATGCATACATTATCTGTTACCGGGGGGGGGGGGGGGAGAAAAACACTGAGCAGATTTACTATAGAGACTTGTTGCCACTTCTGCTACTTCTTACCTTAAAGATTTAATACTGGATCTGGCAGGAAATAAATCCAGTTGGAGATTGAAATGCATAGCTAATCCCCAGCTCCTTCTTCGCTTAATGCTGCATGTGTTACCTATAAGCCAGAATTTCCCACATCTTCATCTTAGTGAGATACATGAGTTACAAGTGTGTGGCACTCACACATCTTATCAGTGGAAGCTGTGAGAGTTGTGGCTTAATGAAGCATAACTTACTCATGCATTATCACTCACAGAGTGCCAGTATGGCGTAGTGGTTAGAGAGTTGGATCAGAATCTGGGAGAGACCCAGATTCGAATCCCCGTTCTGCCTATGGAAGCTTGATGGGTGACCTTGGCTAGTTACACACTCTCAGCCTAACCCTCCTCACAGGATTGTTGTGAGGATAAAATGGAGGAGGGGAGAACAATGTAAGCCATTTTGAGTCCCCGTTGGGGGAAAAGGCAGAGTATAAATGAAGTAAATAAATAAATAAAATCTGTGCAGTCTCTTGTGTGATTGTCCAAAATGGCCACAGGTCCAGGCCATCACAGCCACCCCCTACCCAATGCAAATGCGTCCACATTAACCCTTTCCCCAGTAATCATGTCATACATGCACTCATGCATTCCTGAGAATCCAAACCATTACATTCCCATGGTTACCCTGTAGTCCAATTTTTTCAAGTACTGGTTTGTAGCCATTTTTAGAGCTCCTTTTGCAAATACACTACATGCTTTTAGGAGTGCTGTCCTCCTTGCTTCAGAGGTGTGGTTGTTTGATGAGACTGGCCATGGTGTTGAACCCCATGCCTGGTCATTACTGCTCATCCATCTGTCATTACCTGATGTCTCCAGGTAAAACAATCAGGCAGTAGTGATGGGAAAGATCCCAGCCTAAGAACCTGGAGAGCTGTACTGACAGAGTAGAAAATGCAGACCTTGACAGAACAGTGGTCAGGCTTGGTGTAAAGTACAGCTTTATGTGTTCACAGACTTTTGGAGGACTTTCATTCATAGGGTCGCCATGAGTCGAAAGCGACTTGACGGCACTTAACACACACACACACACACAGACTCAATAACTCCCCTTCCCCCTGAACAGTTCTCTTCCACTTTAGCCCAGAACGACACAAGATGTTTGTTCTACTGACCTGGCTCACGGAAAACCATCGCAAGTAGTTCAGGCCTTCTCAGGGAACAATAAAGGTGCTTTGGAATTCCCTCAGGGATAGCAGGAGAGCTTACTGCATGACCCCATACCACAGACAGGCCAAAGTGGGTGCTGGTGGGGCATTTTGATGGAACTGAAGTTGCTGCGCTGCTGATCAATTCAATCGTTGACACACACACCCCGTTTTCTGTATCCCACTTAAAGTACTGCTATGCACATGGTCGTCTAAGCACTGGTGCACGTGCATGGCCATAAAAAACCCCTACTCAGATTAGCAGTAATAACTATGGTGGAATGAGATGGGTCAACAGGGTACTGCTGAGGTTGGAGAGAGCAGCCTGCTAAAGGGAAGAAGAAACCTGCGGTGTTTTTTGGCTGCTGCTAGGTGAAGACTAGATCTTATACAATTATTCCAGAACTGGGCCAGTGCTGGCAAAATAGTTTTCTCGTTATTGTCACCTTCTCAAAACATCCTGCATGAATGTTGGTAATATCCAAACAGGATGGAAGAGAGTTATCTGAAAGTGCCCAGGAGTTGATGACTTATGGGCAACCATGATTTTTTGAGAAAGTGAGGTGATGGCCTGTCTCATCATGCATTTGAAAATTTAAGACAACCACAGAGACACTACTTTGCAGCAAGGCTCTTTGCAAGAACTGCCAAACAGCGGAAAGAACAAGTGATTGGAAGCTGGAAGTCGCTGGAGTACTTGGATACAAAATTAGTTCAGATCAGCAGGGCAACAGACAAGATACCCCAACCCTAAACCTCTCTATCTCACAGATTAAATGAAACGTTGGAGTAAGATACATGCTCTTGTATACTCCGAATTGGAGACTGAGAAGTACACACACAGCTTCTTAGAAAAAACTTCTTGAAATAATCAATTCCTGGAAAAGCTGCAGGAGCCAATTGGAGAAGAGTTGAACCAAAAGGATTTAAATGGACCATTACTAAGTTAAACTGAAAAATACACCATATGAGAACAAAGAAGAAATCGTTATCTGCTTGGGCCATAACTCCATACAGCATCTCCTATCAAACAGAAGCAACTTGAGGCAATGCCAATCATTCCTACCCTTTGATTTTTAAAAAAGGAAAGTGCTACCAAGTTAATCATTATTAACCCCCCTGAGTATCTTGGACACACAATCTTTAAGTCAGAGCTATGACTACACGCTGCCCACCTGTGTGGACAATACATAGAAACTACAATTTTAACTACCCCAAAGACCAAGTTGTCTATACTGAAGCAGTAGTACACAAATAGTCCTAAGATAACCCCACCTCGTACAAGCACATCCTTCAGATACATTAGAAGATCCCCCCAAACATGTCTACAACTGTCAGCTTTTCTAAGATGAGGCTTAAAGAAGTGGCTGGATGATACTCAGGTTAAATAGAATGCCATTCAATGTCACATTTAAACCACTAAAATAATAACTGCTACTAGTATACAAGCAGCATCAATTTTACAGTTTCTCCGGCCAAAATTATTTTTCTGAGTAATTACATTAGAGTGCAAAGGTCAACAGAAGTCTTCGTCATTTTTCACCATTGTTTTTGTTCTAGTCTTGCGGTCTGCATGGTTCATGGACCACACAACCATTGGTACATATGTGTGCAGCTCAGAGGTTTAATCTGGCATCCAGAGGACTGCCATCTAGCCCCTTGGGACCCACCCCCAGCCCTCAGGAACCCCTGATAATGTACTTCAGCTGCCTTTCCTTTTGTAGGCTAAGGCCTACCCAACTAGGGTTGCCAGCTCTAGATTGGCAAATTCTTGGAGATTAGGGGTGTCCCGAGCCCGACCTCATGCGGGTCACCTGAGGCCTCCCTGCTCCTCCCAGCCCTCAAGCACTATCTTCCCCACTCACCATGAAGCTGCCGAGGGAAGAGGGGGTGGTCTATGAGACAACTGACAGGGGAGCCCTAACGCCAACACGCTCTCTCTCCCTCCCAGGGCCAGCTGCCAGGACAGCAGAGGAGCAGAAGACCCAGACATAAATGGGAGGAGCGGGATGTGCAGGAACTGCGGTTGGAAGTCAAACCGTGGAGCAGCGGCTCCCGGGACCTGCTGCCCAGCTGAGAGACGGCAGGGCTCGGGCGGGGTGAGGCATGTGCACCACATCGGCCAGGTGGGGCCGTGGAGGCTCGCAGGCCCGCTGGGCAGCTGGGAGGGGGTGGGTTGGAAGAGGGCAGGGCTGCACCAACCTCCTAGCCAGACGGGACAGGTCTGGGAGGGGCGGTTCCGTTTGCTCCCAAGGATTCCATTGGGCATAGGCCCTCACTTCTGACAAAACCCGCCCGGACCACCAAAGGCCGCCAGCCCAGGGATGGGACTGGAGGTGAGCAAGTCAGGACCAAGAAGTGAGGGGGTCCCCATTGAAACCAGTGGACGGGGTCCCTGTTACACCTGTGGCCAATGGGGCCACTTCCGTAGAGAGTGTCCCCTTATGGTGTGCGATCTTGGATGGGAACAGGTGATGCAAGTGGGGTCGACAGGACTACGACCCGATCCCTTGGTGGTGTCTCTGCAGATGCAGGGGCAAAATGTGTTAGTGCTCGTAGACAGTGGATCTTCGATATCAATGGTTCTCAACCACCTCCTTCCGCTCGACCTCCCGGTAATTCGAATCACTAAGGTGGCTTGTTTCCACCATCACATGGAGAGATATCCTGTATTTTGGATGGATATGGAATGGGAAACCCGCAGTTACTGGGTGGATGTGTTTCTGGTACCGAAACTACCATACCACATGATGATAGGACGAGACGTTCCCTGCTTCCGGGAAATGTTACAAAACCTAAGCAACATCAACCGACGCAAGGAAGAAGCCCGAGTTCACCTCTTCGAAGGAGAAGACGAGGTACAACTGGGCTCGTCAAGAGGACCAGAATCAGAGAAGACTCCAAGTAACGATGGAGAGCTCCAGGCGGACTGGAATGGAGACCCAGAGTTTTGTCAAGAGCAACAGCAAGACCCCACCCTTGCCACCTTAAGAGGCATGGTGGTGGTAAGTGACAGAAGGGTAGTAGACCCCTGCCGGGCGGGGAAATGGCCCCAGATAGTGCAGAAACAGAGGTGATGGTATCGGGTTATACAAGACAAAGGGAGGGAGACCTACCAGTTATTAGTACCCCTGTCAGCACTGGGCTCACCAGACAAATCCCACAAACCGACATCTAGGCAGGTCTTCCATAGAAAGTTGATTTATTAGAAAGTATACAGTGAGTTACAGAAATTGACTTCAAACTTGGCAAGGACACTAATGGGGGGAGATCTAAGGGTACAGGAGATATAAAGGTGAAAGTGAACTTTTGGGATGACTACTGGTTGCTAAGGCAACCCACAGACAGCACTCTTTCCCAGGGACGATCAAAGACAAAACAAGCTAGAGCTGAACAACAGGTCGACCTTGAAACACCACCTGGCCTGGCCGCTGGGCGCCAGGCCGGTGCCTGACAACCCCGGGCCTACCAAGACCAACTACTGAAGCTTAGTCATGATCATTCCTGGGCAGGACATCAGGGGGTATATACATCGTCTATACAGGCAAGAACATATCCCTGACACTGGGCCAAGATCCACCAGTTGTTGGAAGGCCCTTTGTGGACTCAGGGGGCAGGGTCAGGGGAGGGGACTCCTGGGCCATAGTCTGTATAAAGGCCACTGGAGAAGAGGCCAAGGAGGAGAGGCTACGGGAAAATCTGTGAGCTGGGGAGAAAGCGCAGCAGTGACTCTGGCCGCCTCTGAGGGAGAGCTCAGTTCAAACTCCCCCTCAGAGTGGTCTGAGGCTGAGAAGGCTCCCTTGGCTTGGACCCGACTCTCACCGAAAGAGAACGGGTCGGGGCTCCTTGAGTCCGGTCATCACAAGGGGATGGGGCCTGGAGAGGGGAGGGACTTCAGTGTGGTATAATTCCACAGAGTTCACCCTCCAAAGCCACGATTTTCTCCACCTTTGTTGTCTGGAGATCAATTGCAATTCCAGGAGATCGCCAGGCCCCACCAGGATGTTGGCAACCCTAACCCAAATGGCGATGTCCATCAAAATGAATTTTTTTGTGTATAAAATGCTGTCAAGTTGCAGCTGACTTTTGGCAATCCCAGCAAGAGGCTTTCAAGGCAAGTGAGACGTAGAGGTGGCTTGCCATTGACTTCCTCTGCAGAGCCTTCCTTGGCAGTCTCCCATCCAAGTATTGACCCTGCTTAGCTTCTGACATCTGGCGAGAGTGGGCTACATCATACCATTCCACATCCTTCCAAATTAATTACATCATTCCAAATACAATTTTACCCAGACTGTAATATCCGTAATGTTTCTGTGTATTCTGAATCAAGCATCAGTTCGCCAGTAGGAGGTCAGCACCTCAGAATTCAAAATGAGCATTCAGGCTGATCAGACTGCTTTGTAGGTGTCTGGGCATCAATATCCATCCTTTCTAGGAAAGTGAGTTTTATAAAGTACTTAATTCCGCTCGCCCCGTCCCCTGCTGGATCAGTGATGCACAGTTGCAGATAGGGCTGTTGATTTAAAAAAAATTCGGTATAGTTCGGATTTGGCTGAATTCGGCCCGTTTAGATTCGGGATATGCCGAAGTCCGAACTCCCCCGCTTCGGGTCCGTGCAATTCGGCGGAAATTCAAAGTTCGGGAAAAACATTCGGCCGAATAAAGCCATTAAAAACACAACCGAGCCTTTCCGCGGCTCTGGGGGGGCATTTTTGGGGGTAGAGGTCCCAAACTTTCAGCGGAGCTTCAAAGGACATTTCTTGAAAGACCCCCCCAAGTTTTGTAAAGATTGGGTCAGGGGGGGCTGAGATATGGGCCCTGAAAGGGGTCCCCCCACCCTTAATGTGCATGTCTGAGCAGAGCTTGCTGCCCACGCACAAAGCTCCCAGCCCCGACAAACAGCTGAGAAGTTTGCAAAGCATTGCAACACGACTGTAAAGCAACACAACCTTGTAAGCAACACCTTTGCAACTGTGCAAAGCAACACCTGACACCTGGGAGTTTGCAAACCATGGAAAGGGACAGAGGCAGCTAGCTATGCATAATGAGCAGGAGGGGTGGAATTTCCCCTTTTGCATGGGACTCCAAATGCATTCTTTAAGTCACCATTTGAAAACCAGTTTTGAGCAAGCATCCAAATAGACCTAACCGCTCTTATGAATGAGGGAAAACCTGAAGACACACAACTGAAACCTCCCCTCAAACCAGGGAGAGAGAGACTCGAGGGGGAAACCCCCCCAGGCAGAACCGGCAAAAGCCCCCTTTGGCTTCCCCCCCACCCACATAAATTGCTCCCTCCCCACACACACAGACTCTGCTTCCCCCCCACACACACACACAGGAGAAAAATTATAGATTAAAGCCCCCAAAGGGGTCTTACTGTGGCTATCTTCTGTTCCATCAGGAGAGGCTGGGGACGACTTGTAATCCAAGATGATTCCAATTAGGCACGGGACGTTTTGCTCTGGAGATGCACAGGATCAGCTGATCCATTCATCCCAATAGGGGAAAGGGGAAAGCCCATATCTCGGGACCCCCTGACCCAATATTTACAAAACTTGGGTGGTCTCTTAAGAAGGCTTGTCTGAAGCTCCGCTCAAAGTTTGGGATCTGCACCCCCAAAAATGCGCCCCCTGCAGCCACGGAAAGAGAAAAGGGGGGAGCCAATATTTCTGCCCCCACTGAACCCATCTTTACAAAACTTGGGTGGTATCTTAAGAAGGATTGTCTGAAGCTATGCTGAAAGTTTGGGGGCTGTATCCCCAAAAAAGCACCCCCTGCAGCCACGGAAATGGAAAAGGGGGGGAAGGAAAAGGGGTGGAGCCCATATCTCGAGACCCCCTGACCCAATGTTTACAAAACTTGGGGGGTATCTTAAGAATGCACATCTGAAGCTCCACTGAAAGTTTGGGTTCTGTACCCCAAAAAATGCACCCCCTGCAGCCATGGAAAGAAAAAAGGGGGGAGCCCATATCTCGGGACCCCCTGACCCAATGTTTACAAAACGTGGGTGGTTTCTTAAGAAGGTTTGTCTGAATCTCTGCTGAAAGTTTGGGGTCTGTACCCCAAAACATACGCCCCCTGCAGCCACAGAAAGGAGTGAATGTGCACAAGCACCCCCCCACACACACACACGAGGATTTCCCTCTCTCTCTCTCTCCCTGGCCGGGCCGCACATCAGCTGATTCCTCCAGTACTCAATCCTGACTGATTGGCCAGAAGAAGACCCAGCTTAGCCACCGATTGGCCGGGGAAGGAGAATGCTGCTTACTGACGGTTATGCTGCTTACTGCCGCCCCGAATTGGCCGGATTTATTCGTGAACTCCCGAACTCGCTGAATTCGGCTCCCCCGGTTGCCCTCCATTTTTTAGTTCAGTTCGTCCCGAACTAAAAACCACCGAATCAGGGGAAATTCGGCTGTTTTTCAGTTCGGGCTGAACCGAATCAACAGCCCTAGTTGCAGATAGGTGAAAACAATATCTAAGAAGAAAATGGGTCTTTAAAACTTTTGGGATTGAGGTATTTAAAAATGGGTGTGTGTGTACGTGTGCGCGCATGCTTTTAATGATTAAAACAATTGCATTAGGGTGCAACTGTTCTCTCAGGAGCACTATACCATCATAGTGCAGCATTTATTTATTTATTAGTTAACAAAAACCACTTACCGGCTGGATATTAGGAAAAAACGATTTACAGTAAGAGTTGTTCAAGTGGAATCAGCTACCTAGGGAGGTGGTGAGCTCCTCATCACTGGTAGTCTCTAAGCAGAGGCTGGACAAGCATTTGTCAGGGATGCTCTAGGCATTCCTGATCCTGCATTAAGCAGAGGGTTGGACTAGATGGCCTGTATGGCCCCTTCCAACTCTATGATTCTATGACTCTAAACATTTTTTTCCGGCCTTTCAACTGCCAAACTCATTTCAAAATGTGGCTCCTGTTAAAAATCAGTGAACTCATTACTCTCTGGATTGTCCTTCGTTCTGAACCAGCCTTTCTTTGTAGCATCCCCTTTCCCTCCCACACCTTTCTATTGCGTATACAAATCAGTCTGACAGATTGATACTCCAAGGCATCTGATGAAGTAAACTCTGGCCATTAACGCATGGCCGCTTTCTCCCTCTTTTCTCCGGGAATGCAGCGAATTGGTGAGGTCCCCACGCACGCGCCTCGCCCACATGCGCATTGAACCCTCCCCCTTTCGCTATATCCCTGGGAGAAGCCATTCCTCTGTTGTCATGACTTAAAATGGAAGGCACGCAACAGAGGAAGGAGCTCACCCATGCGTGCCGGACGCCCGGATTGACTCCCCGCAGGGAAACCTCTGGGCCCCGGCAACAGCAGCGGCGGCTCCTTTTCCCTGGATCCCTGCCGTCAGAGGCGAAGCGGCGGTGGTGGCCCCTTCCAGCGCCAGGTCTGTGCACTTCCAGCCACTGCAAACCTCCACCTGGCAACCTTTCTCGGCAGCTGGAAGTGCACGGCCTTGGCGCTGGAAGGGGCCACCATCGCCGCTTCGCCTCTGAGGCGGGGATCCAGGCAGCAGGCTGATGGCTGCAGACTGCTCTGAGGTGAGCTTAAAATGCTGGCTGGGGCGGGGGGGAAGAGAGAGCCGGGGTGGAGGGAGGAAAAGGTGCCACCTCCGCTGCTGCTCTCCCCACCGGGGCCGGGCAGTGCCTTGTACCCGGCGGGGAAAGGAGCCAAATGTGTTTGTCCCTGTTTGATATCCCCGTGCGTTCAATTTTTTGAACGTGGGGACATAAAATGTGAGATAGGACAGGAACGAACCAATTCAATTATAGCCATGCGTTAATGGCCTCTGACTCACAAAAAAAGCTTGCATTGGGAAAAAGATTGTTAATCTTTACAGAACCACTGGACTCCTGTTTTCATTCTGCTGAACATTATTTGCCAGTCAGACGTATAGGAGTTCCTGCTATAGCAGTGTGGATTTAGAGGGGAGGGTTGTTTTTTGGGCCCTCTTCTATAATTTATAGACCCATAGGCTCTGAAAAGAACATTCGGCCACAAAAGCCTACCAAATGAGCAGAACAATAGATGCACCGTCCCTTTCTCTACGGCGGCCATCTAGTGGTGTCATGAATCAACA
The DNA here is from genome assembly GCF_029931775.1 of Euleptes europaea. Classification (NCBI taxonomy): domain Eukaryota; kingdom Metazoa; phylum Chordata; class Lepidosauria; order Squamata; family Sphaerodactylidae; genus Euleptes; species Euleptes europaea. The sequence goes on along the minus strand of NC_079316.1, from coordinate 97,794,567 downwards.
GCAAACAGGCAGCAGTTCCCTCCACACGTCAGAAACGTCTGACAGGTTGCCAGGATCCCAGGGCAGCAGGGGGACTTGCATTCCAGCCAAGGCCTGCCTCTGTCAGCATATGTACAACAGCCTCGCCCAGGCCCCACCTGTGGGTGCCGATAGCTCAATACAATACTCAGTGCAGCATTCCATCCTGTACAGTCCACAAGCCAGGATCCTGCCTCCAGCACCCACACATCCAAGAAATAGACTTTCAGCCTGGATAAATTAGAGATGAACAAAGAAATGGGGGAAGACGGAGCTCGTTTTCCCCTTCCGGGCATTGGAGGAGGGAACGGGGATTGGTGATGAAGGGGGAGGGAGTGGTAGAGGGGATGGGCCAGAAGCAGGGAGCAAAATTTTCCCAGCTTTCTGAGACTGCCTGCAAGAAATTGGGTTGCAGTAGCACTCGTAGCAAAACACAAATATGCTGAATACAATAAAGTATCAAAACTAACAGCACGTGTAGCTAAACAGACATAATTAAAGCGTATATATTTTTTGACATAAATGCCTACCAAACATAAAATGCAAGTGCTAGCATACACAATATCCAATTGTATATCCTTTCCTTTTATCCCTTAGAAGCTCCTTGATCAATTGATCTTGAGCAGCATATATCTAGTGTTGGAGGGATATAAGGATTGAAACAAATCTTGCCACTGACAATGTAGCCTTGGGTCCCTATCACTTAGTAAAAAAGGCATTATGTCAGTCACAGAGGCATTGGATTTGTATATTAAAAGGGGGGAAATATAGTGCGATCCAATTGTATATCAATACATCAATCGTCAAAACGTCTATATGCATATCAGCAACATCTGAGAATCCAATAAATCAAGGTATTCAATCAGAGTCCAATATTGTTTGAGATGAGAACCATTCATGAACAGGAAATTTATAAGCAGGAGATAGGCTATCCGGATTAATATTCAGCCATTTCATCCAAGCAGATTTCCTCAGTCCTATGTGACTGTTGCTGTAGAAAAGAATAACGTAATACTAACAAATATACCACATACAAATCCCAATATTAGTATACAATATACACAATCTTACCCACTACTAGCACTCAGTAAGCACAAACGTGGTTGTGCACTGCGTAGAATTCAGAAATTCAGTTATTATTCGAGAGGAATCGATATAGTAATATAAGTCCATGACAATTACCTTATAAGGATGTATCTAGAATGTCTTAAAGGGGCCAATACCACCAGGCATGCTGGTATACAGAAAGAATACACAAAAAAGTTGGTATAGCATAATAACTCTACTCCTATCTTAAAGGAAACTAAAGAAAACACGAAAGGTCCAAATCCGTTTTCAGCTCAAACAAACACCCAGTTCTTTGTTTCCAAATGGGCAATGGTGCCTTAAAGTGTACGTGCCATGAAATGTACAATATGACAGTACCAGTTGAGGACGCACAAGAATACTCTCTATGTGAAAAATCACATTTCTGCTTTTGCAGATATATACTATGCCAGTTTTCAGAATGACAGAAATACATGCAAAAATAAATGGGGAAGTGTTGTATATTCTTAACTACAGTAAAAGCATCATTATCTGGCACTCATTGGGAATGTGGGTTGCTGGTTAATCAAAACTGCTGCATACTCAAACTTATTGCTCTGCCCCGCCCACTACCACAAGGTATCTGTAGCGGGGAAACCCCAGCTCATTGGGAACATCATGGTGACGACCCCCATGCCTGGAGGCGCTTTTCCTCTCCCCTCAGCTAAGAAACCATCCTATGCAGTAGGCAGGCAAGTGGGCCTGAGAGCCCTGCGGCAGAGTTGGTTGTGGACATCTCAAAGCAGGCGGAGGGGGAAGAAGGCACCTGAGGATGATATCAGCTGACAGAGCCAGCTGCCAGAAGTCCAGCGATGGACAGAGGCATCAAGCTGGCCAGCTGGAGAAGCACAAGTGGGGCAGGCATGCATCTGAAAATGCAGAAGTATGGTGGCTGATGACAGAAAGAGCTTGCCCTCTGAGTGATTCCAGATAAGTGGGCATTCTGGATAACCAAGTGCTGGATAAAAAAGCTTTTCCTGTACATATTATTCATCAATTAAATAATCTCTTAAAAAAAAAAAAGAGAGCTTATTTTTTCTTCTTAGAAAAGCCAACTTTAAAGTCTGCTCCAAACCCTAAGGCTAGATTTCCCATTGCCTCACACTTTTAGAAATGATGCTGAATCTGTACAAAGCCAATCATAAAACCGACAAAGTATGCCCTCGGGTTTTGCAAGGGTGAGATGTACAAGAGGTGTAAGCCAGTGCTAGAAGAATGAAGACCAGGATCTTTCTGGCACCTGCCTCAGTAAGCTTTTAAAATATTAGCAACCATAAAGCTAAACAAAGAGCAGATGTATGACAGCCTCTGGGATGAATACATTCTGCATGAAGATTCTGCCACTTTGTCACCCTGAGGTTGACACTTGCTCATGTGGCGTGCAGCTGTGTCATGTTAGCACTGCATGGGTGCGTGTTGCGATGGCTTGGAGTTTGGTGCTTCTTTGCTGATCCTCTGAATTCCCCTCATCGCTTTTTAAGGACAGTTTCCAGAGCTTTTGGAAGCATCTTAAGCTAAAAGAGATCTCTTCCACGTGCATTTTATACATCTGCACTAAGGCTAGGCAGTATACCTCCTGCAACATCCCAACTTCTCAGACAATGAGGGCATGAATACATATGCATTTTACACATCTACACAGAAAAAGAGCATCATCCCATTGTACCTCGAATCCTTTCTTCTCTACCCAAACAGAATGCTAAGTTCCTACTTCATCACAAGCTCTGGACACATGGAATGCCCTTGGGAAAGGAAGGGAGGGTTCCTGCACCTCTTATAGATGGGTAAAAGAGAGGATTTGGAAATGTGCAGCTTGTTGGGTAGGAGTAAGTTTGCACCCGTTGAAAGTTCCTGTGCTACATATCAGGAGCCTGGCCACCCTTTATTTCTGGCACAGTCATGAGGGACAAATCTTTGAGGCTGAAAACTATCCAGAAACTTCAACTGGTTGGGCTAGCCAGGCTATATGTAGGTGCTGGATGTAGGGATTGCATCCACTGCACTGTTTCCAGGCATAGTTCAAAGTGCTGGTTCTTACCTCTAAGGCCCCACACGTTTGGCAGACAGGGTGCTTGAAGGACCATCTCTACCTATATCATCCAGCCTAAAAGTTAAGACCCTCTTCCTAGATACTAGAATAACCTGCACATGAAGGGAAAGGCAGACAAAGGTTTTCATGGAAATAAAGGGCTTCTTAGAGATGCTTTACAGAAAGGGAAATGATAGTGGGGAACAGTTGCCAGTAATCCAAGAGCAAACCATGCACAGATTTATACCCATGCACCAAAACTATCGTGCAGGGTGCTCATGTGAGTATTTGTGACTTATTATGAGATCTCACATATGCCATATCGTAACATGTCTTATTAATCAAAATGCCAATAAACAATAAAGTAGTATATTTTCAGTTATGCTAATAGGTTTTCTTATACTGGTACTTTGTTGATCTCTTGCTCAGAATATTGACACAGCCTGATTCTAAAGTTGCAGAGCTTACCTAGTTTATTTCTACCATCCAATACCTTAAAAAGTCATTCTTAAATTGTAGATCTAACTGACATTTTCCAATATTTAGCCCAAACTATTCCGGCATCACAGTGAGACAGTTCATAACAGCAAATTCATTTTGGTCATTGGTTAGTCGTTGGTAGATTCAATAAGACCATTAACGAATCAAGCCATAACATTAGTACCAACAATGTGAGAAAGAACTGCTAAGCTCACAGACAAATAATGTGGGGCCTGAGTACATCCTTACCAAAGTTGGGGAAAGTTGGCGCAATTTGCCAAGCATTTCCAGGATTTGAATTAATATTAGCATGGAACATTTAAATCACTATAGCCACTATTATGCAAAGTGACACAACAGCATGTACTGTTCTTCACTTATAGGATGACTATAAAGAAAAATCTTTAGTCAAACCATAATCTTAATTCAGGTCACATTTCACATAATGTAGTGAATCCTTTCAGCCATCATAATCTAATTCTGTCTTTCTTGATGCGACATACATCACGAAAGTACATTAATGAGAGAGCAACTCTGTTCCTCAAAATTGTAAGCGTGGAGGAGTCTTACTTCATAAATTCTCACAGTTTAAACAGAAGACTGAAACAGAAGACTCACAGCCCAATCCTGAGAGCTGCAGCGGCTGGGGATGGCGTGGCCATGGCGCTTCCGCCTCCAATGAGGTTTGGCCACTGCAGCAAGGGGGGAAAAGGGCTTTTTAAAAAGTAAAATTGAGAAAATGGGGGGAAAGCCCCATTGAAAACAGTGATGCTGGCACAGCACGGCTATTGTTTAAGGGGGCGTTCCTGGGTTGAAAGGGCCTACTGGCATCTCCATGCCCCGAAATGCCCCAGGGACACCTCTCGGGAAGCCAGCGCAAGGATTTGTGCCGACAGGATGCTGGCAGGACACCAAGCTGGCACCTGAGGGCCGAGCTTTCAGCGGCTGAGCAGGTGGACCAGTGCAAGGGGCACAACGCCGGCATCCATGCCAGTTTTCACGGCGCAAGTGGCATGGATGCCGGCATAGGGGTCACGTTGCCTCCTAAGGAGATTCAGCCCCCAGCCTCAGGAATGCACTGTAATACGCATGTATGCACTTTTCAAGAATCAGGTAGCAAAACTTCTTCAGGACACCTGATCACCTGGTTCTCCCATCAGTGGTCAAAGATAATCAAAATGTCACTCCCCAAAATGTGTAAGACTAACCCAGCCAGCCAGCTTCAGTATCAAAAAACAGATTTGAAATATGGAAATTAAAAGTCCTGAGCATTAACAAAGGAAATACGGATGAAGCTTCATCAATGAAATTGCTAAAAGAAGAAGAAGAGTTGGTTTTATTTGCCGACTTTCTCTATCACTTAAGGGAGAATCAAACCGGCTTACAATCACCTTCTCTTCCTCTCCCCACAACAAACACCCTGTGAGGTAGGTGAGGCTGAGAGAGCTTTAAGAGCTGTGACTAGCCCAAGGTCACCCAGCTGGCTTCATGTGGAGGAGTGGGGAATCAAACCCGGTTCTCCAGATCAGACTCCACCGCTCCAAACCACTGCTCTTAACCACTACACCAGCTTCATGCAACCCCCCCCAAACTTAACATTTTATCACTGCTATTCAAAACTGTATAATTGCTACCAATAATATCAAAATATATGATTAAGGTCGCAAACTTGCAGACACAGACACCTGTAGATAACATAAAGAGAAATCTCACCTATGGAACATGTAATAGCTGGCTACCCTGGTCTGCCTGATTCAGAATAGCCACACATCATCAGGTTGCGATCACCGATCACTACCAACTGTGTATGTTGTATGAAACTAATCAGTTCAGAACTATCTTCTTACTAAGAACATGTAATCCGGTGCTTGAGAATGACAATTACACCTTTGGAGGAGAGGGGTGACCCTTCTATGTCAGAGAGATAAAACAGATTACAACAGAGCAGACATAATTCCTCTTTAAGACAAAACCTAACAGTGTGTCTGGGGCACGTCACTCCCTGGATTTACTGATGGCCTGGCAGGTCAGCAAGGGACAAGCTATGGCTGCGGAAGAACCGGGGTGGCCTCCTAGCCATCGTGGCTGATGTCTGAGGCCCGGCGCTGGCCGATGACGCCATCGGCAAGCGGGCTCTGACACAGGGGGGCCGGGCTGCGCCCGTTGAGATGGCCGGTCAGAGGCTGAAGACAGGTGAGGGAAGAGCCCCGTCTTGGCCTAATAAGTAGTCTGACCATACGTACCGTTTGAACGGGACAGTCCCATTTTTATCATATTTCCCAGCCGTCTCGTCTTTTTAAGTAAAATGTCAATTTTGTCCCGTTTTGCACCTCATTACACTTCCAGAGTTTGTTTCCTTCAGTTCTGACATTTCTTATGCTGCATGCAAGCATGGCTGGGTAAATTCCCATAGAAAAAGTGCTCCGATCGGGTTACACTACGCAGAGCATAGACTACAATGCCATAGAGTCCAATTGCCAAAGCGGCCATTTTCTCCTGCTGAACTGATCTCTATTGGCTGGAGATCAGTTGTAATAGCAGGAGATTCCCAGCTAGTACCTGGAGGTTGGCAGCCCTACCAGAGAGGCTGAAAACAGACCATCAGACAGGAATCAGCAGATATCTGCTGCTGAAAGGATAGCAGGTGAAAATAGGCTAACAGTGCCCAGACTATAATAAACAATTTCAGTATGTTTTTACAAAACGTATCAAATTCATTATTGCACATGTGCAATATTTATCATGTTGCTGTAAAATTATATAAAATTATTACACTTAAATATTTCTATTTACTAGAGTGGATATTTCCTATATTCTCCTATTGTATATTATTTTTCTGAATATGGCATCCATGTACTCTTGTCCCTATTGCTGTATAGTTGGGACATATTGAGAAAATATGGCCTCAGGAGCATAAAAAATATTTTCGTTTAAGCTCTTGGTTTGAGAAATATAGTGTTTAGCTAAAATAACTAAAATATAATGGAATGTTGTAAGTAGTGTAAAATAACAGTATTATTTTTAAATTTCTCAATTTGATTTTAGCCAGTAACTTTTGAACCTTAATCAGAATATTACATAACCCCTGTCCCGTTTTTACCATCCCAATGTCCCGTTTTTATCTCAAGAAAATATGGCCAGCCTACTAATAGGCAGCCAATCAAGATGGGGACAGGACAGGCAGAAGCCAAGCCTGGTAGGTCACCTGGCCCATCTCACACTAAGTGCCCTTGAATGGGTAGAGAGCCTTGGGGGCAGGGTGGTGAAGAGGGTGGGGTTTGGGGAAGTCCAAATAAGGAAGGCCCACAGGTGAGGGAGGAGGAGTGCCCTGGATCTGTAGGGAAGAGGTTGGAAGTCAAGAACAAGGTGGAGCAACCCCCTCTCCTCCCCAGTCTGAGGCCTTGATGGTCCTTTCACCAACAAGCAACACCAGTCAATGCGGGGAGTGGGCACGGGGAGAGCCTCACACAGTGCTACCCTAAATAGAGTTATTACACAATGACTTCAGTTGAACTAGAAGGGTTTAACTCTGTTTAGGGCTGCACTGTAAAACATCTTGAATTGCAATTAGGGCTACTAATTGAATTGCAATTAGAGCTACCCCACTCTTTTTGTCTGCCACTGCTCTGAGCAGTAACATGAGAAAAATATTCCCCCCGCCACCAGCTGCAGCATCGCATCACTTCTGGTTTTTTTTTTTTTAATTGTAGTGACAAAGTAAAATAACTTTCCGGAGATTTCTAGAGCTACCTATGCCATTTCTGTTTTTTCACCAGAAGTTACATGAAGCTGCAGCCAGCATTGATCCATATCCCCTATACCCCCCACAGTCTTCCCACCAGTTACCATACCTCTTAGATATAACATGGGGAAGGGAGAGACTGGGAATGAAATAGCATACAAGACATAGCCTTGGAAATAAAGGATTTCTGGAAACTCAAGAAAATGAATACACTACTCCTTTGGATATTAACTTGTACTGAGTGTCTATACAACTAGTTTGTTGTTTCTTCACAAGGCACAATGTGTTCATGGCCCAAAAGATACAACATGCTGTTGCCTGAGCAACTGAACACATAATTGCACTTTGTCTGTACTGAATCTGGCAGAACTAAGAGATAGCTGAGTGCTGCCCCATTCATAATATTTCTTTCACGGCTATCCATCTTTATGGAAAGTCTCCAAGGAACTGGATTCCATCATCACTCTTAAACTGCAAATTCCATTAGTGATCTATGGGTATTTTAGGAAGTTTCCTCCTAATCTCTAAGCCAGGGTCACCAACCTTTTTTTTAATGAGAGCTACTTCCAAGTAGCCCTGACCTGGATGGCCCAGGCTAGCCTGATCTCGTCAGATCTCAGAAGCTAAGTAGGATCAGCCCTGGTTAGTATTTGGATGGGAGACCACCAAGGAAGTCCAGGGTTGCTGTGCAGAGGAAGGCACTTGCAAACCACCTCTGTTAGTCTCTTGCTTTGAAAACCCCATAAGGGGTCGCCATAAGTTGGCTGTGACTTGTCGGCACTTTTCACACACACTCACACACTTCCAAGTAACAACAACAACAAAATATCCCAAGCTACTTCCCAACCCGGACATGTTACCATGTTTCTTCTGTTCTAGAAACAGAACATAATCCAGGAAGAACGCCAGAAATGAAGCTATCAGCTAAACACCATACTGAAAAAAAAAAAATCTGATTTATTATTTATTTACTTTATTGATCGCCCACCTTTTTTGCTGAGGCACAAGGCGGGTTGCAGAAGAAAGCAATATACTCATACTACATGAGGCATCCAACAAACAATGCAATGGTGCAGAGTTAAAAGACAATACAAACAACAAACTGCCTAAGACAAAGTTTACCATAAGGAATATACTGAATGGAATCACAAAGGTAGAAGACAATGGAGTAAAAAGAGACCAGTACTTAGAATAATCATTGCAGGAGACTAAAATCCTATTGCATTAAAAAGACTCCCTTGTGGACTGTTCCAATCTGTTACCATTCTAATCTTTTTATAAAAGTGCCCTCCTGAACATTACTGCTTTGCACATTCTGCAGAAGGATAGGAGTATGGAATTCTCCTGACCTCCTTTTGCAATCTTTTCCTTGGACGTCTAAGGGATTTATGAGCTACTCTGCAGGAGATGTTGAGCTACCGGTAGCTCACAAGCTACCTGTTGGAGATCCCTCTAAGTCCTATACAGTTTAGCTGAAACAAAACCAACCCTGTTTTAAAATTAGCTATTATAGCCAATCCCTATCACTTTGTCACTTTCTACAGTGACCAAGAAGTAAAACCCAGGATGGAGCTGTGAAGATACTCACTGTCTGGGTTTAGCAGGGGAGGATAACAGGTTTAGCCCCACCCCAACAGCACATGAAGATACAACTTATTCAAACCTCACTTAGATCTCAGGGAGTGTTCCATGTTCACATGTGCAATGCTGGCAGCCCTAGTCAGAAAGAATTCCTATGCTTTAATTCTAATAGTAAATAACTGCTGCTCTCCTCAGCATCCTGCTGGCTCCCACACTCCTCTTCTGACTCACAGACCAGGCCTGAGCCCATCCCAGCTCAACGACTCCCCCTGTTTCTGGGGACAGAGAACAGGTGCTGACGTGCCAAGATGCTGCCAGAGTGGCCTACCCCTACAAGCTATTTATTCAAAAAAAATATCCAAATTGCAAAAGACTACTTATTGCAAGTATTAAAGGCATTCATAAAACACAAGTCTTGAGTATTATGTACATTGCCAGTATTGCTACTGTGCATGTGCATGCCAGGACGTCCACTTTTGGTGAATCATATGTAAAGGTAGTCCCCTGTGCTAGCACCGGGTCATTACTGACCCATGGGATGATGTCGCATCACAACGTTTACTAGGCAGGCTATGGTCATTTATGCATGGTCGCTTTAACCTCCTTTATTCCCCGTTTCAGCCAGGATCAAAGTAACCCGGGTTGGGGGAAACTGTATGCATTGGCTGGAATGATCAGGGACGAAACTGTGTGCTAATGGAGGCATGAATACAGAAAAGCAGTCTCCCAGGTTCAAATCAAGTCCCACCCCTTTAAATGCTGCTCTGCAATTGGCTGACTTCGCAGTACTCACCCTGAGAGAAGATCTCCTTCCCCCCAGACCCAACTGCCGCATAAAAAAGCATTTTAAGAACAAAAAATGGAGCCATCTGAAAGCGGGGGGGGGGATCCAAGCCTCGTTTTAAAAAAGCCTCTTTTTTTGCTCAGAAAGAGCTCCGAGGAAGCAGGAAGCACTTGAATCCCTGCCTCTTTACACACTGCTTCGTGATTGGCTGTGAGAGAAACCAATCTTCTGTGCTTCCCCTGTTTGGCTATCTGCATGCTGCCTTGAAGAGAGGTTTGGAAAAGGGTGGGGTGAAGCTCAACCCGAGAACAGAGTATGCATGCTCTGTGACTCCGGAATGAGCCAGGATGAACGGTTTAATTCGGGCCAGAAGAGGAATGGGAAAAGCCGGGTTGATTTTGCGTTGAAACAGTGTTGAGCTTCCAAGGAATGAGGTAATGTGCATACTGAAAACACTGATCCTGGCTGAAACGGAGAATAAACAAGGGTAAAGCGGCCATGCATGAATGACCTATGTTTACGGGGTGGTTTGCCATTGCCTTCCCCAGTCATCTACACTTTACCCCCAGCAAGCATTTCACCCAACCAGTCCTTTCAACAGTTTACTGCTATCTACATAAACTGAAATGGATCCACGAAGTGGCACTTCGTAATCTTTGAGGCGGAAGGTACCAGAATATTGTAGTTAAAAATACCGAAACACAAAATCCTGCATTTTTAAAGCACTGTTTTCAACATAATAAACTCGCTGGTTCCTTAGTATGATATAACGTTGCACAGGAATATTAAATAACAGCCCAAAAATGTGTGACTGTTTTGCTGCTTAGTGACAATGATGCTGGGGCGGATCTGTTGCCGCTTCTGGTGCTTTTGCAATTGTGTTTTATATAGCCCGTCATGTGGCTTCATGCTTTAAAAGAGCATTAGCTGCGATTGTATCAAAACAGCCAGTGAACTGCTAAAGAATGACTAAAGCACACACACACAAAAAGGATGAATCTGCTCCGATAATGGACGTAAACAGGCCCCATGTCCATCCCAATCTTCAATCATTCGAATGTACTGGTCAACACAGCTCAAAAGAACGAGAAGTCCTAGTTTAGAATGAATTTATAATGGTCATAGGAGCATTACCCAAATTAAGCTTCAGCTTCTATTTTTGGTTTGGGTCCTTTCCAGGTAACAGTTTTCTCTTTCTGTTTTTTTTTGTATCAGACCATCGGTCACTCCAGCTTGGTATTGTCTGGAGCGGCTGCCAAAGGCACTCAAGAGCGCTCTGAAGATGCTGGGGTTTGCATCTGGGACCTTACGGCTCCTGTTCTATCACAGACCTGTGGCTGGACATTTAAACACATCTCTTTTACAGCCCCAAAGCCTTCACACACTGAGGAAACATGAACAAGTTCAGTGCTGTGCTACTGCAGGCTGCAGGCTGATGCTACTTGCACAGGGGTCCCCAGCCTTTTTGAGCCTGTGGGTACCTTTGCAATTCTGACACCCGGTGGAGGGCACAAAACAGCTGCCATTGGAGGCAGAGCCCCCCCCCCCAAGAGGAAGTCCAAGTACAGGGGAAATGAGAGGTAATTTACACTGGGGAAAGAGGAACGAGACTGAGAATAAAACCAAAGCTGGGGTAGTAGTTGCTGCTGAAGCAATGTTTTTTAACCTGCACAGCCAACCAGATCTCTAATAGCCGATCAGAAGTGGCCCCGACCATGTTCTGAAAACACTCGGTGGGTACTAGGTAGGGTTGCCAGGTCCCTCTTCGCAACCTGCGGGAGATTTTTGGGGCGGAGCCTGAGGAGGGCGGGGGTTGAGGAGGGACTTCCATGCCATAGAGTCCAATTGCCTAAGCGGCCATTTTCTCCAGGTGAACTGATCTCTGTCGGCTTGTAATAGCAGGACATCTCCTGCTAGTACCGGGAGGTTGGCAACCCTAATACTCAGATGTCAGTGGGTCCCATGATGCCCACAAGTCTCATTCGCTATCAGGATCAACCAGACCAATCACTCCACTGATTAACAACAGCCATGTGAATCAAGAAAAGAGCTATTAGTCTCTGGATCTTTTTCGTGCCTGGGCCAGGTGCAGGCCAGATTCCTCTTCACTCCTGATGCTGCTTTTCTATCCATTCCTTTTGATTTCTGCTTTTCAACCACATTTCCCCAGAATCCAAAGGATGGTTTCCTGGCAACTGCCCAGACAATAGAGTTGCCAGGTCCCTCTTCACCACTGGTGGGAGGTTTTTGGGGTGGAGCCTAAGGAGGGTGAGGTTTGGGGAGGGGAGGGACTTCAATGCCATAGGGTCCAATTGCCAAAGTGGCCATTTTTTCTCCAGGTGAACTGATCTCTATCGGCTGGAGATCAGTTGTAATAGCAGGAGATCTCCAGCTAGTACCTGGAGGATGGCAACCTTGCGGAAGTCAACACTGTTTATGGCTAGAACGAAAACAACCTGGATTATTCTATGTCACCAAGTTAACACCTAGATACTCATGATGGTCTCTCACTCTCTACATATTTTCACATATTTTACCAGCTTATTTACCCACAAATTCCTATGTTAATGAATTGGAGCTTATCCATGGTTAAAAACTCTCTTCCAGTTATCAAAATCTTCCCTGCTTATAGTGCCATCCTGAGTTGCACCTTTCTCAGCCCATTGACTTCAATGGATTTAGAAAGGTGTCACTGTGCTTAGGATGGCACTGTTAGTCACCTAGGGACAATTCTGAATCATCACAGGTGACCAGTCGTGTAGCTATCTGTGAGTCTGTATATGTTCTATGCCCTGATCTGGATAGCCCAGGCTAGCCCGATCTTGTCTGATCTAAGAAGCTAAGCAGGGTCGGCAAAGGTCAGAACTTGAATGGGAGACCATCAAGGAATACCAGGGTTGCTACTCAGAGGCAGGCAATGGCAAACCTAACATCATAAGGATTTCTCAGATGAAAAGCCTTGTAAAAGGTAGGGACAAAGAAATGTTGCATCACTGTGAAAAATAAGTAAAATAGGAAGGTGTCTCTGTTACTCCCCCCACCCCGGGGAATAACAGTGTAAATGACAAGATTCATGGTAATGAGGTTTTGGGAAATTGTGCATTGAAAAAAGGCTTGGAATTTGCAGAATTCTGCTTGCAGACAGTGGTATGAACAGGTGGTCTTCAGACCTTTTCCAGAACTCTTTCCAACCCCCCCCCCCCGGCTCCCAACTCATAAAATTTGCTTTCAATCCTCTCTGCAAGTTCAGATCATTCTGCACAAAGACCCAAGTTTGCACTCTTTTGCTTCTGAAATGTAAACTATATTTGTCAACTGAGATGCACTAATATATCACCACAACTGCAGTAACAATTAAAAAGAGATTCTGGCTGGAAGGCTATGTGGAAGGCAGCCAGATTGATTGAAAAAAATATTTAAAAGATGTATTTATATCTTTGTTAATGTTACTATACATATTATGGATACCTAAAAGAGTTTTGGTGGAGTTGGACTCTTAAAGTAAAATCTGTGTTTTGAAATTCTCGTTTTAAAGCCTGTTTCCACTGCTATTTGGTAAATCCCATCTCGGACATGAATCCTTCAATCTAACGCTTCTGAAGCAGTCTTTGATAAAAGCCCACTGGGAAAATCCATTAAATCTCTCTATACATAGAAAATGTTCCATTCTTGCAGTTAATGTATAATCCCAATAAATAATGTAGCAGTATGTCCTAGCAATGCATTCACTTGGCTTGGGACATCTATTTGTTATTTATTTAGATCTACATTGCTGTATCTCCAGAGACCTGGTTGAGGCAGCTAACCATAAAAAGGAAAAACAAGTTGAAAAGTTAAGCAATCAACTAACATGAACATCACTAGCAAAACACACACATTCTCTTGCACAATCCGTAAAACCACCATCCAGTAAACTTACAAGAACATAAAACAGCACAAACACTACAGTATAAAACAATTCCATGAGACCAATCCTCATCACTTGATAGAGGTCCAGGTCTCATGGGATACTGGTAAAAAAGCTCAAACATCTTTGCATACATTTCACATATTAAGCCCCTCTTAAGTTTTTATTGCCTAAGAGGCATGAATTCAACCACATATAGAAGCACATTCATGCACAAATACTTCCACATGTACAGTTTCCACAGTACAATGGATACCATCAATAGTAGACATGAAAAAATATTAAGTAGTATTGGGAAAGGGTCAATTGGCCACATGAAAGAATATAGTATCCCTTGTAACCTGCTTACAGTACTGTATTGTAAATACATACTGGTTTCAATATATAGACATGATGCTGCACTATCTTAATACCTTTGCAAGAACTGAGGTTGCTTATAGAAAGAGGAATCTATAAGTATGGCATTTGAAAATCACAGTCACGCCCTTTTAAGCCCATTGAATTAAATGGAATTAGAAGGGTGGAATCCTTACTCTGTTTGGGATGGTACTGTTAGGGTGTGATCCTAAATAGGTCTGCTCAGAAGTAAACCCTTCTATGTTCAATGGAACTTACTCCCAGGTGTGCACAGGATTGCAGCCTAAATCGGTACAGAGAGGCCATATCCTCATAGACTCATATTTGATATTAAGAATATTTCCTATTTATGTCCACCTCCTTCCAGGCTGCTGAAAAGGTCAGTTAAAAACGGGGAAGGATGTTCTAGCCCAGTGACCACCCGGATGAAGAAGAGCTACTGGAAGGCTTCACCCCTTCCTCCCAGCAAGAACAAGGGTATTCTTAAACACGGGGCCACCAGGCCAGCTGCCTCAGGCCCTGCGGTGGGGTGCCCTGGCCCCTAAACTGCCCTGCTGGGGACTCCCCACCTGGCTGATGGCCTCTCACCACAGCAGATGGTGACAGCCAGGGGCTCAGCAGCAGGCAATCACTGGTAGGATGGTGGGCTTGTCACTCTATCTCAGCCTAACCTGCTTCAAAGAATTGTTGTGGATAAAGCAGAGGAGGGGATAATAATACTGTAAGCTGTTTTGGGTCCCCATTGGAGAGGAAAGCACAATGCAAACAAGCAAACAAATAAATGAATAATTAAAACAGATACCTAGACCTTACTGCATGGAATAGCCAGCTCCCCTCCCTACCTCCAGCCCCTTAAACATCTTATTACCTGTGACTATTGCAGCACCTATTTTTCGGGCTGACCAACCATGTATTCTGGACAAACTTGTCAAGTGGCTGGGAGATCTATGATCAGATTTCCCAGTGTTTTTTTTAAGTGAATAGAAACCCATGGGGGGGGGGGCTGATGGGGATCAGGGCTGCATGTGGATGAGGGGGGAGTTTAACTATTCCCATTTCAACCAGCTGAAACAACCCTGACTCCTCCCCACACACACCCAGCCCTAAAAAGAAAAGAAAAAAGAATATATATTTTTCTTTGTAGGTAAACAACAATGTACAGGTAGGGTCAGTTTTTATCAGCAAAACAGCACAGGAGCAAGCATTTATACCCCCACTCCCTGCACCACGACCCAGACCCAAATGAGAGGAAGGGGTGTCCATCCAGTATCTCTCAGCATTTTAAAAACCATGGAAAGACCCAACAATGGGATGGGTATCCCGGTGTCTTGTCTGTTGTGTCCCTTGAATGGATGGCTTTCTTTCCTTGAGGAGAAGCATGAAAGAACAGCTGAGCTCTGTGATCACGGCTGTTCTTCTGCCATATCTACACAATGGATCCATTCACTACGCACACCACTAGCACTAGCCAGATAAAAAAATGGCATTGTCTACAGTACATTTCCCTGCCGTCATCTTGTGTTTGGCTGCATGTGCAAAGTTACGACTGCTATGCTGGAGTGACGAAAAGCACTGTGGCCAATGGCAATGTCATCTCAGCAGATGTCTCACCAAGAGAAAAGTAAGTGGCAGATGAGAGCTGGAAAAGATTCAGTCCAATCCTGGCAATAATAATAATAATCCAAGCCCAGCCTTAGCTCTTTTATACATCGGCCCTTAAGTCTACAAATTCCCGGGGAAATACAAATGTAATTCAATTTCTAATTCATCCTGCAATAAATGCTTTCTGTAACAATATTCTATTCTGTTCCTCAGCCTAACGAATTGTGCACACAGACATGAGGATGTATAAGGACAATATTTGAACCATTGGTCTCACAGGTGCAGAGGGAGAAAAGATTAATTGGCACATAAATCAAATGACTGCATTGTAATGTCGCAGAGTTATCAGCACACACATGCAAAGGGAGAACAAGTCAAGGAGCTTTTGCCTTCCTTATGCTTCAGGTAGGGACAGGGAAATTGGACGTTATGAGCTTCTAATCTATCCTCTTTTCAAAATGCTGAAATCTGTTGACTTGGAGCTACTGGAGTGTTTCTGCGGAAGGCGGGGTTTCTGTCCACGCTGTGTGATTTTTTTGTCTTTCCCCTACTGAAACCCAAAATGCCCCCATCATACTGTTGGGAGGGAGGGTCCTTTTACTACCAGAATACACAGGGAGAAGGGGCTTTAACCTCCCCCATGCTGTTTCAGTATCTGCAGACCACCACAGGTGTTTCCCTCCTAAAAATGATGTTATTTACATGGCTACATATAAGTTTCTCAACAGAGGCAAGAGTGGGTTGAGGATGTGAAAACTTTGTGTGTATGTGTATGTGAGGGGGTACGGTCCCTTCTTCCTGTATTTTGTGATGGCAAACAGAAAAGAGCTGCTGTGTTTCTGGAAAGCACAAAACTCCCATTGCACATGTAAAAACAGAGTTGCACTTACCTGTAACTGTTGCTCATTGAGTGGTCTTCTGTGTAGGCACGTATGGGATCTGCACTTGCACAGGCCAACCACGGAGAACTGACTAGAAAGCTTTTAGGAGCTTCAGAGCACCTGGAGCGCTCCCCCTCCCCTCCGTCCCAGGCCAAGAACAAGCCGGCTTCCCGCCCAATGGTCACAAGACGGAGGGGGGAGTAGCACTCCTCCCTCAGTTCTCCCTTCGCCACCGTGGAAGAACTCAATAGCCACTAAACAGTAGCTCACAGCAGGGGAAGGAAGGAGGGATGCGTGCCTGCACAGAAGACCACTCGATGAACAACAGTTACAGGTAAGTGCAACTCTGTCTTTCATCTTCATGGCTTCTGTGCAGTCCCGCATGGGAGAATAGCAAGCTCACCTACCAAGGAGGCGTGTGTGGGCTTGTCACCAAATTAAAACATAACTCTCCCAAACAGATGTTTCCCCCCTGGAGTCCACCTCTATGGGGCAATGCCAGAGGAATGTGGATGGGAGGACCAGGATGCCACTTACAGAAATATTGGAGATCTGTAGTGGCAAGGAAAGCAGCGGCATGAGCCCTGTTGCAAGGGACCTCCACATGGAGTGGACAGTTTAGTTGAGCATTGCTATAAACACAAAGTCTTACAGCGTCCACCCACTCAGAAGCAGTTTCCAAAGAAGCTGCTGCTTCTGCCTTCTATGCACTGTAAAACAGCTGTACTGAACCTGAAAGACATGGTCTTCTGGCACTGAGTGCATGAAGCGATTGCTCAGTTAACAACTGAGGATTCAAAAGAAAAGAGGTTAGGCAATGTCCCGAACATAGAAATGGGACACTATCCTAGGTCGAATTCCAAGCAAGGTAATACCACATTAACCAGATGGAAAGTGATAACAGACCAATAAGTCCCCCATCATTTTGGTCAAAATGGTAGCAAGCAGAAGCTCCACCTTACAGAAAACCAGGTTAGACATTGCTATTGGACTGAAGTGTTATGCATAGCTGGCAACAGCACTATATAAACTTCAAAGAAGAAAACGGGGCATTAGCATAGGAAAAAATAGACTAGCCAAGCCCCTCAAAATCATTAGCACGCTGGTGCTGCAAATATTGAGTAAGAATTTATCAGGACATGGAGGACTGAGATGACCGCCAAATGTGCTTTACAGAAGTAACAGCTGGGACAGTATAATTTAATGAGAATGAGTAATGATACAGTCCACGTAATGGTGGAGTATGAGGTTGCGGGCCATCTGAACCCGATCACACAAAAATCAAGCTCACTTGGCAGCATAAGATGGTCAAGTGGGCGGCATGCGAAATGCCATCAACAACCTTTGCAATTTTAGCTAGGTCCCATCCGATTGTTGGGACCACCACGCTGCCTGTTGTAGTGAAGGGAAATCGTGGCAGAGTAGGGGCCATGCCATGATCAGATCCTCTTCTTGAGCAAGTAAACCAAATCTCCATCAGAAGCAATCCACAGAGTGGGGAACAGAAAACATACTGACCAGCCGGGACCTGTGAGCATCACTGTTGTCCTGGTTCTGTGGAGCCAGGGAGAACAAGAAAAAGGCAGCATCAATAGAAAATGTGACCAGCACAACTGGAAATCATCCCCAAAGGCCTCATGGCAGCCAATGTCCTGGAGTAAGACAGGGACATTTTGCATTGGCACTAGCAGCCAGTTGTCAAGGTATGGGAAGAACATGCGACCCTGCAAGGTTAAGAGGGCAACCACTGCTGCTAGGCACTTAGTAAATACCCAAGGGGCAGTTGCCAATCCAAATGGGAGGATGTTATACTCATAATGCTCCCCATCGCAGGTAAACCTCAAGTAAAGTTTACAATCATCGTGAATTGCAATGTGAAAATAAGTGTCTTTTTTAAATAAAGGAAATCCATACAGTTGGGGTGAGAGAAAGGCTGTAATAGAATTTTAGCATATTAAAAATACAGTCAGTCCAGAAGCAGCTGGCAAATGGTTTTTTGTGTGGAAGAGCAGAACCTAAATTATAAATGTGGAGTCATAGTGGGAGAAGTCCTAGTTGTTAAATACACAGGTCTTACTTGAATTAAGATACACAAAAGGATGTTTTTTTCTTCTTTTCTCTACCAAATATTTCAAAAACCAGTAAACAAGTCCCCAGATGCACTAGTGGCAGCCAGCCAGGGAGGGCATCTGCTGTGTTTATAAGATCTGCCGTTGACATATCTAACAGCCAAATATAGAATTATTCACTCCAATGATATCACTAGCTGTTCTGTCGAAAATGAAGGAACAACCCACTGGTTCACTGTGTCTCACATATGACATCATGCTTGGTGTGCCTGTGTGTGTGAAAAGATATAAGAGAACAATACAAAAGAGTTATGAGCTCATATATGTGAAGCTGGCACAAACATACACATTATGTATGCCTGACTACATGTATGTATGTGCGTATGTGTGTGATATACACACAAAAGTCACCAAATACAGCTCCCCAGTTCATAACACTAACCAAAGACCACACGAAACAAAGCAGCCTTACATGTAGGGTTGCCAACCTCCAGGTACTAGCAGGAGAACTCCTGTTATTTCAACTGATCTCCAACCAATAGAGATCAGTTCCCCTAGAGAAAATGGGCACTTTGGCAATTGGACTCTAAGGCATTGAAGTCCCTCCCCTCCCTAAATTCCGCCTTCCTCAGGCACCACCCCAAAAACCTCCAGCCAGTTGTGAAGAGAGACCTGGCAACCCTACTTACGTGCCCTACAGAATGTTGTAAGATCCTGCAGGGTAAAAGCTTCACTGTGGAGCCAATTCCAGAGGGAAGGGGCAACCACCGAAAATGCCCTTCCCCTAGTGGTTGACAAGCGGGCAATTCTTAGTGTGACATTGTTCAGGGCTGAACTGGTCATATGAACAGTATTATTAAAGTAAAAGACAAGTGGGCAATTCGCGGGCCAGGCGTCTGTAGAAGGCCTTGTGAAGATTATCTGAATCAATGGTGGTGGGGTAATACTGAGAGAGGCAGTCGTGCAAGTAGGATGGTCCCAGGCCATTTAGGGCATGGGTGTAAAACATAAGGCCCAGCGGCCAGATCCGGCCCCTTGACGGCTCTTATCTGGCCCACAAGCCTGCCAAGGCAGCCACCTCCCCCGGTCCCGAGGTGTCAATGATCAAAGACTGTTAAATAAAATAAAATAATGTATGAGTGTTATTGCATGTTTATATTTTAAATAAAAAATAATATCATTATTTGGCTATGCCTGTGTCTTCTATAAAGTTTTATTTCTGGTACCTGGTATTAAATGTTATGGTACACATGGCCCGGCCCAACCAAGAGATAGTTATGTAATATCTGGCCCTTGTAACAAATGTGTTCGACACCCCTGATTTAGGGCTAAAAACAGCACTATGAATCTGCACCAGAAGCTGACCAGCAGCCAGTGCAGGTGCCAAAGCATTGATGTTTCATGGGCAGACCAGGGGGACCCAGTCAGTGATCTAGCAGCTGCATTCTGGACTACCTGAAGGTTCTGAAGCATCTTCAAAGGCATCCCTACGTAGAGCATGATGTAGTAGTCTAATCTGGATGTGACCATCACATGGATCACAGGGGCAAAGTCGGGGGGAGGGGACAGACAGGGGGCCAGCTGGCGAGCTCAGCATAGGTGATAAAACGCTGTCTTTGCCAATTTGGACATGTTTGTCCAAGGTAAGGGAAGAGTCCCCCAGAGAGTACATATATTAAGCAACATCATTAGGGGAAGGCTCAACCCCTGTGAGACCACACAGGTTAAGGCCTGCGGAGCCAACCTCTCTCTGCTGACGGCCACCCTCTGTGAGCGTCCCTGGAGGAATGAGAACCACCCCAGTGCAGGGCCCCTCACCCTCAGGGAGGCTCGGTGGTCAAGCAGGACCAAATGGCCAAAGGTGTTGAAAGCAGCTGACAGATACAAAAGGATCAGCAGCACTGGCCCACTTTTGTCAAGGTGTAATCAGATATTGTCAATGGCTACTGGAGCTGTCTCAGTGCCAAACCCCAGCCTGAAAATGGATCGGAAGGGATCCAGGGCCAATGACCATTTATGTATGGGAGGTTTTGTTTTGGATTTGCTGCTCTCTAGGTGCGCATTTTCCCCATCCGAATTCTCAAAACTCTGCACGGGGGCTTATTTTTGAATTTTTGATAATTTGGTTGGGGAAAATGTGCATCTAGATAGTGACAAATCCAAGGCAAAACCTCCCATGCATAAATGGCCAATGTTTCATTCAGGAAATCATGAAGCTACATGGCCACAGCTTGCTCAATCATCTTTCCTAGGAATGGAAGGGTTTGACACCAGGGAGTACTAATTGGCCAGGTCCCTCTCGCCTAACTATGTTTTTTCAGCAGAGGTGTCACCGCCGCCTCCTTATGGGAGCCAGGGAAAAAGCCCCGATAGAGGGAGTGGTTAATAATTTCTCTCAGGGCTCCTCCCACCATCTCCTTGCATGCTTTCACCAGCCAGGAAGGTTAAACCTCAGCCAGGACCCTGTAGATATCAGTCTTTATCTCTAGGTTGCTGGTTTATTCAAGTTCAACAAAATCAATTGACAGTTCTTTGAAGAACACTGATAGTCACATCTCAGTTGCAACATCTGTTTGGCCATGTCATTTTTATTCCTATGAACAGAATAGACATGTCAAGTGAACTTTCTCCTTCTATAATCCAAAGACAGCCATTGACAATACACTTGCAATTGGACCAGCAGTGGTAAAGCAGAAGCATGGGGGAAGGGGAAAAATTAAATCCAACTCTAAAACAGCCCATAATTTAACATCTTTGATAAATTAAACATACATCAATTATCAAGTGTTCATTCAAATCTCCCTGTTCATTCAGCCCAGTGGGAAAACAGACAGAACATCAGACGGGGGAAACCAGAGCTTAAAGATCACTGTAAGACCTTCTGACTATCTCTTTTCCTAATCCAGACCTACAAAAGTTGGTGCAAGACTTCCTTGGATGAAAGGCAAAACATCGACATGATACAAATTTCAGAGATGACGGGGAAAGGAATCAAGATGATGGGGAAAGGAATCTGAGTACAGATTTGACAAGTAGATTCAGGGGCTATTAATAACATTACGCTCCCATCACCCACTGTTATGAAATGTTACTAGCTACAACATAAACCCTACCACATGCATTCAGAAAAGCCAAAAAAACAATCTCACAGAGAACAGTTGCAACAAGAGCCAGCATGCTTGAAAACCTTAGTGAGCTGTACATGGGAACAGACTATGCGTGGTGTATCTATGGCTCTGTCAATTTTAATGTCACAATGAAGACCTTGTCTAAGATAAAACTACATACAGACAAATGATCCAAATTAAATGGGAGTCACACCCATGAACATATGAAACTACCTGATACAGAGTCAGATCTTTGGTCTAGTAAGGTCAGTACTGTCTATTCTGACTGGCAGTAGCTCTCCTAGGTCTTAGGCAGAGGTCTTTGACATCACCACTTTACTTAATGCTTTTACCCGGAGATGGTGGGGATTGAACTGGCTACCCACCGCACACAAAGCAGGAGCTCCACCACACGGCCATGGCCCTTCCCCTATGCACCACAGAAATAGCCCCTTTGTGTGCTACCAAGTGCTGGAGTCTCCACTCGATGACGATGTTCTGCAGTCATCATCAGCTGCAGATGGATACTGAATCCATTGTGAATTGTGTAACGGTGGAAGAAATCCTCCCCCTAAACACACAGACTGACCGACAGATGTGTTCTTGAAACAGCAAAGTAATCACACAAACAATTCACCCTCCGAGAAGTTTAAAAGAAAGGGAGGGGAAAGTACAGTCTACTTATTTCCCCCAAAGGTGCTGATTTCTGAAAAGGTAAGCAACCCCCCCCCCCAACAACAAAGTGTGCACAACTCACCGGGGGGGGGGGGGGGAGAGAGACAGAGTCTCCCACTGAACAGAATGGGAGTTTCCCAACCTCAGAAATGTAATTAATGTCAACACCTACCTTGAACTGAAAGAATCATCAGCTGGCCATTCTGCTTGGGCTTCTACTGGCCCTCTGCCCAAGCTAAATCTGGGAACGTAATTTGTAAATGCCCCAAGAGAGCTGTGCCCACCTTGTGTAGACCTAACACCTGCTCAGCCTTCTGTCAAACCACACACATCGAAGCCGGCTGGGTGTTTTGCTTTCGGAATCAAGGTTTCTCCGGGTACTACAGAACAGGGGAAATATGGATATCATTGCCTGTTCCTTTCCCCACTGGGATACAAATCCCTGCTGTAGGAGGCCGGAGAGCAGGACCCAAGAGAATGCCTCTTAACTGGCGGTTTTTATTCTGTCATGGAGATTTGGGGAATTATCTGTTTTGCACCTGTTCCCACTGTTCTTGATATGATATTTCAGAATCTCTTAACCATGGTTAAGGTATCAGGAAATGGACAAAAGATGACATGTTCCTCCTAATACGAACATTTTCCCCTCCCTTACTTTCCCCAACTGCATTAAATTAGCTCTTCTATGTCTGCGCCAGTCTCCAGTACCATCGTAACCTGGTTTCAAAACAAGGCAGCTGGCTTGTCTTAACTGTGGCTAAATTCAGTGCAAATGCAACTATTTAACACAGTTAAGAGAACTGGCGGGGAGGACGGGGTGGATTCAAATATCAGATGGCAGTGAGAGAGAGGGAGTGTGCAATCCCACCGCTGGTTCTCGATCCAGGGCTGGCTTCAGCAGTTGGGGGATTCTGGGGAGGCAGTGTCCAGGGGCCCCTTTCTGCCCACCACTAGGCCAGCTTCATGCCTCCCTTCCAACCCCCACCTGCATGCCCCCCATGTGCCAGTGCATCCTTCTCCAGATCCCAAGCCCTTCCATTTCCTCATGCATGGGGTGAAGGGCCAGTGGCAGTGGGCCCCACCAGGAACACTGGGCCCTGTTGGATGCCCCATCTTAGGGTATGCTGATGCCAATCCTGTTTCTTAAGCATGGTTAAAACATAAGGATATTGTGTGTGTACGAGATCCCCAATGAAGCCCTGCATCCCTTGGTATCAGCATACCCTAAGGTGGCTTAGACTTCTCAAGCCAATGGGCCCGTTTGTTTCCCAGTGCAGTTCTTCTAGTAATAGAGGTAGTTTTTTGATATTACACAGAAGAGGCAGCTAGTAAAACAAAAGCCCTCTCCATTCTACTCCCATGTGGAATTCCAGGGGAATTCCAAAGAGAAGTATTCCATTTCTAGGGAATGGTCTAAACAAAAGCACACGAACAAAGTGGAACAAAGCAGTTGGTCTGATCAGCCCTCCTGGGAAACCTACGTACGGTACCTTCAGTTCCAAGGACGGACAACAGGATACAAATGTAATAACGTCATCCTAATCCCATCAGCACCTCAAGTCTGGGATCCAACTACACATGTGCTTTAAAAAACCCCAACAACAACTAGGCTTTATCTGCTTCCAAATGGAGACAATTATCTGTATAGCCATGGCTTGGACTGGCCCATAAGTATGGAGGCAACAAGCCATTTTGGACCTGATTCTGGAACAGTAGCACTCCAGCCACATTCTGCTCCTTAAATACAGCTCCGCCTTTGTATTTTAACCCTTCCCAGGCACAGGTGAGTAGCAACATTGTTTGGCTCTCACAAGGTGCTTAATGATTACTTTTCCCCACAAGGACAGGTATGTATGGGTGTCAAAAGATGGTTAGGTGAATATATCCTGTTTTGGAAGGAACTGATGGGGCTTGACCAATGCATTTTAAAGCAGCAGCAAGAAATAAAGCGAAATAACTGTGATCGCGGAACGCAATCTGATTTCAGAAGCACAAGAATTATACTCAAAAGTATTTTATACATCCACTTGTCACTACAGTATACTTCCTCACCAAGAGCCAATCAACAGTGAATCAATTTCCAGATGCTAATTATCACTCCTTAAAGAGTCTGCCCTGACTGGAATGGCTCAAGCTAGCCTGATCTCATCAGATCTCAGAAGCTAAGCAGGGTTGGTCCTGGCTGGTATTTGGATGGGGCACCACCAAGGAAGTCCAGGGTTGCTACACAGAGGCAGGCAATGGCAAACCACTTCTGTTTGTCTCTTGCCTTGGAAAACCTACCGGGTTCCCATAAGTCAGCTGAGACTTGACAGCATTTTATACACCCAAAGATTCGGTCAACAGCACAACAATTGGAGATGGGAGGAGTATTTAATAGAGCTGAAACAAATAGAAAAAGACAAAGCAAAGTCTTGGATCCCGCAAACTGCCAGTGGAAAGAACTGATGGCCTGGGATCTTCCCCACCTTTCCCTCTTCCCCGGAGCCCTTTCAGAACTCGGGAACGCGTCTACTAATAGCTGTGCCGATCAAACCGCTGTAGTAGGGAGGGGAAAGGGAACAAGCTACAAGCTCATCCTTTCTGTCTCTTGCACAAGTGGAGCTGCCAGACTTGCATGGATATTAGTACACGAGCATCCCTCAACCCTGATCAACGAACTTTTTGGGGGTCAGAAAGGGCTCCAGAGGGGAGGGCAAGGTGAGGAGAATCCATGGTCACTATACCTGCACCATGCAGGATCCAATCCAAAGGCTAAATCTCAAACATTATAATGTAATAACAAGCACAGCACAAGTATAATGCAAGGGTAGCAAAGTGGTGGTCCGGGCCTTGAGCCAATCTCCAAAGCTATCTTATCCAAGCCCTGGCAGCCATCCCACAGGGTGTGGTTAATAAAAAACACAAAGAAGTTGCTCACGGTTTCACTGTTAAAGAGGACAAAAACATTTATAACAAATAAGTAATTAAAAAAAAAGATTTACTACTTTAAGACAGACATATCTCTTTGGGATTTTGTATGTGGATTGGTTTGCAAAACCAGGATGCCTTTACTAAGGTACGGTGCCAACTAATTGATGGAACATCATTCTTTTTGGGGAAGTTTGTGCAGAAAAAAACCCTTCTGACCTCAAACTTCTGTCTTGAGAACAGAGTCATCCTTGAAAAATCCAGTAGCTTACCACCCCTACTACACTGCATTAGCTAATATGCTCTTGTGGACTCGTCTATGAGATCCTTAGAGGACAGGTGGCGCACACTTGTAACAATCAAACAAACAGGCCCTAGAATGAAGCACAGGCATTTAAAGCCCTTTGGTTAGATGCCATGCAATGCAATTTTGGAAATCCCTCCTATTCATGTGACAATGCCCTAAAATTGCCTGCCTGATATTTCCACAGGTACACAGGAGGGAATTTAATTGATTTGCCCCTCTACGACAGACCTCCAGCTCCCTATATTCCTAGGGTTTTTTCCCCATCAGAGATATTTTGTGATGCGTTCTGGGCTGCAGCAGAACGGGGTGGGGGTGGGGGTGGGAGCTAGAGTTCTGTCCATGGAAATTTCCGCCTTTTTTATCTCAAAAGGTGACCTGTAAAGCTTGGCTTTAGCTGTCAGTCTGCCACAGAGGATCCAGACTTCTGAAAACTACTACAAATCACCTTTATATTTAATGTTGCACAGATGGCTAGAGGTTACCCAATAAATTAACACAAATGTATGTAGAGCACAAATGCAGGAAGTTGCTGGCACTTTTCAGACAAAACCGACAATCACAGTAAGTAATACTACAAAAAGTCTGCTTGATTCCCCCCTCCCCAATTACTCCAAATGATAGGGATTCTTCAGACTATTCTATAAGATCTTCCCTTTGCCTTCAAAACCAATGGAAAGATTCCTTCAGCAGCTTTGGACCCAATCCCATGGATGGATCCAGTCTATTAACTACAGAAGAGGAACGTGCTATCCAGTCAGAACCAACTTATGGCAACCCCATCACATCCCAAATCAAGGCCTGTGTCAGGCATGGCCTGAGAAAGGAATGTTGTGGTTTTCTCCAGCTGCTGGCCAAGGCCAGCTCTAGCCCTGCAAACAATGTGTTTAGACTGAACTCTGTGGGAACGCCGGTAGAATCCTACCTCCCTGACAGCTCCTGGGAGGGGGGTTGCCATGGCATCTAGATCTACCCAGATTTGCCCTAGGCTTCCATATATGCCCTGTACTGTGCTTGTAGTTTTCATTAGCGTCCATTTGATTCTTAGCTTCTGTTAACCTGTGGATTTTTCCAATACATCAACTCTCTTTGGACTGCTTGTCTGTGGATGTCTATTTATGGGATTATCATGGGACTAGAGCTTACAGCCTGCTTTGCACACTGCCACCTATATTACCACAGGTTTTATAGAATGACAAAAACATTAGGAAATTTTACAAAATGTGGCCATTTGATTATTCACCTGGAATTAAAAATAATAGTTCAGCAGTTCCAATCAAAGTAACAAGGAGGGATTCATGCTACAAATGAACATTTGACTCTTTGGTGGAAATGCTGAACGGATGGTTGATCGCAAATGACAGAAATCTAATCTACTGTACATGAAGCATGAGTCATACTATCAGAAATGTCAAAGCTACGCAAGAATGAATATGCAACACATTCAGGCAAAAAAATTAAAGACAGTTTTATAAGTGTGAGGAATGGGATAAGCAAATGTATGTGTTACAGTGACTTCACCAGAGAAACAAATATAAGGGAAGGCCAATTCTTACCATCATGGGGTGATTTTGACAGCTGTAGAATCATATGGCTATAAGAAATCAGAATGCCACCAAGTAGGGTTGCCAGGTCCCTCTTCCCCACCAGCGAGAGGTTTTTGGGGTGGAGCCTGATGAGGGCGGGGTTTGGGGAGGGACTTCAATGCTATAGAGTCCAATTGCCAAAGTAGCCATATTCTCCAGGTGAACTGATCTCTATTGGCTGGAGATCAGTTGTGATAGTAGGAGATCTCCAGCTAGTACCTGGAGGTTGGCAAACCTACCACCAAGACCCTTCCACACTATGCAGGAACCTACTATCGGTACTGAGCTGCAGAGAGGCCAATGCCTAAGAGGTCTGAAGTAGCAGGACCCAGCAGGATCAGGACTAAAGTATGGGATGAAATACGAGATCACAGTAGATCCGCCTCTGCTCAGGATTGACTCTCTTGTGTTACATTTATACAGGCTGCTCTTTGAGTTCTGCCTTCCTCTCCCCTGCTTGGGGGGGCGGGTTTGTGAAGCAAACCCGCCCCCCCCCCAAGCAGGGGAGAGGAAGGCAGAACTCAAAGAGCAGCCTGTATAAATGTAACACAAGAGAGTCAATCCTGAGCAGAGGCGGATCTACTGTGAAACTAATGAAGCTTAAGCTTCAGGGCCCCTAATCCTGGAGGGGCCCCCTGAAGCAAATTTTTTAAAAATGAGTGAATTTCTCAACAAAATCGATGGAGTTTTTTAGATGGAAATCGATGGAGTTAATCATAAGCTAATGGGTTGAAGTTGATATTGACTTTAGAATATGCTCTAATACCCGTTTCATATGGCCTCAAAATGTCCCTGTAATTGATCAAATTTTAAAATTTTCTTGGGGGCTTTCAGTGCTTGAACCCCCAGATGTAAGGGTTCACTGAGCTCGCCAGAATCTTTTCACAGCCTACATTTTGGCAGCTGGATCCTCGAATCCTTCGTTGGTGCTCGGCTTAATAGTTCTATAGCTCAGCCCTTAGGCTAGAGCCAATCGGAACCATAAAAAGACATCTGAATTCTCAATTCAGGCTGCACTTGTATCGCTTGTGCATTTTAACACCAAAAATCAGATTTTCACCTCTTTATCCTAACTAGCCCCCTCTGATGACCTTCTACCTCCCTATTAGTATTATTATTTATTTATTAGTTACATTTATAGCCCACCCTCATTCCCAGCCAGAGCCGGGCTCAGGGCAGGATTCAAAGCCAAGGAGTTAAGGTTGCCAGGTCCCAGCATGCAAAACCCTGAGGGAGGCCTTGTGATGTCATGGGACCTGATGACATCACCTTGAATAACAGTATTGAGTGCAGTACATCACTAGGAATTGTACCACGGGATATCAGTGAATGTGTGTAGCCGCTATCATGTGGTGTTTAACACAAAAGTAACATGGAAATTAATATGAACTGGCCATCATTAAGCAGTAAAGTATTAGATCATTGCTTCCCATCTCCAATTTACACATGTAGCAGGCATGCACAAGAGTTTTAAAATAATCCATCCAACTTGGGGCTAGCTGATGACCCTTAGCCTCCAACCTGCCACCCTGTGGTGCAGAGAATCAGCCTGAACACTGAGTGTCAGAATCAAAGCCTGACACCTTTCAACTCTACCAAGTGTACATCAGCAGGTGGCAATATAAGAGTCCAGGAAAGCACAAGCAGGAAAGCATGTATATAAGGAAGGTGGAAACTGGGAAGGAAGCAGGTAGGTAGGTGGGAAGCCACAGGACAAGCGGAGAAAGAGAGTTAGCCAGACAAAGCTAGAATATTTCTGTTGCCTAGGCAAACAACAACAGCAGCGCAGGCCTGGAAGCATTTATAACCAAGTCACACCAAGGGGAAGCATTGGGCTACTTTGAGGGAATGGTGAAGGAACCATGGTAGGACCAGGGAAAATTACTATCCCCCCCTTTCCACACTGCAGCCTTGAATGGTTTTACCACAAGGAGTCACCAGTGCACAGACATCAAAGTCTCCTTTTGCATCCCACCTTACCTGCTTGCCCATTGGCATGAATTTCATTCTCATGAAGTAAACAATGAAGAGAAGTGACTTAAATACAGAGAAGATGTTCACCCCCAGTTTCATCTGGAGGAAGGAACTGACTTTTAAATAATGGTTGCAAATAAAAAAATTTTTTAGCATCCCCAACTACTTTGGGAGGGAAAGCTGCATGGTATAGCCCGATCTTGTAAGCTAAGCAGGGTCGGTAGTTGGAAGAGAAACCACCAAGGAAGACTCTGCAGAGGAAGGCAATGGTAAGCCACCCCTGCTTTTCACTTGCCCTGAAAGCCCCTTGCTGGGGCTGCCATAAGTCTGATGTGATTTGATGGTACTACACACACACAACGACAACTACTACTTTTGGTTACCTATTCTACTTTTGGCTTCACCTGGAAAACTCTCTTACACAAAAGACGGCTTGCCTATGCCAGATATATACTGATTTAATTGAAAAGGGATCTTCCAACACAAAAATGGGATGATTCCAAGAGTTCATATATCAGTTTTGTTTCTCAGTCGAAAATATTTGGGTAACGTTTTCCCCCTAAAGGAATGTTATGTCTTTTCCTTGGAAATAAAGCTGTTAATTTCAGAATGAAAGACTTTATTTGGATGTCTGTTTTTACATGGGATGCCAGCCTGGTTATCTTACAATAAGTACAGTTTCCAGGTCTGGGTTGGGAAATTCCTGGAGATGTGGAGGCGGAACCTGGGAAGGGTGGAGTTTACGAAGGGGAAGGAGCTCAGCATGGATGTGATGCCATATAGCCTGCCCTCTAAAGCTGCCATTTCCCCCAGAGGAACTGAACTCTATATAGTCTGGACATCAATTGTAATTCCAGAAGAACACCAGCCCCCACCTGGAGGTTGGGAACCCTAGTCTTCAGGCCTGCAGCCAAAAAACTGGCTGGATATTCCCAATCAATATGCGAACTTCAGCTTTCCCCTCCATGATATTTTTATGTATTTATTTAGAGAATTTATTAGCCTGCTGTTCTATCTTGTGGATCTCAAGCCGGCTTATAATATAAATAATGATTATAAAAAATGCATAAAAGACCACAATTTAAAATCTCCAGTTAGGACTGCCAATAAATAAAAAACCAAGTCCAAAAGTCAGGGGGCCAGGCGCATCTTCCTGGGGAGGTTCTTCCAAGATCGCGGAGCTTCTCCTGAAAAAGCCCTGTTTCATATGCCCACCAGATGTTAAAGTTCTTTATGTATACCCTGGTGTTCTCCATGATAGGGATGCAAAGCACCTTACAACACTGTTCTGACCTCCTCTACTTTATCCTCACAACAACCCTGTGAAGTAGGCTAGGCAGAGGGAAAGTGACTAGCATAAATTAACCTGGTTAATGGCAGAGTGGAACTCTCAACCAGGATTTCCAGATCCTCGTCTTTGAATGTAACCATGGTGGCTCATACTAACCACCACACCTTTGGCACTTCTTGGCTATGTTATCAACACCTCTTGCTGTCTCCTCTGCCATTTCTCCAGCCTCTCTTTCTCTCTCTGGCTTCAGCTCATTCTTCAGGATCACTCCTTCTTTCCAGCCTCATCCCACGCTAGGTCATCTCCTCCTTTTAGTCATCTCCTCCTTTCACTATTTTATTTTTTTATTCCAAATGTGACATTCCTCCTTACAGTCCAAAAGTTAGGGTTGTCGACCTCCAGGTGGGGCTTTGAGACCTCCTGGAATTACTACTGACCTCCAGACTACAGAAATCAGTTCCTCCAGGAGAAATGGCAGCTTCAGGAAGGCATCATATCCTCACTGAGCACTCGCTCCTCTCCCCTATCTCTGCCCTCCCTAGGCACCGCTGGCCCCAAGTCTTCAGGAACTTCCCACACCAGACTTGGCAACCCTACACCTAAAACAGAGACTCAAAACTCCCTCCAATTGTTCAAGTGTAGCGACCAAAACAAGAAGTTAACAGATTAACAGGACTGCAGCTCAGTTGTTTGTCACCCTTCTTGTATTTAAACAAAAACTGGAGAGAAAAATCAGATCCTCTTATTTTTTTTTAAATGCTTTGCATCTTATAGAGCCTACATTTCTCAAGATGCATGCAACACAAAAGGATCCGATATGTATTTGATTTAAACAAACAAAACTCCAACCATTCCAAAATGGAGGCTCTGGATGTAGACTGCTAAGCATTGCAGTTTCATGTAGCTTCACATCTTTTTCTCCACGGGCTGCCAAGCAACTCTGACAAAAAGGCTTCTGCCATGATACTAAAGGTGAACAACAGACGCAGAAATATTTATTTTGTTCCCCCTTTATGAGACCTAGGGTGCTGGAAGGGGAAAGAAAGCCAATGGTTGTATGTCATGCAAAATCTACCACTGCCTGCTGCACTGCAGTCTTAGATCACTCCTTGTGTGTCCCCAGTGACATTAAGATAGGTCGGGGAACACTCCCTTCAAATAAATGCAAGCTGTGTTTAAAAAAAATACTATGCTTGACGATCTAAAAAAAAAAATCTATATTCAACATGCATTTTTAGTATTACTTAAATATAAATTTACACATGCATTAACACAAAGAAGTTAAAATTGTATTAAATTGAGAACCTACTGAGAATCCAGATGGGATTTCTGTGCTCCAGTTTATGCTTGTCTGGTTTAATAAAGGCAGTAAATTACAGAGCACACTAATTTCATTTTGTGCTGCATACCATCCGTTGCAACAAAAGGCTTGCCTCCCTCCCTCCAACCAGCAACTACGAGAGGAAAATAGCTAGCTAGCTTGATCTGTTTCTTTGGATTCTCTACAGTTTATACAATAGATAGAAGAACAGGAGATATACGGTGTTTAAGACAGAGATGGTCGAAAGGGGGGAAATTCCCAGTCCCAAATTTTGGTGGCTATACTCATGCCCATGTGGACAGGGCATGCATCTAGTAATAGAGAAGAACAGTTTGTGGTCTGGTTGCCATGAAAACTAAATGATATAAGCTTCTTTTCTGACGACATGACAGGATGGCTAGAGGCTGAACAGGTAATTTGAACTGTACTGGAGCACAATGGCAGTGCAAGTGAGAATCGAAGAGAGATTTTGAAAATGCAAGCATGTGTGTTGATGCTACTCAGGTCTGCTTATAACATACGATCATAGCTAATCGTTCATTAATTCCACTGTGTCATTTGCTCATAGATGACACCCTACACATAATGATTATGTCGGGTTTCTATCCAGTGGTTGGGAATGAGGAAAAAAACGACTGTTATTTTTAAATGGTGTTTCAGGTATCTTAGCCTCTCATCTATTTCATACAAAGAACTTTATAATAGTTTAAAGGCCTGGCTCATTCCACATTAGAGAAAGGAAGTACTGGGTGAGGTGGGGTCCGATCCTGTGAATATAGGAGTCTCATATTGTTTGAGGGGGCTTAGTGTTTTGATGCTCAACCAAAACTGAACAGCATCATACATTTGCAGACCAAACCTAAGCAGACTTTCCTGGGAGTAAGTCTCACTGAATAGACCTGAGTAGGATTCTGTGTAGACCTGTTTAGGATTGCTCTCTTATTTACTTAATGTATATTCTGCATTTATCACAGAGGATTGACTCATGGTGTGCATCACCGAAGGAGAATACTGCATTATTCTGTTCTAAGTTTGGTAGCTGAAGGAAAAATAGAAGGCACAACGCACAAGAAATTATTATACCTCCCCAATCTCCCCCCCCACACACACACACTGTAGAAATTCTTTGGACAGATTTTGCCTTCTTTTTTGCACATGGATTTCTCTCTTATACACTTCAATTGTTGTTCCGCACTGGGAGGATTAGGAAGGATAATCATGCATTGTACATACTGAATTGTATAAAAGCAGGGACAAGGCAGAGCCCAGTTATTTATTCCCATGGCTGCTGCTCCTTAAGAAAAACATTAAAACAAGATGATCATTCTGCAGGAGATTTTATTAAAGGAAATGAGGTTTGGGGTTTGCATCTCTCGTTTTCACATGGAAAATATATTACAAACGTGACATGAATCAATTTACACAGCCAATAGACAAGACAATGAAAACTCAGAGCAGTTCTATAGATTCATATCTCAATTACCGAGTAAAAGATGAACCAGGACTTGCAATATATTATCTACGGCTGCTAAAAAGAGCAGCACAAATCTAAGCATGTATACTAGGAAGTAAGTCCAGCTGAGTTCAATGGGACTCCCTAGTCAACGTGTTTAGGATCGCCATCTTCGATTGGAGAGCAATGGTACCGAATGCACTGTATATGGTGATCCTAAGCATGGTTTTTGTTGTTTTTGTTTGCTATCAAGCTGCAGCCAACTTATGCTGACCCTGTAGGGTTTTCAAGGCAAGAGACGTTCAGAGGAAGTTTGCCATTGCCTGCCTCTGTGTAGCAACCCTGGACTTCCTTAGTGGTCTTCCATCCAAATACTAATCAGGGCTGACCCTGCTTAGATCCTGAGATCAGACGAGGATAGCTTGGGACTATCCAGGTCAGGGCAAGCATATTTACTCAGAAGTAAACCCCATTGGATTCAATGGAGTTTGCTCTTTAGTAACTATTTCTTTGGGATGTGGAATGGTATAGTATAGCCCACTCTCGTCAGATCTCAAAAGCTAAGCTGGGTCAGTACTTGGAAGGGAGACAGACCACCAAGGAAGACTCTGCAGAGGAAGGCAATGGCAAACCACCTCTGCTTCTCACTTGCCTTGAAATCCCCATCAGGGATCGCTATAAGTCAGTTGTGACTTGACAGCACTTAACACACACAACACACACACAACTTTGTGTATACACCACCTTTCTTCCCACTCATTCCTTAAGCCTTTCTTATGCAGCAAATGTACAAGAAAGGCATTTGTGTAATGAAGTCATTTTTGTAATTCCACATGAAGGTCTTTAGCATGATTTTGTGAGATGCCTTCTAGGTCTCTTAACTGTCACAAGCTAAAATGCTGGATAAACATCATTTGGCCCATACCAATTGCACTTATAGTCATCAAACAAAACCATTCCATTGATAGGTTACAGGTGACTTAGAAAACTACAGTATTAATGACCCTCCCCCTGAGTCTTCTACAGTTGATATCATACAAACCTTAAAGCTAATTTCTTTTTTTTTCTCCACAAAGGAATTTATAAAGTGCTTTAAAGTAATCAAAGCACTTTACATACATTATCACAGTAAGCCTTACAACGACCCTGTAGAGGGGGAGAGGGGCATATTAATATTGTTCTACTGAAAATGGGGAACTGAGTTGGCAAGAATAGCGGGGTGCCCACTTGAGGGCTGTAGCCTCAGAGTGCTTCCAAAGTTCCTCTCAAGAAGAAATGCAGTTTTCAGACTATACATCTTTCAAACAATCAGGCCCAGCTTTCTTGTTCAGGTCTTTACGTGTATTGCAAATAACCAATATATCTATTTATCTGTGTGTGTATTTGTTATAATTTGCAAAATCTACATACTGCATAGTTCCACAAGATCTAAGCACAAAGTACTGCATATCAGCATGAAACTATACAATATTATTTGACAAACATATTAAAACTAGCTATAAAACAGAATCTGAGAATTTAAACTCTACAGTTATCAATATATCTAATCCTCAACTTGGCCAACTCTGTTGTTATTTAAATCCAGAGATTGGAGTCATGGATAGACAAGACAGATGTTTCTACAAACCTGAGGTTTGCAGAAAAGTCTGAAATAATTAAAAAAACCATTGGATTTCCCCCCCAACTTTCCTGTATAACAGAAGCAGCACTTGCAGATTTAAAAAAAAACATATGCCCTCAGTGACCCTTGCTAAGTAACCACAAAAGTATTGCCAGCCTTCAAGCCTTTACTTTTGTCAGTAAAAGGCAGGGGAAAGGGCAGGGCCATTTCCAGGGCTGTTTTGGCCTTTGAGGGAGGACACATTGGTGCCAAGGCTGACTGCAATCACCAGGCAACTTATAGTACACAACGGGTATGACTCACCCAGGACTAGATGTTTGCTACTATTCAACGGCAGCCGCCACCATCCCCGGTAACCAGTATGGTATAGTGGATAGCTTTTCAGATTAGGATCTGTGAGACTCCATTTCTAATCCCCACTCGGCTGTGAAAGCTCTCTGGGCGACCTTGCATCAGTCACGCACTCTCAGCCTAACCTACCTTACAGGTTCTTGTGAATAAAATGGAGGAGAGGAGAATGAGATCAGCTGCTTTGGGTACCCATTGTGGAAAAAGATGGTGTATAAATGAACTAAATGAATTTAAAGGGTTCCAGAATTACGTGGAGCCCTGAGTTGCCGGCGCCAGGCGGGAGGAGAGCAATGCGGGCAGCTTGCAAGCGGCGAGGTCTGTCTTCGGCTTTCGTCCCACCCTCCCTCCCTATTTTGGTTGTTGTTTTAAAACTGTTTTATAATTGTGTTTGTACTATTTTATTGTCACAACTTATGCGAGGTGGGCATCTGGCAGGATCCGTTAAGGAGGAAAGCGGTCTGCGAACCCCTTTCCTCTGGTGCGGGGAATCCCAATAAGGGATTTTGGGGAGAGGCATGGCAGTAAGGCAAGCCAGTGCAGGGGCGGCCAGAAGGCCTCTCCCTAGATGGCTGTGGGATTTACTTAGTGGCTCACATCATGGTATTTTCCGAAAAAAGCCATCCCTGGTGACTCCAGCGGGACTGCTGGAGTGGGTTACATCAGTCTGCACTGGGGTCAGCAGATGTTGGGGGATCCTGCCTAAAATGCTGTGCCAATGCTTACAGCTGATATTGGAAAATAAGTTGTGGCCATTTTACTTCCACATAAAATTAATTTTCTTCTAGTTCAGAGTGTTGTGTTGGTTGTTATATTTGGTCAAAGTGGTAAAAACAGCAGGCTTCTCCTCGAATCTTGCCCTGTGCTGGCAATAATGAATGCAGCTGAAGAATGGGGGGCAGATAAAAGGTAGGTTGCCTGCTGAATGGGAAGAACAGAAGGAACACCAAAAAAGTGGGGGGACCTGATGGAACTCAACCAAAATGCTGATTACGAACCAAAGAGGTTGAGTTGAAAAATGCTAAAATTACAAATATATAAATTTTAATAAGGTGCACATATAGATTAAAAGCATAAAACTCCTAGTACAGACAAAAACTTACACATTCAATCAATACAAACATGAACAACTGCGATGCACATTCTTTCATTGACCAATATGAGATCCAAAAAGGACCAGACGCTCAACCTCTTTGGTTCGTAAAGAACAGAAAGAAGACAGAAACGGGGAGAGGTTATGGAGGGATTTCAAGAAAGGAAAAGAGGAAATAGTGGGGGAGGGGGAAAGGAATTGCCCCACAAGTCTTTGCTGCTCCCTCACTTCTAAGTCCATAACTTCACTGGACTTAGAAGGGTATAATTCACTTGGGATTTATTTTATTTACATAGATAGTTATACAGTCCCCTGCTTTTCTCCCCAATGGAGACTGAAAGCAGCTTACCTGACCATTCTTACATCTTCTACTTTATCCTCACAACAACAACCCTTTGAGGTAGGTTAGGATGAGAGAGATAGACTAGCAAGCTTCCTTGCCAGAATGGGGATTTGAACCTAGATCTCCTAGTTCCTAGTCCTCTTACCACTATACCACACCAGTTTAGGATTGTACTGTGAGCCCACCAGATCACTACAGTCAAGATGCTGAGCTATCTCATCACCTGACTAAAAAGAAAAAGAATCCTCTTTTACCATTCACCTGAAGAGGTATATTGACATATGCTAGCAGTCTAGGAAATAATTTCAGCACTATTGATAATACCTCAAACATAAAGTACCAAGCAATAAAGCAGGGCATATTGAGAGGAGCAAAACTGTCATAGAATAATAGAGCTGGAAGGGGCCATACAGGCCATCCAGTCCAACCCCCTGCTTAATGCATGATCAGGAACGCCTAAAGAATCCCTGACAAGTGCTTGTCCAGCCTCTTCTTAAAGACTGCCAGTGAGGGGGAGCTCACCACCTCCCTAGGTAGCTGATTCCACTGTCGAACAATTCTGACTATAAAACATTTTTTCCTAATCTCCAGCCGGTACCTTTCCTCCTGCAATTTAAACCCATTATTGCGTCCTATCCTCTGCTACCAACAGGAACAGCTCCCTGCCCTCCCTTCAAATACTTAAAGAGAGCAATCATGCCCCCCAACCTTCTCTTCTCCAGACTAAACATTCCCAACTCCCTCAGCCTTTCCTCGAAGGGCTTGGTCTCCAGGACCCTGATCATCCTCGTCGTTCTCCTCTGCACCTGCTCGATTCTCTCCACATCCTTTTTGAACTGTGTGCCAGGCTCATACAGGAGAAGGCAAGATGCTGGGTCCAGGCAATCAGCAGCACTTTGAACGTAACAGGGAAGCAAGCAGGTAGCCAGTGCACCAGAGGCAGAATTGGACGGACGTGAACCTACAGTTTGCACCTGTTAATGTGGGTAACAGTGAGGAAACAAGCCTACATTAAACTATTTATTGAAAAAGTGGCATCAAGGTAGAAAATCTGTGATGTAGAAGTGACATTTAACCAAATTATACAAGTATATTTTATGGGATATATAAGCATTTTTGGCTACTCAGGGTGGGAAAATGGAGAACTAAAGGCTAAACTGAAATCTTTTGGATAGATTTTTTAGAGTTTTCTGTCAAGAATTTTGAGCCCAGGGAATTTTCAGTTCCATCAACCAGCAAGTGATCTATTAATGTGAAATTCTGCCCAGGCCAAACCACCCCCCTTAGTCATGCGACTGAAAAGGCAATTGAGCAAAACAAACATCATGTTAGCAGAGGTAGCACCAACAGGCTGTTCATTAGAAACTGCAGCGGATTGAGTGAGTCCTCACATTCACATGACTGAACAGTTACATCATCTATCACTCACCAGTACAAGTAACTGTAAGCAACAACAGGTTTCTAAAACAAGGAAGGCAGGTAGGTGCTCAAATAAATCTGGGAATTGTCTCTTGATCCGAAAACTCTCCTTCCTAATGAATGCCTGATTTGTTGATCCAGGCTCCTGTTTCTAGGTTTTGAGGGAAAGACCTTTCTCAGCCCACTGAGTCAGTGGATGGACTTAGCAGGGAGTGACTAGGCTTACAACCCTCTAGGTGGAGCCTGGAGATCTCCCAGAATGACATAAGATCGCCAAACAACAGAGCTCAGTTCTCTTGGAGAAAATGGTTGCTTTGGAAGGTGAACTCTATGATATTTTACACTCCTGAGGTCCCTCCTATTCCCAAACCCCACCCTCTCTAGGTTCCTCCACCATTGGGTTGCCAGGTCCCTCTTCGCCACCAGGGGGAGGTTTTGGGGATGGAGCCTGAGGAGGGGGGGGGGTTGAGGAGGGGAGGGGAACTGCCAGTGTGAATGGACAATACTGACTTCAATGTGCCAAAGGTCTGATTCAGCATAAGGCAGCTTCATGTGTGTGTTCATGGGTGATTTTACCTTCTTTCCCCTGGGGCTCTCACAGTTTGTATCAGACCCCACAAACCAAGCAGGCCACACACTGGATCTGATCCTTGCTATGGGGGTGGATGTGGATTTGGTCTCTATTGAAAGAATGCCATGGTCAGACCACTTTGCCCTGAAGGTCCGACTGGGTGGCTCGGCCCCTCCCTGCACAGGTGGAGAGCTGATTTATGCTTGCCTGCAGAGACTAATAGATCCAATCGTTTCCAGAATGCTCTGCGGGCTTCGATGTTCCCCAGTGACTCACTAGCTGGCAGATGACTGGCATAGCCGTCTGTCCAAAGTAGGGCTGTCAATTCGGTTGCATCCTAACTGGAAATCTGATTCGGCTGTTTCCAGTTCGGATGCAAGCGAAGTAAAAAAAGGTGGGAAAATGTCCTGCCGAATTCAGCGAGTTCGGGGAAATGCCGAATAAAGTCAGACAAATTCGGCATTCCCGAACTTGGCATTTCCCCACCTTCCTATAGAAAGAAACAAAGACTCTCCTGGAAGGCAAGCAAACTTGCCTTCCAGGAGAGACAACCAAACAGCAGCGGCCAATAGGTGGCCAAGCTGGGTCTTCTTCTGGTCAATCAGAGAAGGGATTCTCCAGGAAAGCGGGGGAGGGAGGGGGTGGTCCCTCCGCCACTCAGGCGCTGCCTCACTCTCATTGGCCAGCTGACCGGCAGGCAGGGAGGGGCCTGAGCTCCCTTGCCAGGCTACTGGCTCAATCCTGCTGGGCTCCCGGGCTGTTCTGGCCCATGGAAGCCCAGAAAGAGAGTGAGAGAGGAGAGCAAGAGTGAGAGCAAGGGAAACGAAGGAAGGAAGACAACGGGGAAGGGATGGGGCAAGGTGGCTGCTACTCATTCCAATGGGGGGACCCCTTCCAGACCCCATAACTCGGGATCCCCTGACCCAACCTGCACCAAACCTGGGGGTTCTTGCAAGGAGGGTCCCTCCAAGCTACCCTGAAAGTTTGGGATGTCTACCTCCAAAAATGCCCCCCCCCGAGCCGCATAAAGCTGCGAATGTTTTTTAATTGCTTTAAATGGACGAATTTATTCAGGAATGCCGAATTTCAAACCAAATTCCTCGAATCCGAATAGGGGGAGTTCGGAATTCGGCATTTCCCAAATAAAAACAGGCCAAATTCAGCTGAACCCGAATCAAACCGATTTTTCCCCCAACAGCCCTAGTCCGAAGCCATTGAAGAGATCCCCCCTCCCCAGATGTCCTCTTTGCCCCGGGGCCAACCTACCTCCTTGGTATACCATGAAGCTACGAAGAATGAAGTGGGAGCTAAGAAAACTAGATCGAGTTTGGCAGTGTACTCATGACAAAGCTGAAAGAACATCTTATAGGACATTTATGAGATCCTATGAGATGATGGTGAAGGCTACTAAGAAGGAATTTTATACTGCCTCCATCGCATCTGCTAGCTCACGCCTAGCAAAATTATTTTGGGTAATTAGATTTTAAACTTCCTTCTCTGAGGGATCCAAAATTAATAGTGATTTGGCCATTAGCTGTGAGGTTTTTGTGAACTTTTTCACAGATAAAATCTTGTCGCTCCGCCAGGACCTCCCAGCCAATGTTGATACAGTGAGTGAACTGGAGTCCCCTTGGCCGTCTTCTTGCCCTGTGCCGGACCATTTCAGTCAACTCTCGTGGGCCGATGCCAACAGGATCCTGGCTGCTATGAAGCCCACCACTCTCTTCCTAGTCCCATACCTGTCATGGCTAATGAAAGCTGGGAGCAATGGGATTCGGTGGGCCCTGGAAGAAATTATCAACGTCCTTTAGTTCAGGGACATTCCCAGGGAGTTTAAAGGAGGTGGTGGTGAGGTCGCTCTTGAAAAGAACATCGTTGGATCCTACTGATCCGTCCAACTACCGCCCAGTGTCCAGCCTTTCTTTCCTGGGTAAGGTAGTTGAGACAGCAGCAGCAGAGCAGCTCCAGGCTTTCCTGGAGGACACATTGGCCTCAGATCCATTTCAGTCTGGCTTCTGGCCTGGCTACAGGACGGAGAAGGCACTGGTTGCCCTCATTGAGGATCTCAAGAGACAGTTGGATTGAGGTAATTTTTAAATTGAGAAGAAGAAGTGGTTTTTATATGCCGACTTTCTCTACCACTTAAGGGAGACTCAAACTGGCTTATAGTCACCTTCCCTTCCCCTCCCTACAACAGACACCTTATGAGGTAGGTGGGGCTGAGAGAGAGTGACTTGCCCAAGGTCACCCAGCTGGCTTCATGTGTAGGAGTGGGGAAACAAATCCAGTTCACCAGATCAGCCTCTGCCACACATGTGGAGGAGTGGGGAATCAAACCCGGTTCTCCAGATCAGAGTCCACTGCTCCAAACCAGCGCTCTTAACCGCTACACCAAGCTGAAATGTGTTCCTGTGGATCTCCAGAGACAGAAACTGGTGAATAAATTCCTAGCATTAAACTGTTTATTCCAGATACTAAATGGCAATTAGCTAGTCTTGGAATTAATTTAAATCTACCTTGATTCCAAACCACGAATAATGGGTACCACTGGAAATGCATACCTATTATTTTAACAGCCTTTCTTATTAGATCATAAAATATAGTGATGCTAGTGACATTGTGTAATTTTCTAATGCCCATCTCACATGAATGGTAAAAGTAACTGTTTAAAGGATGTTCTGCCCTGAACCAGATGGCCCAGGCTAGCCCAATCTCATCAGATCTCAGAAGCTAAACATGGTCAGCCCTAGTTAGTTCTTGGATGGGAGACCACCAAGGAATTCAAGGGTTGCTTTGCAGAGGCAGGCAATGGCAAACCATCTCTGCTTGTCTCTTGCCTTGAAAACCCCATAGGGGGTCACCATAATTTGGCTGTGTCTGGCACTTTCTGCCACCAAAGACTGTTCTACACATCATCATTGCTACACAGATCAAAAAGCCCCCTCAAGTAAGGCAACATTAACACACGTATTGGCTTGTGACATGGAGAGCTTCCATCCCATTGCCCACCACAAATGTATTTATCAGTGACAAGGAAATCAGAGCTGCTGCTGAATTGTAACCAAAATTAAACTGAAGTGAATGTAAAAGTTGATCCTCAGGGATTTGAGGAAAAGTCAAATGTTTAAATGAAGACTAGTAAATGTTCTTGGAGGAGGGTGGTCCATACCTCCCTAGAATGTCATCAGATTTTGCTTACATGAAATCCAAAGCTAATTCAGAGAGATTCCTCCACAGGAAAAAAATATATGAAAAAGACCAAGGGAAGCCAGCAGAGTTCAAGGGAGGCTAATCGAATTTCGATAAAATCAACAAAATTTCTCCAGGTCTTTTCAATTCCACATGTCTTTAATAGCACCTGATAATGACAATCTATTATCATATAAGATAGGGTTAACAATGGATCTCTCTCCTAGATTTATTTTTAATCTTTAAATGTATGAATGCTTATGCTTGATTTTTTAATCAGTGCCCACAAAAAAACTAATTATGTCACGTAATTATTGCTCTGGATATCTCTTCATTGGGCTTTCATTTTTTAAAAAAAATTCAGCTGCTTATTTTGTTTTAGGCCACTTGTATGATTCTGCTTAAATTTTAATGAAGCAATCACTAATGTGCATAGTTGTGATCTTGTAGAACTAGGTAAAAAACGCAAAATGTCATATTTTCAACATTTTAAACATTTAAACATTCAAACATTTCATATTCGATAATAAATACAAAATAATTAGCTACATTACTAAACAGAATTCAAAACAGACCAATACGCACAACTAAACTTCTTTTTTACTCACAAATAATCCTTTTGACATAACTTAACAGAGGAATCCGATATGCTTCCCAACCTTTAGTTTCTTTCTTATTAACTAAAGAAGTAAGCCTACCTACACATTCTCCTGAATTTTCCTTAACCAGTCCAGTTAACTTGGAAGATACTTGAACATGTATAAACTGCTGTCAAGTCGCAGCCAACTTATGGCAACACCATATGGTTTTCAAGGCATGTGAAAAGCAGAGGTGGTTTGCCATTGCCGCTTTTGCAAAGTCTTCCTTGGTGGACTCCCCATCTAAGTACTGACCTTGATTAGCTTTCAAGATCTGACAATATCAGGCTATATTATACCGTTCCACATCCCAGGAAGATACTTGGTCTTCCAAAAACTAGCCAAGACCAGCCTTGCACCTGATGAAGCTTAAACAGTGAAACGCGTAGGGGCTGTACATGACGATAAAGCTGCCGCCAGTCACCTGGGTCCCCCCCTGTTTTGATTACTACTTCCTTCCCAACAGAGGCAAAGACAAGGGTTCAACCAAGTGATTTCCAAACTATGTGCCAGTGCACACTGCTATTTATTTATTTTATTAGACTTACAGCCTGCCCTCCCCAGCAGGTGCGACAAGAGGAACAATACTCACACGTC
Source organism: Euleptes europaea (assembly GCF_029931775.1). Taxonomy (NCBI): domain Eukaryota; kingdom Metazoa; phylum Chordata; class Lepidosauria; order Squamata; family Sphaerodactylidae; genus Euleptes; species Euleptes europaea. Next base: position 97,751,591 of record NC_079316.1, on the reverse strand, counting down.
TCTAACAATAAGAATAAAGTGATCCTCTAGTTTTAATCCAGAACCAAAAAACCACTTGTTTAGGAAGCAAATGTCTAACAAAACCCACCAGTAGTTTCACAGAAGCTTCCAAGAAGCAAGACCTACAAAATGGGTATCCCCTCCCCCACAAACCCCTTCACTGTTTGGGTGTTTTGTCTGGACCATAATGAAGACCCCAATATCAAACAGGTACTGTACCATTTGGTCACCATTTTGGATACATGCTAGGTAGATACATAAATGAAAATGTTCTGGATCATGGTGACAATCCATTATGAGATAACACCTTTATGTGTGAACTAGCCCATTAATACAAACTGACAAATGTGTGAATCGTCCAAGTTAGAGATATGCAGGAGAACACAGATTTGAAAGAGTGAAATGGGAAGCAGCTTAAAATATGAAGCAACCAAAATGGACCATCATTGAAGGTATAATATAAATTTGGTGGACAGTTGGTCTGTCCTCATTCCTTTATAATATGCCAACCAGCCCTTTTCTAAAACATGCCGTGCCTGGAAACTAGTGTTGGTAAGGGGTGTGAGTGTATCACAATGCAAAAAAAAAATCAGCAATACTAACACTGCATTGCAGGAAGATGCATCAGAGGATTTAGGATCAGTCTTATAGTCCTTTGGCATGACCATATGGACCAGAATTCAAGTTAGGAGGGGTAGAAAGAGACGCTCGTCCCTGCCCTGTGTTTCATACCACACACATCAAAGCCCCTAAAAACCACCCACACCTTTGATTATTATGATTTTATCCTCACAGGCTTATTGTGGAGATAAAACAGAAAGAGAGAGGACCATCTTTTGAGTGCCTTTAAGAAAGGCTGGAATAAAAATGTGACGGAACAGAAATGAATTATTCCTGGGAACCCAATCTTGAAAATGTTCGGCAGCAAATTTTTGAACCCTGAAATTTCCTTGTACATGTGCCCCCACTGAAAGCAGATATATGGCCCCTACCTACATTTGGCATTTGATTCAATATCTGCTTTCAAACAGAACCCCAGTTTAACTCCTGAAACTCCTACTCAAAAACTCGTTAATGAAAATAGTTTCAGAAGGTAGTCATGTTGGTCACAGTAGAACAGCCAGATTCGAGTCCAGAAGCACCTAAGAGACCAATAAGCTTTTTGGACTATAAGCTTTCGAGAGTCAAAGCTCCCTTTGTCAGATCTGATGAAGGTATCTGACAAAGGGAGCTTTGACTCTTGAAAGCTTATACTCTGAACATCTTGCTGATCTCTAAGTGCCACTGGAGTTGAATCTAGCTGTTCGTGAAAGGGTTGCTCTTTGATCAATAGAAATGCCAGAAAGTTCAATAGCTAGATTCCCTCACTCTGGTACTATTGGGTCCAGACACAGCGGGAAAGTGGAATTTTAATCGAAGCACATGGATTCATGAAGACATGGTGAACTTTCCTGCCCAGCCTCCCATTCCCTTGAAAAACTAGCATTTCCATACCCAGAACTCCCTGCTTGGACCCTATTGGCACCTGCATCATCTATCTACCTTCTCTTTTGATGTCTTCCTATTCAGGATGCTTTCACCTGTCCACTGAGTACATGTTTACCAGGATCAACAGAACTCTAGTTCTGATAGCCTTATTGGAGATGCCTTCAGGTAACAATAACTCAGGGGGATGGGGGAAGATTAAATTGGATAACCGTGCAGGAAATCGTTAAATACTCCAACTTCCCTCAGTTGCAGCTCCAATATGACCACCCACCAAACCCTGCAATTGCTATTGTGTCTATGTAAAGTGCCATCAAGTCACAACCGACTTATGGCGACCCCAGCAAGGGGCTTTTAAGGCAAGTGAGAAGCAGAGGTGGTTTGCCATTGCCTTCCTCCGCAGAATTGTTCATCCTTCTCAGAATGGGTTGGGTGGGAATAAAGGAGGCATGAGGAGCCCCATCCTTGATTTTTGCCTTACAAAACTGGTGGCTTCACTCCAGACTACCAATCCTGCCAGGCACCAAGAGAGTGTGAGATCTTCTTAGTCCCTATTTTCACACAACCCCAGAGTTTTGAAATGAAGGAAATAAGCACAATGCATTTCAGAATTCTTAAGTAAAATGCTTCCCTTTTCTAAAGAGGACTGTCCTACATAGATTCTTTGATTGCATTACCACTGTCATAGGAAATCTCCTCTCTCAACTGCCTTTTAATCTTTTCCCCACTTTTAGGGGGGAAACAGCAATCAGAATTTTTTATTTCAACAGCCACAAAGTGCAGGTTGTTTCAGATTAGACTGCAGGTAATCAGCACATTCATAAATTCTCCTTGAAGATGTTTTCTTTGTTTAGTTTGAAAAAAGGTGCCTAAAGGAAAGTGTTTTCTTGCCTGTCTTTTAACTGGAGTTTCGAGTATACTTATTCAAAAGCAGAAAAGTAGCATCTAGACTTTTAGAATTTTTTTTTCTCTAGCAAAAGTGAATGCCCAGGGTAGCCTGGTCTCGTCACATCTTGGAAGCTAAGTAGGGTCAACCCTGGTTAGTATTTGGATGGGAGACCTCCAAGGAATACCAGGGGAGTAAGGCAGAGGTAGGCAATAGCAAACCACCTCTGAACATCTCTTGCCTTGAAGACCCTACAGGGTGGTCGTAAGTCAGCTGCAATTTGAAGGCACTGTCCACTACAAAAGTGAATTCATACAACCACTTTATCCACTGCTGCTTTACACTTGTGTTCACCATGGGCCAAACCCATGTTAAGAAGTATTTGATGATTTTCACAAAACAGATATACCTAAGATCTGAACATGTTTTGGTGCATCCAGAGGACAAAAATGCACATGTGTACACAACTCGACTGAACAGCCTGACAAAAATGACGACGTACTCTCCAAGGCATCCGCTCTAGTAGAAACCGGCAGTGTTTAGTAAACATCTGCCACATACTCTCAAATGTATCTTTTCAGCCTTAAGGGATAAAAACATACTTTAAAAGAACTGAAAGTGCAGATTCTCTGGAAAATAGTTTTGGAGGGGTGTTGCCGTCAAGTCACAGCTGACTTTGGTGATCCTGTCAGGTTTTCAAGGCAAGAGATATTCAGAGGTGGTTTGTTATTGCCTGCCTCTGCGTGATGACCCTGGTTTTTGTTGGAGGTCTCCCATCCAAATACTTCTAGGGTCAAGCTGAGAGTGTGCGACTGGCCCAAGGTCACCCAGCAAGTTTCCTTGGCAGAGTGGGGATTTGAACCTGGGTTTCCCAGATCCTAGTCCGACACCTTAACCACTACACCACGCTGGCTCTCATAGTCCTAGTTACACACCTGTATATGCCCTATGATATAGCAACTGGTACAGAGCACAATGCCCTGCCCTTGGTAGCCCTTGCTAGCCCGATCTTGTCACATCTTGGAAGCTAATCAGGGTCAGCTCTGGTTAGTACGTGTATGGGAGACCACCAAGGAAGTCCAGGTTTGCTTCAAGGAGGCAGGCAATGGCAAACCACCTCTGAATGTCTCTTACCCTGAAAATCCTATGGGATCACCGTAAGTCAGCTGTTACTCGACGGCAAAAAAAAAACCAACAACAAACACCAGCAATAAAAAAGAGTTAATACTAGTGGCAGAAGCAGGCATGACCGAAGCAAACAGAACTTTTGCATTTTCAGAACTAAACATACAAATGCAACCATTAACATCCTGGCACAGCTCTAAGGGCCAGGAAGACAAAAATGTCAAGACAAGAAAAAAGTACTAGCTCTTGTTTTGTGTGTATGAAATCCTTTCTAAGCTAAGGACAATTAATTCTGTCTTTAAATACCAATGCAAATGCTTTCTCAATTCACATTGTTCTCACGAATAAAAAGTTACGGATAAGAAGTCTTGCATATAATTATTTCAGGTCACAGAGAAGCACTGAAATGTTAATCAGCCCAGTCAATTTTGTAATGGCTGGGATATTAAGTTAATTAATCAGATGTTCTTGTCAAAGCCAAAGATCAGGATAAACTCTTAAGTAACCCTTCATAAGGAGTCCTACTGCTGGCTGGTACCCGGAAAAGGTCTGAGCAACAGATAAGGATACAGCATCAAGGAATGACTTCAGCGTCACTACCTTTGCCCAATATTGACTTATTGATTATTTATTAAGGACATTTTTATTAGGCCTTTTTTCCAAGGAGCTCAAGATGGTACGGCCGTTTATGCTTGGTAATTAGCAGCACGTTCCAGGCTGAAGTGCCCCACATTTTTTTTTAATTTCTTCACGATGAACCGTCATTCCAGCCGTCACTGCAAAGCCAGTGCATACCTGCTTCACATTTCTTAAGAGCCCCCGCATTGAAGCATTTACTGAAGGAACCATGAAAAATCACAGCTGCGGCTTAACTATGCAAACGACCATTGCTAATAGCTATGCAAATGAAGGAGCAGGCAAGTGGGGGGTGGAATTTGTTTGACTTTCTCTTCTTGCATTGGGACCGTGAATAGTTATTTTAAAGGACGGATTTTTAAAAAGCAGCTTTGAGCCAGGATCAAAATCTGCCCTGCATAAACGGCCTACATGTGGTTCTCTCCCCCTCCCAATTCATTTTATCCCCCAAAAAACCCGGTGAGGTCGGTTAGGCTGAGAGAGTGACAAGCAAGCTTCACAGCTAAGTGTAGATATGACCCTAGATCTCCAGGATCCTAGTCTAACCACTACACTACATTGCATGTGGCCACTGACCCATCAGGAAATAGCCACGTGATCTGTAGGTGGCCACTCACTATAGCAACAAGCTAAGACACACGTCAATTGTTAACAGCATGGCAGTCACCTCCCCATGAATAAAATATTCCTGAACTTTTTGAAAAAGTCACTGCCAGTACATTATGTAGCACAGACCACAATCTAGTCTCAGTTACCTCCTTTCAACACTTTGACATAATTCTTTTGCAATTTGACCTTGGTAGGTGACAATACGGCACTGGGTTTTTTACCCTGAGGATTTTCAGGGTATATCAAAAACCTTAACATAAAATTTGTGAGGGTAGAATGAATGGGGCACGTTGTTGGGAGGCCTGCACATCTGGTTATCTGAAAGTTACATTGTATAAAAGGAGCCTTTATCAAAATGAGTCAATGCACTTATATGGGAGTGTCTTTCAACAGACTCAACATGGTGGCAGCCCTTTACTGGCACACACAACACCACTGACTGCCCTATGTCAATTCAAACGTTAGTCATGATGGAGCTCTGGAAACCAATACTGGGTGTTCAAAAGAGAGCTGATGCCATGTCGTAGCCAAGAGCATGAGATGTTAGCTAAGATGTAGTGTTACAGCAAACAATGGCTCACTAAACAGAGTTATACCAGCCTAAGCCCATTGGCTCCAACAGACTTAGAAGGGCACAACTCTGCTTAGGATGGCACTGTAGGAGCAGAGAAGCCCTTAGTTCAAATTTCACTTTGGACATGAAGGTGAACTTGGGCAAGTTATTGTTCTTGCAGCCTCAATCTCCCATCTGTTTGGGGAGGGGATACAGGTCAGTAGCAGAACACCTTCTTTGCAAGCATGCAGAAACAATGCCATTCAACCCTTGGCATCTCCAGTTAAGGGACTGACTGGTAGGTGATCTGAAATACCCAAGGCCAGATTAACTCATGCTGAGGTTCCAAGCGATGTCAAATTTAAGAAACCATATAGCATCATTCCCCCCAAATTGAAATTTAGTAAATTTTTGCTATTTAAAGTGCCCTCATAACCTGAGCCCCTCAGTTGTAGCTTACTTAGTCTGTGCATCAATTGAGCCCTAGAAAGACTTCAGTCTGACCCCAGAGAGCCTCTGACAATTGGAACAGACAATGCTGGGCTGGGTGGACCAATAGCCTTATCCAGTGTAAGACATTTTCATGTTTTCCTGTGCACTTGTTCAACATTTGTTCAACATGATCCAAGTGTTCCCAGCAAATATTCTTTTGCTGCAAAAAAGATCTAGGTGGGTAAAGTTTCCTAGGGAACTCCCCCCAAAGCTCACTTTTTTCATTTGTTCACTTCTGTATTCCTCCCTAGTAACTAGAGTTTTTGTTGACAGACAGCCTGATTCAACTTGGTGACAACATCACTTGAGGACAAACAAAACTAATCCAGAGACAGCGCAGTTCTTACTGAACAGACATTGCCCTCACTCTGGACTATCTTCTTTTGTTTTGGTGGTGGCATCATCACAAAATGAAATCTGATTGGTTTTATGAAGATGTCACAGTTTCTAGGAAGAGGGTCTTGTTTTCAAACAAAAGATGGCATCAGGGCTGCAGCCAAGACAATAGAGTATTGTTGGTACTACCAGAACACCTGGCATGGGGAGGCATGAATTGCTTGAATGTGTATTGAGTGTAAAATGTCTTCTGCCTGCAGGACCTCTGACTGGGGGGGGGGAGGTGGTAAAAAGGAGCAAAAAAGATCGCCCAGAGTGCATGTTTTTAAGGAATGCACACATATACACACGTTTTTCGCTAAGCCATATTCATATGTAGTAGGGGAAGAAACTGGCTTATCTCCAGTGCTAGGATAAAGAAGATTACTGAAATAAGGATAGAGAAGTACTTCGTAGACTTAGAAAAGGAACCAAGTACTACACCATCCTCGTTGTTCACATTATCCCAGGACTCATGATAAATTAGAGTTCAATTGGAAACTTATATAGAAGCAAGAAAAACGAAAGCCCAACTACAAAAATGCACCAAGTTTTTGATTTTGGTGACCTTAGCGCAGGGGTGGGGAACCTTTTTCCTGCCAAGGGCCATTTGCACATTTATAACATCATTCGGGGGTCATACCAGGTGTAGATCTCCCGGTGTGGAGAGGAGAGAGCTAGATTTGCCAGGTCTCCGGCCACCACCTGGAGGTTGGCAACCCCAGGGGAGGCCACGCAGAGAAGGCCTGGAGGGTGCCCCCGCTCCCCCGGTCCTCTCCCCCAGGCGGGAGGGCAGCCAGCGGTGGGCTTGAGCAAACAAGGCGCCAAGGGGGTGCAGCACGCGGTTGATCAGCAAGGGAGGAAGAGAGGAAGGAAGAAAAACAGAGAAAGAGGAAAAGGGAGAGAGGGAGAAAGAAATGGAAAGAGGGGAAAAAAAGAAAATGACCAAGACAGACGAAGAAAGAGACAGAAAGAGAGGGAGAGAGAAAAGCCTTTCCCCACACACACACACACCCGCCGGCCCCAGACAACCTGGCCCAGGCTCCATGCCCTCCCCCCCCAGAGTCCACAAAAGGCCCCCGAAGCCCGATCGGCTCCTGCGCACATGCTCTGCCACTGGGAGCCGTGGGCCTCTCCCCCCCCCTCGCTGCTCAACAGCCGACAGGCAGCGAGAGGGGCTTACAGAGTGCCCTGGCGTTCCTGCACGCTGCAGCTATAGAGGGCAGCCTTGGGGGAAGCGTCCTTCCTCCTCCTCTCGCCGACCAACAGCTGTCAGTCGGTGAGAGGAGGTCCAAAGGGCGCTGCAGCGCCTCTGCAAGTCATGGCCCCAGGAACACCCTCAGGGAGGGCTGCCCTGCCTCGCCCCTCCATGGCAGGGCCCCGGAGCTCCCGAGGGCCACAAAAAATGTCCTCGGGGGCCTGAGATTCCCCATCCCTGCCTTAGCGTATTTTAATGAAACACAGACCTAGAAGCAGCTGCCTTTTACAATATTTCAAAGACAGAAGTGGCTTAGCTGTGAAAATGCTCATTTTATGAAAAGAATTTAGAACACAGAATTTGGCTGCTACATGATGGAGACAACTTGCAGCATATAATATATGGAAGCACTGTATAATAGAATTATTTTATATTCAGTCTGTATTATAAGGTATCATTTTGTAAGACTTTCATTACAAATGTAATATGTACCTTGGCTACCATTGAATTCATATTTATATACAAATACATTGTGAGTCTTGAATATAAGTTCATACCAATAATTGGGTACTATTTTATATTTTGTTGGTCTTGTACATTCAGTACCTGACTCCCCCCTTTTCATGATTATTCAGAAAGCTACTATAAGGCAGCTTCATATGTTCATTAGGCCTTTGCAACCCTGAGTAAAATGGGTGGAAGAAAAGGACTTCACAACTAGTGTCTCTGGATGAAGTTCACCAAGCCTAGCAGTCAGTTTAAGTTTTGAGAATTGTACCTCTATACAATAGAGCGATGTTCCATCAACAGGAAAGTCATTGTGCGCACCTAAACCATTAGACCTAGAGATGAAAAAGACTGGAGGGGAATTAGAATTTGGAGAAAATACCTCCTCCGGCCCACCCCCATAGACCTGAAATGGAAAAATGGGGGGTTCTAGTGAAAAAATCTTTTTTTCAAAACGATTAAAGGTTGTGTGTGAAACGATGTTTTAAAATAATATTCACCACCAAGTGATGGTGCCGATAAACTCATAGCTCCAAGATCATAACAGACTAATGTTGGTAATGAGGTCAGTTCCGTTGCATTTGATTGGGTGTTGGGAAAGAGCTTTCAGTAGTTGCGGAATATAAAACACATTCCAACATTTGCTGCAGGAATGCTGAATGGGCAGATGCCAAGTGTACTGCTCAGGAAACATGGTAGAAATACCTTTGGAAAAGCCAGAAACTGATTCCTTTTACTTCTCATGTGCCTCAGTCTCCTCCATCTTCAGCATCCAGTGAAATAAATTGATGAATGTGTGAAAATAGCCAGTGGTTATGGATAGAGAATTGGACACAGGCGATACCATCACTCTGCCATGAAAGTTGTCCGGTGGTGCCCTTGGGCTGGTCATGGTCTCTCAATCTAGCCTACCTCATTAGGGTTGCCGGGCAAGGGCTGACCACTCCTGGGAGCTTTTGGGGATGGGGTTTGGTGTCACACAGCGTCACAATGTCATTTCCACTCATGTAATTGGAAATGACTTCACACGTCGAAGTGACACTAGCAAACCTCCCCCCAAAAAATTTTCTATGGTGAAACCATAGAGATTTGGGCTATTGCTAGAGTGTCATGGCAACACAAGATGTCACTTCTGAATACATTACATTATGTTACAGAAGTGACGTTGTGGCATTGCTGTGGTGCTTTTTCTCAGCAAATTTCTTCCACTGCTGCACTGGAGAGTAGTGGGCAGTGGCAGGGGTGGGAGGTCTCTCACCATAGTAGAAAACTTGGTCTCCTGTACCTCACAGGGTGTCGTTAACATAAAATGGAGGAGACAACCATGTATGCCACCCTCAAATCCTTGGGAAAAGGGTAAGATAAAAATATGTCAAGGAATACACTAACGTGTGAAAAAGTTAAGGAGCCTGTCTCAGTCTGTGTAAATCAAAAACCCATTAAACCAGTGGAAGTTGACATATATATGTTAGTCTTAATTGAGAATTAGAAAAGATTGAAAGGTAATGTTAATTGATTGTATCGAATGTATGAAAAAACAATAAAAAAAATTTATATAAAAAAAAACCAGTGGAAGTTGAGAACAATAGATACTGAATGTGATTCTGGGAAGAGAGATTCTGCCCCTGCAAATCAGGGGACTTAAAAACTGTTGAGCATGCCCTCCTGAACTGCAATTTCTATACATTACCCCGTTCGAAGTTTATTGAGCCCCTCTTATCGAGATTGAGACCTGACAGGGCAGGTGAAAGGTTTGAGATGCTCCTTCAACCACTCTTCAGGTTGCGAAATTTTGTTTAGCAGCAATGAAAATTCGTCGCCTTAGAACAGCACAATTGACAGATGTGTCTCAGCTTTAATTCTTTTTTTTAAATGTTTTAAAAATGTTTTAAGACTTGGACTGTAATTCTTTGATTGTAAGAATCTATTAGTCCATGCTTTCCGTTTTATCATGTTTTGACTGGCTAAGTGCCGCAAATAAATTATCTATCTATCTATCTATCTATCTATCTATCTATCTATCTATCTATCTATCTATCTATCTATCTATCTGAATGTGATTCAAGAAATACACTAGAACTGAAGCAGAGTGAGACATAAATTTACTGAAACAGATATAAATTCAAAAAATAACTTTATCTCTGGCTATGATGATACTTGATGATAAAATATCAGTTAACTCTTCCATATTATCATGAAAAACATCTCAATACTGAAATGTATTACTTTAGAGGGATGCTTAGTTCCTCAGCTTTTCTCAAAAAATTTGTTTCTGCATAAAAAATGCTGAGATCTACTAAATATAGACAACAAAAATCTTCTTTGTGTTTACTACACAGCTAAAAATGGAATGTTGTTTCCCCCTTGTTTTCTCAATTGACAAATCTATACTTGGAACACATCTCTGATGCCTGCTCTACTTATAATTACTATTTTAATAAAAAAATTAAATTTCATAATGATACTCTACAGTATAATTTTATGTGTTAACTAAATTATATGCAATATATTTCATGAACTTTAGGTAGTAAAACAAGTTTAGGATGGTTAAAAAAGGTACACTGCATATATTTTAACCCCTCCCCCCAAAAGTCCATATTTTTTCCATACCATAGAGTCAGCCCTCCAAAGCTGCCCTTTCCTCCAGGTGTGCTGATCTCTGAAGCCTTACGATCAGTTATAACTCCTGGAAATCAGGCCACACACTTCGAGGCTGATAACCCTAGCACAAGCCAACTGAAATGAATAGAATGTAGACTATATTCCATATTCACTGATGCTCTGTAGGGCTTTTTTCTAGAGAGCAGTATTTTCTTCCTATGTGTCATTTCCTGTACATTCCTGAGGGGAATGCCTGCGCCGGGCTTAGGAGGCAACGCAGCGGTGCTGCCTTCTAAGGAGGTTTCAGCTTGCCCGGCGCCAAAAATCCATGCAACCAGTGCCATAATGGATGCCCCGGCGGCCTTTGGCAGCGCCTGGATGCCGGCGGAAGGCTCCGTCAGCGGCCCAGCCCGGCACTGCCGCAGCAGTGGCCGATGTCCAGGCCTTCACGCCGGAATTGGGGCCACAATCACCGGCGTATGCTGCCCGGACACCAGTGCTGTGGGCCCTTGTGCTGGCGCAGGCCTTTGCTAGCCTCCAGAGGCCTTTCGTCCTGGCCACCAGTGTGGCTCAGGAATGCGCAGTTCATATTTAATTCCTTGATACAGATTAAATATGATCTTTCGGTGCAACGGAAGTGGGACAAATAGCTTTTGTGGCTATCCAAGAATGGTCATATAAATAGATTCTGTGCAGGAATCCAAAACTTTTTGTTCTGGGGGCCCATACTGCTTTCTAAGTAAATCAGTGAATATGAACATCAGCCCCACCCTTCAACATTGCAGTGAAGCACCTGCAGTCAGGAGGTATACGTTTATTCAACAATTACAACCAACCCTACCTTCCCCTGCAGGAAAACCCTACTGCCTTTAATAGAATCTTGGCACTGAAGTTAACAGATCCATTTTAGACGCTGGGCACATGGGAAATTAAATCTTGTTTTCTAAGCCCAGACTGTTCATAAACTAGGGCAACACACATAAAAGGCATATAAATAATATTCTCCCTTTAGAGAGAAAACGAAGAGCAATAGGAGGTCTGGCCATTCTTACGGCCAAAAGATTACACACGACAGTAACTTTGCTGTCACCCTATGGCCATTGGGCACAGGCCTCCCTACTTCAGCTCAGGAAAAAAACCATCCTGGTTATTAATATATATCTCCCTTCTGTTGGCACCAAAATCTGATCCAAGAAACATGGACCACACTCTAGCAATATTTGGACCTGCTCCTTACATCCTACTCGAATGCATCAGTGATAGTAGCAGGAGACTTTAATACCAGACTTGGCCCTTCAGATGAATCACTATATAACTCCCTAAATCTGATGCCTCCAGCAAAAGACCCTCAAAATACCCTTCCTCCCAGAATCTCAAAGGATTCCAAGTCTAACTGGAAGGGCCGCCACCTACTCCAGCTCGTGCTCAGACTTGACCTAGCTATTCTAAATGGGTCCATTCAAGGTGACATTCCTGGGGAGTACACCTTCTGGTCTAAACATGGGGCAAGTACTATTGATTATATTTTGGCATCTTACGACCTGCTCACTGCCAATCTATACCTTAAAGTTGAGCCCAGACAAGACAGTGCCCATCTCCCAGTCACTCTGGCTCTTAACATCTGCAACTCATCAGTCCACCCTCCCTTTCCAACCAGCGCTCCAAATGTAAATCAGGAATCTTTCCCAACTTACAGAAGACCACTTTGGACTGAGACTCTGCAACAACAGTGTAAAAATTGTTTTACTTCAGACACGGCACTACAACGTCAAAACTCTATGACTTCGGACATTCCAGCAATTCCAGCGATTACGTCATACCAACATTTGATCACCGGATGGACACAAATCCTTTTAAAGCAACCATGGAATTGCAACACCCAACCCCTCAGAAAAAGTAAATCTAAACGTTGGTTTGACGCAGAATGCTATTCTGCAAAGAACAACCTTGAGGCAAAATTCAAACAATATCAACTAAGTAATGCAACCAAGATTCCTCCTGAGCTCAAAATCCTAAAACAGCAGTATAAAAATCTTCTAGATGAGAAAAAAAGAAGAGCATAAAGGGACTCTTGGTCCCAACTGATTCAAGCCACCAAGTCAAAAGACTCAACAACTTTCTGGAACCTAATTAAAGCTGATCTGCATATACAACCCTCAAATCCTGGATGTTACATCTCTCCTGCTCTCTGGGAGTCCCATTTCGGGGCACTTTAATCTTCAAGAACAGACTGCCATAGTCCCATGAAGATTCAAACACAAAATCTTTCTGGTTGGCCTCCGGTAACAGCTAAAGAAGTTAGCAAATTAATAAACCAACTAAGACCTGGAATGGCCCTTGAATGTGACATAACCACAGAGATGATTAAATCAAATGCAGACTGGTGGGCCCAAATGCTTGCAGGCCTCTTTACTCATATAAACTAATCAGCTCACATCCCTTCCGACTGGGGACTTTCAATTATTGTGCCAATATATAACAAAGGAGAAAAATCAGACCCTACTAACTATTGCCCAATCCGCCTTCTTAGCACTGTCAGTAAACTTTACACAAGATATTTATGCTGGAAGCTTCTCGACTGGATTGACAGAGAAAACATACTGCTGGAAGAACCAAGCAGGCTTCAGAGCTGGACGATCCACTATAGACCAGTGCCTAGTACTCCATCACCTTGCAGAGAAATATAGCTCCAAACCAAATGGAGCACTATACGCAGCTTTTGTGGATTTTAAAGCAGCATTTGACAGTATATCTAGGTCCAGGTTATGGTCAAAATTTGAGAACTCCTCAATAGACCCAATAGAAATAAAATTTGATTGATTTGACTCTCTCTTCAAGATGTCATCATCACCTTTATTTTAAAGGTAATTCACAGTGGGTAGCCGTGTTAGTCTGTCTGCAGTAGTAGAAAAGGGCAAGAGTCCAGTAGCACCTTAAAGACTCAAAAATATTTTCTGGTAGGGTATGAGCTTTCGTGAGCTGTGGCTCACGAAAGCTCATACCCTACCAGAAAATATTTTTGTTAGTCTTTAAGGTGCTACTGGACTCTGGCCCTTTTTTATTTTAAAGGAACGGATTATTTAAGGATAACATTCTACCCTTTTCAGTATTCCAGTTCATCACATGGAGACCTCTGCTCATAAAATAGCAGGCAGAATGTGCCCCTAAGGAACTTCAACAACTGCCTATGAACTGGTAGTCCAAATGTTTGCATGTTCCCCCATGAATAAGTCCCTGCATTTTGAAAAAACAGCAATCAAGAAGATGTATGCTCCTCTCAAATGCTCCTCTCCAGCATGGTAGTTTTCTATATAGAGAAGTTGTTTTTTTTTTGGGGGGGAGGGGTACTTGTAAATATGCAATGCCACACGTACTGCTGAAAATGGTACCGTCAATGGTATACAACTGTAGGCTTTCCCATCTTTCCACACTCCGCTCACTTTAGAGAAGTTGCCTTGATTTTCAGCATGCCCCTCTGCTTTACCAATGGGAATATCCTTTCTGAATGTTCACATTCAGAAATACAAACATTCACAAATACCTTCCATCTGTCACAGTTTTTGACCCATGCTCTAGGAAAGTTACAGACTTGAAAAAATCTTAAGATTTTGTAAAAAAAAAAAATTGCAGTTTGCATGCGTCTGTGTCACAAAGCAAGCTTGTACACTACCCACAAGGACTAGTAACTGTGGATGTTTTTAAAATAAAGGAGCTGTGTGAACATCGTGCATTCAAAACCAGTCCCTTTTATTCTGCATTTACAATCCCTGCTTTCTATGTAAACGTACACTGAAATGCATCCTTTTACTAACCTGATTGTGAGAGTGACCAAACGAATACAGAACTAACCCATATTAACTTATCTTGGTTATCTGCCTTAGGGATGTGTGAGAATCACAAAAAACCCTTTCCCACCACAATCCATATTTTACACCATCTTTCTCTCTCCAAATATCTTGACTTCAGCCCCACCCCAACCATGTATCCTTTTTCCCCCCCACCACATCACCACCAGTGGAAGCTGTAGGTGAAAGAGAGCGGACTGGTGAGACTCACAAGGAATATGAACAGGTCAAGGAAAATTGCCTCTGACTGGCCTTGGGATAGGGTTACCAACCTCCGGGCCTGGGGGTTCTCCCAGAATTAAAACTTCTCTCTAGACTACAGAGACTAATTCCCCTGGAGGAAATGGCAGTGCTGGAGGGCAGACCCTACGGCATTACATCCCCAACAAGCTTCTTCCTCTCCCCCCAACTCCCCCTCCCACAGGCATCACCCCCAAATCTTTAGGAATTTCCTTCACCAGAGCTGATAACCCAGCCTTGGGAATGTGTGATTCAAGAATGAAGAAAATAATGAATGAAAACCTCTTAGCATGTACAGTAGTCCTTTTCCTTCAGGGCTGTCTTAAAAAAATAACAAAAGATAATAACTCTGTAAGGAGTTACGACAGAGCACTGGGAGAATTAATTACAGGAATCTCCGTGTATACCTGACTATTGGTTTAGTTTTCTTCTAGTAAGAGTGGCTACTGTTCCTGCCTTTCCACGAGTGCTGGCTGACCACCAGCAGGAGCTTTGGGGGCTGGGACAATTATTTATTTATTTAAATTTCTGCCCTGCTCTTTTCTGGCCTAGGGAACCACCCCGTAAACATAGTCTGTCTAGTAAACGTCAGGATGTGACGTCACCCCATGAGTCAGGAATGACCCGGTGCTTGCACAGTTTACCTTTTTACTACAGATTCTAGGATTGAAAACTGACACAGGTTGAGCCTTTATAACTGTTTGGCTGCAGGCCCCCTTCGCTCACACACAACAGCGTGCTTGTCACTACCCTCCTCTCCTCTCTGGAACACGCCTTACATCAAGTCACTGTCTAGCAAGCTCTGTATGGCCTCTTCTGACTGGCAAGAACTCTCCGAGGTCTCCAGCAGAGAAAGGTTCTTCCAAGGACCACTGCCTGAGATCTGGCGATTCAAAGGTCTTTCTGCATGCAAAGCCATTCTTACTGTGAGCCTAGCCTCTCCCCAAACTGGCATCTTCTGAGCAATCCCTTCAGACCCCAAATCGTGAATGTTGATGACAGAGAGTCAGTGTTTACTCAACGAGGAGGAAAATGAGTTCCAGATATAAGCTTTGGAACATGCAGGGTAATAATCACCTTGGCAAGTTCTGGAAAGATTATGTAGCCTTCACCCACTGACCTACCAGGCCCAGACCCTTGGGCTACACAATCAGGGGCATTCAAAAATGTCAATCAGGTAAGTGTGGAGCTCCTTGGGAGGAAGAGGCTCAGCACTTAGCGAGGAGAAGTGGCAGGGCATAAACCGCTTGTTTTCTTCAGTCAGCTGTTATAGGGTTCTGTGTCCAAAGAAATTTCTCAGCTAGTTTCTTGGCAAGGAAGAGACTCATTTCGAGGCAAGCATCAGCCAATCTGTACCCTAATATAGATGAAAAGACTGGAACAACGTACACAAGAGGTTTAAATTAGCTAAGGATCCAGCCACAAGTTTGGGTGTACAAAACCACTGGCTTTTTGGCACACTTTGAGTGGGCAAACAGATCCTTAGAAATGTTGCTTCTAACACCTGCACTCATTCCCAATATACTTTATTGAAAGTTGTCCCGCTTCCCTAGAAGAAACCCATTTGAAAATAGCAGACTTGTCTGGTGGCATTTTCAGGGGAAGTCTTGAAGGAACTGGTCTTGAGGCCTTAAAACATACACTGAGTGGCCATTTATTCATGGAAGGTTTTGCATTGGAGTTGTCACTCTCTAGATGCACATTTTCCCCATCTGAATTCTCAAAACTCTGCACGGCGGCTTATTGTTGAGTTTGGAGAATATGGATGGGGGAAAAAGTGCATCTAAAGAGTGGCAACTCCGATGCAAAACCTTCCATGAATAAATGGCCAGTGGGAAATTGCTTCCAGTACTGAACAGGAAGCACCACCAATGCGTCTGTCTGATGCTGGTCTTCACGGGGAAACCACGGGAGCCATTTGGCTGTGCAAACTGAAACCGTCACATGGGTGACTGTCCCTGCTGTCTCAACTGCCCAGGGATTTCAGCTCTCACCAGTGTTTTAATGCAGTTGGAAGCTTCCCCGAGGACATTTCTAATATTGTGCAGGTAAGAGGGTTAGCCTTGAGTATTATCATGAGACTGTCTGGGGGTGGGAGGGGGAGGATGGAAATGCTCCACTGCTGGTTGGTGGGTCTGCAGTGACTCACAATTCATAGTTGGAAAGAAGAGCTAATACAAAAAGAAACGGAGACAGAGCATGGATTCTATACTGTACAAAGGAAGGTCAGAAGGGTGGTCTCCCAAGCCTATCGGCACCCAGCTTGGATCTTCCAGTGCACCAGCGTTAAAACCTTATTCTCCAGATCAAGTTTAAGTTCTTGCTTTAGTCTTCATTTTTAAACAACCTCCACATGTTTTCAAGTTTCATGTCCTCCATTTCAGACATAAGCATGGGAGAATATTATTTCTTTTGTACGAGTCCCATTCCCAGGCTCTCTGTTCTGCAAAACCTCCCTTCCCCATAACATAATACTACAAGAAGAAAAAGAAAACCCATGTGATTTTTGATTATTGGTTTCCTGTCCATGGCCCACCCTGGTTGCTAGGCGATATCCCTTCTATGGTATCGTGCAGTATAAACAATAAAGCATTTCTGCCGACAAAGCAATTGTCCCACCTCGTTGAATCAAGAGGCCCTTATTGGCCCAGTCACCCCTGCCCCCTCCTCCTTCCACACTCTGCTTACAGGACAACACGCATGAGCACAATGGCTCTACACACTTGCTATTGTTCAACTTGAGCCCATTTAAGGATGCACCCTCCCATCCAAATTGTCAAAAAGTTAATTGGGAGGCGATGCATTTTTAACCTCTGTTCCATACACACATTTGTTGGGAGGTGACCTTTTTTTGGGGGGGTGGGAGATCCGCATTCCTGAGGGCACTTGCAGAGGTGGCAATAGTAGGGGAACCCCCTCCCTGCTAGCAACAATCCCCAAATCCCATTTATTGAGCATAACATGAACCCAAGGGAAACAATCATCACATATCTTCGTCTTGCTTTTGATGTGAAAACCAGGGCTTAAGGCTGGTCTTTTGCTCCTATCAATTCATCTGTGCTTGCAGAAACAAGAGCAATTATTTTAAAGACATCCTTTCCACCTTGCTTTAAATGGGGGGGGGGGAAAGAACCTATTGCTTACATGCTGCAGTACACACACTGACTTCAGCCATCTAAATCTACTGCCTTCTCATGGTCTCCCTGTACCAGAAGGCTTTTTAGTGCTTCATTATGCCAAACACTCCCTTTTACAGGAAAGAAAGTGGGAAGGGGAAGAAAGGAAAGCCCAGAAAATAGAAAGATGCTACCCAAGCCAAAGACGCACATATATGGGGTGGGGGTGGGGGCTCTACAACATGCCCTTTAAACATGCATCAATCCTCAGAGCCCATTAGGTTATGCATCCCTTAGGGAATATAACAAAGGCCCATGAAATTGTAAGATAACCTCATTCCTGAGCTCTTTTTCCTCCCCAAGAAAATGCACATCCATTCATGACCACGAAGCTTTATCACTGGGCCTTTTACTGGTGCCTACTGTACCCTCTAAAAGGGCAAGCCCACTCAGATCTCAAAGGAGGCATCTTCATTGAAGATGATGTGATCACCCCCCCCCCACACACACACACAACTATTTTGCTCTATGGTAGTGTGTAAGTGTGTGTGTGGGGGGCACAGTCTAAATACAGCAACAACCAGTGCAGAGGGCTGAATCTCCCAGGACTCTGTTTGCCTGGAGTGTCTCTGCATCCAAGGTAATACATAGCAGGGGAGGGAACATCAGACTCTGGTGTCTCAAGCCCATCCTTTCCACTAACAAAAGAAAGTTGCTCACAACACTTCATGAGCCAGAGATTTGTCAATAAAACAGACAAATACATTAATATACAAGTGGAGCAACATCATGATTTTTAAAAAATGGAAGTATTTTTTTAAGCAAGGCTCCCAGCACAAAGAGAACAACCAGCTTCTCATAAATTCAGTGTATATCCACATACAAGATCACCCTAGTTTGCAACTGAGAATGATGCAGTTGTTCTTTGTTTCACCTGTCAAAGGACCATCTCGAAACTAGTTTCTCTCACACTTAACCACAAGCTTGCAACCACAAGACAATGTGAGGATCTGCCCAGGAGAAAGAAAGAAAGAATGCCACCCCACCTGCACTACCACTGCCAAGGAGTCTAGTGTCTGACTTTTAAAGCCCCAATTTCCTTCCCCCCACCCATGCCTCCAAGTTGCCTGCTTCACAATGACACTCCACAGCCTTAACCACCATCATCCTGAGCCACTGAGTTGCACGCATCCCAGATCCCTGACATCTCTCACTGCAGTGGCAGCTCCGTAAAACAAAGGAATCCATGTCAAGAATTGTGCTCGTATAAATAGAGGTACCTTTTTTTTCCGATCCCGGGATCTCTTCCTATGTTTCCTCTTTTTCTCGTTTTCTTCATCAGGGTTAAGCTCTAAATCTCTGTTTTTCTTCAGCTGCGATGCTGCATGAGCCATAATGCATTTAGGGACACCCTGGGCAACAAAATCCTTTCCTGGTGTAAAAGGGTGCTGGTGCTCTCCTCAGGCGCCTCTAACCAGCCCTTATCAGCAAAGAAAAGCTTTGGCCAGAGCCAGGCAGACATTCAGAATTCAAAGGTCTGGGCGAAGCTGGCAGATGCTACCCGGATGCATGCCTGCAGGTCTCTTCCCGTACCTCTCTGCACCTGACCCTCCTCGACAAAGCAGTGCAGCCATCCTAATGCATTTAACGTAATGAGGAAGACAGCCGGGACAGAGAAAGCGGTATTATGGCCGTATCCCCCTTGCCACCAGCTGGAAGTGTCTAAGTGATTCCACGGAGGGGGGGGGGGCTGTGCTGGAAACGTCGGCTTCCTCCTCAAAGGCTCCAGAGCAATCGCTGCAGCCCCAACAGACTTTCCCCCCAATAATCTTCCAATCTGTTTTAGAAATCCACCCCCAAGGAGGAACAGTTATGACTTAGACAGCCTAGCTCAGATTTTCAGGCTGAGCCACTTAACCTACAATGAAATGGAGCAGCTCCCACTTTAGATTAACTGCTGATGGTGACCCACAAAAAATAAAAAAAAGAATTATTATTTTCCATTTTGCCATGGAGATCCTGACTGCATTATGTAGAAAACAATGCATGCATTGCTATATCTTAACAGTGTGTCTTTTATGCTGAATGTTCAGTCCTTCTGCAAGGATTACAGAAAGCTCTGTTGTCTTTTTTTCTAACACACACTTATTACAACACATCTTTAGAGGGGGGAAGAGGGGGGAGGAGGCAATCATGCACGGGCATGAGACAGAAATCCGATTCATAGGAAACGGTCCTAATACTTTTTCTCTTATGTGATCGAAAGGGAAGGGGAGCCCCCACACACACACACAAACACACCCACGGCAATCAGAGATCTGTGTAACAAGCTTTATTTTCTTGCACTCAGGAACGTCGATTTTGCCTTTTATGTCAAAGCTTGCTTCAATCACCTTGCTATTTTTTGCCACCTGAGTCTTCCCTGACTGCAGCTTTTGAATATTCATGATGGGAGGTAAAATAGCATCAGTATAAAAGGCCCTGCAGGGGCATTTGCCACACGCCTGGGCTCAGAGTGCATCTAAGCGATTCCCTCTGCATGTGAATATCCAAGGTGATCTAAAATTATACACAGACACATACATATAAGGTTGTAATGTGCATGCACACACAGATGCTACCTTTGGAAAAAAAACCCAGAGAAATCAGATGAGGAAGGAACCAGCTTGTCAGGTTTTAAGAGGCTCTGAAATCCCAACAGCACTAAATGCAGGGGGGGGGGGGCGCTTGGTCCAAGGCATGTTGGAATCCCAGGCGGGGTGATGATAAAAATACCCTAGATTTCCCTTGGGGCTCTTAAAGGAATTCTTGGTGCTACCATTCATCGTGAGTGTGAGGCTGGGCCCTCCTTTACAGAGGTAAAACTCAAGATCCTCCTTTACCCTCTCCAAGACTGAGATTATTATTATTTTTTCTTCTCGGCACTTCTTGATTGGCAGAGGGATGTGGCGTGCTGACCCACTTCTCATCCTTCCCTAGCAGCGCAATGCAGTCAAGCTGTGTGCCTCTCTCTCTCTCGACATCCGGTGTTGATTGATGGGCCTGAAGGCCAATGGTGGAAATCCTGTCTTTCCCAGGCTGGTTTTGCTTCCCTGGGATCCACCCAGTCACCTTCACAGAGAACCTTAAAAGGGCATTACCACTCCTAGTGGTTGTACCACCTTCCTTCCCTTTTGGCCAGTTGAAGCCCTGGGCATCAATGAGTTCTCTGAGACAGAGATCCATTTGATCTTAACCCTCCTTATATCTGGGGATTCCAGCTGTGAGATGCCAGGGTGACAACACTGCCATGGGTGGATAGGGTTGCCAACCTCCAGGTGATGGAAAAATCAGACACCTCTGTACAATTACCAAAGGATGAGAAATTCAGTACAGGAATACAGCCATAAATGATGCCAAATATATTCTGGCTAAATCTTTACAGTATGTGGTAATATAACCACCAACACCATATATTGCCAACAACAAGTGTATTTTTTCTTATTTACAGGATGTTTCAACAGGTAAGTACACAATTAATTCCTTTAACTAGTAAGTATTGAAGCAAAGTTCACTAAAAAAATGTCCTTTTAAGGTGTATTTCTTTCTTTGCAGCACAGCAGGCTATTGAAGGAGAAAAAGTTCACTAGAAAATGTCCTTTTAAGGTGTATCTCTTTCTTTGCAGCACAGCAGGCTATTGAAGGAGAAAACGATCGTTTCGGAGCACGAAGCCCAATTCTTCCTCAGTTCTTCAAAAATATATACTGCGTGCAGTTATACATCACCATTCATAATGTCAGGTTTCAGCTGAATACCATATTCAAGATTAAAGTGCAAAATTCTTCCCCAAAGGGGTAGTCCCTCCCCTCCCCAACCCCACCCTCCTCAGGCTCCACCCCAAAAACCCCACAGGTGGCGAAGAGGGACCTGGCAACCCTTTGGGTGGAGCAGCTGTGGAACCTGATATGTTGAGATGAGTAGGGCTGCCAGCTTCAGGTTGGGAAATACCTGGATATTTTTGGGGCAGAGCCTAAGGAGGGCGTGGTTTGGGGAGGGGAGGGACTTCAATGCCATAGAGTCCAAGTGCCAAAGCGGCCATTTTCTCCGGGTGAACTGATCTCTTATCGGCTGGAGATCAGTTGTAATAGCAGGAGATCTCCAGCTAGTACCTGGAAGTTGGAATTCAAAATATAGCACAAAACAATTGTTCCTAAAATAAAGAAACCAAACAATAGCAACTCATGCTATTACAGATATATATTGGAAACATTCAATAACCACAATTCTGGAGCAAAGAAATGTATATCACAATTGGTCTAAGACCCCAGCTCTCAGCATAAGGCTTTACAATGCAAAATATGCCAAAATGCTCAGTCCTTATTCAGTCCGTATTAATAATTTCAATTTCATAAAGTGCGTCAGTAAACCACGGAAACAAGATGTAGAGCTCTACATCATGCTAGCTGTAATAGCGTGAGTTGCTATTGTTTGGTTTCTTTATTTTAGAAACAATTGTTTTGTGCTATATTTTGAATTCCACACTCCTGATTAAGCACTTGCAAGCCGTTTTTTGATTAGTACCTGGAAGTTGGCAAGCCTAGTGATGTGAGGAGTCCAGCAGAGTTGACTGGTTTCTCAGACTTCACCTACTCACCTGACAGAACTGCTGGTCAACGCTCTAGGACTTCAACAGAGGTGACTTGAAAGAGCAAAAAGCAGGAATTGTAAGGAGGGCAACAAACGCATAGCCAGCCAGCGTGGCCTCATGGCGACAGAATGCCACGTAGGGACCAGGGAACCCAGGTTCGAATCACCACTGTGACATGGAAGCCCCACTGGGTGACTTTGAGCCCATCTCTCTCTCTCAGCCTAACCTACCTCACAGGGTTGTTCTGTGGAAAAAACGGAGGAGGGGAGAACAATGTAATCCTCTTTGGATCCTTTCTGGGGGGAAAGCAGGGTATAAAAATATTAAGTAAATCTTACTAGGAAATAAGAATTGAGAGAGGCAACAGGTCATTTTGTCCTGCCTGGTCCAAACTGAGAAGCATTGAAGACCTGAAGAAAAGTGAGGGTTCACAGACCAGGATGTCACATCATCTGGTTGTTGGCTACTTGCAGTACCCAGAATCCTTCTCGTGTTCCTCAAAGGGCTTTCAAGCAGGGGCTATGTTTACAGATCCTCATGGGATCGCATCACCGCCACCCCTACCACTGTGTGTATAAAGTGCCATCAAGTCACAGCCAACTTATAGCAAACCCCAGCAAGGGATTTTCAAGGCAAGTGGGAAGCAGAGGCAGTTTGCCATTGCCCTCCTCTGCAGAGTCTTCCTTGGTGGTCTCCCTTCCAAGTACTGACCCTGCTTAGCTTACAAGATCCCTTCCCTCCCAATACCCCTACTACTGTGTGTGTGTGTGTGTAAAGTGCCGTCAAATCGCAGCCGACGTATGGCGACCCCTTTTTGGGGGTTTTCATGGCAAGAGACTAGCAGAGGTGGTTTGCCAGTGCCTTCCTCTGTATAGCAACCCTGGTATTCCTTGGTGGTCTCCCATCCAAATACTAACCAGGGCTGACCCTGCTTAGCTTCTGAGATCTGACGAGATCAGGCTAGCCTGGGCCATCCACGTCAGGGACCCCTACTACTAGAAAAGCCCTAAACATTAAACAGAGTAAGCTAGCTGCCTCAGGTGATAACAGAGGGGGGGGGATTATAGGATGGCAAAGTGTCAGTTTAATGTTTAGTATCTCTCCTACCCAAATGAAGTGCACGCACCTTTTTGTGTTCTATTTATGGCCCCAACATGTCTTTGGACAGTCCTCTCCCAGCTTACTGGAGGAGGCAGCACATGAAATAGCGATAACAGCCACAATATGCTGCTTATCAGATATACTCCTTCCGTTCTCCCTGTTTTAAAAAAAGTTACCTTCCATAAACTTTCATGCATTTCAGTCTACAGAGAGCTAAATCAGAGCTGCGTATTGCAATATTTTGCAAGTTAAAGCCAGACTGAGCTTAAAAGGCCGAAAGGTTTGCTGAATATAGAAATAACAGCAACAGCGGCTGTTCGTTAACCTCACACGGAGTTGCATTAATGACAAACAAAGTAATGATTGAATGGCCAGGGCCAAATCCACTTTTGCACTTCCTAAACATGGGGGATTCCATTTTCTGCTAAGCCTGCTAAGAGAGGCAAATTCCTTCTGATAATTAAGAAACTCACCCCTAGAGCATTTGGATTTTCATTACGTTCATTACAGCCACTTTTGGTGCAATGAAGACCCTGGCTATTTTTAAAAAAATGTGCAACCCAACATAAAATGTGCAGCTCTGGAGAGGGATGGGGGGCGCAGTTTTAAAAAGAATGTTGGTGCAGTTCAAAAATTCAAGTCATGTAAAAGTAGGGTTGCCAGATGCCCAGTGGTGGCAGGCAAACGCTGCTAATTTTCCCCTCTGCCCACTGACCACTAGAGGGTCGGCGGGCAAACGTGCACATGCACGCCGATGCACCCACGTGGCACTTCCGGCTTGCAACCAAAAGTGCCACCTCGCGAGGAGCCTTATGCCACTAAAACTCTTAGTTTGCGATGCGGCACTTCCGGGTGTAAACGCATTGCAAGGGGCCTTTGCATCGCAAGCGGCCCTTTACCACTCAAACTAAGAGTTTGAGTGGCATAAGGCTCCTCGCGAGGTAGCACTTCCAGTTGCGCCACTCTCCTTTTATTTACCTCCATACCTTTATAATTACAATTTACACTTTCCTTCTTCCAATACAAATTTCCCCCTTCCCCCCCTTTCCCTCCCCCCACGGACCAATCCATACTATCATATTTTCATATTTTCAGCCATGAGCATAGCCTTTTTAGTTTTACTAAAGTCTCTTCGTTGGCTTCTCCTCTTTTCACCCAATTAATGTATGGGTTCCACTTAGTCTTCAATTCCATTTCTTCTGTTTCTCCCATTGTCTGTTGTTTTAAGTATCCCAATACATCTGTTTGCACATATTCGAACACATAATTATTCCACCTGTCCATAGTCCACTTTGTTTTATCTTTCCATCCAAAAGCTATAACTGTGTGAGCCGCTAATATCATGGCTTTAAACATCTCTTGTTCACTCTTTTCTACCTTCTCACACCCCATTATTCCCATAAACATCAGGTCTACAGTTACTTGAAGTCTAATCTTAAACAGTTCTCTAATTTTACTAAGTATTTTGTTCCAAAATTCTATTACCCTTGGGCACTCCCACCACAAATGTGAGAACCCCCCCTCTTTTGTATTACAATGCCAACAGTTCAGTCTCATTCCTTTGATCATATGTGCTACTTGGACCGGTGTTCTGTACCACTTCAGCATTATTTTCCTTTCCAACTCTTTATATCTATCCATCTTCAACATTTTAATACCCTTCATCATTTTATTCACCATTTGTGTTGATATTGTAGTTTCTTTTGCCCATTTTGCCTGTATTATTCTAATCATGAATTCTTTATCTCTTATCATCATTCTGTATATTTTCCCTGCTAATCCTTTTCTAATATATGCTTCACTCTTTATTAACTCTTCCAATTAATTGTCCTCTCTTTTCATACATTCTCCCCATCTTCCTTGTTTTACTGTTTCATATAGTCCCCTCAGTCCCAGCCAATGTCTTTGGCCCACTTCATCTAATACTCTCTGAAAAGGTTTCAAATTTCCTTGATGATCTAATATGTCCTTCACTCTATAATAACCCTTATTTTTAATTTATAACCCTAAGTTACCATCTATGACCCTTTCTTTCACGCAGGCTATTGGGGTCCATCTTGATTGTTCATCCACTTCATTTTCCATTTCTTCCAAACACTCAATACTGCCCGTCTCGGGCCCTTGGTTAATTGTAAAGCTTTATTCAAATTTTCTGTAAATATCCCATATTTCCCCATACCTTGATTTAATTCATTCTCTACTCTTATCCATTTCATATTTTCAGCTCCCTCAATCTCCATCAATGTTTTTAAATGAAATGCTTCATAATACTGTTGTAATTGTGGGAGACCCCATCCCAATTCCTCCTGAGGAGTTGCGCCACTCTCCTGCCCCAAAAGCTCCCGCCGGAGGAGAGGGGGGGACCTGGCAACCCTATGTAAAAGCTATATTGTTATTATTTACAGATGTAAAAAGGGACTGATGGCCCTTTTAGCAGATGTAAAAAGGGACTGATGGCCATGGGAAATGTAAACTAAGTAGTCCATGCTCCTCTAAACCCCCAATGCTGGTTGTCTACCTATTTCTCCTCCTGGGGCTAAAGACCCCTTCCCGCAGACTCAATGGCTGCTCTCCAAAAAGGGTTCACTTATGTTTCAAAGACAAAGGAAATAATTCGAGAACATGGGGACCTATTTCCTAACAACTCATGTGAAGCTGCCAGTGTCGTCGTAAGAACAGAATAGGATACATCATTAAAATGCACAAGTGTATTTTGGTGGTGCATGCTATGTATGCACATTACAAGCACATACCACAGTGTAATTCCAAATGTTCCTTTAAAAAATTCCTGATTGAAGACCAAGCCCGTTCGGCCAAGCTGGGTACACAATAAGCTTTTGAGAGAGAAGAAAATGCCTGTTCAACTAGAGATGGTTAAACCAACTGGAGTTTGTTAAACCGGAGCAAGTTCAAAAGCCAAAGGAGAGCAATATTTTGAATAGATGTGGTCCATTATTAAGACATGTGGACCCAAATAAGCATTCTTCAGAAGGAAAACAAGAACCATGCAAACACGTGTATTTTGTAACATGCTAAAGAGAAGAGAGAGAATCAGGGGGAAAATTACATTCAGGGCAGAATCAGTTTACAGTGAATTGGGGGGGGGCACACCTGAGAGCCAGTGTTACATAGTGGTTAGAGTGTTGGACTAGGATCTGGGAGATTCAGGTTCGAATCCTCACTTCTGTCATGGAAGCTTGCTGGGTGTCCTTGGGCCATTCACATACTCTCAGCCTAACCTACCTCAGGGTGGACGTGGAGATAAATGGAGGAGAGGAGAGCAATGTGAGCCACTTTGGGTCCCCTTTGGGGAGAATGGCAGGACATGAATAAAATGAGTGAGTAAGTAAGTAAGTAACATAAAAGCTCAGGCGGGGGGATTTGTGTAAGGGAGTTCCATCATTAACAAACTAAAAATAAGGGACTTACAAGTTGTTATAACGTATCATGACAAGATGCATTAATATATCTGATGGTTTTATATATAATGGTTTTATATAGAATGTAGTAATTACTGGAAAGAATTATTGGAAAGAATTTTGAAAAGGTTTTATAAACATAAAACAGATAGATCTTGATAGATGGTAGCATCTTAACAACCCAGTGAGCAAAAAGCAAGTCACTCAGAGTTAAGGAAACAGAAATCGCAGGTGTCTCCCCAACAGTGCATTTACTCTTTATACAAGAGTGTGCAGAGACTATACTGACAACCTGAGAGAGCATGATAAGGGCCACAGAACTCCCTATGTTTGGCACCCCTGGCAGTAGCCCATTCAATCCTGGAATGAGAAGTATAGAAGTATAGAATCATAGAGTTGGAAGGGACCACCAGGGCCATCAAGTCCAACCCCCTGCACAATGCAGGAAATTCACAACTACCTCCCCCCTCCACACCCCTAGTGACCAGAAGATGGCCAAGATGCCCTCCCTCTCATCATCTGCCTAAGGTCACCGAATCCTTAGTATGGTTGTTGGGTTGTTGGATCTTTTGCATTGATGAGTGCTGAAGCATTGAAAACAAACCCAGTATGAAAAGATCTCGACTTTAGAAGCAGGTGACTAGGAATAGTTTCTCGGAGGTTGCCATGGTATAGGGGAGCTAACATTAGAACGGAGAGTGCTTCTGTTTTCACACCATGTGTTACTCAAATTCTGCCAGTACTGCTGCAGATGCAGTTTTAAACGCCGTGATTCAGTTTTGTAGCCAAAATGTTTACATTATTCAGGCCTTGTTTGCAAATGGAAAACAGTAATGAAGGGGGAAAGCGGCAAATCAGGACATACTGTTCCCTTCGAGGGCCATTTTACAGATTACATGGTGGCAAACCTGGAGTTGCCTCCATGTGAATGCCCAACAGGGAACTGCAGGCTACCAATCCTGATTCCTGAGCCCCCAATAACTGTGCCAGCATGATATATGAATTTGCAAATATGTTTATCGCATTCACAATTAAGTTGTCTTAAGTGTACACCTAAAAATTTCAGGTGTAACCCTAAAAAATATAATGCATTAAGCTGCATTCTGGAAAAGAAAAAATACTTTTTAAGGTCATGTCTATGTCACCTCTCCAGAGAACCTGCTCAAAGCTGCTTACAAGGAAAATATAACAAAAACATAAAAGCATTATAAAAACACTTAGCAGCCTAAAATAGTTCTCAGGCTAGAAGCAGTCTATAAAAATATGTGAAATGATCAATGTCTTAATAAGTGATTAGCACTACAGAGTTTTGGATGAATGCTAGAGCATCACCCCGATGCATTGGCATCCCTTTTGGCTTGTGCCAGAAGTGATGTTGCAGCACTAGGGGACAGCAGAACTGGTAAGTCCCTGCCCCCAACACTTTCCCGCCTTGAGCTGGCAACCCTATTCTACAAGTGAGGGGCCATCACTGAGAAAGCCCTCTCCGGTTGTCACCCACCTCACCTCTCAAGGTGGAGGCGCAGAGAGCAGAGCTTATGGGGAAGATGTTAGTTGGTGGGTAGACAGTCTTGGAAGTGATGGCCCTTCAAGGCTCCCCGCTCCAAGCCATTTAGGGCCTTAAATGTAATAATGCCAGCTCAATTTTTTGTTATTGTCATCCTACTTTCTGTTATTTGCTCATTTTTAGAGACCAAGAACAATATTAGAATGGAACCCCTCAACTAAAGTTTTGTTGAGGGTAATGTGTGGTATTGCAGACCAGAGTTTACAGACTTCTGAAGCCTGCTATCCTGTTAAGGATGTTAAGAATTTGCAAATAATGAATTTCTGCTATGCAACTGTACACCCACTCTAACAAAATCAAACAGAACAAGATCAGATTTTCTGACCTACTTAATTATGGTCAAGATGTCTGATGCTATACTGCTTTAAACTTGAAGTTTCTTTTAAATATTCAGAACAAAAGTTGTGCTTCTTACCTTTTACAATGTAAAGCTAGCCATGATGCCTGACATTTATTTGATTCGGATTTTTTGTTTTTTTACATCTGAACAATTTATGAACCGCCAGTTGGGAGGAATCCCACCAGCCATTTACGGTGGCCCACCAAGTGCTCAAGTAAATACCCAAGGGCTGCAAATATCATGTGTGTGTTACCAAATACCTGCCAGGCCATAAAATATGGGTGGTGTATGGAGTTACACAAGCCTGGTTTATTTACTGATCTCATTCACAAGATGATTCCATATTCCTTATAATTTTCCTTCTTCCTTCATGCTTTAGGGGAAACTAATGGTGGACCTGCCCAACTATTTTTCTAGAGAACCATGATTCTTGCATGGGTTTTGGGTGACATTTGGAACTTGTACTCTTTTTTTTTTCTTCAAATGAAATGACCCTCCGTTATGTGTTTCTTCTTCCCAGAATGCAAATGTTGTAAACTAACACCAAGAGCAATCAAACAGTGAGCCCGCCAGTATCCAGTATTAAGGCTGGTATGACAGCGTCTGAAGATCTGGACTTTTCCTCCTTCATTTTTTTTTTTTAACATTTTGTTAATATCTGCCTGATGAAGAGTTCCAGAGAACGTGAAAGCTTTTGGGTTGGCCTCAGAAAAATGTATGTTTACAAATGTTTACAACTTTTTCTTTATCAAGGCCAGTCTTTGGTAGGGCTGGCCACCCTCTGACTGGGCAGGGGATTCCCTGGCCTAGCCCCACCCCCTGCTGCTGATCAGTAGGTCTGTGAGAGGGACTGCATGGGGGCAAGAGGAGGCCCAGACACGTGATGCACTGGCATCATTGGCAACACTGGACACTCTGGTATTTTGGCAAAAACTCTACGGTAAAACATGGAGTTTTTTGCCTAAATACCAGAGAGCCTCGCGTTGCTGATGACATGCTGACGTCACTTCCGGAGCACACCATAACTGACTTCACTGCATCACCAGCCTAGGCCTCCCCAACCCCCAGTAAGTCCCTGCTGCCCTCTGCTGGTTTCCAGGTTGGTCCTGGTAACCCTGTTTCATCCAAATATAGAGCTGGAGTATGTATTTCCTAGCTCTACTCCCCCTGAGTTGCTAGATCTAGAAGCCAAGGGCTCTAAAGGTGTAGTTCACTGACAGGTCTACCAATAGCTACGATAGCTAAATGGAACATATTTAGAGGTGGTATTCCTGAGAACTGTAAGCCAGGGGAAAATGCAAAAGGGACAGGTGTTGCTTTCATGCCCTGTTAGTGAGTTTCCAGAAGCATTTGGCTGGGTGCTGTCAGGAACAGAATGCTGAATGAAGTGGGCCTTTAGACTGACCCAGAAGGAACACACTGCAGTTACAGCAGCACCGAATTATTTGTGGCTCAGCTCAACTGATCTGGTGTCCACGTTCACGACACTTATGTAGGAACACAAGTGATTTGTTATTCATAAGCAATAAACAGAAAGCAGTAACATTGTACGGGAAGCACATTATCTGTAATGGTATCAGTAAGTTAATCTACCCAAAGCAAATGTATCTGGGCATGACGCAGAAATAAGGGACAGCAGCCAAAACATTCAAAACAAGCATAGCAACTTCCCCATCAGCCGAGACAGTGTTAGCGCACCAGACAACGGAAGCATGCAAAATGTATCTGATACAGGTATAGGCAATGAATCCAATCCCAGGCACACAACTGTGCATACCACTCTAGACACAGCTTTTCCTACAAGCGCAAGTCATGCCTCAAGGCCGTCTAATGCTGCTATCAGAGATACTACAAAGTCTGAAGATAGTTCACTCCCAAAGCAGTTCCACAGCAAGACTCTCAAATTTAGGAACATCTTGTTAAACGAAGCAGGTCTAAATCCTGCATAAGACACATAGGCCAAAAACGCACGGGCACTTACTCCTGTCTCCGCCCAGTCTCCTCCCTGCTTTTTTCCATTTTCAAGCAGGACCAAATTCTCGCAAACGGACAAGACCTCGGATGCTGATGGCCGAGCGTTGTGTCGACCTAAAACGAACCCGTCTTAGCGATTGAGGACCCAAACGGTTACCCCTGGCTCGCTTCAGATGAACAGGAGCCTATTCTTCCGCCGTCATGACGTCCCGCACGCCTCCAAACCCCTCCCTGCGCAACCTCACCCCTTTTGTTTCCAAATTTTTTGAAAAGTGGGAGCGCAGGGCTGTCATTGGTCAGTGAGTCAGCCAATCACCACAGGGAGTGTGCTTTGCTGAACGGCCAGGAAGTGCGTGTCTCCGGCGTTTTCTGTTTTGACGGGCAGATCAGCACGCTGACTCCCCACGGATCAAGAGAGGTTCTGCGCACAGATTGTCCCCCCGCCCAATTTGAACTGATCCTGGCTGGAAGGCGGAGGACACTGGGAAGAAACCGGAGTAAGTGCCCGTGCGTTTTCGGCCATAGAGAGCAAGCCTAAGCAGGTCTACTCAAAAGTTACAGTTGCCAGACCAAGCCTAGTAACCTGCGGGAGCGTTGGGGGTGAGGAAATGGGGAGGGTGAGAGATCAGCTGAGTCACAATGTCACTTCCAGGGGAAACCCAGAAGTGACGTGGGGTAGCTCTAGGAATCACTGAAAACTATGGTAAAAAAAATGAAACATACAGCTGGTTTTTAATGGCAAGGAGAATAATAATTTGTGGGCAAGGAGGACTGATGCATAAAAAAGTGAGTATACAAACTGGGGAAGCTGACATTACAAACCAGTTTTTAATTAACTCTGTAGCATCTTTCTATTGCATGTGGACTCCAGTACTTCTTGGCACAAGTAAGAAGGTGAGTGGTTATTTACAAACTTGGTTATTTTGAATATTGTTGATTTTTTTCACTGATCAAATGCTCCTAATTAAAACAAATTCGTAATACACACATACTAGTACTGTACTCTCTATACACACATATACATTGCCTGTTACCTCAGTTTATTACAATTCATAATACAAACATAGGCCATTTATGCACGGGAGGTTTTGCCTTGGATTTGCTGCTCTCTAGATGCACGTTTTCCCCATTCACATTCTCAAAACTCAACAATAAGCCCCCATGCAGAGTTTTGAGAAATTGGATGGGGAAAATGTGCATCAAGCGGCAAATCCAAGGCAAAACCTCCCGTGCATAAATGGCCATATTAATGCTGTACTCTCTTTCTATACACACATACATACTGCCTGTAACCTCAGTTTATTACAGCTACTGCTATGGTCAAAGAAGTCTTCATCAAAGCATCCAATAAGCATGACAGAATTGGCTAAGACACCCATAAAAGTCCTTCTAAGGAAATACTGGCAATCGCAAGTCACAGAACAAAACAGCGTGAGAGAGAGTAATTTCATTCACCCTGCCCTTCCATTATGTGCTGCAACAAAGGATCAGTCGGTTCAACTCGTAAAAACTTACAACAGGTTATATCAAGCCATTGGTGTTCAGTTGGTGACTTATGACTCACATGGCTGCATCAACCCACAGCAGGTCATATGATTTAAAAAAAATCTGAGGAAGAAAAGTAAAGTAGGAGAGAAAAGGGCATATCAGAGCTCAAATTACAAGGGTGGGGCGACAGGGGTACTAGCGACCCACCTCTTGCGATATGCCGTCTAGCTATTGTTTTACAAGGCTCTAGGAGCCATGACCCACCCCATACACAGCATCACTATTCAAGACCCCTCTCTCCAACAGACTCCCTGCCCGGATTTCTCCACAGTGTTTATTTGTGGCTACGTGCCTGGCGTGGCTGAGGCGAGCACTCGGATATCCAGCTCCGAATGACCTTGTTTGCTCTCTCCAGCCATGGCATGACCCCGCATAGCCTGCCTGCCTGCCCCCTCCCCTCCGTGCAATGATTAAGTCAGATGTTCCTTGCTGTCAGAGTCTCTCGCACCCCCCCAAGAGTCAGAACTGCCTTGGCATCTAGTCCATACACTGAGGAACTAGTTGTCAGTCTCCAGCGTGGGAGAAAAGGTTGGTAAAAAGGCTGAGAGAGAGAAGCATTCTAGCCTACTTGCTTTAAAACTTCCCTTACACCTGAACGTAAACCAAGGGAACATTGCCCCCAAAGAGAGAGAATACACATTCTTGAATTCAAGGTATGGAGCAGAAGAAGGTGGGGAGGGGGCAGATGGGGGGAAACCTGATTCAAATAGCCATTGAGAACCATTCAAGGAATAACTGAATTCTTCTGTCTATTTGGGATGGAGGTCTTCCTGGCCTAGGCGGTCCCCAAAGAACTGCTGAGGCCAAATATACAGAAAGGGGAAAGAAAGCAATGAACAAATTCCTGACAGTTCCTTTCCAGTAGTTATGGAGTGGCAGGAGCTTCCAACCCAGAAGATGAGAAACCTGTTCATGTTACTTGATCAGAGTGTAAAGACAGCGGGTGCCTCCCAGCCTGGAGTTGAGCTAGCACTCATGACACCCTTGCTTAACACTGCTCTGTGGTCTTCTGTTTGATGTTCTGGATCTTGAAGAGACTGGCACATACATAAAGCTGGTGATTGCCTCTTGGTAAGGGCTACTCACAGAAAACATGGGATTAAGGGCACGGTGGTAATGGTGCCGCACCTGGAAAAACCCACTTATGCCCCAGCTGATAACTCTCACGCTGCTCTTCTTTCCAGCCTGCTTCTGCCTCTCAGGTCCAAACGACCTGAGACTTTTTGAACGAGTTGGGTCTGGGTTCCTCAGACCCAATGTGCTTTCCCCACAGCCACGACGAAGCAGCGAGGAATGTCCCTTTGAAACTCTGTGGGGTCTGGTTCAACTTGGGGCTGCACTTCCTCCTGCACTACGGCCCCAAGCCAAACTGGGTCCCTGCGTAGTTTTAAAGGGCTGTTTCCCACAGCTGTCCAGACCACAGGCATCATTCTTCAGAGAGTCTTCTGCTGCTTTCTTCAGTTCTGTTCATTGCCTCTCCCTGCATCTGCTGCATCTTTCTATTCACACTCTCTTACTTAGAGATCCCTTACTTCAACAGATCTTCTCAGAATCCTACGTAGTTTTTTTCCCCAGTTGGGTTTCCCAGAGAAATCCACTCCCTTTGCTTACAGTAACTAGGCTTGGCATTGCTCAGAATGCATTGCTTCCCTCGCAGAAATGAATTCACCTCCCATTTACCTCGTAACTTTACAGTTTCTTAATATTGAACATTACCTTTTTAAAAATGCAGACTTTATTGATTACACTCTTCATACATATATAACTTCCAACAGAGGATTTTAGCTATTTCTGTGTGGACTGAAATCTGGATCCCCTTGCATTATAACCCAGGGGGTTACCGCACTTGTATTCCCAGCGATGTATTAAGAGTTTGAAAATGTTATAAAAAATACTGTTCGCACTTTCTATGTATTCCCAGCGATGTATTAAGAGTTTGAAAAGGTTATAAAAAATACTGTTCGCACTTTCTATGTATTCCCAGCGATGTATTAAGAGTTTGAAAAGGTTATAAAAAATACTGTTCGCACTTTGGCCCCTTTAGCTGTGAAGACATTTTCCAACCATTTATAAGCCGTGGTATCCAAAAACCCTTTTAAAGCGATGTTTTTTACAACATTTTCAAACTCTTAATACATTGCTGGGAATACAAAGTGCGGTAACCCCCGCCCCCCAGTTTCAACTAATGTTACTCTGATGGCATCGAAGGCTGGAGTATATGAGGGGCTAGTACTGAGTCACATGGGATCAGAATAGAAAACGTGTAAGTGTAATTCAATGAGAGCTAAGCAGATAACTGTTAAAAGGTACCTACTTTCCTCTCCTTCCAGCTACTGGGAGGAAGAGATTAGGAGTGGCATGATGATGCTTTTGCAGATAATTAATTAATTTGGAAGATTTATATTCCATCTAATAACTCTAAGGTGTCTGACATAGCCAACAATAACGCATTCAAACAACAGTAACTTAAAACAAGTCATCCAAGATAGGCAACTATTACAAAATCAGCAATACAAATTCACATCACAAAAACCCAGCATACAAAAATAAGCACGAAGAAGAAGAAGAAGAAGAGTTAGTTTTTTTATGCCGACTTTCTCTACCACTTAAGGGAGAATCAAACCACCTTACAATCACCTTCCCTTACCCTCCCCACAACAGAAACCCTGTGAGGTAGGTGAGGCTGAGAGAGTGTGACTAGCTGGCTTTGTGTGTAGGAGTGGGGAAACAAATCCAGTTCACCAGATCAGCCTCCGCCGCTCATGCGGAGGAGTGGGGAATCAAACCCGGTTCTCCAGATCAGATTCCACTGCTCCAAACCACCGCTCTTATCTACTACACCACACTGGCTCTCACCTACAAGGGGTGGGGGGAATGAAGGGGGAAAACAAGCTGAAAGCCTGCAAAAATAAGAAGGTTTTCTGACTAAAACTTGAAAGGCTAAGGAGCAGGTGGATGGTTCTGGTGAGGGCATTCCACAATCAAGGAGCCTCTACAGCAGTGGTTCCCAACCTTTTTTTGACCAGGGACCACTAGGACCTTTTTGTTCGGTGCAGGGACCCCAAGGTTCAAAATAAAAATTCTGAGAATTTGAAAATAAACTTTAATCATAACTGTTAGTTAAACATTAAACTTAGAATAATATTTGAATATATATTTTTATAAGAGAACTTTTAATTGAAAATATTAATTTATTATGGGTTTATAACTTTGTTTCGCTGACCTTAATTTAGTTCTCGTGGACCCCTGGGGGTCCACGGACCCCCGGTTGGGAACCAGTGCTCTACAGGGAAGGTCTTTTCTCTGTGAAGGATCATCTAGCACTATTACAGATAGCCAGATCATTCAGGAGTGGTGGAATATGGGAAGGGTGTGGGCAGAGTCATATCTAGGGTTGCCAACCTCCAGGTAGCTCCTGGAAATCTCTCGCTATTATAATTGATCTCCAAACGACCAAGATCAGTTCCCCCGGAGAAAACAGCACCATTGGGGGGGGGGTGGACTGTATAGCATTATACCCTGCTGAAGTTCCTCCCCTCCCCAAACCCCATCCCCTCCAGGCTCCACCCTCAAAATCTCCAGTTATTTCCCACCCCAGAGCTGGCAACCCTATTCATATGACATCTGATCCTAGACACTTTAAGACTTCAAAGGAATAAACAAGTTAAGCTACACAAGCATGGTCAGACAGCTTTGCATATTTGTTTTCCTACCAATGCATGCAAATTGACGTTGTGAACTTGCTCATTTGTTCCTCATTAAATTTTTAGAATGCCAAAGAAATGTGATTTGTGGCCAATTTCAGTAGTTAGTTTACATAAGACCTCCATTAAAGAATGTGCATTATCACTTAATCACCAAAGAGATCTTGCAAGGACTATCTGAAATACTGTTTGATGATCCTCAACTTTTTAAATAATCAATGCTTCTCAAAGTACTATAAATTATTATGTGGCACATCCAGTAATGAAAGTGGATTAGACGTTTTGTCAGAATTCCCACAAGGTACCATCGCGAATATGGATCGTCGTTTGCCTTTACTGCGTCCTAAAGCTGAAACAGAAACATTCCCAAAAGAATTTCCATTAAAAAATCACCTTTATAAATTTTGATGCAAAATGTTCCCCTGACAGAGTATAAATCTTCAAATGTTTACAAATATACTCCATGTTCATTTTCACATCCAAGTTCCTGAGTAAACCACACCATAGTTGCTGGGTACTGGGGGCACATAATTTTGGGCACTGAGGGCACATACTTTTGATTATACCTGCACACAAGAAAATCCT
The DNA here is from genome assembly GCF_029931775.1 of Euleptes europaea. Taxonomy (NCBI): domain Eukaryota; kingdom Metazoa; phylum Chordata; class Lepidosauria; order Squamata; family Sphaerodactylidae; genus Euleptes; species Euleptes europaea. The sequence goes on along the minus strand of NC_079316.1, from coordinate 97,715,057 downwards.
GGGAATATTGTCCTGCAACTTATCCATCTCTTTATGTTTTTCATTCTGCTGTTCTTCCAGGGCCACATTCAGCATTTCTGTTTCTCTGCTTTAGCCTCACAACAACCCTCTGAGGTAGCATAGGAGCAGAGACAGCAACTGGCCTGAGGTTGCCCACAGTGCAATCTGAAACAGGGTTACACCCTTTTAAGCCCTATATGGCAAAGAACTCTGTTTCCAAGAGAAAGCAAAGGACAGCTTATTGCTTGCGACACAGAGAACTGAACTGGATAGAACACCCCTCAAAAAGAAAAATCCTTTATTGTCTGAGCAATGGAAAAGATGACCTCATAGGTCTTTTCCATCACAGACTCTCTCATCACGTCCCGGCTTCTTTTTCATGAGGACAATTTTATGCGCTACTTTCTCTACCTCCCATTTAAAACCAAGAACTGTCTTGTCTTGCATGACAAGAATTTGTTTCAAATTGTGGTTCGAAGTTCATGACGGTAATTAAGAGTATCTACAATAAGAAAAACACTAGACTTTTACTTAATGGAAGACTTACAGACACTCTCCAGATTGAAAAGGCACAAGACAAGGCTGCCCACTTCCCCCCCTTATTGTTTAACATTGCTATGGAAGTATTAGCAAATAAAATAAGATCGGATTCACGCATCGCTAATTTGAAGTATGAAGATCAAGAATATAAGATCAAGAGCTATGCAGACGATGTGGTTTTGATCTGCCAATATCCACTGAAGTCAATACAAGGTATCAAATTTCAGTTAGATCAATTTAGCTATTATTCTGGGTACCAACTAAATAAGCAAAAAACAAAAATTATTTGTTATAATATGCAAAATGAAGAGAAGAGAAAAATTGCCGATATTCTGCAATGTTCACATGCCCAAAAAAGTGTGAAGTATCTTGGAATTAATATACCAAGTGAAGGCGACCTATTATATGAAATGAACTATAACAGCGCATTCCTGAGAAGCGCTGGCAGCACTTACCAAAGCCCTTAGGAGGCTGACGAAGGCCTCTGCTGGCGCAAGGGCCCACAGTGCCAGCACCCGGAAGGCACACGCCAGCGTTAGTGGCCCCAGCGCCGGCGTGCAGGCCCGGATGCCGGTCCCTGGTTGCCGCCACAGCAGCGCTGTGCTCGGATGCCGCCGGAGCATCCCGCCAGCATCTGGCCGCTGGAACAGGCTGTGGCGGCACCTCAGGAGGCGTGGCCGCCATTAGGTGGCCTCCAGAGCCGAAATGGCTTTTATTTTTTGTGAGATATGCCATCTTTTAGGTGGCGTATCTCCCGTGCAACCCTATAAGGGTTGCACAGTTTTTTTGCGCCGGGCAGAGGCAACGCCGCTAGTTTGCCTCTTAAGCCTCAAGCGGGCATTCCTCTAAGGAATGCACTGTAAATCATTATGGGACAAAATTGAGAAAGATTTAGGGAGGTGGGACAGATTAAGGATCTCATGGTCAGGTAAAATCGCAACTATTAAAATGAATGTACTACCAAAGTTAAATCTTCTATTTCAGATGTTGCCAATCTATATCAAAGACCTGATCATCAAGACCTGCCCCGTGAACGCACCAGCAACTTACCTCGCTATTTATACGTGTCGAGTACACAAGCACCCAAAACGAAATAAAATTTCTGTTCCCACCGCGCCACCTTTCTCCGCTTATTTTGATAAAGTTTGCATGATTTCTGTTCCCACTGCGCCGCCTTTGTGACGCTTAAAGGGCTAAAGACCTTCCTGGCGGACAGAGCGGTCTATCAGCAGCTGTTAGCCCGGACAGCAAAGCATGGAACCTCCAGGCTCGGGAGCAGTATACCTTTGCGGGCTGCCTCCCTGATCCTTCCGGAGACGCGGAAAGGAACGCGGCGTCCGAGGACACGATCCAGCAAAGCCCTCGCCGAGGCGCCTTTACTCAGAAGCAAGCCCCACTGTGCGCAACGAAGGGTGGTGGGGAAAGGAAGGAAGGGGACCGGCTGGCCGGGGGGAACTGCAGCGGGGCGAGCCTTGATCCCAGCCTAGGCTCCTTTGCTCGCGAGGAAGCCCCAGCTGGGAGCGCCTCCCTCCCTTCCCTCCCCCGTTAGCACGCATGCGATCCCTTCCCCTCCCCCGCCGGCCCTCAACATCCGGCCCCTTCCCGCTGATGCTCACCGGCGCTACCCCTTTCCTTCCTAGTTCAGCTCCGCCCAGCTCCGCATCCTTCTCCCGCCAGCCTCTTTCTCCCCAGCCGCCAAAATGGTCCCTCCTCCTTCAGCCTCCCAGCCCCCCTCCTTGCAAGACATTCCTGCAACGACCTGTTGCATGTTCGCACTTCAAAGCTCCGCGTGAGGAAAACGCTTAATTTTAATAATTCGCCGTATAAGCGGATCCTCTTAACGCGGAGAAATTCTGCTGTGAAGATGTCTCTGAAATCCTTCGCTTGAGATGAAGTGTGAACATGCAGGGAAACCCCACATAAATCGGAGCGGCAAACGTGCAGCGCGGACGTGGCCCTGGCAACAGAGGTTGAATAAATTCGTCTGGGGAGGCAAAAATCCAAGAATTAGGTTTAAAGTTCTTCAAGACTAGAAGAAAAGAGGCAGTTTGGGATTATCAAACCTAAAATTGTATTACCAGGCAGCTTGCCTTGTATGGATTTATGACTGGATTACCCAACCTGAGGACAGGAAGATTAGATTAAAAAAACAGGGACTATACAAGGATTCCACAGACAACTTTGGATAAAAAATGATCCTAAGATACTGGGATCTGTACATGTTTATTATTGCAACGTTCGTAATCACCTTCTAAAAGTGTGGAAATCAATTAAGATCAGACTTAGCCCTTCGCCACCAATAATTATGTCACCAACAGAAGCTTATTTGGATTTCCACAACAGAAAGTCGCAGCTGACTTATGGAGACCCCTTCTGGGGTTTTCATGGCAAGAGACTAACAGAGGTGGTTTGCCAGTGCCTTCCTCTGCACAGCAACCCTGGACTTCCTTGGTAGTCTCCCATCCAAATACTAACCAGTGCTGACCCTGCTTAACTTCTGAGATCTGACGAGGTCAGGCTAGCCTGGGCCATCCAGGTCAGGGCCTTATTTAACTTACAGTGATTTAATAACAAAAGATGGAAAAATAAAGACAAGTGAAGACCTACAGAAAGCAGGCAAGAATGTTTTGTGGTTTATACACCACCAAATAGTTGACAGATTAAGGAAAGACTGTTTTGCAGGAGGAAACCCAAGAAAACGAAATCTAAAGACCACCTACTGGCAAGCTTATACAATTTCTCCTGACATATGATACAGAAACAGAACAAGTGAAAACCTGAATGGTTAAATGGATGCAGAATTTTGGAGAGATGGTCTCGATGAAGCAGGGAATCACTTTGGACAACAGAGATAAAATTTACCTCCTCACAAACTATTAGAGAGAACTGGTACAAGATGTTTTTTAGATGGTACCTTTGATCTAAAGATCTTAAGAAGATGTACAAAACGGATCCAGCCAAGTGCTGGAAATGTACAGACACAGAAGGAACTTAAAAAAAAAAAAATCAGTGGTGGACTTGTACCAAAAGCAAAAATATTGGCGAATGATCCATCAAGAACTTCAGAAAATGCTTCGGGTGAAGTTTGAATTAGAACCTAAATACATGTTGTTGGGCATGATCCCTCCTCAACTCAATTTCACTCATAAAGAGCTTTACCAATATGCAGTTTCAGCCGCTAGAATTGTTTATGCTAAATATTGGAAATCTAATACAATCCCAGATATTATGGAGTGGAATAATAAACTCTCTGATTTTGCATTGATGGCCAAATTAACGCAACTGGTTAACATTAAACCAATAGATGAATTTGTTTTTGAAATGGCAGTTTTTCTATGACTACAATTCAGGTGACGAATAAGTAATTGAATAAATTAGAAAACAACTGATAAAAGAATTTATACATTAGATGTATACATGTTTAAGATATTTCATAGAGGTTGTGACAATAGATTTTCTTAAGCCTAGTATATGTGGAGGCTTAGGGGATGAAATATGAAATGTATCTTTTTATTTTTTGTGAATCTTAGGATGTAGTAATATTTAGGATGACGGATAGAATATCTGACAATATCTTTTCTTTTAAAAAAATTCAATAATATTTCCCCTTTCCCTTCTTTTTCTTCTCTGTATTCCCTTTATATATATATATATATATATATATATATATATATATATATATATATATATATATATATATATATACATAAAAAGAATTTGTTTCAAATGTGTAGAAACATCTTCGTCAATAATCTGATGACTCAGCCAGTCTGCTTGGTTGTTGAGCATCCCTTGGATGTGTTCTGCGTGGATAGAGGCGAGGTGGGACTCCGCCCAATTCAGGATGAGCTTGGCTTCTCGATGGAGAGATGAAGATCTGAAGCCCCCATTTGTATATATGGACTTTTACGGAGATATTGCCCATCCTTATAAGTATGTGATGACCCTTGATCTGTGGTTGGAATGTCAGCAATGCTTTGTAAATTGCTCTCAATTCCAGTATGTTTATGCTCAATTTGCTTTCTTGTTTGGACCAGAGGCCTTGAGCCAGATGCTGTGATAGGGAGGCCTCCAGCCTGTCAGGCTGGTGTCAGTGAAAATCTGGATTGGGGCTTCATGGATGTATAGTCTGCCCTTCTCCAGGTTTTTGTGTTTGGTCCACCAAACTAAGGATTGTTTGGGGCAAGTGGAATGTCCAGTTGCCTGTTGGATTTTTGAAGAATCTCTGGCTGGTGGGGCCAAAGGAACCACTGCATCACTCTTGAATGAAATTGGGCCCATGGCAATCTTCTCTTCTGGGGGGAAAAGCTCATTCTTGCTGGTGTCTATGATGTCCCTGGCTGGGGATGCAATCTTGGCAATCTTCTTGCTGGTGTCTATTATCATCTCTAAGTGCTGTAGACATTGCACCAGGACCAGGTGGATCTTCTCCTTGTTGAAGAGGTAACCATGGTCTCGAAGGATCTGGGCATAGGAAGAGGTAACCATGGTCTCGAAGGATCTGGGTAGCCTGCTTCATGTGACTCACGGCGAGGTCCGGCCAGTTAGAGAGCAAGCAAGACCACAGGAAGGAGGGGGCAGTGAGAGGGCCAAGTGAGGTAAGATCAAGTAGAGGAAAAACCAGGAAAGGAAAAAAGTGGTATGCCAGTAAGACTGGAAACAATTTTATTAAATTATTTTCCAGATAAACCAAAGGATATTCGAATTATGTTTCTCCATATACTAATGGTTGCTAGAACAAATCTTGTGAGATACTAGAAAAGCAATAAATTCCCTGATTTAAATAATTGGCTTGATAAGGTTAAAGAAACCTATGCTTTAATTAAGTTGACATATTATAATAACGACAAAAATACGGAAGAACTGGACGCTCGCTGGAATTTAACAATTTCAAGGATGGAAAAAACACTCCAATGTGTAAATCGCAGAGAGGTAGTGATATAATAATTATGTGGATTTTTGATAAATAGATGAGTATTGCTTGGTTCACTGTTATGGGTATTTTAGTTGTATTTCGTTATATTAGCAGCATGGTTTTAGTTTCTTTTCAAGAATTTATATTATGAGTATTAATAATATTTTATTTCCATTTTCTTTTATTATTATATTTTCATTTTCTCTTAGTACATTCTCTAACTAATAGGGTAAAAAAGGAAAAAAGCTGTATGAGCAGCTACAAAGAGAAAAAAAGCTATGATCCGATTGAGTCTGAGCCCAAAAGCTGCAGTCAGTTTTGCCATGCTCTCCCTAGCTAGGCAGGAAAAGAACTGGAGAGGGGAGGAGTTTCCTGCCCCGGAGACAGGAAGACAAGGTTTTTGGTCCTGCCTCCCTAAGCACTGAGCAGGAAACACCCAAGCTAGAAGATGCCCTCCTCCTCAGAGCGAGAACAGTGACTGGCCCAAGGTCACCCAGCAGGCTTCACGTGGAGGAGTGGGGAATCAAACCCGGTTCTCCAGATTAGAGTCCATTATACCACAGTAGATTTCTGAATCAGTATTAAACCATGTTTGGAATCCTACCTGAGGCAAATGCAAACCATGGATTGTGGGTTTGCACATAATGGCTTTGATGTGAACTCCAGCATCTCTAATTAGATGCTTATGCAGGAGGAGGAGGGATATATAATCCCAAGGATCCCGCAGGGCTGTTTACACAGTGGCAAAGCATGGCTTGCTGCTATATCTGAAGCAAGCCTTTATTAATGACTGGGTCAGGGAGGCAGGCCAATAGCTAACTCCTAAAGAAAGTCAAAATTCCCTTTGCAGGTTCCCTTAGAATAAGCACTGGTAAAAAGAACAGCTACATCAGTTTGCAACCTCCGTGCAACAAACAAGGGTGGAAATGTTGTCATTAGCCCATGCTAGGTGGTGCTGGCGGCTCAATAGCCATGCATCTGAACTGTACAGTGCCAGCTGCCCCCACCTCTACTCTATTGTTTTTGTGTGAGAGAGCAGACAAGCTGTCTTTCCTTGCCTCTTCTCAGAACTTTTCGCGGCTGTCCTTGGTAGGTGTTCAGTTTGCACTTTCTACAAACAGCAGAAATACTTTGGAGGGAACTGTCCAGTCCATCCTGCAAAGCAGCTTGCTAGGAGATGTGTTAATGGGTGAGTCTGTTGGCAGAGAGAGCTTCAGCCCTCTGCTCAAAATGAGAGGAACAAATCTATGGCCTGGGAACTTGTGAAAGAGCATTTTCCAAGTAGCCATCTGCAGCCCTCTGCCCCTGGAGATCTACTCATCAGCAAACACCCTGCCCTTCACCTGTTAGGATGGGCTGCTTGCTGATGGCTCCTTGTAATGTCTAAAGGGGATGTCCTGAAGAACACTACACAGATGTGAGCCCCTCTGCAGCGAGAAACATGCTTTCTGGCAACCAAACCCAGAAGTGCAGTATTGCTTGGTGATCCCCACCTCCCAGGGATCCAACACAATCAGGTATTTCCCAGGAAGCGATGCTGGGGAGAGGAGCCACTGTGAGCATGCTTCTAAGGCTGACAAAGCCATTAGACAGATATTCTTTGAATTCTAGGGGGTAACATCTAGTTGATTAATCAATTACATGAAGCAATTAAAAAGAGTTTTAAGTCATCAAAAAGATGCCCTGATTAACAGAGAGTAGATTTTAAAACTATAGGTGTGGATGCTCACCTCCCTTTCCACTTGCACTAGGTTGCTACCAGTTGCAGATAAGGGGTGGGTGGGCAATTTTTGCTGATTCCCCCTTTTCACAGTTTCCCCCCACCCCGGTTCAATTCTCATGGTTTTCTAGGGGGTCCACTGATCCACCAGAGCACAATTCTGGGGGTAACAGAAAACTGAAGGGAGGGAGGGAGAAGTGGAAATTTTAAGCAGAGATGCTCTGTTCACGCTGTGCAGGATCCAAGCCATCTTTAATCAGAGTACGTACACACCCATGGGAGGCATGAGCTTTCTTAAGAGAGGTGTTCTTTCTTTTCTCTCACCCAGAAATAGTCTGTTCTGAGGGTCAAGTTAAAGGAGATGCTCTAACTCCCCAGCACATTCTCTCTCGGTAAACAGCAGCCGCAGGAGAGGGGAAAAGTCTGATCAGACCCACAGTAAAGCGGTCTAATTCTCCATCCTCCCTGCTACATGGTCTTGACCACAAATGACTGCCGAAGCTGCTACGTGCCACACCAGAGGAGGCATACAGGCTGCCTGTTTACTGAAAGGCTGCCAGCCCTAGAAGAAATAAGATAAAAAGCGGAAGTATCTGGATGAGAGTGGTCTTGTTTTACATTCCTTTTCTGTTCCTGGGAGTAATGGCTGGATCCATTGCAACCCAGCTGCTGGCATGCTGTGCAGTTCCTGAAAGGCATTACTTCTGCTGGCTGGCAGGCTAGCCTAAGCTTAGGGGGGAAAGGGGCTGGCTGTTCTGGAGACTCTCAAAAGCAAGAGACAAGCATTCCTGTCAAGGAGACTGGGTACTGGACTGAAAGCAGCAACCAGCCAGCATATGCAGACCAGGGATATCTGCAAATTTACACTTAAATTGTACACTCTCCAGAACGTGCCTTCAAAGACTTGTTCAGTTGATCACTCAAAGGAAGGTAGTAAGTGCATAATTTTAAGTCATCCCTTAAATTGCCTGGAAAAAAGCACAGAAATAATTCCAGAGGAGACTTATTATTATTCATCCTATGCACAGGTTTGTGTTTCAAATCCCACCCTTTTATCTGGATCAAGAATAGCCACCTGGGGACTCCTGGGCAGCATCAGGTCCCCCAAACTACTTTAACCAGGCTGGGCTGGCTAGGTCTCCTGCTATAGTGGGAGGCCTCCCACTGAAAGCTGACTCCTGACTCCACTCGGTAGGCCCATGGGAGTAAAAATAATTTTAAAAATTGCTGTCACAGTGATGTCCTGAAAATGCATACAGAATAGGGCTGCCAAGTCCCCACTGGGGGCAAGGGATCCCCCACCTCCAGGTCCCAAGTAAACTTAAAAAGAAAAATAATGCCACATCTGTTTACAGGAAGCTCTCACCATAGAGTTCCTGGATATTCCTAGAGCTTCCTAGAAGTGACAAAGGGTAGCTCTAATTTCCGGTGATTCCTTTTTAATTTTTCTCCCAGGATGCTGCCCCCCATAAACCTCCTACCAGTTGCCAGGCATTTGCCTGGCAACCCTAATACAGAATTGCTGCCAAAAGTGTAATAAGTACGAATTGCACATTGAGCCACTGTGGGAGCATCTGTACATCACTTCTCATTCTTATCTGTAAGTAGGGTTGCCAGGTCCCTCTTTGCCACCGGGGGGAGTTTTTTGGGGTGGAGCCTGAGAAGGGCGGGGTTTGGGGAGGGGAGGGACTTCAATGCCATAGAGCCCAATTACCAAAGCGGCCATTTTCTCCAGGTGAACTGATCTCTATTGGCTGGAGAGCAGTTGTGATAGCAGGGGATCTCCAGCTAGTACCTGGAGGTTGGCAACCCTATCTGTAAGAGGGAAATGCAGTGTGTGCATGCAATGGCATGGAGAGCCCTAGCAAGCTAGGGTTCCCAACAGTGCCTAGGCAAATTCTAGGAAATTGGGGGAGGAGGGGGCTGTGCCTGGAGTGGGTGGAAATTGGGAAAGATTTGGTATCACGTCTGGGTGACACTTGAGGCTTCCTTGCTTAGTCTCTATAGTTTTTACCTAGGGGAAATTCCTAGAACGTCACTATGTAGAGGCCATTTTTTTCTCCAGCTTGTCAGTTTCTCAGAGTCAGGAAACTGGAGCTCAGGGTGGATAACTCCCTGGGTCCATAAATGGGAGGCCTAAGAGTGGCCTCTGGTGCAGCTCCCATCCATTTCACAAGAGCTTGAGTAGGAGAGCTTCTTGGTGGGTAGTGCTGTTTGAGTACAAGGCATTTGTTTTAGCATTCCTGTTGTCCTCAGAAAATCCCCGGGAAATTACTTATTTTAAAGTCAACCCATGCATTTAAACAGGGATTTTAACAATTGACTGTTCACTGTTGGCTAGGTCTCAGGCAGCAATGGTGCAGGCCGAGGAGGGCAGTTCTACTCATCCTCCCTTGCAGCAATGGCTGGCAGCATCCTTTATTGTGCACCAGCATCCTCCTCATTGTGCTTGGGTGGGTTGGCTGGAGAACCAGCCTTGTAAGTACATCCTCCCCCCACACACACACACAATTTCATGATTTCATCAACTGGGCCTGGATATTTTCATTCGTCTTTTCTGAATCCCTGTAGCTTCTGAAGATTATACAAAAAAAGGAAAATGTATAATTCAGAATGAAAACAAAACAAACAAACCCCGATCTCAATAAGCAGTTCATTGGCCCAATCACTATGAGGTGAAATAAAGCAAGGATGCACATAACAGAGGTAAGAAAGCAGAATAAAAATGCACAAAATTGGGAGAATAGCTGGAGTAGGCAGCGTTAACAGTAGAGAACAATGTAGAGGTTATAGTTTGAGAGTGCCATGACAGCCAGGAAGCGCTGCAAGTTTTTTGGGTGCAGAATTCAGCTGACTATCTCAGCTTTCATTTTTTATTTTAAAAAAGCCAGGTTTGAGTCATAGAAAAGAGCAAGAGTCCAGTAGCACCTTAAAGACCAACAAAAATATTTTCTGGCAGGGTATGAGCTTTCGTGAGCCACAGCTCCCTTCTTCAGATCACTTCTTCAGATTCTTCAGGTTTGAGTCATAGCTGCAAAGATATGCTGGAAAGTGTGTGGGCAACGCCTGCTGAAATTGCAAAAGACAGCGAGGTGGTGGAATAAGATTTTTTGAGGTTGGGAGCAAGGCCTTCCATTGTTCTCCACTCCTCGACCTAGCCAGCAAAATCAGACTATACTGTGCAAAAGAAGAACACCTTATTTGTACCACTGATGGAGTCCTGCTTTTCTCAGCGCAGAATATGGATTGTCTGGGCAATGAATTTTATTGTTTTTTAGCCTGGAATACAGAGGCAGCCTTGGCTAAGGCAAACTGAACAACCAATGATAATGACAAAGGGTCATGGTATAAACTGTATCATCTTGGTGATGAGACTGCCGGAGAAGTCACTGCTAGCACTGCAAGATCTCCCTAGAGTAAACCTACTGAGGTCAAAGAGGCTATTGACAAATCGGACAAAGATTAATCAGGCATCTTCCACTACAAGACGCCTGGCTCAGTAGTTATCATTTGAGAGAGAAGCAGCAACACTTGCTCACACATCCTACTGTTATGGTGTGACATATTTCACACCATAACTTCTTTCTCTCTCTCCCATAGGGGGGAAAAAACTCCTGGCTTTCTTCCTCAGCTCCCACAGATTTCCTGCAGCCCCACAAACTGACCAAAACAAAGCTTGCATACACAGCAGCTGTACAGTTGAAGCCACAGCAATCGACCCTCCGTCTGTCTTTGGAGGTGACAGAATGATTTGATCCTCCAGGCTCAGAGATTTGCTACCAGGAAGCCTCTGTACATTTCGTGTTGAACTAAGGCCAAGGTTTATTGCTAACCTTTTAGAAACATCTCTAATTGTCTTTCGGCAGGATGTATTCCTACTCAGTCCAACAGATGATTTGGAAAACAAACCCTTTTAACTGAGAGCAGTTTCAAATTATTTCATTTGCATCCCAAACCAATTGAAAGTCTAAATGTGGCTGCAAATCAAAGCAAGGGGAGAATGCTTTACGGTCTGCTAGTATTATCAGAAGGAGATTGAGACTAGGAAGGACAGCCATGAAGGAGCTAGAAAAGCTTTTGAAGTGTAAGGATGTGTCACTGGCCACCAGGACTAGATTAATTAATGTCATCGTATTTCTTATTACTATGTATGGGTGTGAAAGCTGGACAGTGAAGAAAGCTGATAGGAAGAAAGTAGATTCCTTTGAAATGTGGTGTTGGAGGAGAGTGTTACGGATACCGTGGACTGCCAAAAAAACAAATCAGTGAGTTATAGATCAAATCAAGCCTGAACTGACCCTAGAAGCTAAAATGACTAAACTGAGGCTGTCGTATTTTAGCCACATTATGAGAAGACAAGAGTCACTGGAAAAGACAGTCATGCTAGGAAAGGTTGAGGGCAGCAGGAAAAGAGGAAGACCCAACAAGAGATGGACTGACTCAATAAAGGAAGCCACAGCCCTCAATTTGCAAGATCTGAGCAAGGCTGTCAAAGATAGGACGTTTTGGAGGACTTTCATTCATAGGGTCGCCGTGAGTCGGAAGCGACTTGACGGCACTTCATACACACACACACACACACACACACACACACACACACACACACACACACACAGTATTATCACTACTTTCTTTATTCCAGCAATGTTTTTGAAGTCCGCTATGTTCATTTATTTGCTGAGGAACCTCCTATAAAAGTAGTCTTCAGCCTTTTTCCGATCTGGAACCCATCTTTAACACCTAGCTGGCAACATAGGATCCACAAAGCAGCAACCACATGACAGGAAGACATATGACATAAGAGTCATAGGACAGGAGGAGGAGGAGCCAGATTTATGACCTTATTAGTAGGAAGGGGGGCTGCATACCACAAATATGCCATGGAGCATTACAGATCTGACTGGAAGCCAATGTATTCATAGAATCATACAATCATTGAGTTGGAAGGGACCACCAGGGTCATCAAGTCCAACCCCCTGTACAATGCAGGAAACTCACAACTACCTCCCCAACACACCCTCAGTGACCCCTACTCCATGCCTAGAAGATGCCCAAGATGCCCTCCCTCCCATGAACTGCCCAAGGTAATAGAATCAGCATTGCTGACAGATGGCCATCTAGCCTCTCCTTAAAAACCTCCAGGGAAGGAACACTTACCACTTCTCAAGGAAGTCTGTTCCACTGAGGAACCACTCTGTTAGAAAATTCTTCCTAATGTCAAGACGGAAACTCTTTTGATTTCAACCCGTTGGTTCTGGTCCAACTTTCTGGGGCAACAGAAAACAACTCAGCACCATCCTCCATATGACACCCCTTCAAGTACTTGAAGATGGTTATCATATCCCCTCTCAGTCTTCTCTTCTTCAGGCTAAACATACCCACCTCCTTCAACCTTTCCTCACAGGGCTTGGTCTCCAGACCCCTCAACATCTTTGTTGCCTTCCTCTGGACACGTTCCAGCTTGTCTACATCCTTCTTAAATTGTGGTGCCCAAAACTGAACACAATATTCTAGGTGAGGTCTAACCAGAGCAGAGTAAAGCTACCACATCACACTGCTGACTCATGTTCAGTGTTTGGTCTACTAAGAGCCCAAGATCCTTTTTGCACACGCTACTGCTAAGGCAAGTCTCCCCCATCCTATAATTATGCATTTGATTTTTTTCTACCTAAATGCAGAACTTTACATTTATCTCTGTTGAAATGCATTTTATTGGTTTTAACCCAATTCTCCAGCCTGTCAAAATCATCCTGTATCCTGGCTCTGTCTTCTACCATATTTTAGTAATCAGATCCATCCTTTCTAAATGCTCAAGGACTGGCTGACTGATGATTTGTTCAAAATCTTTTCCCAGTATAGAAGTCAAATATTCACATTTAATAGTCACACAAACAGTCTGCCCCGCAACGACCCCAACCCAGGGTGTCTTGGGCCCTCCCCATGGCGTGCCACCTACCATGGGGGCCTGCTGGAGATGCTGCTGCAACAGCCGCACTCCACCCAGCTGCTCTGCCCACACCTCCTCTCTTCCCTGCAGGACCGGCCCAGGGACGATGTCTGGACTAGGCTGCTCTGAAGAGGGCCCAGAAGACAACTGAGGGAAGAGCACAAGGGTGGCCGACACCCAGCCGGATGAGCTGTGCCACACTCTGAGCCGGCGTCACCGATTCTGAGTTGGCCCACCACCCAGCTGGTCGTCAGATGGGTGAAGCGTGGGCTGGACAGAGGCATAAGGAGCCCCGACAAACCACACAATGCTGGCTTGGGGCTGATGGAAGCCCCAGCTCAAACCTTTTGTGGACTTGGAGGGGTGGAGTTGGGGAGAGAGAAGTGGAGGGGCTAGAAGGCCCAGCCTCTATTTAAGGCCAGTTGAGGGCTGAGGCCGAGGAGGATAGAGGATGGGTCAGTCTGGCTCCTTGGAAAAGCCTGAAACCCTGACAGACACAGACTCCCCCTCAGGCCAAGGAAGCTCTGCTGGCCAGGCCTCTACCAGATCTCAGAAGCAAAGGGAGGTCTCTCCCTGAGCTGGGGGCCCACACAGTCTATTTGTTATTATTTATTTCTTTAGATATTTATAGCCTACTTTTCTCCCAAATGAGGATCCTCCATTTTATCCTCACAAAAACCACCCTGGTTTTCGACAGCGACTAGCTCAAATTCATCCAGCAAGCTTCCATAAAAACATAAAAAGAGCTCTGCTGGATTGGACCAGTGGTTCCATCTAATGCAGCATCACATCTCACACGGTAGCCAACAACAGGGCACAGAGGCTGAGGCCTTCGTCTGAGGTTGCCTCCTTGCACTGGTATTCAGAGGTTTGTTGCCTGTGATTGTGGATGTTCCATTTTGTCACCATAGCTAATAGTCACCAATAGATCTATCCTCTGTGAATCTGTCCAATCCCTTTTTAAAGTGTCTGGGCTTGTGGTCACTTACTCAGGAGTCTTTGATGAGGTACCTTGTCAAAAGCCTTTTGAAAGCCCAAACGTATAATGTCTACCAGGTCCCTATTACCTACATGATTGTTCAATTTCTCAAAGAACTCCCAAGACATTGACGAGGTGGGTCTTCCCGTAGCAGAAGCCATGATGATTTTCCTGCAGCTGGCTTTGTTCCTCTAAGTGCCTAATTTATATTTGTTACAGTTCCTACCAATTTGCCTGGGACACACGTTAGTCTAACTGGCCTGTACTTTCATGGTTCCCCTCTGGACCCCTTTCAAAAATCGGTGTACTACTTTTTACTCTCCAGTCTTCTGGTACAGTGGCTGGTTTTAGTGACATATTACATACATTGGTTAGCAGGTCTCAAATTTGAGTTCCCTGAACCTTCGGGTGCATGCCATCAGTACCCAGAGACTTCTTAATTTTGAATTTCCTTAGCTTCATCTCGTCACTACGATTTGGTTCAGTTCTTCAAACTTCCTTCCTGAAAATAGTGGCTATGGCCTGAATACATGGCCCACACATTCCACAGTGAACACAGATGTAAAGAATTCATTGACTTCTCTGCCATCTCCCCATGTGCCTTCAGCAATCCTTTTATTCCTTGGTCATACAAAAGACCTAACTGCTTCTCCAGCTGGTTTTCTGCTCTAGAGATATTTAAAGAAATGCTTGTTGTTATGTTTTTCAGCAATTCACTCCTCAAATTCTCTTTTCATTAACTTGCACTTTTTTTACCTGACCCTGTGCTCCCTTCTATACACTTCCTTGGGGCAGACCTTCCACTTTTTAAAAGAAGCCCTTTCACCTTTTATGGCTTCCTTGACTTGGGTGGTTAACCATGCAGGAATTCTTTTAGCAATACCTTTCCTAAACTTGGCAATACCTTTCCTAATCTGGGGAACACATTCTGTCTGGGCTCAACCAGCTTCCAAACATCCTGTAAGGATTTGACTCTTGTGTTTCCTTTTCAGTTTCTAACTAGTCCTCTAGTTTTGGCACACGGACACCTATAATGCATTTCCCCCTCCAACAACTGTCGCCTCCCCTGGCCTTCTGGTCTCTGCAGGTGGCCTTCCATCATCACCTGCCCTCCCAAGCTCAACTCCCCTGTTAGAAGACCCTGTTTGAAAGCCCTGGATGCAAGCCCCCAGGAAACGCTGTGTGCCTTCTTTCATAGCCTGACCACTAATATATTCTGATTTAAAGCCGTGACCTCCAGGTAAAGATTCCAACGTAGGTCTCCCAGATCCTAGTCTGGAACTCTAACCAACACACCGCAGCTTGTGAAAATAAATTTGGAACAGAATTTTTAAAAATGGAAAATGACTCCATCCAAATATTTTGAAGCACCAAGAGACCCTGGTTAAGATTTTAGGTAGCTCTCTGTCTCTCTCTCTCTTACACACTCATGACATTCTTTATAAAATGGAGACCTTATAGTGAGCTTTACAGTGATACTATTTTTTTTAAGGACTTTACCCTCTATTACTATTATAATCAGTTCCTGAAGAAAACTATTGGGAATGCTCCCGCCCAAACAGTCTTCATTTTGAAGGCAAAACAGCTCCAATCCTAAGCGGTTTTTATGTTTGTGATGCAGAAACCGCAGTGCAACCGAGCTCAGCAACTGGGAGGCTTCCAAAGATTCGGATGAACAGAGCCCTCTCTCCCCTTGAGGTAGCTGCACAGTCTTTACATACAAATCAGATCTCTAAGGCTGGAATTGCATCAAGGCATCGGCTGCAGCTGTGTGCTACAGTAAATGTGCCCTTAGTCACCTTGTCAAGGCCTCAGGGAGCTTATATGTTCCATCTGAGTGGCAGTCAAGTGAGGAAAAGATGGCAAAGAGGATGAAAAAAAGTAAGCAAACAAACGAACCAGGGAATGTGTGATCTTTTCTTGGACAAAGCTTGTGAAATATTGTGTTTATCAGTGACACAGAACTCTCAGTCTTGTGGATTTATTTATGTACTTAGATTTTTCTCCCCCTTGGGAACCCAAAGCGATTTATACTACCTTTCTTCTCTGTCTTATTCTCACAACCACCCTGGGAGGTAGGTCAGGCTGAGTATGTGTGTATGTGAGTGTGTGTGTGTGTGTTTGTGAGACTGGGCCCAAAATCACTCAGCAACCTTTCATGGCAGAACAGAGATTTGAACCTGGATCTCTCAATTCTAAGTCTGACACCCCAACCATTATACCACACTAATGTAGGAAGATAGCAAAGTTCTCACGTATCAGCAAATAAATCCCACATAACTGATGCACAGAACAAGCCATAATGTGTAAAATGACGAAAGCTATAAGCTTTTCAGACACACAGAACACTCCTTTAGGCATAGACAGGCAAGCAGATGCACCCTCTTTACCTATGTAGCGGAATCATGATAAAACTTTCCTAGTTGCAGCTATGTGGGACGGATGCAGATGTGAATGTTTTTTCCTTTTTTTAAATAAAAACTTTATTACTACATAAAATTACATATATACATAAAATTGGGGGAAAGAAAAAGAAACAAAAAATATCAATCAAAATTACATACCATTACAGGTAAAAGTAATAATAATAATAAAAGATAACGAACTCTCAGTACCCATATTAAAGCGAGCAAAAACATTACTCATCTTCTTCTCCACGTTCTAGATTTTTAAAAGTTTTTTCAATTCTGGAGATTATTGGGATCCAGACAACATCTAGATCTTCCATATTTTTTATCATTTTTATAATAAGTTAGCTTAATTAATACATAAGTTTGTTTAAACTTATCTATCCAGTTATTTAAATCCGGGAATTTGTTTCCTTTCCAATATCTTACAAAGTTAATTCTAGCTGTTGTTATCATATGAAGGAATACGTCTCGTAGATCTTTTTGTATATCTGGTATATAATTTAGTAGAACGGTTTCAGGATTTGCCAGAATATTTATTTCGAGAACTGTTAGATATAATTTGGATCACTTTCTTCCAATATGCCTTAGCTCTTCTACAGCCCCACCACATGTGAAGGAAATCGGCTTCAGCAAGTTTGCAGTGCCAACAATTACTAGCATCTTTGTCAAGGCTCAGCATTTTTTGTATTCTGTTGGGAGAAAGATGCCACATATGTATCATTTTAAGTAAGTTTTCCCTAAATATAAGGCTTATAGTATGAATGATGGGAAAATTTGGTTCTAAAATTAGCCTGCCGAGGAGAACCTGTAAATCAAGTTTGCTCCCTGGCACACCGTCGTTCAAGTTGAATATACAAATTGGCCCACAGAGACCACTGTGTGAGTATGACTGACCAAGCTAGCTACCCGGTTTCTTAGCAGTTATGTGGACTGCCAAGGGCAACACGATACAGAACTGTTATGTAAGGGCAGGTCCCAACATAACAGTGGGTAGGACTGTGGAAAGGAGAAAGCTATTTCTTTTCTTCTGAATGTAAGAGGTTGTTTCAGAGGGGTCAATATGGTCAGGAATAGTGGGCACGATCCAGTATGAACACGTCCTGCAAAAACCCTACTGAGATGAACAGTGCTAGAAAGTGGATTTTTCCTCACCTGCCTTTTATTTCAGGGGTGCATCTCTGTACCCACAAAACAAGTTCTCCAAACTATGTTTTCCTTGCCTAAATACCTTCCTTGTTAATCATTTGCTGCTGGAAGAGACACTTCTTAATGATACTGCATTGTATGCTCTGAGTTTTGCCTCCAGTAACATCTGTGAATCTGGAGCACTACCATCTTGTGGTCTGTCTGGGGAAACAATAAAAGGAATCACATTATTTTACAGAGCATAGATTGCGTTCTGCAGCAAGAGAGATTGGCTCCCTGTTTGACTTGCAGCTCTGTGCTATTTTGTAGTGGAAAGATGCAGCCAATAGGAGGTTCCACAGAGGCAGGTTCCTCTGAAATTTTTCCTGGCACCATATCCTCCACATTTCTTTAAAAAAATTCACACTGCACAGCAAATCCCACATCTCAACTGTGGCCCTACTTCTCAAAGCCCGCGCTGCCCCAAGTCTTCTTTTAAAAGTTGCCAAGCCTTGAATCAAAAATTTTGGTACGTGGGCAGGGCTTGAGAGCATCTCTATTGATGGGCCCAGGAGCAAAGCCCCTGAGCACAACTGTATATTCATTTAAGGTGTACAGCTAAAACGGAAGAAGGATTAAAATATTGTCGAAGGCTTTCACGGTCAGAGTTCATTGGTTCTTGTAGGTTATCCGGGCTGTGTAACCGTGGTCTTGGAATTTTCTTTCCTGACGTTTCGCCAGCAGCTGTGGCAGGCATCTTCAGAGTAGTAACACTACTCTGAGTGTTACTACTCTGAAGATGCCTGCCACAGCTGCTGGCGAAACGTCAGGAAAGAAAATTCCAAGACCACGGTTACACAGCCCGGATAACCTACAAGAACCAAGGAAGAAGGATTGTTTCCCCAAAGCAAACACTGAATCAAGCCAGGTTTACTTCTTTGGTCAGATGGCAACTAAATTCAGCCACATCAAAGAGTTACATAAAGGCATTACAATACTGTTTTGTTAGGTTTTTTATTTATTTTAAAAATGGCTGTTTTCAATCCCTTTCCTAATAATACTTAGTGTGGAGTTTGCTCCCCTCCCCTTTTGCCACATGGTGAGCTGACATTTTCGTTTAGCTGTTTAGCACAATAGCAAATATCACTTTGCTGGTTAGTCACGGCTAGTTCAAAACCAGTAAACATATGGTTGGGTTTTGTTTTGGGGTTTTTTGTCCTAGTGCATACAGTTTTATGTATGACTTACTTATATTGGGTTGGACTTTACCAATGGGAAGCAGGTGGAGATAGTGGAAGCAGATCTTTCTTCCCTTCCCCAGCAGCCTTCTGCATGTCCTCCAAAGCCTCTGCTGAGGGTCATGGGAACTTCCTGAACAATATGTCTTGTGGCATGGCAGGAGAGGCTGACAACTGTCCAGTTTTCTACTAGCATGACTATTTTTTCTCTCTTCTAGCTGGTTGCCAGGTGAAGGACTTTCATATAATGGAACAAACAGGAGTGAGACCAGTTTTTAATCACTTACTGACTTCTAATGCAAAGGAATTTGTTATGCTGCACCTTCAAAACCTTTGCAGCACTAGGCTTGCAGCCAATTTTAACTTTCATTTTCTACTTAGGCTTTTCTGTGCCTCAAAAGGAACTTCTCTAAACACCTGAGCTGTCTTTGGCTGCCTTTGCTGTTTCCCTTTCCCTCCTGGTATTTTTTCAGTCCAGGGGAAAGCTTGAGTCTAACTGTTCTTAGTGAAACTATCTTCGAACATGTGTGCAATTTCACATTTTTATTTAAGAACTTTTGAATGTATGCCATCTGGACCTGGTGATTTTTTTTTAATTGCAGTTTTCCAGAAAGTCCTAGAATTTTATGTTGTTACCTCTGTTTCACTGTTTTTCACAGTCCTTCCTTAAAAAACAAATGGTTGTGGTGTGGATAACACCACACACACACTTAGAGGAGGGCTGGGAGCTGTTCCTGTTGGCAGCTGAGGATAGGACTTGCAATAATAGGATAAAATTACAGGTGGAAAGAATATTAGGAAAATGTTTTTTACAGTAAGAGTAGTTCAGCAGTGGAATCGGCAGCCTAGGGAGGTAGTGAGATCCCCCTCACTGGCAGTCTTCAAGAAGCAGCTGGATGAACACTTGTCAGGGTTGCTTTAGGTGGATTCTGCATTGAGCAGGGTATTGGGACTAGATGGCCTGCAAGGCCGCTTCCAACTCTACTGTGATCTGTCTGACAGCTTTCATAGCAAAGACCCCACATTTAGCTCCCTGTCTCCACTCTGCTATTAGCATTTTAAATGGGAAAGTCATTTAAAAACATTATCCTTCAGTAATCCAATCACACCTTTATAGTCCATTGGTTTGCTTTAAGATTGGTTTTTTTTTTAGCAATGCATTCTTCAAATTCGTTTCCAGCTTGCCTTACTATTATTTGTTTGGCCGGAGTTTGTGCTCATTACGTTCCTCATTTGAAAATAAAATGTGTGTGCATCATCGTTCCTAATCTTCGGCACTCCCAGAACATTGGTTTTATATAACCTCCCAGAACCCTGAAGCTATTTGACCCTCCTGACTCTCAACTTCCTCTTAGCTAATCCTCTCAGTCCAACCTCAAGTGACCCAAACTGGACATAAGTGCTTTGTCCAATGGTATGAATATTTCCTTACTGGAAATACCCTACCTAATACAACCAAGAATAATATCTGCCTTTTAATCAGTGGCATCATCTTGGCTGTTCATACATACAAAAACTGCTAGAAGGGACTTGTAAGGCTTTCTCATGCCACTTGTGCCACGTGGAAGGAACACACACTGTAGCCAATTGAGGTTTAACAGACTAATTGAAGCCAAAGCCAATTTCAGCAATGTGTGAAAAATGCTTTCAGAGCTCTTCCTCCCACCCCCCCCCCGGTCATTATTGAGCCAGAAACCCCAGTGAATAGCAAATACAGTTGTTATTACTCATCCCCCAAAGTTTCGTTTTGTACTACTAAATTTCAGTCTATTTCAACTGGCCCAGTTCATGAGGCCATCGACGATTTTATCCCAGAAAAATCTCTTGGTTTCCAGACAGCATTGTCCTTGTTCTTTCAATCTGGTGCCAAACGTGAATTTTGTAAACATGTTTCTGCTTCTTCAGAAAAAAGCAGTAAGGATCTTCTCTTTCAACCTATTGTATGCAGTATTCTTCCAATCCAGCTGGAAAATCCCCTCTGTAACCATCATTAAAAAGAATGGGAGATGCTCAAGAGCACTGTAGCATCTATCGATATGGCAAGTGCAGGAGATCTTCCACAAGGAGTTTGAAATATCCAGAAGTGTCTTTCTGACCTTTACCAAAGCCTGAAGAAATCTGCAATACAGATTTTTGTTAACTAATATACATAACCGCCCTCACCTGTATAGCCGAGGCTAAGCAGGGACGGCCCTGGCTATTATTTGGAAGGGAATTTATGGTGTTTCTCAACCTGTGGGTTGGGATGAAAAGTGGGTCATGAAGCCTCTGCAAGTTAGTTGCAGGCCAGTCCTCCTTAATGGCTGCCCCCTGCCCCTTCCATTGCTCTCTTTTGCATTTTGGAAACCAAGATCTGACCCTGGACACAGTATCTTCCATGTCATACATTAGTTGGTATTTTTTCTTCACTGCATATACAGGTTGATCAAGTAAAACATGTCCTGATGGTCTCTAGAGTGAGTGAGAATCTTGGGGATTAGAGGAAATGATGGAGAAGGAGAGGGTGGTCAAAGGCTCGAATGTAACCTCCGTATGAAAGGCTGAGTATGTGGGAATGCCACTTGCTTGGGATTCACAATGGGGGCAGCTGCACGCTTTGTGTGATGTTTGTTGGTTTTCCAAAACATCTGGTGAGCCACTGTAGAAAATAGAATGCTGAATTAGATGGGTGCCAAGGTCATAGTTTGCCTAGAGCAGGGGTGGGGAACCTTTTTTCTGCCAAGGGCCAGTTGGATATTTATAACATCATTCGCGGGCCATACAAAATTATCAAAATTATCCTCAGGCTCCACCCCTAAAATCTCCATATATTTCCCAAGCCAGACCTGGCAACCCTATAAATAACATAAATGAATACATCAGTCAGTTAAGCCTTTGAGTAAATAACGTTATTTACAGCAGGCAAGTAATTGCAGTATTGCATAGGTGTGGCAGTAATTAACAGAGGCAGACCTCTAGGACTAAGTATACCTCTTAAAACAGGAAGATAGATACCACGTTAGTGGATGCAAGAGGGTTCCTGAGAGCTGAAGCTTTGATCTATTGCCAGCGAGCAGGCAGTGGTTCCCCTCTGCATGGGAAGGGGAGGCAGGCGCCCGTCCAGTTTCAGGCTACAGGTTTGCTGGCAGCGGGTGCAGCATGTGCCCCCCAGTGGCTGCGGTGGTTTCCCGGCGCTTCGCCTCCCGGCCGGCTTACAGCACCTCCCCGTGACTGGAGCGCAAGAGGTTTCAGGAGCTCCCTTACAAAGCAGTGCTGCTGAAGGCTTGCCGCTTGGCATGGAAGGCGAGGATATTTCTTTAAGGCCAACCAGCGGGCCACCTTAAGAGGGGAAGCAGGCTGAGAGTGCAAGAGGCACCCTGAGCGAAGCTGTTTGACTCTTTTCCTGTTGCTACAGAGAAACGTCTGTTTATGCATGAGAGGTTTTGCCTTGGATTTGCTGCTCTAGATGTTTGCCTTGGCAGGGCCAGATCAAATGATTTCACGGGCCTTAAATGGCCCACGGGCCAGATGTTCCCCACCTCTGGTTTAGAGCGACCAGCCTGGGCCAGCCCTGAATGGGTCACCATACCAAGCAAATTTGGACTTGTAGGTCACTATACCGAAAAGGTTGGGGACCATTGACCTGTTTTATATACCCCCACCTTTAAAAAAGAGCTAAGAGTTCATGAATACAATAGTCCTCACCTTCTTGTGTTTAGCATCTAGTCTCCGGAGGAAACTTGGAAGGAGGAACTTTAACCCTTTGTCTGTATGCATTCCTGTTATCTCTTGCAGTCTCTCCTGGGCAAAATCCCTATTTAAAATACAACATAGGCACTTCAAAAGTTCTATTTAACTATGAATTCAGCAATTAGTGGCAAAATTATGACACTTGTAGAGGTAAGACCCAAGAGATCAAGATGCTCATCTAGACCACACGTTGACAACTGTTTGTGATATGACACCCTGTCACTTGCTGTTACCATACTTGAAGAGATTTCACTAGGCATGATTCTTTGCAATAATAGATTCCTTTTTTAAAAAGGGCAACCCATGACACTTTGACAAGCAACACAACAGCTTCCTATTAATGAAACATTTTTCCAGTGTGAGTAGCAATTATGCCTCTAAAATGTACGACAATTCTGTCATGACAGGATAAGACACATGTACAAGTAAGACAAGACTTTTTCTGTGCAAATATGCATTATTCCAACCCATTTGTACATTTAACCATCAAGAATGACAGTTCTACAATTCCCTCCCCCCTTTTCTTTCTGGCTTCATAGGATTACCGGTAGTTATATCTTGATTGGGTGATATATGCCTGACTAGCCACTAGGTGGCAGAACTGTCTTGTCAAAAGAAGATGAAAAATGATGTATTAACAATAAATCTTGCAAGGCAGACTCATGGCTGGAACAGAAATGCCAAAGAAAACTGAGTCTAGATTTTCCAACCCAGTGCCTTGTTCATTAACTAAAAAACACCTGAACAATACAATGACATATATATTTTAAATTCATTTAAACAGTTGTTATTCATCTACATAAATGCAACCATGTTGTGTTTTTAACGGCATCTGAACATCTATTTATTGAGAAGCCTCAATTCTTGCATTTGTACAACTGTCAGCCTACATAAAGCAAAAGAGAAAGATGGCGACATTACTTTGCATCAAGAAAACCAAACGGTTCTGAAACGTAACAGGGTATCCCAAGAGCATGCAAGGTCCTGATGTAAGCTCAACATGATCTTTAAAAGAAAAAGGAAACACTGCAAAAACGAAATAGAAATTATAGTTACAATCTACTAAAACAAATATGTTGATATCACTACATGATTATTTGGTGTAAAAAATACAATATTAATTATAGTCTTAGCTGTATTGTCTAAGACTGTAATTACAAGTATCATTTTTTTACATACGCCATTATTTGGACTCGAAACAAAACTATGACATTTAGAGAGGAAGCCTAAGCAAGTCTATGAGAAGTAAGTCCCGTTTTATTCAGTTGGCCTACTCCCAGGCAAGTGTAGGATTGCAGCTTCAGAGTGGTAGCTGCTGAAATAAAACTGGCCTTAGATGTTAGCAATCTGAATCTTCTCCTTCATTCTGTTCCTGAAGTTAAATGGATTGTGCTGTACAGAAACCATTCTATGATAGTTTTTGCTACCTGGTAAACCAAAGATTTTATATCTAGTATCTTCAGCCAATCCCCAAACTATGTATGACACAGATCCGAGTTGATTTAAGAATGGGGAATTTAGCAACCTATTTAGTATATGATCATGATCCAGCAAAGAACATGCTTTTAAATCGCATTCAGTTTAAGCAAGGAGATTTGCTATCACACATTGCTCACAGAATGGGATTTCTAGAAAACGCTGTGGGGTTTTCTGATCAAATCTATGTAGAAAGGAAACGAAGAGAAAGGGTCCTCCAAACATGAAGCTGAGACAACAACCAGCAGAGGGGGTTTGAGTCAGATTAAGTACTGCTGTTCCTTCTTAAGACCCTGATGAACAATTTCAGCCTCTGTCTGTTTGCAGTGCCAGAGGCACAACGCCACATTTGAGATTCACACAGGGCCAGAATAAACAGTGGTACCAACGGTGTCTGCCTGCTGAACCATGAACATAGGCAAAAAAGCTACGATCAAAATGGCTGCCTAGCAGCATCCTCAAGGGGGAGGTTGCCGGTGGTTACATCCTCTCAGACCAGTGACGTTCAAGCCACTGGAGAGACAACGGGATTAACCTGCATCGACAAGGACTGACTCGGGTATGCTGCATCAAGGCTTTGGCAACAGCACTGCCTTTGCAGCCTTTCTAAAAGGATTAGATTTTTTCCCCCTTGCTCAACAAAGAGCTGCACACAATGACGACTGCTGGGAAATTCCACTAGGTTCAAAACAAGAGCTTTTGAACATCCTATGATCAGCTCAGAACTTTATTCAGCTTCCCAAAATTCTGGTATACCTTGAGAAAGTGATTTGCTGCTATTCCCTTTATTGTGGCAATTTAATACTCTCCAAGTAAGTTTTCCCTCCCATCTTTTTTTCTCTCCTCCAGGGACAGCAGAGGGAGAGCAACTACCATAAAAAGGCAGTTTCTCTGTGATTGGCCAAAGAACCCTCTTCTCCCAGGTCTGGCCACCTTTTGGCCTGGGAGTTAAATTCCCCCCTCCCTCCGCCCGGACACAGCCAAGGTAAGTTGCCTGGACTTGCCCAAGGAGAGCTTTCTCCTTGCAAAGGCGGAAAAAAAGCTGAACCCAGAATAGCCGGATATTTTCAGCTTATCCGAGAATCGCCCATTTCGACTGGGCTTTTTCTGGCCTTTTTGTGCATCTAATAAAACCCGAACTCAGTAAAGCCGAAATGGCATTTTTCCGGCTTTTTTCTGGTTCAGGTTTTACTGAATGCACAGCCCTAGTTAGCGCCTTGCCCCAAGGCCGCCCTGGCTGAGCCACAGGATTTAGCTTCGATAGATTTAGCTTCGGCGGCTTTGCCTCAACCACCCAGTCACGGCATCCAAGCGCCTGGCCAGTGTGTCCGGGTCAGAGTCCGGATGGCCGTCCATCAACAGATAAAGCTGGGTGTCATCAGCGTACTGATGACATCCAAGCCTGAAACTCTGGACAAGCTGGGCAAGAGGACGCATGCAGATGTTAAATAACATAGGGGAGAGGATTGCACCTTGCGGCACCCCATACACCAAAGGACGCCGCTGCGACATCTCTTCCCCTAGGGTCACTCTCTGTCCCCGACCATGGACAAAACAGCTCAGCCATTGAAGGACTACGCCCCAGATCCCATTGTCAGCAAGGCGGTGGTCTAGAAGCTCATGAGGATGAAATGAAGAAGAAGCTGCTTTAGATTTCCACTCCTCTGCCCCTGCATGTTAAAAAGCAAACAAACGTTTCCTTGCATGTGACAAACTAGGTTAGAATCATCTTGATGAGCAGGGTCTCCACATGTGATGAGTTACTTATGCAGGAGAGGATTCACCCACTTTCTTGGAAAGATTCCAAGAAAGTTTTTTGAATGTGCAGCTTAGTTCATAGAATATGGCTTCGTTAAGAGGGGTCTTGGGACAATGAATCATGCAGTTGGGGGCTTTTATGCTGTGCCATAAAACAAGCTGACAGTACGCAGGTGGCAGAGGCAATGACAATTGAGAAATGAACCTGGGAACCACAGTTCATTCTTGTGGGTTGGGTAGAGTGCTGTGCTTGAACAACCAGGCTGCTTCCTCTAGTGGTGGAGGGCTTGTGTATCTAAAGAGGCATTTGTCAGAACAAGGAAACATGAATTCCATGTGTCCTTATGTCCTTGAAAATATTTTTTTCACAAACATGGCATATATCCAAGTACTGGGAAGAAAAAACAATATAATCGGTGGTGTCATAATCATTATTTCTTTTTCCGGAAAGTCCGCCCACATATACGATGTATGCATCGTTAGCCAGGTGTTCAGATCTTTTCTTTGTAGGATCCTCAAGTCTAAACGGATTATTGATGTCCTTGGTGATTCACAGGCTTCTTTTCAGACTTTTTTTCTCCTCCTTCAATAGAGTGACTGAACAATTAAGCATTCAGGGGAAAAGAAAACAGAATATTTGCCAAAGTGGACAGATATGAGCTTTGGATGTGATATTCTTAATCTTACTGTTATAATCTTTGACTGTGACTTTCTTATTGCCAGCTAATTTTCTATTGAGATGAAGGAAGAATGTTTAATGTTATTAATAAATGATGTTTATTTTTGGAAGAAGGGAGAATATCAGTAGAGACATACCTAATGATGGCGGCGAGGGAGATTACCCAACTGCTTCCTATTTCATAGGATTATGTGTTATGGGAATTTATAAAGGAGATGAATGTAAGAATTGAGCTGTATCTCCCCTAATCTCTTCTGGAAGCCAAAAGTGGAACAGCCTCAGGAAGAGGGAGCAGAGATGGCTTTTCCTTGGCCCCTTCAGAGAGAGCTCTGGACTGGCTTGGCTAACTAAATACTAAGCAAAGACTGGAGGAAATGGATCTTCAATAGGAATCTTCTAGTTGCAGAACCAGAATCCATGTAGTGAGGCTAGTGCCACATTGTCCAGCACCAGGGAGAGCACCCTGGGAAAGTAGATGTTGACCAGACGTGGTCCAAAACTCAACCGAGCATTGACATCAGTGCCACAGCCAAGCCCAGCCCCTCAGTCAAAGGTGCAAGGAATTGGAAAAGATTGTTCTGATCTGGATCTGTGCATTAAATGGCCTGTGATTGTGGCCATTTCCGCATAATTATTTGTAACGTGTATTAAATGTTTTATCTTTTTGTGTCCAGACCATTTCCCCTCTGTTTGGTATCGGATACATTTTCCAACTGTTTAATCTACATGTTTTCAACAAACACTTATAAAACGATGTTACCCTTTACTCCATTTTCAAGACAACTTCCCCTGAGGTGTGAACAAGTTTTGGACGCCATTCATTTCTCCACTCCTCCGTTGTCCACTCCCACTTCGTTGCCCATTTCCCTCCCCTTCCCCCTTCCCCTCCCTGCCCACCAACCATTTATTTCCCTGCTTTTAATTTTTTTATTTAATGTATTTTGACTAGCGAAGGAACATAAGGAGTGCTTGGCAACACACACACACCCCGGTGATTTCACTGCTTACTCAATTTTGTAGGAGCCATATCCCACGAAAGGGGCGTGATGTTGTGTTCTCTGATATGGTTCCCGCACCAAACAATCTCATGGACAGGATTCGTCTCTCCCTCCCATTCCTCCTGCTCTTTGATTGTTTTAATTAATTGCATTGTAACTAGCACAGGACCGCTGGAGCATTGGACCAACACCTCTCCACTGATTATCTTATTTCCTGTATGTGCATCTCGTTTCTCAGTACATTTTCGCCACTGGAAATCCCCCCTTCTGTCAGATTGCAAAGGGGGGCATGCCCATGATTTTTTCGGTTATGTTCCCGCACAAAACAATCCTATGGCCAGGTTTTATCCTTGGAGACTGAAGGGAAAGGAATGCTTAAAAATGAACTCTGTAAGCTACCATCCACCAAGAGTGCAAATTTAATAGCTGAGAGGATGGCGAGTCTGATTGTTTGTGGGAGGAAGGAGGGAATGTGCCTGCATGGAGATTGTGGTTAGGGTCGTGGCATCCATTTTGAGTAAATTGACCTTTCTACATGCTGTGGAAATGTGGTGGATATGTAGGTTACACTCCATAATCTGACTTTGTTTGGTCGTTGTCATGTTTTTTGGTAGTTAGCAAGAAGATCCTGCTGTCGCAAAAACATGATCCAAGGAAAGGATGCCCCGTTATGATTCTATGATTACGATCTCACAGATGAAGAGAGTTGTGGTTAGCAAAAGCGTTTTACTGTGCGTGGGGTAGCCTTTTTTAATGCTGTCTCTGATGTTGTTATTGAGTGGTAACTCCTGTCTTAACTAGAGTCAACCATATAGCTAATTTAGCCGATACATTGCAGCAGGCTGCCTGCCAATAACAGAATTAATTCCCCGAGACTTCCCAAGGAGGGCATTGCAGTATTTCTATTAGACATGTTTGTCTTTATCGGAGATGGGAACAGAACTTCTGGTTCCTTGGGGATCCATTGTTGGAGCACAGAATTAGAGAGGGTTTAATATATCCTCAGTACTAGGCACTACTGAGGCTGAGGCTTCCTCTGAGGAAGAGGACCTGGAAGCAGCAGACATTGAAAAGTAAGAACCACAGCAGGCAGAGCAGGCAAAAAGAGATGAATGTTCCCAATGTCTACAACCATCCAGGGCAGGGCACTCACCTGCGTCTGACAGCAGCCCTCCACAGTCTCTGGAGCAGCGACGCAGGAAAAGTAGATAAGTCCTACTCGAGCGTAGAAGAAGTGCTTGGTTGCAAGCACAAGAGCATGGCCAGGTGACAACAGTGAGGATATGAGTCTCCTCTGGCAAGGAGTGCTGAGTCCTAGGCTTATTTAAGCAGAGGCTTGCATCCATATGGGTGTGGAAACAAGTTGTGCTACCACCTTGTGATTTTACCTTGGAACTCTGTGTGCCTATGACTATGGACTGACTCCTGACTATTCTCTTGGACTGCGTTTGTACTACTTAGAACAGAACTCTACAGATAAACCGGCTTTGACTTTGGACCATTCTTGACCCTGCTTCCCTGCCTCTGGCCCTGGGACATGACAGTGTGAGAGGTTAGACAGGTCTCTAGACCAGGTTCACCAGGTAGTTCTTTAAAAAAAAAAACAAAAAAACCAAGAAAATATTAAGTGGAGTTTAGGTTAGGACCTCTTTTTGTATGCAATTTTTTTTTTTAGTTTTCTTGGGGGAGGGTTCATAAAACGTTGTCAGGGCAGGGACTGATCATAGTCCAGGAACGCTAACTATGCCCTTAAACTTCTCTGCATTACAGAAAGCCAGAGTTTGGCCCAGGGGAGCCAGAGTTTGGCCCAGGGGTGCAGGCAAGAGGGGCCCCGAGGACAAAGTGAAGGAGAAGACTAAAGGGGTGGAGGCGAGGGGGAGGGTGTCAGGGCTTTGGCCTGGTCTCACTTCTCAGGGCCTCTCTAGTGTTTGTGCTTTCGGTTTAGCCCGGCCAAGCACCTGGGCTGTGTTGAGTCTTCAACTGTGGGAATCCTTATCTTTGTTGTTGCCGGGCAATGCTGGCCCAGGACCCCAGAAGAAGTGCTTATAGTCTAGTAAACTTTCCTAGGAAAGTATTGCCTGCTTCGCTACGCCTGTGAGCGGTCAAGTCTTTAGTCTTAACCTGCTTGTCTTTGAATAAATCGTTTTACTTCAGACCACACCTATCTGAGTCCTTTACATAGATCGAGAGGTAGACACCTGAGCTTGACAGAGGGCTGCGGCTCTCCCCCGCCGACCTGTGTGGGGAGCAGCTCCAGATTCTGGAGAGGAGTCTCTTTGGCGAGGGGGCCTCTGGAGCTGCCCCACCCGCAGAGATGAAGGCAGGTACTGGCACTGGGTGGGGGTCTGCTGCTTAGGCTGTCCATCCTCCTCCTTCTCCTAATGTTGTGGAGCCTTCCCAGCAGCAGGAGGCAGAGGAGGAGGAGCAGCCTGAGGAGGACTTGGGGCTGAGCTTCTTGGACGCGAGTCTTTTGGAGCTCACCCCCACTTCCAAGAGGGTGGTGGAGGAGCTTGCACGGTCACTGGACACACCATCGACTTTGCCTCCTCCTTCACACCTCAGCAGTCCTTCCAAAGGGAGACAGGAGGAAAGGGTGGAGGAGGCACAAGAGGAAGAGATGGAGGTGCACCCAGAGGTGCGGCCATCTCAACCCCTTCCCCCGCCGCCAGCTCCCCTGCGTTCCCTAGACGCAGTGTGTCTGCCCCGAGCACCTCTAGGCAGGCTGCTCCCATGGCACCTTCAGTGTCTCGTACACGTGGGTGCCCCCTCACATCCTTGGTCTGGAAGCAGTTCCAGAGCAGAGTGCCAGTTCTGTAGGGCCTGGGTCAGTCGAGGGAGAGGCCTTAATCATCTCTCCACCTCCGGACTCCGGAACCATCTGAAGAAGCACCACCATGCGGTGCTTCTTCAGGGGGAGAAAGAGGCTGGTGCGCCATATCCAATAAAACAACTAAAGCTCCCCCCCACAGTTAAAATCATTTAGCAGCATATTACAGACCATATCAAGCCATAGTTTGCCTATATAAGGCCTGTTAAAAACTTTTCCTTAGTTTGAATGCTATGGTGAAAACGGAGGCCACTCTCTGTGTCACGAGTAAATTTACATCCGCCAACAAGAATCTTACTCGCGCTTCTTCTGAAACCAGGACCTGTGGGATGCACTGAATCCATCTAGGTCATATTGTAGTATACAGGGAACAACAAAAGAGGATATGTGGTCATCAGAGCAGGGGCAAAACAGTTGACTATATGGAATATTTCCATATCTGCCTTGGATTACTGCTGATGGAAAGCAACTGTAAAGCAACTGCTCTCTTCATTTCCAGTTCTACTAACTCATTAAGGTAGTTTGAAGGGGCTTTGTTCAATTTGAATAAAGAATACAACTTTGAAAACTGTGCTTTTTGTGTCTGCAATATGTCTTGGGCTGCTTCCCTATCACCTACCCATTTCCTAATTCCTTGTGGGTCCCAGGATTTTAAAATCGTCAATTAGGGCAGATTATAAAGCCTTAAAATTGGGGAATGAGCTTCATGCCAAAAGTTCTCCTTTAAATAAAACATGTACCTGTAAAAAATCAAACGTGCTTTTGGGGCCCTGGTTAATTTTAAATACGGTGATAATTTAGGAGTCTTAAGTGTATTCTCATAGCCACTGAGGGTAAGCCCACTTCCAGTCTAAGATTTGCTGATGGGACACACTGAGGTAGCCCAAGAATTTTCCTTAAGAAGTTGTTTCGGATTACCTCCAGTTCCTTAAATGATTTCTGGTTTTTCCCCCAAATCTCTACCCTGTAAAGGAGCTGTGGCAACACCTTTCCCACAAATGCTGCTTTCTACGCATGCCTGCAAAATGCCACAAAAAAATAGTAGCTCCATGGAGGCTCACAACCTACCCAGTGGTGATGTGCAGCTCACCCGAGGGTGCCAATGTGTGGGCTGAGGACCACTGCACCAGCAGCACCTTTGAAATGATTCAGATTGACAAACACAGTCTTGCAGTTTTGGAATGGGGAGAAGCTGCATCTTTCTATGAAATACATAACAGGCACAAATCAATAGACTCAAGCTGAAGCGGGTCAGTGCCTTTCGGGTGACTATACTTTTAGAATTGATCCCTTCCTGAAAATTGGTATGTTATCTTATTCAGATAGTCACCTACTAAGCAGGACTCAACTACTTTACTCACTTAAAAAGTCTTTTTATTGATGTACTCCCATGTAATTGTGTATATATATGTATATATGCAAGTATTACAAAGTCTTAATATTCAATAACAATGTATACAGTAAAGCAAGCAAGTTCTACATACTATTCAGTTTTAAAATCCAACACTTAAAATATAACAAAGAAGTCTGATTTAGTTCAAAGTATCTAATTCACACTCTAGAATAATATATTTGTAAAGCCATACATAACAACTGCATCTTCTGAGACCCTCTGAGAGAGGTCTGAAGTTCTAGCCCTCTCCCTGCCTGTATTTATACAGTTTCAGTCACCTACAATGAGGTTGACTTTAACAAACGAGCAATTCTCATTTTTACTGCACATGCTCAGTGGCCTCCCATTGTATTGCCAAATAAGGACTTCCTCTTCCAGGAGGCTATTTTGCTAAACTATAAACAATACTGTTTTAAGCTTTATTAGCACTCTATACAATCAATTTTAGTATCATTCTCATCTCCAGGAAAAAAGGTTAAGATTGAACCTTTTCATTAATTTCGAGCATCTTGTTTTCATGGTTAAATCACAAAATACAATTATTGTTTACATTACATCATTACAGCATCACATATCCTTGAATATAGTGGGTGGAGAGCATTTCTGCATATGAAGTCAGTGGAAGGCAGGAATCTGACACTTAGTTTCTGCATTTCAATAGTTATATAAGGAGTGGCTAACAGTTTCTCATTAGCTAACTGTTTCTCATAAACAAATAGCTGGGAAAGGTCTTAGAAAAAATAAACAGAATGTGTTGCTGGAAAATTACTGAAGCCTTTGACAGAGTAATAGAAGCTGAAGCCTCTGGCAAAGAATATTCTCCTTCCCTTTAAAAGGAAATTAAACCTCTGCTATATATCTTTTGCATTTTATATGTGTTGTTGGGTTTTATATTGAATAATTCTGCATATGTACAACACTATTTCCATGTTCATGTGCTCCAATATGTCAAAGCCTGTAACAAAGCTTTTGCTATCACATGGATATAGTGATAAAGAAAAGCTTTGCCTGTTGATCCATGCCTGCTTTGTAGCTGCTAAAAGCATAGAGACTCTGACCTGAAAAGCTATACTCAGTATTAACATTTAGATTTGGTAAAAAAATGATCTGCCTATACAGGCATTCTGTATTCCAAAGCAAACACAGCTCCATTTTTTTCAGAGGGATGATCTATCAGGTGAGTAAACATTTTTTAAAGAGCTTGCAATTACTCTCTCCCCCCATCTTTTGCTGAGTGATTTCTTCTTCTGACTCTGCCCACAGAGAGTCAGAAGCACAAGAAAACAGAAGGCGTGAGCGATCACCAGGCGTAGGCTGTAAGGGTGGCACAAGCAGGCTCTGCTGACTAGCCACCCGGGGAGTGGCATCAGCCAACTGCTGGTCTTTTCCCTAGCAACACAATCTGTTAAGTGTGGCCTTGCCAGAAAACATATCTGACAATTGCAGCTTCCATAGAAACTCTGTCTAGCAAGTGTAGGCTCTCTCAACAAATTCAGTTGACAGCTATTTTCAGAGAAATTCTGTTTGCTAGACAATCTTCGGATATGGTGTCGGCCCTCCCCCCAAAAAAGTACCGAAAGGATGATAGCCGAGAACAGTAAATGATCAGTGTCACTGTGTCACAGTCTCTGCTACTGATCAATACATGCATAATTAATTCCAGCAGAGATCCAATTTGTGCTTGAAGATGTCT